>NC_091688.1:95942500-96565000 GCF_041296265.1 Equus caballus
GTATTTGAAAAAATGCTGCTAAGGCCTATGTCAAAGAGTATAGTGCCTATATTTTCTCCTAGGAGTTTTAGGGTTTTATGTTTTAAATTCAAGTCTCTAATCCATTTTCAGTTAGTTTTTGTGCATAGTGTAGGACAATGTTCTCCTTTCATTCTTTTGCATGTAGCTGTCCAGTTTTCCCAACACTTATTGAAGAGACTTTCCTTTCTCCATTGTACATTTTTGGCTTTTTTGTCAAAGATTAGCTGTCCATAGATGTGTGGTTTTATTTCTGGGCTTTCAGGTCTGTTCCATTATCTGTGTCTCTTTTTATACCAGTACCATGCTGTTTTGATTGCTGTAGCTTATAATATATTTTGAAGTCAGGGATTGTTATGCTATCAGCTTTGTTATTTTTTCTTTGGATTGCTTTGGCTAGTCTTTTGTTTTTCCATATAAATTTTATGATTCATTGTACTATTTCCACGAAGAATGTCTTTGGGATTCTGATTGGGATTGCATTGAAGCTGTAGGTTGCTTTCAGTAATATACACATTTCAACTATGTTTATTATTGCAATCCATGAGCATGGAATACCTTTCCATTTCTTTATGCCATCACCGATTTCTTTCAGTGATGTCTTGTAGTTTTCATTGTATAGATCTTTCACCTCCTTGCTTAAATTTATTCCTAGATATTTTATTATTTTTGTTGTAATTGTAAGTGGGATGGTATTCTTGACTTCTCTTTCTGCTAGTTTGTTATTAGTGCATAGAAATGCAATCGATTTTTGTACATTGATTTTGTACCCTGCAACTTTGCTGTAGTTGCTGATTATTTCTAATAGCTTTCTGGTGGATTCTTTAGGGTTTTCTATATAGAGAGAATCATGTTGTCTGCAAACAGCAAGACTTTCACTTCTTCCTTTCCAATTGGGATCCCTCTTATTTTTTTTCTTGCCTAATGTCTCTGGCCAAAACCTCCAGTAATTTGTTGAATAGGAGAGGTGAGAGTGGGTACCATTGTCTTGTTCCTGTTCTCAGAGGTATGGATTTCAGGTTTTCATCACTGAGCATGATGTTGGCTGTGACTTAGTCATATATGGCCTTTATTATGTTGAGGTACTTTCCCTCTATACACATTTTATTGAGTTTTTGTCATAAATGGATGTTGGATCTTTTCAAATGCTTTCTCTGCATCTGTTGAGATAGTTATGTGATTTTTATTCCTCGTTTGTTAATGTGGTGTATTGTGTTGATTGATTTGCAGATGTTGAACCAGCCTTGCAGCCCTGGTATAAATCTCACTTGATCATGTTGTAAGACCCTTTTAACGTATTGCCATATTGGGTTTGCCAATATTTTGTTGAGGATTTTTCATCTATGGTCATCAGCCATATTGGCCTGTAATTTTCCTTCTTTTTGTTGTCCTTGTCTGGTTTTGGGATCAGGGTAATGTTGTCCTCATAGAATGAGTTAGGAAGCATTCCATCTTCAATTTTTTGGAATAGTTTGAGAAGGATAGGTATTAACTCTTCTTTGAATGTTTGGTAGACTTCTCCAGAGAAGCTATCTGGTCCTGGACCTTTGCTTTGGGAGGTTTTTGATTACTCTTTCAATCTCTTTGCTTGTTATTGAGCTATTCAGATTCTCTATTTCTTTTTGATTCAGTTTTGGGAGGTCGTCTGGTTTTAAGAATTTATCCATTTATTCTAGGTTATCTAAATTGCTGCCATATAGTTTTTCACAGTATTCTCTTATAATCCTTTATATTTCTGTGGCATCCACTTTAATTTCTACTCTTTCATTTCTAATTTTATTTATTGGAGCCTTCTCTCTTTTTTTCTTAGTGAGTCTGGCTAAAGTTTTGTCTGCTTTGTTTATCTTCTCAAAGAAACATCTCTTAGTTTCATTGATCCTTTCTACTGTTTTCTTAGTCTCTATAAATAAATAAATTTCTATAAATAAATTTCATTTATTTATGCTCTGATTTTTATTATTTCCCTCCTTCTGACTTTGGGCTTTGTTTGTTCTTCTTTTTCTAGTTCTGCTGGGTGTAGTTTAAGATTAGTTATTTGAGTTTTTTTTGTTGTTGTTGAGGTGGGCTATGAATTTCACTCTTAACTGCTTTTGCTGTATTCCATAAGAGTTGGTGTGTTGTATTTTCATTTTCATTTGTCTCCAGGTATTTTTTTATTTCTCCTTTGATTTTTTTCATTGATCCAGTGGTTCTTCAGTAGCATGTTATTTAGTCTCCACAGATCTGTGACTTTTCCAGCTTTTTTCCTGTAGTTCATTTCTAGTTTCATACCATTGTGGTTGGAAAAGATGCTTGATATGATTTCAATCTTCTTAGATTTATGGAGGCTTGCCTTTTTTCCCAATATATGGTCTATCTTTGAGAATGTTCTATGTGCACTTGAGAAGAATGTGTATCTTGCTGTTTTGGGATAGAAAGCTCTGTACATATACTATCTGGTCTAGTGTTTAATTTAAGGCCAATGTTTCCTTGTTGACTTTCTGTCTGGATGATCTATCTATTGATGTAAGTGGGGTGTTAAAGTCCCCTACTACTATTGTGTGCTGTTGATCTCTCCCTTTAGGTCTGTTAACAGTTGCTTTATGTACATTGGTGCTCCTGTGTTGGGTACATCTACATATATTTGTAAGTGTTATGTCCTCTTGGTGGAGTGTCCCTTTTATCATTATATACTGCCCCTCTTTGTTTCTCATTGCCTTTTTTATCTTGAAGTCTGCTTTATCTGCTATAAGTATGGCCACCTCTGCTTTCTTTTGTTTTCCATTTGCTTGGAGCATCATCTTCCATCCCTTCACTCTGAGCCTGTGTTTGTCTTTAGAGCTGAGATGTGTTTCCTGGAGGCAGCATATTGTTGAGTCTTGTTTATTAATCCAAGCAGCTGCTCTGTGTCTTTTGATTGGTGAATTAGATTCATTTACATTTAGAATTATTATTGATATATGAAGGTTTAATATTGCCTTTTCATCTTTTGTTTTCTGGTTGTTCTACATTTCCATTGTTTCTTTCTCCCTGTATTTCTGTTTGCCATTTTGGTTTGGTAGTTTTCTGTGATGTTTTTCTCAGTTTCATCTTTATTTATGTTTTGTGACTCTGATGTTTTGTTTTGTCAGTACCATGAGATTTATTCAAAACATCTTGTGGATGAAATAGTCCTTTTTCTGCTGATAGCATCTTATCTCCATTAGCCAATGCAAGTTCTGTCCTTTTCCTCTTCCTCTTCTGTTTTGTTCTCGCAAATTATCCTTTTTTATTTTGTGAGTTTGTTGCCAAACTGAAGTGGTTATAGGTATTTTTGATACTTCCTTTCCCTATAGCATTCAAGTTATATTTAAGTGTTTACTTGCCAATTCTGATATAGAGTTGCAATTTTCTGATTCTGTGTGTCTATTTATCACCTTGCTCAAGATTTCATAATCTTTTGCCTTTTTGTTTCAGGTAGGAGGGCCCCTTTCAACATTTCTTGTAAGGAAAGTCTAGTGACAATGAACTTCCTCAACTTTCATTTTTCTGGGAAAGCCTTTATTTCTCCTTCATATGTGAAGGATAACTTTGCTAGCTAGAGTATTCCTGGCTTATGGTTTTTGTCTTCACTATTTTGAATGTATCATTCCACTCTGTCCAAGCCTGTAGATTTTCTGCTGAGAAATCCACTGATAGCCTGATGGGGGTTAATTTGTAAGTTATGGTCTTCTTTCTCCCCATCCTTAATACTCTTTCTTCATCATTTACTTTTGACAGTTTTAATACAATATGTCTTGGCGAAGGTCTTTTTGCATTGAGATAAGTAGGAGTTCTGTTAGCTCATTTACTTATATATCCAGTTCCTTCCCCAGGTTTGGCACATCCTCAGCTATTATTTCTTTCAAAAAGCTCTCTGCTCCTTTCTTCCTCTCTTCTCCTTCTGAGATACCTGTTATCCTTGTTGCTTTTCCTAATTGAGTCAGATATTTCTCATATTTAAAAAATCTTAGTTCTCTTCTCTCTTCCATCTGAATAATTTCTAGATTTCTGTCTGGGAGCTCTCCCTTCCATACGTTCTGCTCTATTTCCAATGCTTTCCACTTTATTTTTCATCTCAATTAATTGTGTTCTTCATCTCCAGAATTTCTCAGGTTTTTTTTTTTTTTTAATTTTTAGAGTTTCAATCTTTTTGGTGAAGTACTCCTTCTGTTCATTAATTTTATTCCTGAGTTCATTGAACTTTTTTTCTGAGTTTTCTTGTAATTCACTGAGTTTCTTTATGACAGTTATTTTGAATTCTCTACCAGTTAAATCACAATCTTCTGTAGCTTCAAGTTTGGTTTCTGGGTACTTGTCATTTTCTTTCTGTTCTACTGTGTTACTATAGTTCTTCATGGTGCTTGATGAATTGACCCTCTGCCAGTGCATTTGTGGTAGTAAGCACCTCTTATTTGGGTAAAGTTTGGGTTAGTTGGATTTTGAGCTGTTTCTGGTTGTATTTGAGAACCTGCACATTTCACCCTCCACTGCCTCTGCCAGAGGCATCATCAGGGCCCTCCTTATGCTGCTTGTGCCTCTGAGGTTGCTAGTGTCTTGCTGCTTACAGTGTTGCTGCAGTCTCAGGTGTCGTCACTGGGGTCACCAGGCTGCAAGCACCTCTGCTGCTTCTGGGGTTACCTGGGTCTCAGGTTCCCCCACTACCTCTCCACAGGCTCTCCATGGGCTCAGATGCTGTTGCCCCATGCACTATCTGTTCTGGTGATCCCAGGTTACCTAGAGGCGCTGGCAACACTGTTGCCAGGGGTGCTGGGTTCATGGGTGTCACTGCCACTACCAGTGACCTAGAGTCTTGTATGCAGCCCCCACTGCTGGTAGGGCCAGTGTCAAGGGTACCATCACTCAGGGCTGGGTCATGGGTACTGCTGTAGCTTCTGAAACCTCAGGTTGCAGGTGCCACCTGCCACTGATAGAGGAGGGGAGTGGCTAAGTCATGAGTGCTGTTGCTAATCCTGGAGCCTTTGGTCACCAGTGACCACTGGAGTGTTTTTTAAAACCTCAGCTTGGGGCACCACCACCACTGCTGCAGAAATCCACAATTTAGATCACTGCTGCTCAGGGAGAGGGAGGGGTTGCTCCCCTAGTTCCACTGCCTTCTGGAGGTCCAGTCTATCCACCTTTGGATGTATAGATGGATGGATCTCTCAGGTGCTCTGGTGTGCTGTGCAGGGAGTTCTTTGTTGATCAACAGACGCTCTATTACTTGTAACTTAGAGCAGAGAGACAAAGGGAACAACTCACTCTGCCAGGGAGCTGACATCACTCACATTTTATTTTTTGGGGTGCTAATGTAAATCGTCTTGTGTTTTGAATTTCAAATTCCACTTCTTTATTACCAGTATATAGGAAAGGGGTTGACTTTTGTATATTAACTTTGTATCCTTCAATCTTCCTATAACCACTTATTAGTTCCAGGAATACTGTGAAACCCAAAGTTAATAAACACAGAGATACACACCTAGACACATCATAGTCAAACTGCTCAAAGATGAAGACAAAGAAAAAGTCTTGAAAGCAGAAAGAGAAAACAACTGATATACAGGGGACCAAAAACATAATTACAGGCTTATTCTGCCACAGAAACAATGGAGACTGGAAGGCAATGGAATGCTATATTTAAAGTACTGGGGGGAAAAAAACAATCAATCAAGAATTCTAGATCTAGCAAAACTATTGTTGCAAAATGAAACTAAAATAATGGCCATTCCCACATAAACAAAACTGAAAGAATTTGTTACTGGCAAACCTGACCTAAAAGAAAATCTAAAGGAAGTCCTTTGGGCTGAAAGGAAATTCAGGAGACAATAACTCAAATAGAAAAGAAGAAATAAAAATCAGGGGAAATCATAAGTATGTGAGTAAATACAAAAGACAGAAAGGAAGGAGGGAGGCAGAAAGAGAGAGACAGAGAGATTGAATTTCTCTTTGATTCTCTAAATTTCTTAAAGAAAGTAATTTTTTTCTATCCTCTGTCTAGAATTTTAATCTTGTTCAAAGTGACTTGAAAACTAAAAATGTTTGATTCATTTTGACAACAGTGCCTTTTGGAGACTGTCCATTGTTTTCCACATCCTAGACCTAAACCTGCTCTGATTGTTGCTTCAGTATTTCTTTGAATGCCATGAGCTGCCCAATATCCATCCAAGAAATTCGTCTGTACCTATGTTAGTCCAAAAATTTGTGTTGTTGCAATTAAAGGCAGTTATGTAATGTTTATTTCTCAAGAAATAAGTGGTTATTTTTTCATCATTTATTCACTAATTCGTTATATTTATTAAGTAACCACTGTGCTAGTGTGTGGGATTACATTAGTGAAAAAGATAGACATGTTTCTGCTCTCAGAGAGCTAACAATTTTACAGATGATCAGAAATTGAACAAAAAAATCATAACTCTTTTCTATTACAAACAGTAAAGTCTACAAAAGAAATTATGAGAATTAAAAAATAGAGCACTTAATACAGATAGTCTGAGAAGACTTCTCTGACTTTTAAGTTGTGACCAGAGGATGTTTAAAATCAGAATCTTTTCCAGGGTTACAAATTATGGGGTCCTTAACTAAAGTAACTTGTCTTTTAATTGATTATATCTGTAAATCCTTTCCAAATGCCAGAGACACTCTGAAAGAACCGTAGGACATTTTTTTTCATCTATTGTTTACTCATCCAATAAAAAATCTGTTTATACGAAGTTGATCTCTCCCCAATCCCTAGAGATTGGCTTAGAGCATATTTGTGTGATGGAAACACTCGATGTTATTGATCTGTGGGTAGAAGCCTAGTTGGAATCTCTCTTCATAAAAGTTTTCTCCTTCTGTATCTTACTAATTGTCAGGGAAAAAAATGACATGACTGCAGATCTTTACCATGCCATCCATTTAAAAACAAACTGCATGCCTGCAAGCCACAAAAGAAGGTCAAATGAATAGCCTCAGTGTCGTATTGCCAGCATTCTCTACTACTTGAATATTTAGGCCATTATTTTTAATTACATCTCTAGATACAAAGAGGGTCAGCATGCCATATTTTCAGTGATGCTTAAAACTTGAAGTGCCATGTGAACTGAGAACAGTTTAACAAGCCCAAACTTAAAGCAACATATGGTTTGTTATAAAACATGTAGTATTTTATTAGCATGTAACATTTGCAAACTAGCAAGATGTTACTGATTTCCACACCTATGAATACTTTCAGTAGGTGTAGGAGAGATGGACTCTACTGTGCTTTGTTTGTAAAATGTTTCTTATCTCAGAGACATATTATGATATAAAATACATCAAAGAAAAATTATATTTATTGTGAGAGAAAATATAATGTAAATGTAAAGATTTATAGCTGCAGAAAATGGCAACTATTCAATGTATAAATATCTATGATTTAAAAAAAATTCTTTCACACAAAAAGTAATGTAGCTGTATTGGTTTAAAATATCACCCTTTAAAAAACATTAAGCAATTGTGCAAATAGATTACAGGTCCTGCTTCAATCATGACCCCAGGTGAGTTTGGTATAAATGCAAAACCACTTCTTGTCAAACTTTGATGTAAATATCAAAACTTCTGTTTAACATTACATTGGAGGTCTGGGGTATGTAAAAAGATAAGAATAATATTTATTTTTATGTACTTTCATATATTGTATATAATAAATATTATATAACATATATATGTTATTTATTAAAATTTATTTTTATGGTGAGAATCATAATTTAAAGAAGAACCATGAGAGCCTTTATTTGAAGATGTGTTAGTTGTACATATAGAAAACCCCAGAAATCTATAGGCAGATTATTAGAATTAATAAAAATCTTAGAAAAGTTTCTAGATATGAGATCAATATGCAAAAAACTTTGGATTTCTATACAGCGTGAGCAAAAATTTAGAAAATGTTACTTTAAAAGATATCATTTCTATAAAAACAGCATTAAAAAGTATCTAGAAATAAACATATGCCTGACCTTAAAGAAGAAAATTACAAACTTTATTGAAAGCATTAAAGAAAAACTAAATTTTTGTAGAGCTACATCATGTTTATATATAGAATGGCTCAAAATCATGAAGATGTTAAATTAATATATAAACTTAAAGCAATTGCAATGAAAATCCCAAAGTGATTCTAAAATGTATATGTAAGAGCAAAGTGTTGAACTAAGCAAAATACTCCCAATGAAAATGAATAAGATGGTGGGACTGATTTTACTATAGATATTAAAACATCATAAAACCACAGGAGTTAAAACAGTGAGGTAGGAAAACAGAAACCAACAAATAGTAATAGAACAAAATAAATATTCCAGAAAAAATATATAATGAAATTTAATGTGTTACAAAAGTGGCATTGCAAATCAGTGGAGGATAGAATGGATAAATGGGATTGAGGTTACCCCTACAGAAAAAAATAGATTTTATTTACCATTCCATAGAATAGACACAAAAATTTTTGTGTATGGCTTTGTAAAGAGTCAACTTGGCTAAAGTGAACCGTTTCCTAGAATTCTTTCCTTTGTCGGTTTTTGGTGGTTAGGTTTGGCCACCAGAGAGACTTATCTGAGATTTGAAAGGAGGAAGAGAATAGTAGCCATGTTTACTCTCTGAAGGTCAATGGAGGTCAGGCTCTCTTGCAAGTCACACACATTTTTGCAATCTGCTGGTTGACCTTATTGGCATAGGCGGTAGTTGAGTTCCATAGCTCCAATGAGATATCTTCCTTTACCTTTTCCACAACCTGGGCCAGGTGCCATTGTAGCTCTGTGACAAGAGTGGCAGCTGGCATCTCCTGCAGGTCATCCTCAGCTACAAGCTTGGAGGCTTGGAAATGGAGAGAGGCCAACGCTGCCCAATGAGAGAGAAAGGCAGGTTCCAGCTTCTTCCTCACAGTTCCGGTTTTGCCAGCTCTCTGCATTTTGCATCTGTCATTTCTTCTCTGCTGCCTGACCTCTAACTTCAGGCTCAGGACCAGACGCAGAAGAAACAGCAGAAACAAGATTGTTTCACCAGACCCCACAGTGAGAGAAGGTCGAGTTTCTAAATAAATTCCTTATTCTATGTCATTCCTAGTGGTTCCGCTTCCCTGACTGTACTAATTGATACACCACTGCAATTTGATAGGCAAAATTACAAAACTTTTTACAGGGTAATATGGGGGATATTTTTGTGGCTTCCATAGAGAAACTTTTTTTAAATGAGATACAAAACCGTTAAAAAAGATATTGACAAATTCAATGATGCTATCATTTAAACTTTTGTTAGTCAAAAAAGATCATTTAAAAAGGAAAGGGCAAGTGCCAGACTTGGGAAAAGATATAATCCAGAACACGAAATAATTTTCCTACACAACCACCTAACAAAAAAATGGGACAAGGATATAAATGCACAATTTACCAGGAGCTTATCTCAAATGGCCAATAAACCTATTAAAAGATTATTTATCTCAGTGATAGGAAAATGCCAATTAAAAGTACAATAAAATACCTTTCACAATTACCATTTTGGCAAAAGTTAAGAACTCTGACAATATCAACTGTTGACAAAGCTGTGGATAAAAACCAGCACTTATACACTGTTGGTAGGAATGCAAATCCATACAACCATCTTGAAGAAATACTTGGCAGTTACTAATAAAGTTGAAGATGTAAATACCCTAACCCAGCAAATCTATCCCTAGGTATACACTCCAAATAAACTATTGCCTGTGTACACAAGTGGATGGTAATTAAAAGAAAAAAAAAGGTGAGTTCTCAGCAGGATTATTTATAATAGCAAAAACTAATTTTCCATTAACAGGAGATGGATAAATGTATTGTATTAAATTTAGATAATGCTATGCAATAGTGAAAGTGAATGAACCAAAGGTACATGAATCAATATGGATGAATCTCATGGCATAATGTGAGGTGGATAAAGCTCCAGGAGAATACTTGAAGAATGATGTCATTCATATGTAAGTAAATCCATGTAAAACAATATTATATATGTACCAAATATTTAAGGAGATATACACAGGTTAAAAAACGTAAATGCATGGAAATAATAAACACCAAATACAGGATAGTGATTATCTTGAGGGAGGAAGTGAGTCAGAAAGAAGGTAGAGGAGATTCTGATCAGGGAGCTTTCAACTCTACAGGAATGTGTAATTTCTTAAACTGAAAGAATCTCTGCAGAGCTGACGATGGATTCCCAGGCTGAGGATCCATAAACGACTCCCAGACACACACCACAGGGCTGGCCAACCAATGGAGCGGCTGCCTCTGCCACAGTCAAGGAGCTGCTGAACCCAAAAGCTGCCCCCATGGCTGCCAGCTCCAGAACCACTGCCAGAACCACACGGAAAAGACATGTATGTGTACTTGCAGTGCCATAGTCAGGGAGCACTGACCCAGGAAGCTGCCCCCATGCCATAGACTCCAGAACAGTGGAGGCTCTGCCAGAACCGGCTCCAGCATATGGGGTCCAGAAGCCTCCCTCTCTCTCCACATGACTTGATGGTAAATCAAAGCTGAACACAGATGCTTTCAATTGGTGGAGCCTAAACCATAGATCTGGACCCTAGCCAAAGGAAAAACTGCAACATTTGGGCTTGTTCTTTTCTTCTTTAGGGAAATGAAGACAATAGTGAGGAAGACTTATGAAGAGAGGGTATCCAAAAAAGTGTAAGCAGACTGCAATGACAGATGCCATTAAAGTGAGCAACGGAAATGTCAACTTTGTACCTGGATCCTTCTACACTGTGTGTTTGTGATTTTGCTGCTTGGTTTTTGTTGGTTTTTTTTTTTTTTATCATGGGCACACATTTTTTTTTTTAATCATGTCACGGAACTGCTGGCTGCCTTTCAATATGTAGCTGAGCCTCCTCCTCATTACCAAAAGGAGAACCCAGCCTTTGAGATCCATATAGAACTTCTCGTGTGCAAATTCCAAGAGGTCTCCTTACAGGAAAAGAATGGGCCCTTCGTGGTTTTTTTCTTCCTACTTGCTGGAATGTAAATACAATGACTAATTTGATCACCCACTTTAAATTATAATCAATATGCTAAAGATGGTAAAATAGCCAGAGAGAAAGAACCAAGATCTCTTTTGAAAGTAGAGCTAAGCTTTGGACTAACTAACTGCAACCATGTTTACGAGAGAGAAAAATAAATGTCTATCTTATTCACACCACTTTTGGGGCTGGGGTGGGTGGTGAGAGGTTGCATCTTTGTTACTGGCAGCCTAACCTAATCCTGATACAGGAAGTAGTATTGTTATTTAAAAATCTACTTAAAAATTAGCCTTAAGGACAACTAAGTAGGTAAATATTTGAAACCCTGGGATTAAGAGTCTTGCCCTTTTATAAATCCCTATGGCAAAATTCCGTGGGAATTTGCCCAATCTTTTGGAGGAGTTGATCAGATACAAGCTTCACATCTCTCCCAACAGTTACACTGTCCGCTTTCCAACCTATCAAGTTTCTCAAGATTATTCTTATAAATTGTACTCTAAGACTGAATCTATAATTTAAAAGGTCCTGTTAAATGTTCACTACGGTGAACAGATTATTTTTTAGCTCTTAAATTTACTTCCTTCTTAATATAGCTGCAAATTAATTTTTATTATATTATAGTTAATTAAATTATTAATATGTAATTGTTTATTTAAAACAATGTGTGCTGGGCACAGGGTCAGGCGCTGCACATATACCAGTGGATGTTATCGCCAATCCACAGGATAAGTACACAGTTTAACGGGGGGAAGATGGGCACACAAGCCTTTTCCATCCATTGTGATAGTGCCACAACACACTATCAGTAAGGCACTGAAATGCTTATTGGAGGATCACATCCTCCTAATAGCTGATTAACTTTCAGTGCTCTCACTCCCCGGCTTTCAGCTTTTTATTTTTTTTTTAAAGATTTTAGTTTTCCTTTTTCTTCCCAATGCCCCCGGGTACATAGTTGTATATCCTAGTTGCAGGTCCTTCTAGTTGTGAGCTCTTTTTAAAAATTTCTTAAAGTTATGCCTATCTATTTCTCCCTATTATAACTGTAAAGCTTGGTACCGATCCCTAAATGTGCCACCATTTAGATAAACAATTTAGAGTCAATATTTTTAAAATATCAAAGTTATGAATTCTATTCCTACTATTCCTAGATTTTTGATCATCTGAAAACTTGTCTCTGATTCCCAGGTAAAATGACATTTGAAAATATACATTGATAAGTATGAAACAGTAAACATTTTTATTCATTGACTACACTTAAAACAAATCCTCTAGATTAGCTAAAAATAATTGCCTTCTTCTCTGTATCTGTAACAGCCTTGTAAATAGTGAACTCACATTTTAGAAGAATGCTTTCTAAGCCATTAATCTTTAGTTTGGAGATGAAAATAGGATATAAGGCAGGATCAAATCTTCCTGAAAACTAGATATTTTACATGTATTGTTTCTTCTTTGTTTATAAGAATGATCACTTCCTTATTATACAAAATAACTTTGCATCTGAAAATTGATGGTCTGAGTAGTCTATTATAGCATTTCGGGGGTATACAAAGTCTTCAGTCTTAGAACCAGTATCAAGCATAACATTTCTTTAATGCAGTATAAAATTAATAATCACATAACAACTAGGAAATTTGGTAGGCTATTGTGAAAATCAACGCAGTATTGAGGAGGCTGAAGTACTCCAATAAGACTTAGTTGTCAACACAGTCATGCCTGACTGCAAGCACAGCCGTACATCTCTTATTCAATAAGCCAGCAAGACGTATTATATTTTTAAAGGCCAGATGCTTCGGGGCAAAATAAATGGCTAGCACGAAAGGGCTAAGCCAGCAGATACAATCACATAATGAAAAAAGTTTAGGGAAAGAAGCGGAACGTGAATTGTGTGGCTATTGATAAAAGCATAATATTGACATACTGCTTCTTTGGGAGGCAGTGGGCAGATTTCAGGACAAGGGGCAGGCTGAGAGAGCCCGAGTCTCGGGAGACACAAAGCAGATGCATGCTAACTGCATCAGAGCTGATGAAGCACACCCTCAGGTAACCTAGCAAATAATGAATTACAATCACCTAACAGAGGCTAAAAGTAAAGAATCAACCCAATTTCCCCTTCTTTCCCATTGAGACTAACGCTGGCAGCACTCTGCAAAAAAGAAAGAACTGTACTGCATAGAATACCTTTCAGTTCTCAAAAAGTTCTGGTATAATAGGTCTTATATATTTATATGACTTTAAATATCATTAAAACTGTCACCACGTGCTAAGAGTTTAAAAACCAAGTGGAAGGCCGGACTGGTGGTGTAGTGGTTAAGTTCATGCACTCTACTTCAGCAGCCTGGGTTTGGAGGGTTTGGATGCCGGGTGTGGACCTACACACTGCCCATCATGCCATGCTGAGGCGGCATCCCACACACAAAATAGAGAGGAAGTCTGGTGCAGATGTTAGCTCAGGGACAATCTTCCTCACCAAAAGAAAACAAAAGACAAACACAAGTAGTGTTATCCCATAATGTTGAAAGAAAAATATAGGGGCCGGCTCCGTGGCCGAGTGGTTAAGTTCGCGCACTCTGCTGCGGCGGCCCAGGGTTCGGATCCTGGGCGCGGACATGGCACCGCTCGTCAGGCCATGTTGAGGCAGCGCCCCACATCCCACAACTAGAAGGATGTGCAACTAAGATATACAACTGTGTACAGGGGGCATTTGGGGAGATAAAGCAGGAAAAAAAACAAAAAGGAAGATTGGCAACAGTTGTTAGCTCAGGTGCCAATCTTTAAAAAAAAGAAAAAAGAAAAGTATAAGATATTATCAATAATTCTCCTTCCATTAAATTCCTTTGGAAGATTTGGAATGGAGTATTTTTATCACTAGTCAACACTGTCTATGAAAATAACATGACGGGCATTCATTATATATACTTTTTATGTAGTTAGGTTTACTTACAACATGCATTCATTCAACCTAGATTCACTGAGCTCCTATGTCAGGTATGTGCTATGTTCTGGGGAGGAACAAAGGAGAGACATGAGTCCCGTGTTAAAGGAGCTTACTGTATAATGCAGGACATTATATGACTAACAAGATGACAATATAGAATATGACAAATGATATCAGAAAGGTGCAATCAAAGTGCTGAGGTGGTTCAGATGATGATGAAAGGAAGAACAAGGTTTATTCATTCACTCGACAAATATTTCCAGGACTCTTCTAGGCAGTGGGGGTAGACTGGTAAACAAGATAGACAAGGACCAAGACCTTCTGTGCTTTTACACACATTAACACACTTTATCTTTGTGAGAACTTGGTAAGGCAAGTATTATTCTAAGAGGGTGACTATTTTACTGTTTGGAGTGTAAATAACGGCCTCCCAGTAGTGCTGAAAGCACACGGCTTAGAGTAGCAGGAAATTCAGTCTCCCTGCTCCGGCCTCCCTGGAACACAGTCCCAAGTGCTAACATATATCAAAGGACCAATCCTATTTGTTCTCACTTTTTGGCTGGGGAGAGAATTTTAAATCTCCCAATTGAGAAGGGAGTTCTCAAGAGCTGATACCAGATGTTACTGCACGGGAGGATTCCACAACATCCATCCTCAGATGACTGCAGAAACCAGGAATGGATTTAATGATGGTTTATATTAAAAACAAAGCATCCGACAAAAAGCAGTGAAACAATCTCACAGATGGATCCTGAGGGTCTGAATACTCCCTCCTAATCTTCTTCAATAAGCAATGCTTATATTGCTATCTAGTGAACATTTTTCGGTTCTGAATCATAACACTGTGGTATTGAAATTATCAAAATTGACTCAATTATGTGCATTATACTAGACTTTTTTAAGGCAGAAAAGACTATTATATTTTAGGAATATTTTCAGCAATGAGAATTAAACCAAAATTTATTTTCTGGTTAGCTCAGGGAAGTAAGTTAATTAGAATATCTAACCCCATGATAATTCTGGGTAAACGAGTAGCATTTTGTAAGTTTAAAAGATTGTAAATATTGAAAATAATATATATTTCCAAATCCCTTAAGTCCCTTCAGATTTAGAACAAGATCTTCCTTACAACATCTCTTTAGGGGCACAAATATTAAAGATTAATATTTGGTCTTATCTCTGATT
Source organism: Equus caballus (assembly GCF_041296265.1). Taxonomy (NCBI): domain Eukaryota; kingdom Metazoa; phylum Chordata; class Mammalia; order Perissodactyla; family Equidae; genus Equus; species Equus caballus. Next base: position 95,957,635 of record NC_091688.1, read on the forward strand.
ATCATAGTAACTTTAAAATGTTATTCTCATTTTAAAGATGAGGAGACTACGGATCCATAAATAAGAATATCTGAAACCATAATCCAAATGAAGTTAATAAAAAGCATTTCATGGGGGCCCAGCCCCGTGGCCAAATGGTTAAAGTTCCACTCGCTTTGCTTCTGTGGCTGGAGTTCATGGGTTCAGATCCTGGTCCTGGACCTACTCCACTCATCAGCCATGCTGTACATCATGGAGGCATCCTAAGTACAAAGTAGAGGAAGATTGGCACAGATATTAGCTCAGGGCTAATCTTCCTTCAAGCAAAAAAAAAAAAAAGAAAAAGAGGAAGCTTGACAATGGATGTTAGCTCAGGATGAATCTTTTTCACCATGAAAAAAAAGACAAAAACAAAAACAAAAAAGTATTTCATATATTAATAGTTCCTAACTAAAGCTATGCCTCAGAATCACCTGTGGACTTTCCAAAATTACAAATACCTGGTGCCATGCCGAGAACTGTCAATCAGAGTCTCTATGATGGAGTCGCCATCATTATTTTTTTAAAATCTCTGCTGGTAAATCTGACCTAGCTTAATGGAGTAAACCGCTCAAATAGCAAATTGAATGCGAGATGCTCTAGTATGTGAATGAAATGGGAGCTAAAAAACAATGGGAAAAGTTAACATGGAAGGAACATCTGTTTCTCTGAGACTAAAAGAAGTAATAAGAGAGAAGTTGTGCTCATGGCTTGCATAATTGGGCTTTAGATTGTGACCAAGACAACTTTCTCTGATGCCAATCCTTCTGAGATGAATGTGATAAGATGACTTGTCTCTTCCAATTAAGAGCAAGAAAACATAGAAGGAAACACCATCTCCTTAATTCCAGCTTCTGGGTTCTTCTCTTTGCTATAGATTAAGGGCTAAGGCCTGGGTCAATGCATCAGAATCACTTGTGCTCCTGCTGCTGTGCCTGTGGCCTAGTTTGACAGACATGCAGGATTGATTCTTGAAGCCAATAATTCTTATGTATAAAATATACATATATGTATAAAATATACATAATAACTATTATAACCCTAATAATTATTCATGAACCCTACTAATTAATCAGATGGCACAGAGGATGAAATTTACTTGGCCTTCTAGATCATGATTCATTCATTTACTCGTTAGTTGAGCAAATACTGAATGCCCACTATTGTTTTGGAAATAGTGTTCGATACTGGGAATACCACGGTGAATAAGTCGTGCCCCTCACGAATGGTAAATGGCAGAAGAACCCCTTCTACATGTGCCTGGCCTCTGTTTTTTAAGCACCCATGTGCCATGTGTCATAGCTTTTCATTCAAAGATGTTTGAAACACATTTATCTAAGTCTGATAACATGTTCACTGCTACTTTTTGTCATTCAATTCTTAGAACAAACCTATAAGGTAACTACTATTGCTATCTGCATTCAACACAGGAAGCAACTGAGACTTAGGACAAGAAATTGCTAAAGGTCACACAGACAGCAAGTAAGAGAACAGAGACCTGAACCTAGGTCCATCTGATTTCAAAACTCATGCTTTTAATCACTAAACTCACCTCTTTGGCATCTTTGATGATAAGTTTATTAAAATCTGTCTAAGACCAGGAGAGAGCCCAACAAAGAGTTTTTCACCATCATAAAGTAGAAATAATATTGTCTTATCAGTAAATGAGAAGACGGAAGGAAGGAAGAGAGGGAGGGAGGGAGAAAAATGGATATAAGGAAGTTGAGGTCAGGAGTTCACTACAAAGACCACTGGAAATGAACACCTCCATTTGTATGAAATTTCAGCCTCACTCAGCTGCAAACATATTAAGGAATTATCGACACTTTCTCACTACTGCTTTGCAAAATCTGATTACAAGAAAGGATTTGTTATCCTCTCCAACCCACTCCCGCTTCAAGCCTCCCACTCATCAGCTCTGAGGTCATCTCCGCTTGGGTCTCCAGACTCTCTGAAATTGGTTGGCTGTTGGTTTGGTTGGTTGATTTGCCTTCTAAATGTGATTAGTCACATTTAGTTTTTCTTTCAGTTAAACAACAATTAAGCTTAAACAAGCATTTGGTGGCCTCCAGTGGCCTAAGGAGGCCATGGTTAAGGTAATCTCTGCTATGGCTATGGTCACTTTCTAATAAGTAAACTTGAGAAATTAACATATTTAACTAGACCCTGGGTCTATGTTTGCCAGTAAGTTTGTTTGCTTGTGTTTAGCTAGATAGGAGTTCTCAGCAAAGGTGCTAGGAAGGAGAGCAGTAGGAATAGCATAAATGAGAGCGAGAAGAAAGGAAGACAAGTATATCCCCCTTTAGTGCTGAGCACCCTCCAAGGCAAAGCAAATGATAATCAAACAAAAACTTAAAAAGCTGCCTTTAGATTTGTTGTCAGTGGTGAGAATTAAACTTATTTTCTTTTGTCAAAGTGAAAATGTGTTTATGCCAAAAAAATTTCAGCATGAAAAGAGATAAAAGGAAGTTGTATCCTTGCATGATTATGAGAGGAAAAATGTTTTCACTCTCAACTCTTTGCATAAAGCAACATTAAAATGTGAGGGGTTTTCCTTAGAGTTCTGAACACAGAACCTAGAACGTTGTGCAGGCTCAGTAAATATTTGTAGAACAAGTGAATGAATTGAAAGAAACATCAGGAACGTAAATACAGTGTTCTGCCTTACAATATCATAAGAAATTATATCAGAGAATTTCTAAGAATTTATTTCGTTGTGCCTCCAATTGATGAGTTGAAAACACATGTGATGTTCGGAAAATAAAACACTTATCTGAAACATGAAATCTTTGCAAATAATGAATTTAGTTCAGTTTTTTAATGAAACTAATTTGTAACGTGAGTGGCTGAAAGGATGAGATTTTTCCCTGCCTGGACATAAATGAGAAAATGTCTTTACCTAATTCCATTTATCCCAGAAGGTCTTCTCCTTTACCTACTAAATAGCCACTTTTTTCAAAACACTATAGAGAAGCTCATTGAACCTTAATCAACTATTTAAAGAGTAGCTATTCTCTTCTATTCTGGCTTTGTAATTACCAATTACATTAGTTTTTCTAAAGAAGAAGAAATGCTTCTGGACTTATTTTGATTGATTTTCATCAGGCAGTTCTCTTGCATCTTTAAGTAGCATCTTCTATAAAAGAGTTTCAGTTTTGCTTAGTTTATGCTAATAACAACATTTACATTTTTAGTTATTAATAGATTCAAACGTCTCATTGGTGTTTGAAAACAAAGCCATAATAAAAAAAGAGAGGAAAATATTAATTAATTCTGCTTTTGCACAGTTTGAAAACCAGATTTCAGTTAAACATTTGCAAGAAAAATGAATGTTATCCAGAGGCTACAAGAGCCTAAATAGCCTCGCTGGTTTAACTTAGTTTTCCACATTATAAACAACAAATATTTGCACATTCTTCTTTAGTAAATCCTGATTTCCTCCTTATTATGTGCATGATAAAACAATAAAAATATGGCACTGGTTTATTTCCTTAATTCTGAGAAAAATGAAAAATCTACCCTTCTTTGGAGAAAGGCAGAATATGATTCTTCAGAGCTATACCCAGCTGCAGCATTTTTTGTAGAGTGACTGGAGTTCCTGGAACATCCCCAGCAAAGGAGGACTGGGGTGGGGTAGGGAGTGTGGAGAGAGCACAAGAAGGAGGTGAAACTTCCAAGTAGTCCCCTACAGCATGGCACATACAGGGCAAGGTTTGGAAAGGGTGACAAAGGAGAAGGACCTGATTCTTCTCTTCAACTAGAAATACACTGAATCAAGGAATAATCTTGGAAGAGCAGCATGGCCAACGGTTGTACAGCCCTTCCCAGCCAGTGCTGGGTAGTTGGAAAACTGCTGATCACGTCAAGGTAGTTCTGCCAAGGCAAGAATCTTCACTAGGGGACCACTTGGGTTCCCAACTGTTATACAATTTCTTAACCCTGGTACTTTAGAATTGGTTAAATTGCAGATCTATAGCAGGAGTTCATCAACCATGGGGATCCATGATAAAATCTCCTGTGAAGTGTTTTGTCAAATTACCCATACCTGCCCAGGGCTGTGTTTACTGCCTCGAGATTCTGAGGCAGCTTGCTTGGGCGTGGTCAAGAGCCACATACAGAGAATGGACAGCGGCAGAGAACGGGGTAGGGAAATTAGTTGCACTAATTTCACTTTTTCCCTTTGTTAATAATTGCATTTGCTTCTTGGGGTTGGGCTTTCTCTTTGGTACATGTCCCTGAGAACAGGCCCTTAGCATCTTTTCTCTGTACTACATTAGGTCTCATGGCTACAAGGTCAGTATCCTCACATGTGATGCTACTGGTGCTCTGAGGGACCATCCTCAGCTGTCTGGCCACAGGTCAACGGTTTACCAGGCTGCTGCTGCTTTTGTTCTCACTGAACCCCTCCTGATCTCATGGCGGTGACTTCCCCTTACTGTGTCCTCTTTCCAGTGTGCTATCACTCCAGTATAGCAGTAATCTCCAAAACTGCCATAAAATACTCCTCCCTGCTCTCCCCTTTTCTCCTCTATATTTTTTGCCATGTGTTCCTGCATCTTCTTCATCCCACTGCCTCTGATTGTCCCTTAAATATGGTATTTTCCAGGCTTCTATCCTTAACCATCTCCAACATTAATTCTTCATCTGCCACCTCTCTTAAGAGTTCTTAATCCAGGTTATCCAACTGCCTGGTGTTTTTCCCACCCAAAAACTATACCAGACAATCAAGCAACATGCTCCAATATGTGAAAATGTTCCCCGAATCAAACTCCTCTTTCTCTCATTTTGCTTCATTCCGGTCCTTTTAGCTGCATCCCTCACTAAATTGTCATATCACTGTCTACCACCATAGTCACAGAGGCACTGTTGGATGCCCTGCCTCACTCACTCCTCACATTTAATGCCACAGTATCCTATTAATGTCATCATCTACATTTCCCTCACTTCTCACTGCCAAGTCTCTATCGTAGCTAGAATCTTATCTTCTCTTTGATGACACTAGTGACTTCCTTCACGCACTGCCTCCCAGTCTCCGAATGACACTTGTCTCTCTGGCTGGGATTGATAGCTACCCCTTCTCTAGTCCAGATCTTTCTGATGAGGTTTTATGGCAGGATTACTTGTGCAATAATCCTATCAATCTTATCCCCTGGCCCTCTCCCTCGCAGGGAGCACACGTTGCTCTAGGAGGCAGTGTTGCGAGGAGAGTTTCGAGTACAACTCCTTGCTGTACCAGAATGACTGCTCCTTTGCCACATTTAGCTCTGCTGCTGAGTCTACCCCTCAGCTTACACTTACGAGTCGTCTCTGCCAAGGATCCTGGTGATTCTCCTGCACTCAGTCTTCCGAGAGTCTCCTCCTCGCCCAGTCCGTGAGCCATCCCCTCCCCCTCCACCGTCCTGAGCTCCCGCCCCCTCACTGGGTCTATCAGCTGTACTGTAATGAACTCTAATTGTGGACGAGTTTATGGACTTTCCTATCGGGCTCCTGAGACCCAGACAAATCAGGGAATATGGCTGGACATCTGTTTGTATCCCTAAGCATCCTATCACAGTTAAGGAGACAGCCGGCCCAGAGCAGCTGGCAGACTTCGGGTCGGGTGTTTCCTAATCCCACTTGCCGGCACACGAGGGAGACACCTCCAGTCCAGCCCAGACACACACTGTTGCCCGCAGTTTCCTCAAAGCTCTGGGATAACAAAAAGGCAGTGAATGAAGAAATCTGCTTCACAGGTCATTTTTTACCACCTTTAGTTTGTAGTTCCCTCTCCTGTTTCCTGGCCTGCTTCTGCATGTCAGAGGCCCTCTCCCTGCCCTGCCACACCCCCGGACTCTGCAGCAGCTTCAGGTCCGTTATTGAGTACCATTAAAATTCAGGTCCAAGACTAAGAGAGCCCAGAGGGAAACAGGACTTCCTTCTCAGATTGTTTTGAGGAGTGCCTCTCCTAAACAAGGAATCCCTGAAATATTCACCCTCTTTAGGGAATAAAGAGCCACAGAGGTGTAAACCAATCCAAAGGACAACAGCATCAGCTTCCAGAATGGCACAGGAGAAGCCTAACATCTGTCCAAGACATTAACACACACATAACAGAATCACAGTTTCCCTTCCGCAAGTGCCCATTGGCTGCTGGATAAAGTCCAAACTCCTGAGCGAGGCGAAAAAGACCTTCCCCAACCGGCAATAACCAGATGTTCTAGTCTCATATTCTGCCTCCCCACCTGAGCCCCTCTCCAAGCTTCGCTCACCTTACACTTCTTCATGCTAAACCACCTGCCATTCCCCAAGCACACCACACTTCCTGACTCGCTTGTGTCTATGTTCCACCTTGGGTACCCGAGGAGCCCTGCCACGTTCTTTCTGTGTCGTTTCTTTTTCCCAACTTCTCTCAGCAAAGTTTTCTCTTTTTTTTCTTGGCTTCCACAGCCCCTTTAAGGAGTTCCAGGTAGTATCTATTAGATTAATTTTTAATTGTTTCTATGCAGTACTAGATTCTACCGGATATGGAGCTAATATCAATCAATGCTTTATGAATCAATGATTGAGTCTTTCTGCTGTTTTCCCCACAAGATTCCAATATTGGAATCACTTTGATGTTAACTCTCAGGACCAGAAAATTACGGATTTTTCTTCCCTGATGGTCTGAGGCTTGGAGGAACAGCTTCCTTCCTTAATAAAGGAAGCGTGTTTATCCTTGCCCATGGCAGACATCACAAATCAATGCAACATTCATGTCCCTGAACCTAATGTTTCAGGCTGGGTTCTCTGGAAGCAGACACCAAGATAGATGGAGTGTGGGTACAGGATATTGATTAGGGATCAACACTCACTGTGGAAGGTCCAGGGAGGAAACAGGACCAGGCAGAAGGAGAAATGGAACTCCGACGCAGGCCTGATGAAGCCTGAGACAATGCCCCGACAAGCTCTGCAGCAGAAGCCCATCAGAGTTGTTCTGCTCTAGGCCAGAAATGGCTGGACCTTCACATCCTCACCACGATTAATCACTGGATATAGGCTGCCTTGGGGAGGGCATGACCTAGGTTGAAATGATTCTCTGCAGCTGAGGCAGACCTGAAGCAGGTGAATGCTGGAGGCTGGCTGCTGATGGCTCTCCCAGCAGCTGGGGCAACAAATTCTCCCTTGAAGGGTGACCTGGACGGTACATCTCATGTCCACCACAGCCACAAGTCGGAATGGACTTTGCCTTAGTTAACTGGTGAGAGTTGGCAGGTAAGATGAACTCATGATGTTACCCCTGCCCTCAAAATTTTAGACCCCAATCTCTAAGGTATTTTCCTGTTTGAATTTTCAAAAATGTGTCCCTTTTCTAGAGTTTCTGAACTGGGGACAAACAGCTGTGTTTAAAATTCAAAAGTGCTGTTAACACTGAAACAGCTACTATGCCACAAAACAGCCCTTTCAGCAGTTTTCCATTTTCTAATGAAGTCTTTTCTACCAGGCAGGAATGGAGACATCTCTTTCCTCTGCATCTACGAGCTTTCTGGAGAAATCACCCCTTGCTCTCTAATGTAAGTTCTCTGCTCCCTCCTCTCGCTGCCCAATTCTCCCTCCTTGCAGCTTCCTCCTCCTCTTCCTTTCCCTCTGGCCCTATCTTGCCCGCTTTCTGGCCCTATCTCCTCTCTCCCCTCTCCTTCTCTTTTTCCTTTCTTCTCTCTTCTCCTGAAGTTTTGGTCAAAATTAATCAAACTTGACCATGTGGGGTTGATGTCCTGATTCATATGTTTGTCCTGGAAAATATTCTGCAAACAATTTTAAGATTAAAATATTATGAGGGAAGTCAGGAGGAAAAGAAAATAGTGAAGGGAAAGCTTGACTCTATCCTTCTTCATTTTATTTGGATTTTACACTAGAAAATATATTCCCCTATCTGAAATACCACAAGCGCGTCAAATGGCTCTCGGTACCAAGGGATATGTTATAAACTGTCCTTGACAAACGATAACCAGTTCCATCTTGGTCAGTGATGAGATCCAGTTAATGGGCTTCCTTATTCCCCTAAAGGGAATGAGGGAGTTTGGTGGGTGCGTTTATCTGAACAAGTGCAGACGTGTGTAACCTGAAGAGCTTTGCTATAGTTGTCACAGCGAACTCCCGGTTTAGATGTCAGTATCTGTTGAAATGGAGTTGAAAGTACCTGCAGTGCTGAATCACGCTTTAAAAATTCCTGGGAGTATGGTTGCATTTACCCCGATACCTCAGGTAGCGGGCCGTTTCTTCTTGCCGCCATGACAGGAGGGACTCAGTCCAGTCTTTTGTTTATTCTCACCTGTGTGAAATACTACTTTCTTAAAAAGTTTAATTTGATTATACAATATTGCTTTTAAGAATTTTCTTACACCATCAAATGATAATATTACTGGCATCAGGAAATTATGTGTTCCTGGGTAAATGATAAATATGTGTATTTCCCCACGTGCCTGACCTTTTAAGAGGGCAGGTGCCAAGGAAAGCATTTGGTTTCTGCTTCTCAGAGATGAAGGATAAAAGGAAAATGGAAGAACAAATGGTAGCGGAAGATGTACTTTTACATAAATAACTTAGAGGTACATCAATGGGAATAAAAGGGTCAGGATCTGGCAGAGAGAGAGAAAGAGTAGAAACGGAAGATGAAGTTTGAACAGCTACCATAGCAGTGGAACTTCGGCAAGAGGGCGTTGTCTATAAAGGACTTTCAGAATTTTTCCTGTAATGGGCTGTAGAGTATCTGCTGGCGTAGTGAAGAAAATTTCAAACAAGACCACAAAACTCAGAACCTGAAAGCAGGGGTCGGCAAACTGTTTTTGGCCAGGAGCCAAATCCAACCAGCTACTTTTTTTTTTTTTACAGCCAGTGAGTGAAGAATGGTTTTTATATTTTTAAATAGTTGAAAAACAGCAAAATAAGAATCATATCTGTGCATGTGAAAATTATATGAGTTTCAAATTTTGGGGTCCTGAAATAGTTTTATTGGAACACGATCACGCTCATTTGTTTGTGAATTATCTATGGTCGCTTTGCACTATAGACAACCAGATCACGTGGCCCACAAAGCCTAAAATATTTCCTGCTTATTCTTATGGATCTGTAGACTGAGGCAGCTCTGCTGATGTAGCACGGGCTCCGCTGGGCAGCTCTGCATCCTTCATGAAGGCCTGTTGGGTGGCTGGAGTGGCTCTGCTGCACATGTGTTCATTCCAGGGCTCAGGCGGAAGAGGGAGAAGCCACCTGGAGGAAGTTCTCCTGGTGAAAGAGCAATGCAAGAGGTCAAATGGAAATGTCACATGGCCAAGCACAAACTCAGAGTAAGGAAATGCGCGCCACCCCTGATGAGGCATGGCAAGGTTGTGGATGCTACAAGAAATGAAGAATTGAGGCCAATTATTCAAACTACCACAAACACTCTTATCCTAGGGTTCCAAAAAGTCTAATCCAATGAGAGCATCAGGCTCACAGTTGACGATCTTATGATCTATATTGGGGCTAAATGCAGGTTCTCTTAATCCAGAGACTTCTGAATTTAAAAAACTGGTTATCCCTCCTCCGTCCCCCTACTCCCCACCCAATGCACCCAGTAGACAAATGGTGGAACAAGGACAGGCTAATCTCATGGCAGCCGTTGCTCCAACAGCAATTCTGAAAATCTGACTGATCAAATGCTGCCAGTCACCCTACTTTGGGATAGGGAATATTTGTTGGTTAGGTCCTTGTCCTGATCCTTGGGAGTGCATCCCCAGCCTGCTGTTGTCCACAGACTCTGCTTCCATCCTCGGTGAGGATGTCCACTTCTGAAGAAAGCATTGGAAAACATGCTCTTTTTTGATTGCTGAGCAGTTTTCTCAGCCTGCTTCCTGCTTATAGAAATTTGAGGGTCAAAGACCTTTTCAAATCTCCAACAGTCTCAGTTTCTTTTAGCTCAGGCTGGTTCTTTCTTCAAAACTTTATAGATTATCTATATATTTGATACAAGTCAACTCATTTGTCAAAAGCCACCTTTGTAATTCCTTGTGAGACATGCTTCTCTCTCTATTTAATCAGGTACTTTGGGCCTGGCAGGCCTCCATGGGACTACAGGTTTATGCTTCGTAGAAACCATTTCTGAGGCCTCAACAAGGGTTTTGGCTCCATCTCCTTAGTTTGCCCTCTGTCCCCAGGTTATACATAATGCTCACGCATTTGATTTAATCTTTGTCTCAACTTGATCTTCATTTGAGGATCTTTCCTTGACTCCAGAAACTGGAGATAAGGAACAGTTTTACTTCTCCAACTCTGCCAGCTACATTCCCTCTAAATTCTCTTGCAAACTATCAAGTTCTTATCTGAGCTTTTCTCTTCCACGTAGGGAAACTATCCAACGCAGTTAAAAACAACCAGCCTTCACTCAGAACCTTCTGCTTGGATACCATCTTGCCAGGTTTATAAGGTCGTCAGGTACTGTCTCTATCTTCTAAGTCACAGGAGGTGTCAGATTTACCCAACACTGCACCACATTAAAACAACATTTAAAAAAAATAAGCTCAGTCCCTTAAAATAACAATCATTGATTCTCATGGACCGGCCTACACCAACTCTTCTGAATCACTTTTTGACTCAGAGTCATTTGAAGTCCATTTTTTCCCACACTATAACATCTTGTGTGCTGTCATAATTATTGTCGGTGCAGCAGTTCAAGGAAAGAAATGTTAAGAAAACTAAAGCCTGTAGTGCTGGGCTTTTAAGCAGGTTTTGTATTTATGCAGGACTTTCTTACTTTTGAAACTCACTTCAGGAATGTTGTGAAATATTTCTGATACTCCCCTGCTCAACCTTTTCCTCACAACCATTTAGAGTTAAAAGAGTGCTCTGCTATTATCTCTGGAATTTTCTTCTAAGCTGCTGACACTCACGGTGTAAATTCTGATGCTGATTCTTTTGATGTTTACAAATGCGCAAGCAACAACTGTCATAACTGCTGTCTGGCTGACAGTAGCATTTCCATGTGGAAATTCTTTAGGAAATTTATATGTACATCTCTGAATCAAAATCTTGTGAAAAATCAATAGAGAAAAAAGGGAAAGTATTATAATTCTGTGAAAATTAAAGCTTTACAATCAATGGGGAGACATTACTAATCAATCATTCTTGTTTGTAGTTGCTGCCATGTTATATGTGAGTTGTGGCCCTTTCTGCAGCTAACAGTGAGATATTCTTGCAAATAAAGTAATTATTAAGAAGTTTATAAGTATAGTATAGTCATACAAATCCTGTGAGTGGTGTTTCAAGAATTAACAAATTTTGAATCCTTAAATCAGCAATTTTGATGAGTGAATCTGCGTAGTACTATTGACCTTGCTGGGAGATCCCACGTTATACTCTCCCAATACTACCCAGAAATACTCACTGGCATTTTGTAGTGTTTGGATATTTGCTTTAGGTCCACTTCCTTGTAAATACTTTAACAAAAGAAATGCAACAAAAAGAATCAGCAAATATTGTTGTGGAACACTATGGCATGAAATTGGAAACTGACCTAAAATATGAGATGGCAAAGCAATATTGATTTCAACATCAAAATCAAAGCAAGCTGAAAAAATACTTTCACCTTCTTTTTTTTAAAAGAGTTTGTCTGAAGCAACATATACCTTAACAAACTTGACAAAGTTGAAATTGCTTTGGGCATACTCAATCAAATCAATATCAATGCAAAATGAAGGAATTTTTAACATCTGGAATATTTGTTACAAAACAAAGATCAAGACTATCAGATGGGGGCAATTAATGCTTTGTGCTTTAAAATTTCATTTGAAGAATAATAACTTAGATATTAAATATTTAGTATAATCTCTCTGTTTTAAATGATTGTTATCCATCTTCATAAGGTGTCCCATTTGAAATCTCTATATCAGGTAGAGATTTATGGGTTACTACAATATATAGACTCATGATGTCAATAAACCATGCACTTTCCTGTTGTTTTTAATAGTAAATCTCTGAACTTCTCAGTATAATCCTACCACAAAAAAAATGATTCACTTTATTATTATGGTCACTCATTATTATTTAAAACACAAAAATAGTGTATTATGAAGAATGCAGAATAACATAATTAAAAGAATTCCTGAAAATTTCCAGAAATTTGACTTTTCACTCATGAATCCCAAAGATGAATATCTATTGGAAATTTGGAAACAATAGCCAACAGCAAAAATAAGATACTTTTGATTATAAGGTGAATCTCAATTTAAGTGATATCAGAATGTGAAAAGTTGTGGGCCTTGGAATCAAGAAAATGCGGTACTAAATGAAGACATATTAAAACATAATCTTTCTCACTCTCCTTCTAGGTCTAAAATATTCAATGAGCTTATGGTTTCGAATTTTCTAGGAAGTAGAGCATATTAATAACTGCCCAGAATGTTAGTCATGTCTCTCTTTTGTCTTCTTTCTTCCTGCATTCTTATCCAAATACATAGATTTTTGGTGTTTTTTTAAAATATTTCTGTCTTCTCCTCCACTTTAAGTAAACTGTAACCAAACCTTAATTCTCAGGTTTTTATGGTATTCAATGATATTAGTTTTAACTATTTCATAAGTATATACTGCATTCATAATAAAAATATATTGATCTAATTTTAATAAACATTTTAATATAGAATATAAATATATTCTGTAGAATGTAAATTGAAAAAATATACTTTTCTCATTTTAATTTTTACTCAAAGAGCAGATGGTATAAAACCAACCAGCCGAAAGTACTTTTTTGTCTGTTTACCTTTTGAAATACAATGGTAACATTAAAGCTAAAACAGAGTGAGGGATGACAGAGATAATACTTAATTTATTTGATAACCACAGAATTTCTATTGCCCTTTCCTGGGATGTCCTCAAGAGTGATATTCTCAGAGAAGAGATTCTTTTCAAATATTTTCTGAGGGTTGAGTAGTAGTGAGATTTGGGGTCACTCCAGGTTGTAATAATTAAAAAAAAATCTTCTCATTACTTTAGAGTTTTTGTTAGTCCCATTACTTTTTATTGTAATCTCACTCTTATGAATTAGGGACACAGAAACCTACGTGGCGGAAGCAAAGTACAAATACACTTAACTAAATAGTCTTAAATATCTTCATGTCTCTATATTCCACTCCTCACTAGGGAGTTAAAATCCAAAAATGGCTTTGCTCATACCAGATTGTTGACCTTAGTAGTTGCAGGTCCCAGAATTTTACCAGTCCTGTCTCTCCCTCTCCTTTGCAGTTAGAGGACAAGTCACTCGGGCTCAGTGTCCCTTCTCTAAGAGAGATTACTACATCTCAGAGGAGTTATGCGAGATTTCCTTGTTTAATATTTGCAAAGTCTTTGATGGTTAAAGCGATTGGCAAATTGACAGTTATGTTGTAGAGATCAGCACAGGGAAGGAGTCTAACTGGGAGATTGGCAGCCTGAAATATTTTGGGTTGGTTGCAAGAATTCTTCTTATTATAAAATGGCCACTTTCAGCCATTTTAATGTATTTAAATATTAACAACATTTGAAAAGCAAATACTCCCAGAGATAAACATATGCTTTGAATCCACAATTACTTATACATCTTCCCTGTGCCTCTTCTATGTCTGTATTTTTAAAATTCTGTAGGTGAAGGACTGAGGTTCACTCTCAAGGTCATTGAAGCGGCTATGATTTTATTAATATGCTCATTGAATGTGCTATAGAAATATAATTTAAAGCATTAATATGTACACACTAAATAAAACCACACCAGCTGCAGGAAAAGTTATTTATGATGCTGGAATTTTACCAGTTATGGAAATAAATAATATAATGTGTGTATCTCTGGAAACAATGTAAACTCAGCTACTCAACAGAAGCCGTAAAAGAAATCTAAACAATTCTGTAATTCTATGAGGAGGGTAATTTCACTGATGACAGCTTTCCATAATTCTACTCTTCTAGATAGAAAATAATTTTTCTTATTCTTTATTTTATTACTATTTTGAATTGCACTCCTTGTTGGAGTTTCACCTTTTACTAATAATTCTTCGGGAAATGTATTTTCACTGTTTTTCATATGGCAGTTACTGCTGGCAGTACCTAGTTGAAACCAACAGAATTACAACTCTCTTCAATATCCCTACATGACACGGGTAATATTTCAGTATAATCCAGGAGCATGAATTGAGCCAGGAGCAACCATTTCAATTTCTACTGCAGTTTGTTTAGGCTTAACATGGACTAGCTACCATACCCTCTCTCGGTGAACCATATTAAATTGCTGACAGAGACCTGCTCAGAAAGCAAAAGACGTGGCTTTACTATTCTCATGACATGTCTTTGCCTAATAATCATGAAAGCTATAAAAAGAAATCCACCACAAATGCCCCCAAAAAGCTCCTTACTATCACCCAACGACCAAGTTCCAGCAAGAGAGTTAAATAGCTATTAAGATTACTTCCCTTTTCTGTAACATTATATTTAGTGCAATATTCCTCAAAAACCAGAGGATCTCATCTGTAATAATAGACCAGTCCTGTTTCCCCGTAGCCCTGTTCATAATAACATGACTCTGCTACTTACGTACCATAGAAAAGACTGAATATGCAATGATTCACCCACGTTCTTAACAGTACTGAAATTAAGGGCAGTGGTTTACCAACGGCTGACCGAAGTTAAAGAAATTATTTATTGCCATAGAAGAAAACTGGTTGGGTGCCAAATGAAAGGATCTTAAGTAAAACAAGACCATGTGCTTTATAAAGCCTGTTTCCCCTTCAACTATATGAACATAATTGTTTTTATCAAAAACCCATCATTGTTAAGGATACCGTCAACGAACTGAAACAGTAGATTTTGTGAAGACTAACACATAGTAGGAATGTAGTAAATGTTGGCCAAGTGAATGAATGAAGGCATACGGTCATTGCTCATTCCTTCTAGCTGGAGATAAATACACACTATTATGCATAAAGATAATTGATGAATTATACAGATTGTCCTGATTTAAAAAAATTAAGGCTTCAAAGTGCTTTTTTGGTAAATTACCAGAATAGTTGCATCTATTGCTCAATAACCATGGTTTGTTTTTGGCAGTATGGTAAGTGATAATAGTACGATGTGAACCAACAAAGAGGAGGCTGGAATGCTAGTCCTCGCTTTTCCACTAATTAGCTTTGGGCACTGGAGAAAATGCTTCAACCATCCATGTCCTGGGCTCCCCTGTGCACAATGAGGAACTATCAGTTATTGGATGTTATAACCTGTTCTAACACGCTGTGGGTCAATGCAGGGAGCATGATTTGCCAACTTCCACAATATTGAAAAAGATATTTTGATTAGTTCTTGTTACTTCTTTCATATCAGCTTATAACTATCAATTAATACATTATCATCATTGGCCAGATTTGAGGCATTACCCTATTACTCATTTATTGAGCAGATATTTATTACTACCTATAATATGACAAAGTCCTGGCCTGTTAGCTACTCCTTTTGCTTAATTTTTTAAAATGCATATTCCTGTGTCCTCCTCTATTTTCGTTCCCCTTGTGACATGCCACTGCTTGGTCATGTGTACAGTACTCAGAAAAAAAATTGCTTTCTTTTTGTCCCTGATGAGATAAGCATGGAACAAACAAGATGCAGAAATCGTTGGTTATCACTTGGTAACGCTGTGTGATATTGAAAAATTATACTATCTGTTATATTGAAATGTGTGTTGGTTTCAAGGAAGTCAATCCCTTCTGAAATTACCGAGGCCAACCTATCTTCAGTCCTCGAAATATCCTATGCTGGGGCGCAGATCAATGCACTGAATCGTCATGATTCCCTGAAGGGCTTTTAGTACACTGGCAGTGCCTCTTCTTTGTACTCAAACCCTCTTGGGGAATAACTGCCAGATGTATCATCTGCTGAGTTCTGCTCTCTTCCCTTCTTAAACCACTGATCTCTGCTCCCAGTTCTGCTTCTGCAGGAATATCTCTTAAACAGATGTCTTCTTCATTTTCTGTGATGCAAATAATAACCAGAAAACACGCCCTGGGTCTTTTGCACTTAATAGACTAACAAGTCTTTAAGCCTATGGGAAATTTATTCTAAAACCTTTCCTTATGAGTCTATGTAATCAGTTTTCAAGACGCTGCTCTAATTTTAAAAAAAGCAAAAAACGCAAATAAAACAAATCCCCAAATTACCTATGTAATATAAAAATTAAGTGTGATTTTGGACTTACAATGCTTTGGTTTGGGTTTTAATTTGGCAGAGGGATGCATAATAGTATTAACAACACATCTCGCTTTCTAATTGTTTTGTAGAGATGTTTATCAACTAAAATACTTTTATACTTTAAAAGTTACTGTGACTTGGGAATTCAATTCAAATTCACAGATTTTACTGAGCTCTTACTAAATGCAAAGTAGTACCATAGGCAGTCATAAAGAATTGACTAGAACTTTCTCTGTTTTCTAGACGCTTATAATAAGAAAGATCAACCAGGTTTACTCACAACTTGACTAGAGTCAGGGAAGGGCCAGAAGACAAGCACAGACATGAAGTTCAAAAGGAGAGACAGAACATCGAGTGAGGGGCCTCAGGAATGGTGGCTTTGGGGTGGGCTCTGAAAAATGGAAAGGATTTTAACAAGTAAGAGTGAATCACTCCAAAAGGAGGAGATACCCTAAACAAAAGCACAAAGGCTCAAATGTGCAGCCTGTGTTTGGAGAACAATAGCTGATAATTTGGTTGGACTGCATAAGAGTTTGTCTAAGCAAGTAATGAGAACCGGAACTGAAAGCTACATTGAGCCAAATATCTTTTTTAATGATCTAAATATTACGTGATGTGATATTATTTTGTTATATATTGACTCAGGTTTATACATAGCAATTTCACCAGATCCACAGTAACTAGAGCCAAAGTTAGATAGAATATATGTAATTTCCTAGATAATCTCCCTTCTTATGTAGTTAATTCTATAAAAATAGATGTATTGATCATTAAGAATAGAACTGTTGCACAATTAGTAGTAAAGAACTCTTCAGGATTTAGAAACCAGGGTGTGGGACCTTAAAGTCATATTGAACAATGCTAAAAGTAACATAACAGAGTTTAAATTAAAGTAAACGTGAAACATTGAATCTGCAGATAGATCTCCACACCATCATGAAACCCTACTAATATGATTGTAAAGGAAGAAAAAAATGTATAAAATCAGAACGTTAAAGTGAATTAACAGAAAAGACAACACCCAGTAAGATACGACAACAATATTTCAGAAGACAAGAAGCGGCTAGACGGCTAGTCACTGAATATGGTTTGAGTTTTCTATGGTTTAAGTGGCTGCTAAAGGAAAGAAGTAAAGATGGGGTACAGGAAATCAAAAGAAGCAAGTTGATTCATGCCGCCATCCCCGTAAGGCTTAGGAATTAGAGATGCTAGGTATCTCTGAAGGCGGGAGTGTGGCTTGGGGCAAGGAGAGCCCCAGACGTCTTCCCTTAGGCCCACAACCAGACCAGTGTCTCTCCTCAGCAAAATAAACTAGTGAGATTCTATCCATCCACATATCTATCTATCTACCTATCTCCCTCCCTACCTACCTACCTATCTCCCTACCTACCTATCTGCTACCTACCTATCTATCTATCTACCTATCTATCTATTTATCTGTCAATCTATCTGTTATGGGCTGAATTGTATACCTTCAAACTGCATATGTTGAAGTCCTAACCTACAGTACCTCAGAATGGGACTGTATTTGTAGGCCTTTAAAGAAGTAATTAAGGCAAAATGAGTTTGTATGGCTGGGCCAATCTGACTAATCCAATATGACTCATGTCCTTATAAGAAGAGGAAATTAGGAAACAGACATCCACGCCAATCTTAGTGCGTTTGAAACTTTAGTGAAGCTGGAGGATGTTGTGCTTTGGGTCTATACCCTGGCAGTGACCACAGTTCTGTCCCCTCTGAGGTTTTGCCCTGCTGATGTCACTTTCATGAGCACTGAGCAAGTCCCTACCATCAAGTCCCACAAAGGCTGTCCTCTCACCCTATTCAGAGAGGAAAAAAACTCTTGTTCTTGCTCTCGCTCTTGCCCTTGCCATCTCCTTTCTAAATTCTCTTAAAGGCATTCTTTTCTCTCTCCTCCCTTATGTAATCTCTTCAGGAGTTAAACTTTCACGAAAGATAGAAAGAGATGTTGCTTTCAAGCAGCTTCTAATTTAGGTCTTGCAAACAACCCTGAAGTTGTGAAATACAAAAAGGCTGGCTATCCAGCAATATTCACAATAGACATGGAAACAACCTAAGTGTCCATCAATGAGTGAATGAATAAAGAAGTTGTAGTATATATACACACAATGGAACATTATTCATCCATAAACAATAGGAAATTCTTTTATTTGTGATAACGTGGATGGACTTTGAGGGCATCATGCTAAGTGAAATAAGTCAAATGGAGAAAGACACACACTGTATGATCTCACTTATATGTAAAATTTAAAAAAAAATTAAAACTCAGAAAAAGAGAGCAGACTTGTGGTTACCAAAGGTGGGGGGTGTTGGGAGGGGGAACTGGAGGAAGCTGGTCAAGAGGTACAAATTAATTCCAGTTACAAGATAAATAAGTACTAGGGAAGTAATGTACACCATGATGACTGTAGCTAACATTGCTGTATGATATACAGGAAAGTTGTTCAGAGAGTAAATCCTGAGAGTTTTCATCACAAGGAGAAATTTTTTTCTTTTTTTCTTCCATTTCTTTTTATTGTATCTATGAGATGATAGTGATGGCTGTTAACTAAACTTATTATGGCAATCATTTCAAAATGTATGTAAGTCAAACCTTTATGCTGTACACCTGAAACTTTCACAATGATGTATGTGAAATACATATCAAATAAAACCGGAAAAAAATAAGTGAAAAAGAGAGGACAACTGGATTTTTGGTGATGAAAATGATGTAGTCTATACAGAAGTTGAAATATAATGATGTACACCTGAAATTTATATAATGTTATAAACCAATGTCACCTCAGTAAAAAAATCAATTAAAAAAAGAGAATAGAAAAGAACTACCAAAAAAAAAAAAAAAAGAGCCTGGCTACCTATTTGAAACGAGGACAGAAAGAAGTTAGAGAACAATCAAAAATAAAAAATAATGTGTTAATAACTTATTTTGTCTCACTAGCTTGAGTGAATTTTTGTTACTTGCTAACAACAATAATAACATTTATCTAATGGAAATATCAGGTGTCCTCCTGAATGCTTATAGTGTTTATAAAATTTACTGCTTTGGCTTAGAACCTATAATCCCCTTTTTCTCACCATTCCCTCTATTCCTTCAAGTGCTGGTTTTCTGGGTAATACATCATATGCCCGTCTAGATGTTTTAGTACAGGACTCAGCTGATTTATTTACCTATCTTTTTCTCTCGGGAATCAGTGGCTGTTGGAGCTGACTAAATCAAACCATTACTGACTCTCCTTCCCAAATATTTTAGACTTGGGCTAAGCATCTTTTCAAAAAGTAGAAGGCATGAGTCATACGAAATCAAGAAATTCACACCACTGAAGAGTTAAAGAGATGCCACACTGTAAAGAAAAGCTATTCTAATTTGGAAGCGTACCCCCTATGAAATACACTGCCTTCTTCTTTCAGTAATCTTAAATCAGTCTTCATGCAGAGTTTACAGAACACATATTCTCCAGATAGTCCTTGATGTGGGAAGAGCTTTTCTAAGGCTAAAAAGGATGGATTTTCTAAATTGTCATAGGCTGTGATTTTGCTGTCACATTCTGCATGGTCCCTATGCAACTTACTCTTCTAATTATGCTGCTGCCAGTTTCCCCCATGGATTACAATCCACACTCAGTGTTCTCTCATCTTTAACCTTTCATCCCCGTGACTCCCTACTCCACAGACGCCTTCCTAATGCCTAGTTCTAAGTCGGGGGACTTCTTAGACGGGAAGTTGCACAACAAAAGAAAAAGGCGATTGTAGTCTGTCTCTGATCTTCAATGTCTAATTTCTACGCATATATTAAACACAGAAAAATGAAAAAGTAATCTATTTTATAATACAAATGTTATCTAGCCCTTCATTCAGCTTTTAGAAAGTGATAAACCTTTGATGATTCTATGTGGGGGAACTTATTTGAAAGAAAAAGAAAAAGCAGGCTTTGCTCTACAGTAACAGCTCGTTTGAATGGTATAATAGAGGCCAAAGTAGCCCAGAGTAGATAATTATTCACATAACTGAGGCTTACTTCTTAATAAGTCAAATCTTTAACCATTCTTTTGGTTCAAAATCTTTTAGGAGGTATATGACCAGAAGATGCTGAAAGTAATTAAATATTCCTTTATTCAAAATATTCATTCACGGCATCCAGACCAGTAAAGGAATATGCTTTGGTTCACTTTGGTTTTCCATCTTCCTCCCTTGACGTTCAGCATCAAATCCAGGCTTATCTGTAAGGGTATGTGTAATTTTATTCTTCTCCTCACCCCTCACAATGCTCTCAGTTTTGATGACCTGCTGAGGGAAATCAGATACACAAGACTGTTAAGAACTGTGTTATAAATGTAGCCAGGGGTCAACAGTAAAGTTTCTTGATCTTTCAGCAGCTATTCAAGAATTGGTATTCCTTTAATCAGGCATGGTTATTGTTCTGAAGAGTTACATTCATCGAAGTCAGACATGGTAGGGTTTTCTAGCACCTAGCATAACTAAATAATATGAATGTGTGCTTTTAAAGTAAATCAGGTTCCCTGGATTTAGGAAGATGAATTGGGAATCTGGAAGGTCCCCCTGAGGGAAGGGCAGTGAGAGGTCTTAAGAAAATCCTCACTCTCTGGATTCATCTAAAAGATAAATTATTTTCTCTCAGAAAAATGGAGGGAAAGAGATGGATTCCTAGGAGGTCAATAGTGTAGGAAGGCAGAAGCATTAGAAAGAATACAGGTCCTATGCAGAGGCTGAAGTTTCCTCTCTGACGTCTCCCAGGCTCCAGAGACCTTTGTAAGGTCAAGCTAGGGAAGTGAGGGAGGAGAAAGAGAGCTGCAAGACTTGTGGACCCAATGGAAGGAAAATACGTGGATCCCTTGACACCTCAATTAAGTACTAATCATGTATCACATGCCATGGGTACCAGGCCTTGGGCTATTACTGTCTGAAACATTCTTTGCCTTTCTCCTCTTCCCTCTGTATCTCAGGGGAGCTGTGTCCAGCAGGCCACGGCATTTCTCAGGCTGGCTTCCACGTCTGGTGGCTTCTGACTGGGTTCAGTGGATGGGAAGCAAGGGATGGAGACTGGAAGGTGGGACAAGGGAGAAGGAGGATGTTTCGCTTGCTCTCTCTCTATTTCTGAGAGCATCACTGTCACTCTATCCTCCAGGGAGACATATGCGCAGCGGTTCTAGCTTGCCAAGACCAACATAATCCCTGAGGCCTAGTAACACTGTCCCCTCTCCCATCGTCTCAGCACAGGAGTGGGACCTGCTTCCTGCTGCTTCTAAGCACCAACTTGCCTAGCTGTTCCCCGTTTGGCGTTTCGGCTATTCCATAATGTTTGTAACACATTCTCTGTACTCAATTCCCTGAACAACACACTTGTGGTGTTTATAAACTGGGAGGTAGTTTCGTTTTTCCAGTTAGAACTTAATGATACAAAAGGCATTTTACGTCTTAT
Organism: Equus caballus; assembly: GCF_041296265.1. Lineage (NCBI taxonomy): Eukaryota > Metazoa > Chordata > Mammalia > Perissodactyla > Equidae > Equus > Equus caballus. The sequence continues at coordinate 95,979,302 of NC_091688.1, forward strand.
TTAATCCTCACGAGTTCCCCGTGAGGTACTAATCATTACCTCTTGTTTACAGATGAGAAAAAGCAAAAGTCAGTGAATTTAAGGTCTTTGCTCAAAGTCACAGCACTAGCAACTGGTAGAGCTACGATTCAAATCCAGTTCAAAGTCACCCTTAAATTACTCTGCCTACCAAGGGAAGTGGCAACAGCTGACAAAAATCTAGGCCTGAAAGCAGCCATTTAAGCTGCAGCATAGGTGTCCTAGGCCAGCACAGTGTGGCCATGGGGGCTCCACCCACACTGAGCACTGAGAGTCTGGTGGGAGAGGTGTCCTGGCTCCAGAGCAGAGTGCCCTACTCCAGAGAAGCAAGCCTGTCTCCACCCTAGACCGAAGGAGCCTGTTCATTGCAAGGACAGCAGAATCAGAGCTGGTGGACACAAGGTAAGAGTTATCTATGCCTGAGGTTAAGTCTTCTGACCTACTTTTCATCTTTGTCATTTTTAACATTTTCTACCTTTGTCATGCTGTCTCTGGCTTGTAGACATATTTATGAAAGGGATGTTATGTTATTCTAATGGTAATCATTAACTCCAGGTATTCACTCCTTCAATTGCTTTATGTTACCTATAACATTACATCAAAGATAGACCTCTTTAGTTACTGAAACCTGAATGCTGATTTTAACAGAGTGACAAGTTAGAACAGTAAAAGAGAGTTAAAAGGTCCTTTGTAAGATATCTTGGTAATATCCCTCACACCACTAGAGATGTTCTAAGAACTCATTATACTCCTATGCAGCCTGAATAAGAGAAAGTTTGGTCATTCAAAACTGTTGCTCATAACAATTCAGACTGGTTGGCCTTCATTCTATCATTAATCCTGGCCTTTCTAAATGCTGATAAACTTTCTATCTAATAAATATACCATGCAGATTGTTAAACTAAGAGAGTGTCATTGATAAACTCAATTACAAGGACATATGTGTATGTACACCCAACATTGAAATTCTTTGTGAATATAGAGACTAGAAAGGACACAAGTTCTTTAAAAACAAATAAAACAAAACACCAGCACATATCCTTGGTCCAGTTTTCTACCCAATGCAGTAGGAAAAAACTAGTGAAAAATATAAGAAACACCATTTTATGGATTTTAAAGCCCCGGGGGGTTTTTGTGTGTGTGTTTTCCATCAGCTCTCCTTATTTCTCTGAACAAAACCAGCCTCTGTTGCTCTGCCATTCCACGCTTTCATGTGCTTCAGAACACCTGGTGGCCAATTGCTGATGGAGACTAATTAGCCCCTCAATTATCACTTGTTCACCAGCATTTCCCTAGAACGTGAAGCTTGCCTAATTAGTCTTTTCTGACCCATTCCCCACCATCAGACTCAAGAAATAGCCCTTCCACTAAGTAATTAACCCGTGGTAGGCCATTCCTCCAGCTTTTGTTTCAACTCCTGTTGGCATCATTAGAATCAAATGAACAAAGAAACATCATGGACAGGGTAACAAGAAACTGAAAAGTTCTGTCTTCCTTCTCCCTTTGCCAGCTTCCAAATCCAAATTACAGAAACCTGAGGCAGAGTGACATTTAGTCCAACACATACATGCTTACTGTTGAATGTCTTGAAGGAGCAAAATAGCACTGCCAGAACGATCAAGTTCAGTTCTCTGAAATGCCATAAGAAATATGGTGTTTATTTTATACTCAAAAGGTGACAGAGATCAAAAAGAATCCAAATTTTAAAATGCAGGCCAAAATCTCAAGTTGTAAAACCTTTTCAGGAGGTTGTAATTGAATCGAACAATTTCTGTTCTGTGTTTACTTTGGTAGTCTATGAATAGACTTTCCAATCTATTTATACACATGCATAGAAATTCTAATTCGGTTTATCAACACAAGTCAATAGAGAAGTCCAGCAAAGATTTCTGTAAGGTTAAGGGATGTCTCTTGTTTACTTATTCATTTAATAGGTATTATTGAGTACCTACTTTATATCAGGCATATCTTTCAGCCCCACAGACATGGAAATAGTGAATGGTCCTTGCGTTCTTGATGCTAAAAGTCTAATGTATCTCCAAATATAATCTATTTTTTTTAATGTATTGAAGCCACACACATGTGCTTAAAAATAGACAGAAAATATTCCTTTATATACTGGACATTTGTTATATTTCTGCCTGCTCTTTTCTATTCCTTCTTTCCAATAGTACCCCAAGTTCTTTTGAGGAACCACTTCTCTTCTGCTGCAGAAATTGGTTTAGGGCTGGGCCCATGATCCAAATTGAGCCAATGAGAGCCAAGCTCAAGACATTTGTTCCACTGTTGGAGCTCTCCCTGAGCTTGTCACTGAAAATCAGAGGATGTGAGGTTTTGAGTTGATGCTGCCATCACAAGATGAGATTCTATTTGAGGTGAAAGCTAAAGAAACAGTAAAGGACAAAGCTGTGAAACAAGGAAAAGGAAGCCCTGGTAATATCTTTTAAACTCTAGTTAAGCCATTTCCCAAGCTAGGCTTTATCCTGGGTTTTCCTATTGCATGAGCCAGTAAGTGTTCTCTCTACCTAAACTACTTGGGTTTGGGCTTAGGTCAATTGGATCCAAAAGTGTTATAATTGATAGAGATGCCTCTCTAATATCACTAATAATAGCTCTAGATTTAAGGTAGTTATATTTTCTTTTCTTCAATTAAGGAAGGACCTGCATCTTATCTATTTTTGAACTTTATGCATTCAGATAGGAAGATATCTATGATCCGTACAAAAGTGTGTTTTATATTCGTTCTTCACCTGCAAACATTCCAGTCTCTTTCTGGGATAGAAGTTTGCTTTTGTAAATCTGATGAATCACATCATTCTATAAAATGTGTTGCCAAGAAGTTGCATCCTTTGTTCTTACACCACAGCACATGCCCTCTATGTGGATTTTAAAACAGCAGTTATTCTGTCAAGTCAAATAATGTTAGGTTTACCCTCATGTCCTCCATTCATTCCACAAATGCTGAACAAAAATTAAGTAATGGTATTGATGATCTAAAGGGAAATAAGGGTTACTATTTTCAAGGAGCTACCAGGCTCTTCAGGAAAGCATAAAGTGACGTAAAGGGATGACTACGTGCTGCAGGACAATTGCTGTGTAGGTTTCAATCTCTCAAGTGCTAAATTCAACAAGGTGCCACTTTTTCCATCACTTCTCACATCCAATCTATCGGCAAGTGCTATGGGTACAGCTCCCCAAATCTTTCTCAGATCTGACCACGTCTCATAGCTCCATTCTTTAAAACTCTAGTTCAAGCCACTATTATTTCTCACTTCCATTACTGCAGTAGTCTCCTAACTAGTCTCCTGCCTCAACTCTTACAACCATACCATCCCCAGTCTATTCCCCATACGACAGCATAAATCAGATCAACCCACGCTGCCACTTACAACCCTCCAATGTCTTTTCATTGCCTTTAGGAAAAAAAATCTAAACACCTTACCGCACCCGACCAGGCCCTACATGACCTGACTCTCACCTACCTCTTCAACATCAATTCCTACCATGCTCCCCCTTATCCACCTCACCCAGCCACACTAACCTTCATTTCATGCCTCAGAGATGCCAAACCCATTCCCATCTCAGGGCCTTTCGACTTGCTGCTCTCCTGCCTATCATATTCTTCCTTTCTCATCATCAGGTCCCGCATCTTCTGGTCAGCCTCCCCTGACCATCTTTGCTGAAATAACTGCCCTTGGACCACCACTCCACCAAGTCCCTATCCTATTGCCGTATTTTATTTTCTCCACAGCACTCATCGCTATCTCAAATCAGATTGTTTATTTATTTGCTTACGCAATGATCATTGGCCTTTATCCACTCTCCACTAAAATGTAACTTCTAAGAAGTCACGGACTATATTTTATTCATCGCTTTCTCCTCGGTGCTAGGAATGCCTGGCACACAGTAGGCATTCAGTGCAAATTTATTGACTGAGTGAATAAAGACTACAGATGAGATACATCTAGTTCAAACTTGAGAAACAAGGAAGACAGGCAGGGAAGATAAAATTTTGGATAAACAGGAGTACTACTAAACAAATAGAATATAAAATATATATGCTAACAGGAAATTTGAAGAAAGTACAACAACTTGAGAAATTAGTTCAAATGTGCTTTCTGCAGTATCATTCTATAAAGCAAACCTATCACGAGACCACAGAGAAGAACAATGATGAACAGGAGGAAATTAAATTGTAGGGATGTTCTAAGTACTATCTCTAGGGATGTCACTGTGAGGTTTGTGCTTATTTAACATTGTTATTAATAAGCTGGAAAAGAAAACATGTGTTGTATTAATGGAACTGTAGATAATCCTAAAGTGAGTTTTGTTGCAAATCTCAATAAGGACCCAATTCTCAAGTAATACCAATTATCTCAAAAACCTAAGTTGACTAAAACTTGAGAACTGTGAACTCTTTTGAAATACAAATAGCGCACAAGATTCAGCTGAATCTAATCACTCATCAAATAGGAGAAAGCTGAGGCGCTGAAGGGACCAGTGGTAAATGGTGGGCAGAACATTAGATACCACTTGACAATTCAAAAGAATAGCTTTTTTTTGACATTTTATGAATAAATGAGACATTTATTGAATGTCTACTGTATGCAAGGAACTCTGTGTATGTTTCCTTTTATCTTCAGTTTAATTCCTGACGGGTTTATCATTTCCATTTGACATAAAAGGAAACGGGTGGAAGTGAGATTCAAACCTTGATCTCCCTGTTCCCAAAGTTCTTTTTCATCATTAACATTTTCCTGTTGCAAGCTCTGAGATACACAGCATCGCACAGGGCTAATCAGAAAACACTGTGCCACTTAAGGCTTGGCAACACATTCAGTGCAAGCTATTAGGAAATAAACAAAAGTAAGGAAACCGAAAAGCAGTCCTGAATGAAAAATAAAACAAAACCAAAAAAAAAACGTAAACGCGTTTTTCTAGGCCATAGCTAAGAAAGCAATAGTATGGAAAAAAATCCACAAATATTGACCTACAAGAAGAAGAGAATGTTTATAAACTGAAATTAAGTAAAGATTAATTTATACCAAATAGCAAAGAAAAAGACTACCAGCCAACAAACTTGTAAGGTGGCTTCCATCCACTGTGGCAGTTAGAGGCAGGCTGATGAATGATTGAATGAATGAACGAACAAATGAACAAGGATACTTTATATTGTTGAGAACAATCTTGAGCTGGCAGACTAAAGTGAGAAGGAGAAACTCAGAGATGAACTTAGGATCATCATTTTTTCTTCCTGTGCCAAGAATTTTGTGTTTCTCAAGCGATTGTGTGTTACCTTTTCAACAAAGTAAATGAGGTTTTAATTGGTCCTTTGCTCGAACTGAAAGACAGGCCCAGATATCACTACCAGGGGAAACCTCTTCACCAGTATTTTATGTGAACCTGGGCATCACATCTGTAGTATTTTCAGCCTTCACATTTTTAGTTTCTATCAGGCAGTACTGCAACAGGATCCCCTAAGTCAGTGTGCTACCAGAGGAAAAAAACAAAAACAAAATAAAAGAAGAATCCATATAGAGTAAACAAATGAGAGAGGCTCATTTTTCATTTGTTAAGTAGCCTCCACAAGGCTGTTGGCTGTGACAACAAATGATTTAATGAGTCCAATTTAAGATGGTCTTGTCTGTGTAAGATAGATGTCTTGGAAAATACTTTTTAAAACCTCACAGTTATAGCAAAGGCTGCTTCAGTATACCCCAAGAAAAATCTGCACTGCACTTCCACTTTTTTTCTGAATTTCTAATAGGCCACATATCAAGCTGGTAACAGCAAGAAGCATAATATTCCCATCGTACCTGTGTACATTTCCTAATAGAAACTGTTAATAAGATGTTTGAGGAATACCGGCTCCAAAAACCATAAAGATTTATCAACTGTGTGGAAAAGTTATTAGTCAACAAGAGCCTTTTTGAACTCTGTGTTCATTTTCTCTGTCATCACCTAAATGGCCCATTAGAGTGATGCTTTGTCAGAAAAGGGTGGTGGTAAGGAGGGTGACATGTATATTGGGCAATGACAAGGAAGGCGCCTCATCTCCAGGGGTGGGCACAACCTAGGTGTGGCATTTGATTTTAAGCGTGTAAATTTATTAGATTGAAGAGATGAAATCTTCCAAATTCCATTTCCTGAGTTCACAAATACATGTCTCCTTCCTCGTGTACATTTGTTAGGTAGGTTTTAAGAGTGATGAGCAGGTAAGAAGAGTTCTCTCTGAATTCGCATGATGCTTCCCTTCAAATAAGGAAAAATTGCATCTTTTTTGATCATCCTTTGGCAACAGGTAAAACACATTATATAGCTTCTGAGAGAGTCAGCTAGATTCAATTTTGTTGAATGACCTGCCTCAGCTCAAAACTAAGAACGTATCTTGTTTTGTTCTTGGAACAAGAATAAGTCTAAATTTGATTCATCTAAATGTGTATCGTTACTTTTTGGAATATCCAGATGGGGTATTATCCAGAACAAACAATCAGGAATGAGACTGACTAAAGTCTCATCTATAATAATTTTCCAATTTGCTAAAAATGTTTTAAAATTCCAGAAACGAGAGACTCAAGCACCAATACTGAAGGATGTATACACTAAATAAAAGGCTAGAAGCCCAGAGAGCAGATGTGATTCAGAGCTCAGCTCAGGAGAAAATTATTCAAGAAGTCAAAGAAATGAGAAAAAGCAATGTCAAAATATTTTCACATTAAGAAAAGTAATTAACATATACTGCATAAATTATAGAAAGTAGACAAACAGACCTAGCCATAATACAAACACCTTGTCAAGCCAAGTTTTAGTTTAGATAAATATAGTTCATGCAAGTAGAAAAATTTAAGCCAACCATTTCCCAAAGCTACACATGTGTGTCTTCTCTGACTTTTGTAGCAATCTCAAGGAAACGAACAAGGAGGAGAGTGGGTGGAACAAATGCCACCAAGAAGACTGAGTAAATTGCCAGCTGTCTAGTCTACACAGGGCATTAACCTCTCCACGCTGAGATTTTGTCTGTGGTCCAAATCTCAGCCCAGCATTGTGGCAGTCATTCTTTGTACAGAACTGGTAGAAAACAAATTTCAAAATGTCAAATGCTGCATAGCATTTTCACACTCCATACTTGTTTCTTCAGTCTTGGATGATTTTTTAAAAAAAATGAATTTAATCTACTGAAAAAAATAAACGTTTTTGTTTGGATAGCTACAACAATCTTCTCAATCAAATGACATATATGATGCACAAGCCCCAAAACTTTTTGTCATGTTTTCAATGCAAATACAATCAGAGGTCGAAACCTGAATTATTTGCATCCATTCATTGTAATACAAATACATCATTAATAACTGAGACTTTCTAAGTTTTAGTCCAGCATCTTTGGTAGCTTCAAATGATATTATTTTGATCCTTACATTGTTTCCTTCAGCATGCAACCTCCATTCCAATCTCATTCTGCTGTTCCATCATCTTCTCTTTGATTTCTTGTTTTGTTTAATTATATTCTTATTAAGTTGTTTCATGGCATGAATCTCTTGTGGAAAATTTCCTGCTATTCCTTGGGTTTTTGTTTCTTCAAAGTTGGATTTTGTCTTTTGCATTGTAAATTTAAAAAACAATTTTTTTAAGTTCCTTAGAGAGCTGGGCCGAGCCATTTCTTTCATTTGTTTATCCTTGAGCGGTTTTAGCCTAATTTTCTAATTTTATCTATTTCCTCTTCGATAGTGTAAATGACTTTCTGATTCCTTCCTTTAATATCAGAGGCCAGGCTGTCTTCTCTTCCAAACTGTCTACAGTTCGAGGTGTGACAGTCCTGGACGTTCTGCGCACATTTGCTGTGACCTGAGGGCAGGGCAGAAAGGGTGAGGTGAAGAGATCAAAGTCGGCTTAATGAACTAATGCGCAGTCTCTTCTCTGATCCCGGGGTTTTGCTCTTCCAGAATTTGTTAAATGCTGTGGACTGGAGCTAAATTCCTCTAATTATGGAAATTTGCCATTTCTCGAGGGGAAGTCTCAGACTTCCTGTTAGTCCGTAAAATCAGTATTGGGATTGCCTCTCTCCAATATCTGTTCTCCTTTTCCAGAGCAATAGAACTCTTGGTATAAACCGTGCTCACTGCTGATCCAAATAAAAGCCGCATTTGTACGCCTCCCTTGCAGTGGAGTGTAGGCACGAATTTCTGGCTAATGCGATGGAAGGAAAGTGTGTGAAGCTTCCAGGAACCTTCCTTAAGAGACAGCATGCTTGTTCGTTCCTCCTTCCCACTGCCTGGAGTGGGAATATCATCTTCTTTTACCAAGAAATAGTGGGGCACCGAGGGAGAAGAAGCCTCAACTCACTCAGAGCACACAGCATCCTAATCCAGCCCAGGGCCATACCAGGACATTTATATCACAAAGAAATACATGAAGATCTTATTTAGCTACTATTTTCAGTTCTCTGTCCTTTGTAGCCTAATTTTGACCTAAAAACTACAACTTCGTTCCAAGAAAATCAGCACGTGTTCATTTCTATGGTTTCCTGCTGTCAACCAACCAGTCTGAGAAAGGAAAACATAAGTATATGCTCCTAACTGTATTCTCTATAGATTTAAAGAATTAATGAGGATTCTCAGGATTTTGTTAACATTCCCAAATGGTTTCCCAGTGATGAGGAAAGTGCTGCTGCACTCCAGAATCTGCTCTTTCCTCCCGTAGCTGCCATCTTTCTGAAGTGTTTGATATTGTGCTGCTCTCCTTTTCTTGTTGGTTGTTTGCGGTGACTGTATTTTTCGGCTGAGTTTTATTTGTTTTTTTTTCTATTTTTGGTTTCTTATATCACAGAGTCTATGATATAGCTCCATTATACATTTTTAATCTAAAGCCCAAGATTCTATGTTTTTGTAGCTTTTGGGGGCCTTGTTTACCATCTATCCAGGCCCAGAGCTATTTAGTAGGTAAATCCATCTTCTGAAGGTGGGAATCAGGGCATGTGATTCCTGTGAGGGCTCACTTTATCTGTTAACTTGACTGGGCCTTCGGATGCCCAGATACTTGGTCAAACGTTACTCTGGGTGTGTCTGTGTGGGTGTTTCTGGATGAGATAAACGTTTGAATTGGTAGACCGGGTAAAGCAGACTACTCTCCCTAATGTGAGTCGGCCTCGTCCAGTCAGTGGAAGGCCTGAATAGAACAAAAAGGCTGACCCGCCTTAGAGTAGAAGGAACTCCTCCTGCCTGACTGCCTTCAAGCTGGGACATCAGCTTTTTCCCACCTTCAGACTTGAACTGAAACTTTGGCTCTTCCTGGGTCTTGAGTCTGCTGGCATTTGGACTGAAACTACACCATCAGCTCTCCTGGAGTTCCAGCTTGCCAACTGCAGATCTTGGGAATTCTCAACCTCCATAATTCCATGAGCCAATTCCTTATAGGAAATTTATATATATATATATATATATATATATATAAACTGAGGACTCAAATATTTCTACCCACTTCCAAAGAGTAGGAAGATTCCAATGAATAAGTGAGTATAATCTCCAGGGAACCCTGGTTATTGATAGACATATCTTGGGACTTAGGAATCAATCAGTTATAGTATGTCACTTGATCTGGTCACAACTGGGCCAAGGCCTAGAGTGAGACATGACTGTCATATGGAGTTAGATGTCACCTTCCACATTATTTCTATTTACTGGTAGACGGGGGGTTAATTCACAACATGGTAAAAGGAATTCAGATTTATATATTGATATATTTTTTTTAACTGGATTGGGAGAGAGAGAAAGTAAGATTGCCAGATGGCACAAAAAGATGGCAAAGGCCCTGGGAAAGAATTCATACCAAAGAAAGAAGGAATCTGGAATGGCAATTTCACAACAGGGTTTGAAGATTAGATGACAGCAAAGATCTGGTGAGGTGACAGATATTGTAATCCGATCCCAATCTGGCTACCCCCCTGCCAGGATACACTCCAAGGAGACAAAGGATCATGGGTGTGAATAGAAAGTGATCCCTCCCCAAATAGCATAATAGTTCAGGGCCCAAACAACCCCCACACCATCCAACTGAGCATTATTTGTGAGTTTTTTGCCCTCAAAGGAGACTGCCAAATTTTACAGAACCATGAGGATTAACAGCACCAGAACCGGGGCAAATCAGCAGGGGCCTGAGTGACAGTAGCAGAAATGCAAATGAAATGATGTGATAGAAGTTTATTTTAATTTATGAACTTATGTAAAAACTCATCAGGATTTCCAAAAATATCTGTGGGATGGTGGGACTTTGAAAGATAGTGAAACTCCTCCATGAGCTTAGAAATGAAAAGCTTGGGTATTAATATAATCGGCCTCATTTGTACCCATGGATTAGTGAGATTTGGGAATGTTTGGGTGACATGTGCTCCTTCTGGAGCTCCCAGAGTGGTGTCCTAGACACAGAGCCTGTATGTAAGGTAGGCTTGTTGTTCTAACATGGTTCATACAAATTTTCCTTTAGAAGAGGACAAAAGGGACTAAGATCCGAGAGGAATTTGTACTTTATCTAGTTGATTATATTCATAAATAAAATTATGATTAAAATGGAACACATTTTTAGGATTCAGGGAGCCTTTCCTCAAATTTAACTTGCGCCACGCATAGCTATATCCCGAGTTTTTGTGAAACTGACAGGCATATAGTAAAAGCCTTTGAGAAAACTTTTCTCTCTTTTTTCTCATCAGGGTCCCCCACCTTCTGCCTGCCGTTGGCAATGTCCTTATTGATCTGGCTTTCTGAAGTTATGGTGCACAGCAGGAGAAAAATGAAGGTATTTGAGTTTTTCAAAGGGAAGATACCTACTTGTATTTTACTCCTTTCCTCCTTCAGTATTTAAGTCCATAAATGCCTAATTTAGTTGACACTGGTCACTCAATAAATATTTTTTGGACACCTATATGCCTAGCACTGGGCTAGGTTTGGGGAACTCAGTGGTAAACTAGACAAATTCAGTCCCTATTTTTATGGAGCCTGGCAAACTGGTGAAAGACACGCACATAAGAACAGGTCCACAGACAACTACTACACTGTGCAGGAGAGGCAATATTATATTACTTAGATAGTATAGAAGAGTATAGTACAGCACAGCATAACATAGAATAGTACAATATAGCGTATCATAGCATAGCACAGTAGAGTATAGCATAGCATAGTGTAGCATAGTATGGTGTAGTATGACATAATGTAGTAGTTAAGAGCATGGGCCCCGGAGCCAGACTGCTTTTGTTTCAAACTTTAACTCTGCTATTTGCTTATTATCTTTTTAGTTTGTTGTATGAATAAATAAAATAATGAACATAAAAACATTCATTAGGTGCTAAATAATTCTTAGCTACCATCATTAGCTCTTCACTTTCTCTGATATTGTATGTGTTTATGTTGCCACTACATGTATGTTGTCTGCCCCATATACTGATGTAATTGTTATTATTATAATAGTTTATTATAACAATTACCACTACCACCATGAAATCTCTTCTTCTAGCAGCACACACTCATTTTTGTGGGACTTTCATTCTTTTTTTTTTTTTTTTTTTGGTGAGGAAGATTAGCCCTGAGCTACCATCTATGCCCATCTTCACATATTCTGTATGTGGGATGCCACCATAGCATGGCTTGATAGGTGGTGTGTAGGTCTGCACCTGGGATCTGAACCCTCAAAACCCAGGCCACTCAAGTGTAGCATGTGAATTTAACCACTGCACCACTGGGTGGCCCCTGTGCGATTTTCTTTTAAGCTTCTGTTTAAAGTTCTAAGGCAAAGAAATTCTCTGAAAATGTTGCCCACAGGAAATCTATTGCCTGATAATCTGAAGAGGCAAAATGTTGTTGTTGATCCTGTTCCTTCTAAAAGTTTGTCGATTGTAATCATTATCCATTGACCCAGACGCACTCCTACCAGAGGCTGGTTTGCCCTCCAAGAGATTCAGTGGCGGATTCTTTGTTACTCTTAACAAGTTCAGAGAGAGTGTTGCCAAAAGGGTAACTGTCACTAGAGTCTCATCAAACTCAACAGGCATTATTTGATCTTTGAACTTGTTGGTCTATAAAATCAACAAACTGAAAGTACTTAGAGATGACTCACCAGAACCATCCCTAACAGTAATATATTTTCTACATAACAGTAACATCTTGCTTTATGTATTTTCTTATTTTAAAATAAAATTATTGCCGTTATTTCAACCCCTGCCACTGTGTGTCCTTGATGCAGGAAATCAACCAACAAGGAAAAAATGATCATGTTGCCTCTTTCTTACTTTTTGGCAGTTTTAGCGTGGTAGGAAAAGAAACTGCCTTGCTCTATCTATAATTTATCAACATGGAAACATTATGATTCTAATCATAAAATTTGAGAAGTCAGTCTTATCTCCACAACTGTGCTCTGAAGATTTTCTAATAGGAGGGAACATATTTCCTAAGAATAAAACTATGGTTAGTAAAAGTTGGTGAGGGGAGACAGGATGCAGACATAGAAGATCCTGTGAAGATACATGTATAATCTATGGAAATGGGGAGTGATCACAAGGCCCAGGCAAAGAAAAGAGTGAAGAGGGAGGTGGCTGCCCCAAAATGCCTCCACAGGAGAGAATTAGGAGCGGCAAATAGGTTGGAAGGGGGCGGCTGGAGGACTGGTCTTGGAGCTACAACTGTATAGTAGGGGCATGGCTTCAGTTAGAATGGATTTAACTTGGGGCGGTATTGGAGAGGCCTGGGGAGATTGTGGGAGGGATAAACCTCATAAATCCCTGTTTGAAGCCAGCACTAGGAGGGAGGGAAAAAGATTGTGAAAATATAAACATGATCTACACCAGGATATTTAAACGTCCAGTATCTATGACGGAGCAGATGATAAAGTCAACAAATATATAACACAGCCCTTGCCTACGCTGGATTACTCTGCCTTGGCTAGGAGACCATTACCTCTAAAGGCAACGAACTGTTGAATCTATTTAGAAGGATTGGCATGGGCTCCACCCTCCACTCTCATGCTTTTCTTGTTCCTAGGCAGTACTCTTCAAGAGCATTCAAGTAAAAATGACACTTCAGCAAATACTTCCTGAGCATGTCTACGTGCTCCCATATCACAAAAGCCCCATTCATGCACCACCTACTATTATTATAATTGGTTTGTTACACAAATTGCAAACTTTATGAAAACATGGACAGTTTCTATCTTATAATCATTAGTAATAACAATAATAATAACAAACATTAATTCATCACATATTTTCTGCCACGCACTATGCATTTAATCTTCTCAACAACATATGAACTATTTATTCTCTCACTTATGCATACAATTCTATTTCTGGAGCATCTAATTGGGTTGAGCACTGTGCCAGACAGTGGAACTAGATTAGCAAACACACACACTGGGCCAGCCTGGATGAAGCTCACGTTTGAGTAAAGGAAATAGGCTATAAACAAGCAAAAATCAGACCAAAAAAATAAATCTCTAGATGGATAATTATAACAAATAATGTATCTGTTATGATGAATAAGTCAGAGGGAATAACTGGATGATGAGGGAGCTGGGGAGCAGAGGGCTACTTTAGTTAAGGTGGTCAGTCACGCCTTCCATGAAGAGATGACATTTGAGTAAACATAGAAATGAATCTGTCTTGTGACAGTGCAAAGGACCACACTGGAAAGGTACTTGGCTTGTCTGAAGAACGGAAAACAGACCATTCTGAAGCAAGCACGCAAATGAGAGGATGGAATGAGTTTGGATGGACAAGGAGAAGTAAGGTGATGGAAGGTCTTGGCTTTAGGCCATCGTAAGTATTGAATTTTATTCTATGAGCAATAGAAAGCACTGGTAGGTTTATCTCCATTCAATCAATTAACAGTTGAAGAAACTGAGGCTTCATGACGCCAACTAACTTATTTAGGGTCACCCGACTAGTAGACAATGGAGCTGGGTTGTGAACTCTGGTCAATCTGATTCCAAAGACATTAGTTCTTGATGCTAATTCTTGATAGAGTGCCCAGTACACAGCATATTAGCCATCATCATCATCATCACCATCATCATAATCACCGTTGTCATCATTATTTTACAGGCAAGGAAGTCAAGACCTTTAGATTCTAAGAATTTGCCCAATGTCACAGCCAGTAGGTGGAAGGGGTAGCATTTGAACCCAGGTTCTCTAATCCCATAGCCAAGGTGCCCTAGCACCTATGCACTTCTAGGAGATAGCAGACATTCAACAAGTATTTCCTGAAGGAAAAATAAACCAATAATTATACAATGCTGTACTCAGCTCTGAGGGAAATTGAAAAGTGAGTAAGATAGAGACTATACCATTAAAGTGCTTAAAACTTTGGATAAGTAGGGACTACAAGTTAGTCGAATGCACAGATAACCATACTATAAGGCAGAATTTTTTCTTTTTCTCTTTTTTTTTTTAGCAGACATTTATTGGCTTCCTGATACAACTCTGTCCCTATGCCAAGGCAAGAGAACAGAATATCTTAAAAGTGGTAACTTAAAATATAGTAACTTAAAAGTAGGATATATCACACATCACCTCAATTTGGTGAATCAAAAAGGCTTCACGGAAGGGCCTTGAAAGAGGAATAGAATTTTGACAGATGAAAATGTGGGGATAGTGAAAAGGAGCATCCTAGACAATGATAATAGTGTAAAGGGAAGCACAGAGTGGAAGAGTTTAAGAGCGGTTCACAGAATAGTCGAGTCTAATTTGATTGGAAAAAAAATTCATGTGGGAAAAGACAGGAAAAAGTCTTGGAAAGGAAGTTTTGGCTATATTTTGGAGAAATATATTGTGCAGTAGGCATATTGTTCTGCATAGAACATTGCCTGATGAACTTTGATTGAACTTTGAACAAAGAGCTAAAGAATCAGAGGGTTCAGGTAACTGATAAGTTCCACATTTTAAGATGTTATTCTTTGAAACAAAGAAGAGTTAAGTGATCAATAACTATTCTTAAGATCCCATCTGTGGTTTTGTATTAACCCCAGGAGAGAAGGGGAGATAATGTCCCATTCACTGCATGAATGAGACAGCACCTAGAACAGTGCCCTCCACGAGGAGGTACTCAATAAGAATTTATTGAATGAGTGAATGGGTGAATGAATGGTACAATGGTTTTATTAATTTGTGACACAAAATTCTTATTTGTTTGTTAGAAATGATCATTTAAACCCCTCATTCAGTGACTTGCAAGAGGGCAGTATCACTCACAAAGGGTGGGGGTGTTTCTGGTTATTATAACAAAAACAAGGCACTAATGGTATACAATGTGTGGAGACCAAAAATGCACACGATAAGCTTGTATACACAGAATTGACCCACATCCCGCAGGACTTCTGAAAGTCACATCGAATGTTTATGTAGACAAAGCACCTGCTTATAATTATCTGAGTTTTACACCTAACCTCACTTTACAAATAAATACAAATAAGTCATACACAGTTTTATTATATATTATATAATTATTATTATAACCTGAGGGATAACAGAAATGGGTTCTTCCCCAGTTGATCACCTGGTAAGAGCTCAGTCCTAGGTGAAACCTAGATTCCAGCCTTATGAGATACCTAAGCAGAGGATCTAACTAAGCCACACCCAGACTCCTGACTCATAGGAGCTAAGTGATAACAAATGTGTGTTGTTCAAAGCCACTAAGTTTGTGGTAATTTGTTATGCAGCAAGAGAGAACTAGTACAAGTAGGTTAAGTAATTTGCCCTGGGTCATAGAACTAGTAAGTGATGGATGCGAAAAATCAAACACAATTCTGTGTCCAATGGCAATGCTTTTTCAATTATCAGAAACCTTAAGACTGAGAGAAGGGAGGTTAGATAGTTCGTGTTGAATAGCTTTGATGTACCAATTAAATTAAAAGAGGAGGCAATATGCCAAGAGGGATGGGGCACATCGTTCTGGTGCCCAAGAAAGTGGTCTAGACTGAAGATACGGATTTGGGAGTCATCATATAAATGGTAGTAAAGCCAAGAGCATGAGTGAAACCAGAGAGTACTCAAATTATGAAAAAGACGGAGGATGAATATTTAAGGGGTAAACAAGAGTGAAATCAGAGAAGGGGGAAGAATATTCACAGAATTAAGAGGGAAGCTAGAAGGGTAGCTTGAAAGTCAGAGGAAGATCAATTTTCGGAAAACAAGTAGAAGTCAGTGTTACATGCCACAGAGGCAGCAGATGGGATAAGGTTGAAAAAGTCTTGTTCGATTTAACTATTAGGAAGCACTTGGTAAAACAATTTGACTGAAGGCATGTGGGTCGACAAGTTGGTCCTGGAAATCTTCACACAACTTTGAACAGCATACTGAACAGAATAGGGTTTGGAATGATGCAATATACACTACTGTGACACTCCATGCAGATTAACATAGATCAATTCATTTCAATTTAGTTCCACAAACATTTACTGAACATCTATAAGCCAAATAGACTGAGTATGGTTGTGCAGATTCACTTAACTACACCTTATTCCACTCACATTTTTCCAGCTTAGTGACAACAATATGGAGGCATTTTATCAAATCCTTTGCTGAATTCAAGACAAGATGTGTGTACATATTTCCCCAATCTATAGCTCTACAGCTGGTCTCCCATGTGGATTCCAAGTCTGCGGAAGTTTTCACATATGAAATACTAATTAAATCTCATACTTGAGTACAGCCACAGTACAAGGAACTTAGCTGGATTATCTCAGTTGCAAAATTATGTTCATTTTGTTAATTTCGTAGTCCCTGTTTTTCCCTTCTCTCAGCTATATGTCCTAGTTCCCAAAAATCAAAAGAAAACTATTTTTTAACAGCAATATGAGTTTTATAGTTAACCACAGCCATATTATTTCTGATTATATATTTTTTCAACCTGATTAAGAAAATTGCAGTTTTCCAGATTTCTCTTGTATGAGCCTGGAGCAATGTAAAACCCAACAGTTTTTTTAAAAATTTGGCTGGAGGCTGATAGTCCATTAACCTGAAAGTAATGGTCACTGATAAGGAACAGAGCATTAGACGAAGTATAACATGCAGAATTATTGCACACTTCCAAGTAGCATTAGCCAATGCTTAAGTAGAACAAGTTTCCAGTGGTTCTGGAATGTGACATGTCTATGTAACATGGTTCTGAAATCTAAGAAAAATTTAAAGCATATCCATACCTGAAAACTGATCTCTTATATCCAGAAGTTACTGTTGATTGTAAAAGATTAGAAATGTTTCCGTTAAAAGGCAAAATGAGAATTAACACGAATGCATGTTTTAATACGAAGGAAGTAAGAATGTGAATGTGGGGAGTAACAAATTTGGCAAAGATTAAAAAAAAACACTTAGAAAGCATCTACCAAATGTACACCAATTCAAAATTTACAATATTTTTTTCATTCCATTTACAATACTTTGTTGTTTACTGATGTGCCTTGATCACCTAGAACAGTATCTGGCACGTAGGATGCAAAAAGTTTAACAACAAAAATGGTGCCAGTAGCTCCTGAGCAGTGAGGGTAATGGAGAGGGGCGCACACTGCTGAGGAGAGTCTTCTGAGTGAACAACTCAGGAAGGCATCAAAATCTTCCGCTTTCTCACTCTGTGCCAGAGGGGGCTGCCTCAAGAAAAGGAGGGCACAGCATGGGTGGAATCAGATGATGCATCTAAAACATTGAACTCCTGGATTGGCACATCACCATGGCTCCATCATATTGATTGTCATTTTTGTTATTATTATGGGTGGGAGTGGCTTGAGGACAAGTCATTCCTTGTGAGGGGCTGCTCTCCTAGCAAAGGGGCTGCAGAAAGCCTCATGCAGGCCCTGGCCAAGAAGAACAAGTTTGGGCTGCTATAGCAAGTTGCCATACACTGGGTGGCTTGAACAACAGAAATTTATTTCTTCCAGTTCTGGAGCCTAAGAAGTCCTAGACCAGGGTGCCAGCAGATCAGGTGTCTGGTGAGAGCCACTTCCTGGTTTGCTGATGGCTTGCCTTCTCATTGTATCCTCACATGGAGAAGAGCAGAGGATGCAAGCTCTCTCCTACCCCTTCCAATAAAAGCACTAATCCCATCATGAGGGCTTGACCCTCATTACTTAATTACTCCCAATGGTCCCATTCCCAAATACCATCACAGTGAAGATTAGGGTTTTACCACATGAATTTTGGGAGGGCAAAAACATTCAGTCCATAGCAGGACTAGTCAAATGCCCTCCTTAACATGCTCCCAGTGCAGTCTGTTTTGGAACAAATATCCTATTTCCAAAAGGTCTCTGGTACCCTCTGGACTGCTCGTTGATGGCCACTGCTGTCTCCCATGCCTGAGGGAATGTAGATAAAGAACTTTCTTTCCTCTGAGAATGTAGGAGGTTTATCACTGTGTAGTCGTTCTGGCACCCAAAGGAAACAATTCACATGGAGTACAGCTATGTTGTGAAAAAGTCAGGAATCAACAAACTTAGAGATTTATAAATTACAGTACTCACCACCATCCCAATCTTAGAGGCTTTGTCAGACAAGGAGAGGTCAATGTCCTTAGGCTGAGTTTGAAATGAGGGCTTCCATGAATATGGGCTGCACTGTAAGGACAATTCTTCCTCTAAGTCTTTTCTCCCTGACTTCTTAGGACATTCTGTTTGGCTCCTGTTCCTCCTATTGTTCCACCTTCCTGAATTTTTACTCTACACCCTGGAGTTAGTATTATTTATCTTTCATTTGTTAAATAATATATAGTGAGCTCCTCAGCATATTTGACCCTCACAACAACTAAAAGAGGTAAATATATTGCCACCTTCATTTGCAGAAGAAGATAAAGCTGAGTGTTGCTCAAGTTTGCATAGCCATTAAGTGGTGGAGCCACAAATCCAGGTGGTCGGGTTCCAGATGCCAAGCTCTTAGCACAGGGGACTGCTGCAAATCATTACAAGGAATAGCTGGACCGGTGGCCTAGGTAGGACAAAAAAAAAAAAAATTTCATTTTTTAATGAAAATCTAAATTGCATGTGTGTTTAAAATACTCCATTGTTTAAAATACCCTGTGAGATGAATCTGGAAAGAAAACATAACTGTTGCAGAATACTAAAGTAGTCAACAGTTTCAGCAACTGTCACAGCAGCTTTTTCTCTGACAAGATTAAGGAAATGAGCTGGCAGGGCACATATTCTGCTTACTTATTAAAGTTTTTAAAGTGTTTGCAGCCCTTTGTCCTCACCTTTCATAACAGCTGCATTGTCATACAATTTATTGCTAACGTTTTTCAGCAGTTACCATTTTCCAAATGTTTCATTTTTTCATTTTTTTTAAATTTAAAGTCACAATATCTTGGATGTTTAGTGGCAAAAAGTTTAAAATTACTCATCAGGTTTTTTTGTTAAAACAGTAAATCACAATAATTGCTACTAATCAATGTTTTGCATCCAGTTTAGAAACTAGAAAAATGAATTAATATTTAGTGTCTTTTCTTGTTCAGTTTTGTTTACCATCTTTTGTGCGCATTTTCCCATTATTACAGTTAATTCTTCTTAAACTGTTTTGGATAGATCACATTTACTTTTTTCATTTTGACATTTTACCAACTGTTCATGTAAAAATGGATCGAATTTGCAGAAAGCCAGGCTTTATTGTGAACTCCGAAGGGCAAATGTCTTCCACTTAAAAATTTAATAATCCTATTTACTTTTGTTAAGCTCTTCAAAATAATACTGAATGTTCTTTCTTTCTTATCTGTTATTCAAGACATTAGTATAGAGGCATTTGTAATTGATTTACTCTTTGTGATCCAAGTAAATATAGATTTCTTGTGCTTGTGGAGTCTTCGTGTCTTTCAAGGGTTCTCATTATACACATCTGGTCTGGAAACCCGTCTGTTGTAAGTAATGACTGTCTTGTTAAAAACAGCTTAAACAAAACAATAGATACAACCTTTTACTCTTGGAAAAGAGAAGCCGGGATCTCGTAACAGTTTGTCATTTTATTTTCAGAATATCTGCTTGAGTCACATTTTCCCCTATTTTATGCTCTGTTTGATTCTCTAAAATTATTGGAAACAATTTCAAAAAAACAATTTTTTATTAAACAATGTTGAATGAAATTATTTCTCAGTGAAGCAGATCATAATGAAAGATGGCAATACTTACTGAACTCAATGGATCCATCAATAAACAGCTGCTGCTGACCTTTGTGATCGCAAAACTCTCAGTTCCTATTCTCTTTCCCTACCTCAGATTTAGGCCTGTCTCCCCTCTTCCTTTTCTCAGTAATCTGTCTCAGTCTCCACCCATTTTTACCATTTTTCACAGATGTAAGGAGGAACCAAGAAGGAGGCTTTGGCCTACAGGTCTCACAAGACCCTCCAGGGCACATGCAAATTCTCCAAGAATAAGATCTTTGCAGTCATACTGCTAAAGGCAGGAGGAATGCCTGCTGGAACCAAACTACATGTATCCCAAGGAAAAATAATCATTCTCAGTGGCAGTACAGCCTGAATCTTAAAGCCTGCCTATCTTCCCTTGAATTATGCAAATTACATCATTATGTGGAGCTGAGCATACTCCTCTTAATGGCTTTCTCTCTTAGTTAAAAAAAAAAAAAATGTTTTGTGATCACAATTCTAATAGGGACCTTGTGAAATTTTTAGCCATGGGCAGAGGGGGAACTATCATCTTATTTAATCCTCACAACAACTATTTGAAACAGATGATTTTTACCTTTACTTTTCATTTGAGAAAACTAAGGCTTAAAGAGGAAATATAAACTTTGCATGGCCACACAAGTTGTCAATGGCAGAGCAAGGAGTCAAATTCAGAACTGTCTAATTTCAAACCTCATGCTCTTCTTCAGTGATGTATGGGAGTCACCTTGTGCTAGCTCACAAAAGCCAATTATTAAATCTTTAGGAGTTTTTTGAGCTGGTTGTTAAACATAGCCTTTAGTAAGAATCAAATTATATAAACTTACAATTAAATAAATCATTTAAAAACAAAAGTAAAATTTTTTTCTCATTACTTAACTATATTATCATCAATGTTCTTGAGTCTTTTTATATCTACATGGTGGAAACTTTATATAATGGTGGGCCACTGCACTTCTCCCAACTCCATGTTCAATGATGTCATGTGCAGAACTTGAAAGTGACCATGATGGGAGTATTTACACCACAGAAAATAGCAGCACTCCCATCCCCCATCAGGATGGTTAAATATTGTTAATATTTACCATTACATTATTTCTTTTAATGATTACACCATCCTACCCTTCAACAGTGATCATTTCTCTCCCTACAAAACCTGTGTCAGAGAATTGGTCTTATCACTGCCATGTGATCCTGTCCTCCTTTGGTCTAAAGATTTCACATAGCCTTAGATATTTCACATATTGTGGACTAGGGTAGGCAGATAATGTTCTACTTCCTACAGTAATGGAAAAAGAACAAAATCCATCCTCCTCAGACTTCCAGATGCCCAATACATTAAATGGAGTACTTACTTAACAAGTATCAGTGAAGGGATAGATTGTTGTCCCTCTGAAATGACCTTTCTGAGCAACAGAGAAATTTGATATTTAGAAAACAAAATGAAAAATACAAAAGTTAGAACTTCTTGTTTAGACTACAGACAGCAAAAGAGACACATTGAAGGATTTTAAATCAACTCTCTGCCTGCAGAAAATTCAGATCTTAAGTGAGAAGTAGCTAACACAATTGGGGCCAAAAGAGTCTCTGAGTGCCCTGCCCTGCCCTTGCTGGAGTGCCTTAGTTTGACTCTAGTCACAAAAGTCAGAAGAGCCCAAATCTCTTTTTTTTTTTTTTTTTTAAAGATTTTATTTTTTCCTTTTTCTCCCCAAAGCCCCCCGGTACATAGTTGTGTATTCTTCGTTGTGGGTTCCTCTAGTTGTGGCATGTGGGACGCTTCCTCAGCGTGGTCTGACGAGCAGTGCCATGTCCGCGCCCAGGATTCAAACTAACGAAACACTGGGCCGCCTGCAGCGGAGCGCGTGAACTTAACCACTCGGCCACGCGGCCAGCCCCAGAAGAGCCCAAATCTTTAGCCTCAATTCCCACTTGACCTTAACACAATTTATTTTGCATAGTTAAGTCAAGCGCTGATACATACCCAGTGAAATCAAAAGAATTATCCTCCTCTATTAATTCTACACAGCACTGTTGTTCAGAGATATTTATGAAATTATTATAAATTTTCGGAACTTGACATATACAAAGTACTGCAACAGCTAGCTATTTAATAATACATCCCAAGTTTCCTCTAAATCACAACTTCCCAACAAGCCACAGGTAAATATGAAAAGCAAAAGACAATAGAAAATTAGAAAATTGCTTCATTAAGACTGAAGCTTTGACACAGTTTCTTACTCTCCAATAAAGAGCAGCTACAAAGCATAGAATAACAACTCTGAAAGTGAAAGTTTAGCTAAGGCTGCTTTGTAAATTGGCCTTATTGGATGACAGCCCCAACTCTGAAAATTTTAGAGAACCATAAAATTAAGAATACTGTCAGGAGGAATCATTTAGTTTACCTCATTAGGCAGGAATACATCTATACCAGCATTTCCCAAAGTTCACAAGATGGTAATAGATACTACATGAAGAAAAGGATTAGTCAAATAAGCTTGAGAAAGGCTGGGTTAAAAACAAAAAATTTTTTCATAATCCCTCTTCATACAAGAACCCTCTCTAAATTCTAGAAGTTACTCTCTCTCCTTGACCCTTCAGATCTTAGGAAGGTAAAGCCCAGCTGTGGCCAGCAATCGGGTCTTGTACTAACTTTATTCATTCTCCTAAACCTGTTCAAACTTTTGTGAATGTAGTTAAACTCTTCCAAAGTTACCCAGTTAAGCGTATCAACTATTTTCTGCCAGGCTCCTGACTGATGGACACATCTCCACCATTTCTTCACTAGGTGTACAGAGCCACATCCTTTCCTTTTTTTACTTAAAAATATCCTAGGCCATGAAAGTGAGGCAATTCACATTGGCTGGATCATTTAAAGGCTAAACAAAATCTCAAGGCTTCAACCCTTCTGGAAGATCAACAGGCATCCTGATGATGGCTGTCAATGAGTGATCCTCACCAATGGGAACAAAAAGAATTCTTAACAGCTGCTCCATCAAAGCAATGTATGCCATTCATTGGAATGGAGACTGGATGATGTTCAGAAATAGCCCCAGTTCCCAGCATCTCCCAGGAAATAGTGACAGTGAGTTCTGGCTTGTAAAGAGCTTGGTGATCTCTTCATGCTGACTTCACTCTGGTCCCCATAGTCCCTCTTTTCTTCTCATTCCCATTGCATAGACTCCTATGTAGTCTAGGGTCAGGAAAATAATATATCTGTCCAAATGTTTTATGTTTTACACCGTGGATTTTTTAACTTAAAATCAAGGATTTCTTCACAGATTCTTTTATTTTCATGATTCCAGGACTGATGGGAAAGCTCCCAAAATATAGGAGAAGAAATGTAATAAAGCATGAAGTGGAGGGAGAGCTATCAGTATATCCCCAAAAGCATTTTCTTGCCACATAAATTTTGATAGCTTCTAGTTGAGAATGATGGAGCCAGTACATATGTTTACTTCTCCTCTCCTCCCAAAAGTCCTCTTGAAATAATGCTATAAAACTATGAGAGGAATAAATTTGTAAAGGCACTGGGAGTATAATGGCAAGCTAAAGATTTTAACAGATATCTGCAAAACCAAAGGCAAATCAAATCAATAAAGAAATTGTAATTGAGGGATCCAGAACTCAGGATTTGCACAAGAGAAAATTGCAATAGAGACAGGAACTCTTCTCATGACAGACCAAAACCTCTCCCTGAACTGATAGGTAGAGAGACAAAGAATAAGAGAAGAAAAGCTATCAGAAAGAACAGAAACCTGGCTATTGTAGGGATATTCAGGCAAGCCTGAAGCATAAACCGACCAATCAAGTGGCAAGCTTAGATTTTATCTTCAATCTCTCCTGTGTTTCAAAAGCACTGAGGAATGCTTTGGGAGTGTTACCAATTACAATGACTTCAAATGTTGAGCAAACAGGTACATAGTACAAATCTCTGGAGAGAGCAGTCATAAGTGACCAACAAGGAATAAACCATTGTGCAGATGTCAAGGCTAGTGCCCTGAAAAGTCATCACTCAGATCAAGTAGTATTATTAGTGGTTAGGCAACTTCATAGGGATTTGAGAGCAAGAGGGTCTTACTCATCCAACTGATAGTGTTGCTATGTTTTCTGCACCGTATGGCCGGTTTATGTGCAGTAGTTATGCCCTTTACATGCTTAAAAGAACTCATGTACTTTGCCTTGTGTGTGAATAATGTTCTGCCACTCACATCATCATCCTATTTTGACTAATTGCATGTTGGTGTCAGGAGTGGGATTCACACATGCACCAAAATAAATAAACAAAAAATGTCAGATTACATTCAGAGGCAGTATAGTATAGTGGTTGTGAGTACAAACTCTAGTCCCTAACTGCCTTAGTATAAATCTTCTCTCAGACACTTATAAGGTATATGATATTAACCTTACACATCTTGGTTTTCTTATCTCCAAAATGAGGACAATACTTCAACTTTCAATACACTTAAGGTTCCTATGAGATTTCAATGAGTTAATACATAGGAAATCCTATGTACCTGTCATATAGAAAATACTTTAAATTATTTTATAACAGCCATTTTGAAACAGGGCTCTGTAAACTTTTTCTGTAAAAGGTCAGATAGTAAATATTTTAGGTTTTGCAGGACAAATATGATCCCTGTTACATATCCTCTGTGTGTGTGTGTGTGTGTTTACAATTCCTTAAAAATGTAAAAACCACGTTTAGCTTATGGGCCATACAAAAACAGACTACAGGCCAAATTTGGCCCCCTGTCTATAATTTGCCAGCTTCTGTTTTAAAACATTCTTTCACTTTCTATTCTAATGAACATCCACCCTTTTCTATTAAGAATGTGACAATGTGACAACCTCACATCGAGATTCCAAATCACTGATTTAAAAAAATGAATGAAAAGATAAAGGAGAATTATTTCCCCAAGGTTTGTAGACTTAGAGAAAATAAGAGCTTTGCCAGTCTCCTCCTTATCTCAGTTGGCCCCAGTCCAAGGGAGTCATCTCTTCTAAACAAAATTATGTGCGTGAGAATAAATTATTTATCCTCTTTAGATGAATTATGTTGACAACATTACAGTTCAGTATTGTTAGGAACGTTTCATCCTGAAAATGAACTTACAGATGTCAATTTCTCAGACACGTCTATCTAAACATTTTCCTTCTAAGACTGGATGGAGGGGTTATCAAATGGATAATATTGAGCCAAGGGAAAATATATTTTACATGGGAGTTAAAAATGGATTAAAGTTAATAAAATATCAAGGATTCTAGCATCACAAATGTGGGAGAGGAATGAGCAGGGGGAACAGCCACGTGCTGAGAACCCGTGCAACACAACGCAGCAAGTTGTCCCAGAAGACTGAAAGTAAGGCCAGCAGGCTTTTGCGGAAGTGGCATTTGAATGAGCTAAGGTGTAGGACCACATAAGGCCCTCAAATGGCAGCATCTCCCCTAAATGTGTTCTGATGCTAATTGGACATGCAAAATAAGAGATTATAGTTTTACAGGGTCAACCTGAAAGCATTTAATTTCCTGGGAATCTCTTTGGTGCTAAAGCATTTAAAATAAACCACAGAATCTTAAGAACAAATTTCTGATCATAGCCAAAAGCAGGAAGCCCAATGCCTGGTCAGCCTGTCAAGATTTTGGCAAAACCATATTATACATTTGTGGATCTTTTTTGGTTAAATTTACCAAGTTACAAGAATAAGATAATTGGGGTTTTATCTTGAGAGAATCATTTAATTAATACAAATTACCAATCTGGGAGTGCAGGCATACTACTCATTGATCTATCAAAAAATATATATAATATTCATATATCCCATATATATATTCCATCTATATGTGCCACTATGGCAAATAGATAGATAGATAGATAGATAGATAGATTGGAAAGAATATTTCAACTGAAGCTGCCTATTGCTAAAACTTAATTCTGTTTTTATCTTACGTGAAAATGAAAAGTATTAGGATAGGCCAAAAATTTCTGAAATTATTAGTAAAGGAATTACAGAACATTTAAATGTAACTTAAACATAATATTGAATATGAAATATGTTGTAATGCAATGTGCTGTTGTCTATTTCGAGTTGAGTCTTGTGGAACCAGGCTATGTTACCTGCAGAAGCTATTCCACCTAAACTTTTGATGTTTGAAAACGTTCTGGTAATTCTCAGCCTTTATTCAGATGTACCATCTGACATTCTCTAATTGAAAAATTAGACTGATACAATAACATTGACCTAATAAATATTTGTATATATAAATTGTAGTTTAACACCACAGGTATCTGGGATAAAAGATATGTATTGACTAAAGTGCCCACGGAAATAAAAAGTCAAAGGTTATTTTTAGGCAAAATCTCAAAAGGCTTATTTTTTTTACTTTTGATGTTTTCTAATTGTATAGACTTCTCCTTGAAATACTAGATGCCACCTACCTGTATATTCTTTATAACTTCTTAGGAAAGAGGGTAGAATTTCTTTTACTTCTCAGTTTGTCCTCTGAAATGCTGATAAGGGTAGTTGTTTGAGTATCAAGTCTAGGGTACTTGAGGCAGAGGATAAAAATAGAATAAAGAAAGAAAAGATTCCTAATTACAGGAGACAAAATTTTGCTTGGTGTGACAGCCAGTTACGTCAAACCTACTGGATAAAACAGAAATTAGATTAAAAAGTCTCATATGAAAACTAAAATAGAAACTTGGTTAAATTGAAAATATCATCACAAAATCATCTTTTCTTTAAAAAGAAAAATGATATATTCTGCTCAGTAACTCAAATGGCTTCATTAGCATGTTGCATCCCAAATTCTCATGTAAACTACTAAAATCTCTACTTCTAGCCCCTGTATTTGATCTTTATCCCTATTTTTTAACAAAAGGAACTAGAGCCACCTGAGGAGTGTAGCTGACTGCATTTTACAAGTGGCAGAACCCAAGAGGAGGCTGAAAAACCTTTTTGAAGCTAGAAAGCAAGGACTTTGTCTTGTTTTTTCACCTTCTTGTACCATTTAGATGTTTAGTACTGTGTCTGCATATGTATAAGTGTATGGCTGTAAAATAGTAAACAAAATGAAATGTAAGTATTACTTATTATATGTCAGGTCCACATTATACAATAATACCTCTGATAATAAAAGTTTAAGTCTTACGCACATCTGCTACTGTTATGTACCGTGCCTTCTCACAGACTTGTAGTAAGAAACTTGTTTAACAGAAAACACCATGGCAAATATAATCAGTGGCTGACATACGGAATGAAATTCTCTTTCCCCAAACGATTGCTATCCACTCATCTAATTGTCCTTTGGCTGACTCCTGATGATCAAACAGTGGAGAGTGGGCTATCTGCACAGCAGCAGCATGCCCTCCTTCTCTGTTCTTTTCAGCTCCAGAAGCTTCCTGTTTCTCTGGGATCCACAGACTCTTTTGCAATCTCTACTGTACCCTCCACTATGTTATTATTCCCTTAGATGCTCTTAAAGCTCACACACAGAACACCCATAACTTTTTCCATTAGGAAGGTGAAAAGCTCCAATTATTTCCATCTTGGGCTGGTAAAGCAGCATTCTGTTCATTATTTTTTTTTAAGTTATGATTTGTAACATTTACCTCTTTCTGTGATGTAAATATTTCCACTATGGCTGATTTCAAGCTACCAACAATTTAACATCTGGCTCACAAAAATTCCTAGATAATTGACAAGCAACTGCCATGGATATGAGCTAGCTCCAACACACTGCTGGCCCTACTGTCTTCATTCTGCCTTATCTCAGCCTTTCTCTGTAGCTCTTGACTACAAAAAAAGTCGCTTCTGGTTGCCTTGGGAAACAATTTTCCCCAGCTCAATGCCTAGTCCACAATGAAACTTCAATAATTATTTGGTGGAAAAAAATGGAATGAATGAGTAAAAGAATTCACAAGAAAAATGATTAAATAAAAGAGCTTGTTCCAATATCAAGCAACATAAATAAGTAGTCAACATTCTTATTTCCAAATTTCACTTTGCCATCAATTCTCTACCAATGTCGAGTTGGTATTGCAGGCCCCTTATCAACGTGCTCTTATGACAGACCTATTGCCTTTGCATATTCCTCCTTTCCTGGGGAACACGTATCTGACTGCCTTACTCTGTTTAAGGTGATACTTTTATGCTTCACTGAGATAATCACTCTTTACTGATAATAGATCAACTCTTTGCTGGAAGATGGGTGTTTAGCATTACTTTTTTTCCTTCAGATAAAGAGGACAGCCCCCACAGACATGTTCAGCACGATGCGACTATCAGAATGGCTTAGAATTGGGTGTTATTTATTACTCTTATCGTCAAAGTAATGTTAAGAGCTGTCTAATGATGATGAAATCAGCTAGCTCAGTTCCGAGCTCTTTAAAACACTTCGCACATTTAACTCAACGTACAAATTTAAAAATTGTTAAATAAAAATGAACTATGCCCCCGGGGCTGGCCCCGTGGCTGAGTGGTTAAGTTCGCGCGCTTTGCTGCAGGCGGCCCAGTGTTTCGTTGGTTCGAATCCTGGGCGCGGACATGGCACAGCTCATCAAACCACGCTGAGGCAGCGTCCCACATGCCACAACTAGAAGGACCCACAATGAAGAATATACAACTATGTACCAGAGGGGCTTTGGGGAGAAAAAGGAAAAAATAAAATCTTAAAAAAAAAAAAAACAAAAACAAAAAAATGAACTATGCCCTCAAAATAGGAAGACTAGTATACCTTGTTTTTGGTTGTTGTTCATGCTCACTTGCTTAATGTAACAGGTATGAATCTTAATCAGACAAACAAGCAAAATTACATGTCATTATTTTCTGTAAATCATCCAATTTCTATTTTGAGTACCCAGTCCCATTGAGTTATAAGAAATTCAACTTCAGTTATTTCTAGGCTTCCTCATACACCCAGGTTTGTGCTGAGGTTCTAAGGTCTCCAGGCCCAGCCATATAGAACACTGATTACTAGGCGTCTGCCCACATTGGTAACAGCTGGTTTCTGCTTCAGCCACATGACCCCATCAGGTCCACCAATGTGCCATTTCCATGCCACACCTAGGGCAGGGCTCTTTAACAAGACCAGGACCCTCAGCTTGGCCTCTAACCTACCCGGTTCATCACCTGGAACTAGGTGAAGTCCTACTGCAGCCTTGAGTGCATCCAGGGAGGAAGTAAGCATCCCCTCTGCTCAAGAACTGGCAGACCTATCTCTTCCCCCAGACCTTGAGAAAGCTCTTTTCCTTTGGGAAACCTTCTGTCTCTCCTGTTTTCACACAGGGATCCCGGTTTCCTCTCTCTTCAAATTCTACTATCCTCGCTGGGGAAACTGAAGCCAAAAAACACTGCCAAAAGCACTTCACGTGGCAAGAAAGTATGGAATCTATCTGCTCAAATGGAGGGCAGAAAAGGGGGAAAATTGAAGGAGAAAAATTATCTCAGAATTTCAGTTAATATATCAAAAAAGGAATCCATGTTAGCAAAATATCCATCGTACATCTTCCTTCTGCTTAGGAATATCTGTATTTAGGGATTTCATTGCTTCAGCTTTCCTACCCTCCACTCTCCACCTTCTATCCACTTGCTCTTTACCCAACAAAGACAACGTTCCGCTTAAGTGAAGTAGGCAGCTGCCTAAGCGATGTAATTTAAGGAATTCTAGAAAGGTCTGTCCCCATTCAATGTTTCTGATGGTTCAGGTGCTACCACTAAAGAAAATAATGTTTTGTATTAAAGCATAGCTACAAGGTACTTAAAAATAATTCCTGGATTCAATTATTCATTCAACAATATTCATTGATAACTTACATTCGCCAGACTCTGTGCTGGCACAAGATATACCATTATAAAAAGGCAAGCACTGTCTCCCTCTCATGAAGTTTACAATCTGCTTGGGAAAAGAGACATGAGAAAACTTATTTCTCAAATGACTATTTAGTTACAATCATGAGGGCTAGGAAAGGAAAATGGAGGTACCTGTGAAAGTAGGTAATAGGGAAACTTTCCTGATTAAGCAGCATTTAGGCTAAAACTTAAAAAATAAGTGAAGAGAAGAGGATTCTAAAGTACAGGACACCGCATGTCTGGAGGCCTTGAAATAGGCAGAATGTTGTTTAGAATCTTTTAAAAGCTGAAAACATTGGTGGTTGAACCCTAGGGGTGACAGAGAGCACCTCAAAGCGAGGCCAGAAGGTGAGCAGAGGCTAGAGAAGGCAAGGCTGTGTAAACCATAACAAAGATTTCAGTCTTTATCCAACAAGACCGTGACTTGTCTTCAGCAGAGCAATGAATGATCAGTTTCTATTTCAGAATTCTGGCTGCTGTGCAGAGAATGAATTGGGGAGAGGCAAAGATTGCATATGTAAAACATTATGCCATTATCAGCTATTAGCATCCTTGTCTCTCAACTTCTTACCGAGGAGCTGTTGATACAAGACTGTGACAATTAAAACCCTCAGACTGAGTTCCCTCACTGAACTCTAACTTTCTCTGTACATCTCGCCTCTTCTTTTTCTCATGCCCTTTTTCTTATAATAAAGACCACCTGTCAGTGGGTTCACTCAAGAATGCCTTCTCTAACGCCTCCAGCTACCAAGCTTCACATATCAAGACACTCCCTAAACTCCACTTCTCGCCATCCTTCCTGACACTCTACTAGATCAAGCTACTACCATTTCTTACCTCAATTATTCCAACATTCTACTGACACATCTTCCTTTGTTAAATCTTGCTTCCCTCCAATGCCTTGGCTCACACGGCAGCAAGAAAGATCTTTCTAAACCAAAATTTTTGCCGTATCGTTTCCTTGCTTAAAGCTCTTCAATGATGTCAAATTTTTTATAGACAAACTCTAAACTCCTCATATGTCTTGCAAGGCCCTTCATAATTGGACCACACTTACCTTTCCAGTCTTGTCTCACACACTCTCTCCTCTGCAATTGATGTTATGCTCCCTCCACTTATTTAAGTTATGTTAGTCACCCTTAACTTACTTAGGAGCTCGATTAGGGGCTGGACCAGCTGGATGCTCACTGCACTAGAGCTCATTAGAAATACTGGACTTGCTAACTTGGGTCTCCAATTGCGTGTTTAACTGGAAAAATTTACACTGGTTTTGCTCCCCAAAAGGAAGTCAGCACCTTCAAATGTAAATAAAAATATTATCCTTCTCCCCCAGACATACTGGCTTAATAAATATTTCTACAAAACATATTTAGAGTACCAGCTGAAAGTTGGCAATAAGTTGAATTTCTAAAACCAAGTAATGTGAGGCATAGTGCTATTTATCAGGGATAAGTAGTTTATTTCGTTATTTACATTTTGCACTTTTAATACACCTCCCAGGAGATTCTTTGGTTCAAAACACACACAAACTGAAGAAAGAGAAAAAATGGGGAACATTTTACTGAATAATTCCACAATATTGACTCTGCTTTGACCTAGCTGAAATAAATTACTAAGTGAAAGTGTTTTGCATATAATTTTTTGTAATAGAAAAATCAATTTCTTCCTGGCCCCAAGAAATAAATATTGAACAAATAGTTTTTAAAATATCCATTTTAAGGGGTCACAAATGTTAGCCTAACAGGTCCTGGGTCTCAGCATGCTCCTGAATGCCCTGTGGTTTTTATATGCGATTTTCTCTCCTGGAAACAAGCTTCGTTCCCTCATGCTATCGCCTACTTAGCTTAAACAACACTCCTTTGAGGGGGCCTTCCATGACCCATAGACTAAGGTAGGTCCCTCTTTATGCTCTTCTATCTTCCTATACTTTTATTATCATTTTATTGTGTATCCTTTCTATTTTATTGTGTATCTGTTCTTCTAGATCTTAAGCTTCTGATGCAGGACATTCCGTCTTTGTTTTGTTAACATCTGTATCTGAAGCACCTAGACCAGTGCCTAGAACCCAAAAAGTCCTCAATAAATATTGGATGAATAAATGAATACATGAATGTATAAATACATGAGTAAAAGAGTACTCATGTTAGAACTCCACAGTTCTTTGCCTGAACCACCCCTGTCATTTATCACCATGGTCTCAAGTTACCATGTTCTGCTTGAAGCTGTGTCCATGAACTGAATTAATGACAGATGTAGAATTCACTACAGCTGCTGCCACACATACCCAGACACACCACAGTCTTTAACAATGGGTATAGAAAAAGAAAATGCTAAGATACTAAACACCGGGAATTGTCTCCTTCATAATTTTGTTTCTGGTTAAACCTCCTAACACTCCTCCCCAGTTTTCATAGGGAACCCTCCAGTTATGGGCAAAACAGTTTAATTAATGAAGTCCCGGCTCTGCAATCCCAAAGGACCACAGCTAGGGTGGCTCCAGTGACTTCAAAGCTGTAGAGAATGTCAGGTCAAGGCAGCTGCCTAGGAAATTATGATGGACTATGAAATAAGCAAAATTTTCTCCTGGTTGACAAGTCGCTCCAGAGTTGCAACATGAGCTTACCATATGGGCATTGGGTTATCTTTTACAAACATTACTTAATTTAAAAAACGTGAAAGCCTTACAAGGTATGTGCAACTATATTATACCCATTCTGTGTATGAGAAAACTGAAGCCCAGGGAAGTTAAATAAATTGTCTGAGATCATCCATTTAGGGAACAGCAGAGCCAGAATTCCAGATGGATCTAATTAATTTCAGTATACAGACACCCTTAATAAGGCTTACGTCCTTCCACCCCGTCCCTCAATCAACTTTTAGAAGAAATGCAAGCTAGTTCCAAAGACCGGAACAAGTTAATAAGAAAGAAAATGAATCTTTCTACTTAGGATGTTATAATTCTTCATTGTGTGTTCTTTTCAACCAGCTGTTGCATGCTCTACTTTTGTGGTAAATAACATTTCTTTAAACAGAAAAGATGTCTCATTCTGTTTACATCTAAAATTAATTAAGAATGATTAGGAAGCATTCAGGAAAAAAAGTCTAAGCAATTGACTTTGAATGCATTCTATAAAGTGTATGAGACAGAATTACCGAAAGTTCCTGCTCTATTTTCGAAAGAAATACACAAAAATTGCACAAATTATTATCGTTCATAATGGTTTTATTAATGAATTTGTCATACTATGGTTAGGCATAAACAGCCCATTAATTATGGAAGATTCCATGAGGAAAAAGGTCAACATATTGGTTAAATAGGAAAATAAATTTAGAAGATACTGGAAATAATACCGACTAGCAGAGAAAAGTATTACAGTGGTGGAGGGGAGAGTAAAAAGATAGTGAACCCCCCAGAAAAGAATTAGGGTTAATCTTCCTCCTTGAGAACTTGGAGAAGGATGTGGGGGCATGTGTGTTTAGGGAGGACTAAGCGTGAAACATATTCTATGTTGATACAACAACCTGAGCGATGAGGAAAAAAGCCAGTGACGGTGACGTTGATAAAGCTAACATTAACTCCACATTTAGTATATGCTGGCATCTATGCCAGGCTCTCTACATGGCTCATTAAAGATTTAAAAAGAAGAAAGTTCAAAACAAATGAAACATTCAGTATTGGGGATCAAAGATGCTTTCATTTGAATTAGAGAAAAAAACAATTGTTAAAAATCAACTAGGCCTTTGCAACTAATAAATAAGAAATTAGTGTGAACTTCCTATATTCCCAACATTTCACTAAGTATAATGAGGCATTTAGAAAAAATGTGTCCTCTGACATCTGAGAGCCATATAATCTATGAAGGAGTTAAGTCTGACAAGTGAACATGAAATATGGTAACAATTTGGGGAAAGGATAAATTTATATGGCTTGTGTGGTCAAATAAGGTGGGCAGGACTTGATCTGTATCTACAGAGAAGTATAGGAATTGGATGCATGGTGAAAAGGAGAGAGACCTCCAGGCCGAAGTCACTGCATGAGCAGAGCAACACTGATGAACTTCCATTTGACTTAGTAAAGGCTGTAAGATTTCCCTGATTGGAACTAGGGACAGGTGCTGGGGAAACATGGGAAGGCGTTAGACCTACAAATTGGAATGAGATTACGGCAAGCCTTAAGACATTTTAATTAACTAAAATATAAGCTACTTGAACTCAAGTTGGTCTTTGCAGTCTCTCTGTGACTCCACATTTCTCGCTGAAATCCAGGTGTGTAACTACCCACCCAGATGCTGATTTAGTTGCTGTCTATCTACACTCACTCCTAGTTCCCAACAGCCTCTAGTCCAATAGCTGTTTACCAGCCCCAACTAGGGTTTGAGACAGGTACAAAGGCAATTCCATATCCGCTATGTGGACATAAAGGTCGAGGCCCTAAAGGAGGTTTCTTTTCCCAATAGCAGCATCTCTCTGCACATTCTCCCACCCCCAGTGCAATGCAGCAGCTTCCCAGGCCCTCAGGGCCTGCCTCCTAGGGGAAGGCATGGGCTCCCCAGGTAGAGAGCCCAGATGCATTCATGCGAACCGTGGGTTTCATCAGCCTAAAATGTAAGATGTAAGCTGGTAAGCACACTTCACCCATGAGTCCAGCCCGTGGCTGTCATGATCTCCTCAGAGAGTCAGCTGCAGTATTCTATACAGGCAAAGTAGTTTTCTCTCCCACATTTAGTGGGGGGTAGAGGACACATTTTCCAAAGACAGAATAATGTGAACATGAAAGCTGGACTCCAGTCTAACTTGGCACCCTTCCTGCCATCACAGCAAGCCACCTCTGTCAAATGTGCTGAGTCTCACGTCAACAGTAATAATTATGTGGGAAAAGGTACTCCTTGTAGCCCCTGTAGGGCTGTCGTAGTAAAAGATATTGAAAACTTGAGCACTGTTAGATGGTGAATTTGTCACTCTAAGTAGGACAATGCCTAATAGTGATAAAGAAAATGCAGCAAACATCTGACATTAAATCTCTTTTATGGTATTTTCATAGAAATTGGAGGAAGACCTACATCACCCTAACCTCGGGAAGGAACGTGTAAAGAAAAATATAGTCCTAAGTGACATGGACTTTCATAGCTGGAAGGGATGTTCAGGATCATTAATAACAACTCCCTTTCCAGGTGAAGAAATTGAGACCTAGGAAAGTTAGCAGAATTGACCCAAGCTCATCTAGCTTTTACAGGCAGAGCACAACTATTTGGATGATGTCCCAAACGTCTCGCTTTTTCTGGGGAAGCCACACTAAGAACAACAAAGCTTTGCAGTCCACAAAACAATATGGCGTACGTCATTATGCTTGATCTTTACTTCAACCCTGTGAGGGTGGTATTATTATCCTCGTCGCACAGACCCAAAACCCAAGGCTCAGAAAGATCAACTGACATGTCTGAAGAGCTCATGGAAATGGAGGGCTCACTCCTCACTCCCGCATCTTCCGCCAAGAGACCAAGTCAGTCAGTGCCTGTGTCACAGCTAGAACTACAGATACCCCCTCTCCATTTCCCATTGCACGGATACAGGAGAGTATAGCTATTAAAGGAGGCAATTGTTCATCAACCGCTTCACTCAGCAAATAGGTATTGAGCACCTACTGCATACCAGGCAATGATCTACGTCATAGAGATATAACAGCAAGAACAATAGACAAAGTCACTGTCCTCACAGATAGACAATAAACAAAAACATAACATGTAGGTGCAAGTGGAAATAAGTGCTATAAAGGAAAAATAAAGTCAAGTAAGAGGATAGAGTATTGAGGTAGCAATTACTAGTCACTCAGTGGCTCTGTCCCAACCTGAGCAAATTGGCACACATAGATCTTATATACAATAACCTGTAAGCCATAGCAACAAGCCCCAGTTCATAGATCCCAGGGGTCCGCAAACTAAATTCAGTGTTTCCAATCAATCAATCAATAAACAATAAAAGCATAAGTTGAAAATTTACTAAGAGAAAATCTAGAGGCTATTTTTAAAAAATTTTTAAAACAGATTATATCAACTCTGTGGAAGCACAACCCCTCTAGACTTAATCATAAATCCTGATTGACAGATGGACGTATCATAAAAATGGAAACGTCAATCGTTACTTAATAAATGCAATTTGCCTGGTATGAAAAAATGACTCCTTCCAAAAATTAGGGACTATACAAAGCAGTCCTTGGCCTGATAAGGTTACAATCGCCACCCTTCCTAGGACAAAGCCCACAGGATTTCTGTCCAGTGTCAATGGAGATAAGCTTTGCCCTTTCAGCCTCAGGACCCACCACTCTGGAAGGAGCCAGGCATGTCCTTATTGCAGCTGGCTATGCAGGCCCCAGGTAAAACTGAGTAATCAGCAAAACAGATATCCTTTATCACCTTCTAGGGCCTTCCTCATTCACATGAGCACTTCCTGTTCCCATCCCAATATTGCCTCAGGAGCCACAGTACCTCAATGTGGCTGCCCATAGCTTACAGCTCTGGTACTTTCTTAAGGCTGCTCTCCCCATTCTCAAGACCTTGCTCAGAGAAACAGCACTTAGTAAGCACCACAATAGGTGCTTTATACATGTTATATGTCATATTATTTGCTTTTCCAAACAACCTGATGAAGTAATCACTGCTATTTTCATTTTGCAGATGAAACAATTAATACTTATGCAGATTGAGTATCATGTCTGTGGTCACACTCATGGTCTCTTTCTCCTTCCACTGTGACATGCTAGGTGACCAGCTAGTTGATCTACCAAAGAAATGGGTAAGATTTCTATTTTTACATAATATTTCAATATCTTTAAGACAGTAATAGTCAGAATGTGTGCGTAAGCATTGCAAAAAATTTCATTGTTTACAAATTTCTTGCACATTCAATATCACAGTGAGGAGTCAACAAGGGAAAGAAAATATGAGTCTTCACCATTCTCAGGAAAGAAATTTAGGTTCCTGAGTAGTTGTATAATCTGTAAAAATTTAGAGTTTATAGTTTTTTAACTTTGGTTAGGATGAAGAATAAAGGAAGTGTCAGCTTGTGCATTTGGAATTCTTTTCGTGAGAATATTGTAATGTTTATCCTTCCCCTAAAATTAGAAGCACCGGCTATGACAAGCATCTTTATGGTTAAATAAGGAACAAGTAAAGTTTGTGCTAAAAATATACAAGAGGTTAGAGATAATTAGAAGCTAGTCAACATGATCTGGCTAGAGAAATGTTTTGATTTCTAGTATTGTCAAATTTTATCTCTCTAAATAGGTTAATAATAGTTCAGCTAGTGCAATGTTAGACCTCATTTAATCCTCACAACAATTACAAGATGAGAATTATGTTCCTCATCTTACAAACAGGGAAATGGGCTCAGAGAAGTAAAATAAATTCCCAAGTGACAGCGTCATCATGTGGACTTAGGTGTCTCTCTCTCCTAAGGTTTGTGCTGTTAAACACCCCAAGGCTTCCTATGGGCCTCATTCCTATTACCAAAGCCCAAGACTCATGCAGGATCTGACTTTACACATCTCCAAGCAGTGCCAGGGGGTGTCCAAGACGAGATACAGGCCAGTTTCTGTTACAGAGAAACAGTAGTACTGGAAATTCAACAAAAGGCACTCTCAGAAGAGATAAATACTTAGACCATCATTTTGACAATCCGAAAACATTTTAAGTGTTAAGTGCATTCTGCCAATCACAAAAATGAAGATGAATCATATTCTTGAATTCATATTAAAGTTAAATATCCTATTTGCATGATTTGTTCCAAAATTAATATGCTGATGATTCACAACCCCGTGTAATATCACCTTTGGCCTACCACTTTTCATCACTGTATTATGATAGAAATTGTCTCTTTGGGTTTAAGCATGTTCATCTGGAGGAAAGTTATTATGGTCCGCATAAATAGCACTAGTTACTTTTGAAGAATTATTTTGCCTGTCTGTTCAAATCTATTCTACATTTCTTATCCTCAAAAAGGTAATACCTACCAGAATTCCTGGCTTTAAAGGACTGATTGAGCCCCCTTGCCAACCCTTTATTAAATGATCTGGATCTGTTTTACTTCTTTAACAAGTTTGCCTGACTGTTGCTTTAGTCACGCAAAAAATTATAACCCAAGATTTTTAAAAATACTGTACAGATTGCACAAGGGGAGGCTGGCAGTCTTTCACACAGTGTTCATTCTCTGCAGCACAAATCGTCACCAAAATAGAGAGACTAAAACAAAAGCCAAATGCTGCATAAGGAGTACTTTTCCTCCTGAAAAAATTCCAACATTGGGGAGCATCCTTTCCTCTGGATGCACACGCATAATTTCCATTATTGTTAATGGGAGCTATACACGCATAACACCCATTACTGCTAATGGGAGCTAAGTGCACACACAAGGGTAGAATACAGTGAAATCTGTCTTAGAAAATCACCCAAGAGACCAGCAAAAGTCAGTTGCCTGGTAGAGAATGGTTTTAAATTAAAAGCAGAACAGAACTGAACTTGAAACCACAGGGGAACTATTTAAACTTCAGGGAGCAGTGAGAATTGGCTTCTCTCTTTTTTGCACTATTCCAGCATCTTGTTTTCTTCATCCACGTTCTTGATGAGAGATAATGACCTTGTGATCTCCTAAAGAGATGATCTGGAAATGAATTTCACACCTCCATTGATTCCACTGGTAGACTTGGGGATCCTTTGATGGGGGAGGAATACAGCTTCTGGCTGATTACATCACAGCACATGTAAAATTTAAGTCACATGGTATCTTTCATGACCGTTAATGAACCAGGATGAAAATAGTAAAGCAATGCTATTATGGTAATTTATATTAATCATTCATTAAACATCAAAACATCTGTTCTATTATAATGTTATTGTAAAAGTCAATGAAAGATAAACCAGAAAGTGATTTCCATCTACCCAAGTGGCCCACTGCATTTCCTTTGGCATTTCAGCACTCTGGAAACACAGCCTCTTCCTACAATATCTTAAAATTACAGGATTTTGTCCTAGTCCAGTCTCTTCACTTTACAAATAAAGAAATTGCAGAGAAATCATGCGTTTTTTTCCCAAGGTCACAGAGTACCTTGGGAAAAATCTTAGACCCAGATTCCAGAATTTTCCTAATTCCAGATCCATTGGTTGTAATGTTCAAAAGCCTGAAGACTCCCAAAGACTTTCATCTCCTCTGCCTTTGCATTGGTCTCTGGAGACCAAGCCAGCCCTATGGTCTCGTGGTTAAGATTTGGCGCTCTCACCAATGCAGCTCGGGTTCTTTTCCCAGTCAAGGAACCACACCACTCATCTGTCAGTTGTCACACTGTGGTGGCTGCATGTTGCTGTGATGCCGAAAGCTATGCCACTGATATTTCACATACCAGCAGGGTCACTCATGGTGGACAGGTTTCAGCAAAGCTTCCAGACTAGACAGACTAGGAAGAAAGACCTGGCCACCCATCTCTGAAAAAACTGGCTAGGAAAATCATGTGAACAGCAGCAGAGCATTGTCGCATATAGCACCGGAAGGTAAGAGGATGGTGCTCCCCTTTGCCGTCCACAGGGTTACTGGGAGTCAGAATCCGACTCAACAGCACTAACAACTGGGAACCAAATGCACAGATGGCTGGAGGAGTCGCAAAGTCCAAAGGGGATCATTCTCGACCTCTGAAGAGATGGGGACTAAATGTTCTGTATGTTACTCAAGTGATTGCATGCTCCAGTTATTTCTAGAAAGAGTTGCAAACACATCAACGAGTGCTTTATTTTAAAGAGACAGAGACAAAAAAGGCAGAGGAAATGGAAGGTTCATTACTTCATGTTTAGAAAAAAAAAAATGGAAACATTGTGCCTATGATAACTTTGAGGTTCAACCTCCCGTTTCCTAGCTACTCTTCGAAGACTGATTGCAGGGCACCATCAATGGTCTCATTCTCGTATCATCTGCATATGTGACACGTGTAATTTTTGTTATGCTTCATACACAGATGTTCCTAGTTGGCCTTGTTTTGATCTGACTCTCCCCAAAATGGGGAGGAGCAGACAGAAAACAACATTGGGAACTGTTTGCAAGAGCTGTCAGTTTACAAAAGCCCAAATTACTTCTCTCCTGCTTTTTTCACATGGAAGGTGTCTTTGCTGCCTGGGTTGCCAGCCCACTGCCCCTCAGTGGCTTGACTATCAGGTCTAAGGGAGATCAACTCCCCAGTGAAGAACTGGAAATGACTGAAGTTCCGTTCCAACCCAGATAGTCTACATATCCCAGTTTATGATTTCATAATAAATATAATCCTTCCTATGTGCTTCTTAGAAATCTACAACCCTGCTGATACAAACCACTAAAACGGGGCAGTTTGATCAGAGAGGTCTTCCCTCAGTTGTCCAACGTCGGTCTAGTCATAAGTTCCAGCATAAGAATAAAAAAGAGAGCAGGAGAGGGAAGGAGAGGCATGAAAGTAAAGGAAAGGAAATGAAGGCAAAGAATGAGGAATAGAGAATGGAGTGAAGAAGGAAAAGAAGGGCAGGAAGAGAAGGAATAAAGAGAGAAGAAGGGTAGAAGAGAAAAAGGAGTGCAAAGAACAAGCCACCACAATATTCAGGATGGCACAGCAGGGAGCTGGTGTGCGGGCGTGGACAGAGCAGAGATTTCGGAGCCTGAATACCTGGTTTGTTCTACTTTCAGCTCAACCTTCATTCTCTATGTGATGTTGAACAGACTAAATAAACTTGCTGTCTCTCACTTTCCCCATCTGTCAGAGAAGGGTAAAAGGCTGCCCATCTTATTTTTCAGGGCTGCTGTTTGAAGAGGTAATGCATGAACATGCTTTATAAAACATAAAGAGCTGTAATATAATACTCCTATGATTCTGACTGCTTAACAAAGCAGACGGTCAGAGAAAAAAGGCCATACTGAAGGGATCACTTTTTCCAGGTATCAGAACACATCTTCATGGCCTCT
Source organism: Equus caballus (assembly GCF_041296265.1). NCBI lineage: Eukaryota > Metazoa > Chordata > Mammalia > Perissodactyla > Equidae > Equus > Equus caballus. The sequence goes on from NC_091688.1 coordinate 96,020,259, forward strand.
GAACGTCAGCCTAACTTGCTAGGTGCACCTTCACCCCACTCCATCTTTATTCTGTAAGAAAAGCAACCCAATGGAGACTAAAAATTTGGTGCCAAAAAAAATCAGTCCACCTTCCTATGCCCAAGCCATGTAATTTGACAGAACTCCTTCAAAAGTCATATCAAAGGACAAGTCCGTGGATAAACAAACGCAAGGTCCTTGGATTGGAGTCGAAGTCATTTCTGCTGACTCTACAGGAAGCCAACTCCAACTCCACAGAGACATGACTCAGGGCAGGGGAGGCCCCAAGGGCCGCGGCTCAGCCCAGGGGTTGATCCAGAGAGATGGAAAGCTGTTCTGAAGGTGTGCAAATCTCACTGACTCCCTTCAGATCTTTGAAGAAAAGGAAGCAGAGCCCTCATTTATTCTCTGGAATCCTGAAAAGACGTGTTTTTGTTTTGTGAACTGTATCACAAACCAGCTTTCATGGAACTTCTTGTCCGTACGTTGCATGATATATTTTCATTGTCCATCCACTTTTTTTTTCCTCCAACAAACTATAATCACGTTGAGAGCAATGACTGTGTCTTTTTTTGCTGTTCATACAGGGCCTGGCACAGTACAAGGCACATAGTGGGAGCTCAATGAATGTTTATTTGATTTATTGACATATGTGTTTATTTACCTATCTTTCAATAGATTAAAAGATTACGTAGCTATAAGCCATTTTAAATAGGCTCAGGCCAGCACATAGTTTACATATGAAAATAGTTATATAATTGATCATTTGAATAATTAATTAACTCATCCAAGTATAAACAATCGCCCACAAAACCAACTAGAAAGAATAATTTATTCTATAACAAGCGTGACTTCCTGCCAAACAGTGCTAGAATATCTTCTATGAGGAAATGATGAGATAATTGTTTTATTTCCAAGAAACATTGTTTCTTGCAATTCTGTTTAATGGTTTATTTTCTTAGATTTGGAGTTGACATTTTTCTTGTCGTTAATATTAGCATTGTATAAACTATGCAACAACTATTTATCCTTCTACTTTAGAGACATTAAAAATAAGTATTTTCTTCGTGTGAGAAGATGACACTATTGCTTCACTCTTAGTTGAACGCTGTATAGTGAAAGGCATGCTAGTTAAAAATCAGAAGACTTGGGTTTGGGTTCCAGCTTTAATGTTTTGTCAACATGTGACTTTGCAAGTTGCTAGCTTTGCTAATCTTGCTGACCCTCCACTTCTTATCTGTAAAGTGGTTTTTTGCAAGTGAGAGAACGTCTCATGTGAATGTTGTCTGTACACTGCAAAGCACCATAAAAAGGTTCTTTAGTGAAAGTTCTAACAGCAGATACCATTTGTTTAACTCCTAGTGGAAGTTAGGAATTGAGCATCCAATATTTCTAATTGTTATAAAAATTATGCAATATAGGTGTTATCACCACTTAATAGATGAGGAAAATGAGGCTTAGGGCATTTAATTAAGTAACTTGTTCAAGATCAAATAGTGATAAAAGGGAGGAGCCAGAATTTTAACCCAAACTAGCTGATTCAAGTGTTAAAAGAGAACTATTCCACTGGAATTGGGCTGAGCTATTGACAGAAAGTTGCAGTCAATTTGCTTACATTTGTGCCCCCTCTTTTTGTTTTCTTTCCCTTGATCAGTATGACCAAGAATAACCTCCATTTTTCTAACTTTGGAGAGGGCGTGTGGTGAGCATCCGCATTCCATTGCGTCGTCTTTTACAGTTCATCTTCACTCCCCCCCCTTTGATAAACAGGATTGCTGTCGTGTTGATGTTCATGTGCCCCACTTTCGTCTTCCTGGAGATTAAGGAGGACACATACAGATACAAGCAATATCTTGGGTGATGAGACGTTAGCAATGCTCGTATCCCTGAGGGAACTTTCCCAAGTATTTTTGGGGAAACACTGCAGGTCATAAAATGACAAAGGGCCACAATAAGAAGATAAGATGACTGGGTGGCACTTCTAAGAAAAAACATTTCTGAGTTGAGAATGAATGTCATATTTACAAGTTCACATTCCCCAGATCTTTTGATGAAGTCCCCATCGTTCGTCATGGGATGTGAGTTAGTATGGTTTCGGAAATAAACTGAAGTGTAAAAGTTAAACAAATTGTTTAGATGGGAAAGGAGTTTTAGTCTATACAAATCTTTATTAAAATTTGCTTCTTCAAAAAGCGCCTTTATGGTGGAGAAATCTGGTGGATATTGACATCATCAATGGGATAAATCGACATAATATAGCTCCTTACATAAAATACCTTGGAGGAATACATTATCTAGGTATTATTAACTAATTATGAAAAAACAGTCAAGCAAATCCAAATTAAAGGTCATTCTACAGAACAACTGGCCTGGAATCTTCAAAAATGGTAATGCCATAAAAGATAAAAAAAAAAAAAAAAAAAAACTCCAGGGAACATAATTAAAGAATAGTAAAGAGACATGCAACTAAATTCAGAATACGATTTCTAATTGGAACTTCAATTTAAAAAGAAAAAAGACTTTTTGAGACAATTGGGGAAACTTGCAAATAGATCATATATTAGAAATTCTATAACCATATTAAATATTTGGGGTATGATAATTATATTGTGTTTTGTTGTAATTAAGTGAAAATTCTTGTACTTAGAAAATACATCCTGAAGTATCTACGGGTGAACTGTCTTTGAGGTCTACAGCTAGCTTTCATATAACTGAGTTAAAAATACATGTACACACCCACACACATGGAAAAGGAAAGAAAATGTGGCAAACTATTTATAATTGATTAATCCAGTTAAAGAGAATTCTCACAACTTTTCTGAAGGGTTGTACTTTTTCAAATTAAAAAGTTTGGGGTGAAAAATTGAAACTACCTACGTATTACGAAACTATCTTTGTACTAACATGGAAAAAAGACTGTGTATATACACACATATATATATATATATAATGATCCAATTTTATAAAAATTATACACACATGCATTTGTACACTAAAAAAACAAATAATAGAAATCCTTGGCAATGGTGATGGGTCAATGGATCAGGCTGTAAATTTAGGTGTTAGTTTACATAAAGATAGCTCATTCTTTTGCTTTTGATCATGCTTTATAATGACCCTAAACCGGTGAGTCATATGAAACTGGATCACACCCTACTACAGGTTAGCTTCTTCAGGAAGCAGATTCTGAGTTGGGGTATAGTGTACAGGATGTTTATTAGGGTGTGTCATGGGATTGACACCCACAGAATGGAAAAGAAGCAAGCAGGGCTATGGGCCCCATGGCAGCTTCCTCCAACCCCATGGGGAACTCTGGAGCTAAAATGGTCCATGAGAGCTGTCATTGCTGTGTTGAAATAGCAACCTCTCCATACCCCTACCTCGATCAGTCTTTGAATATTGGCTGCCCTGGGAAAGGTGGAATCTTGAGCAAGGGGCTGTCTACAGCTGAAGCGGTACCTACAGGGGCTGACCACTGAAGTCTGTGAAAACAGCACTCGCAGCAGCTCAGCAACAAGTCCCTGAAGGAGGAACAAATGGCGCTCTCCACGTTCACCACACAATTTAACTTCTTTTGTTTCAATGGATATATATTACTTCTTTAAAAATGTGGTTTACTTGAATTCGGGATTCTAATTTCAACTGCTCAGTAACAAAATCAATGGGTTTATATAAGCTCCATCTTCTTCATTCACAGCCCTGTCACTGCGTATGGGCTGTACATTTGTTCTCAGATTCTAATCATCTCTCTTAGTCTTTCTCAGGGCCTGCTGTGGACTGAATTGTGTCCCCCCCAAATTTGTGTGTTGAGGCCTTGACACCCAATGTTACTGTATTTGGACATAGTGCCTTTAGGAGGTAATTAAGGTTAAATGAGGTCATAAGGGCAAGACCCTAATCCAACAGGCCTGGTGGCCTTATGAGAAGAGGGAGAGAGAAAAATCTCTCTCTCTTTCTCTGGGAACATTCAAAGGAAAGTCCAGGTGAGGACAAAAGCGATTATCTGTAAGCCAGGAAAATTTATTTTCTCATAATTCTGAAGGCTGAAGAAGAGTTCAAGATCAAGATTCCTAAACAGTTTGGTTTCTGGTGTGAAAATAAATTTTTGTTGTTTAAGCCGTGTGGTCTGTGGGGGTTTTTTTATGGTGGCCCACCACAGGACCAAAATTGAGGGTCAGATCTAAAACCTGTGAAATAATTAGACTATGTAATTTATAGTTCTTAGACTGACGTGATCCCATGCATGGCATAACTGCATTCCAATAATAAGAATCTGTGCTACGTAGAAGACATGTCGTGTTCAGCTTCCACTCTCTCTTTCTCTGTATCCCTAAATACACCCATGACTGCTCTGTCTGTACTTTTGCATTTAGTTATCATTGCTTAATTTTGCATTTTTTTCCATTTAAATAAATCATTGAAATATGTTATGGGAAAGTTTTTTTTTGCCATACAAGTGATCTTAATTTATTATGTTGCTTGTTTGTATGATCCTGTTGTCATCGTGAAGACAATAAAATTCTCTAGGATTCTATGAGCCAGACTGGTTCATTTTTCTTTAGCTGACCCTGGGATTCTAAGGAAACCATAGTTACTAAGAAAAGGTTCCAGTAATAGTTCCCTCTTGACCAGGCTGCTTTGATTTATTTTTTCAGAAGGAAAATATGCCCCTGAAAAAAAAACCACCCAATCTCACTTTTGCTTTTTTTGACCACAATTGAAAAAGCACTAGCCAAAGTATGGACGTGGGCAAGGCATATCTCTCATGTTCTGTTCAGTGAATACCAACTGTCTTTTATGGGATCAAATCCATGGTTTGGAGTTTATTATCATTGGGCCTTGAGGAAAGCTCACCAGCCCAAGAGAATAAATTGGGAGATGTCATTAATTGAAGGGTATAAAGCAGAAGTCTGTCCAAATGTAAGTTAACGTATGACATCCCTAGGCAGAAATCGGAATATGTGCTTTTTCAGATGTAACATTTTAATTGGCTTACCTGGTAGAAGGTTAAATAAAATGTAGGCTAAACCTCATTACTACTCAATTGTCAAATATTCTCCCTGAAGTATGACTAAAACTAGCAATGAGTGGGCGCAACCCAGAATTATGAGAAACCTAAAAGTTCTCTTTAGCAACACTATTTGCAACACAGAATTTTAAGTGGTCCCATTAGACCAACTACGCTCTTGCTATTTTATCCAAGAGTTTTAAGTACAGAGCTGGGTATTTGAAAATTCTGTTTCCATATAATAATCCATTTCAAATGTCCTCCTGGAAATTATCTGTGATAGTACCTTTCTAATAAAATACTACCGTTGAATGAAGCCTAACCACCTGGCATGAAAACAAAATACCACATCTTAGCATGATGTTTGAAGATTTTTCTGGCATGAAATGGTTCCAAAAATAAGAGATTGTCTTCTCCACTCTTTCCCCAGCCCCTCCCCAAAACAACTCTGTAAAGTATCATCCCATTTATAACAAAGATAGACGTATGAAGATGAATGTCATGGAATATCAGAAGCCATTGAAACTCCCCAAAAATAAAAATGATATTCAAATAAAGATGAATTCCAAATTTGCCGTGATTACATTTCTTGATTCTCTTCCATGCTATGGTGAATGAGCTGCCCACATTTCCTCTTTATTTCTGCAAGTTGACTAGCTGGCTATGGGTGGTTCCAACCATCTATTCCTCTCTATAACCAGTAAAGAGAAATACCATAGCATACGTTACTATGCTACTGGAATTCCTTCTGTCAACAAATGTTTATTGAGCCTCTACTTTGTGCCAAGTCCTCTGGGGATAACCTAGTGAAAAAGACAGCCCTGCCCTTCAGAAACTTGTTGTCTGGTATGGAAGGGCACAGAAACACAAACAATTGCAATACAGGGTGATAGGAACTAAAATGGTGAAAATACAAGGTGCAGTGGAAAAACATAAGAGGGATGTCTAACTCAGTCTTGAAGGGAGGGTCAGGTTAAAAGCCCACAGAAGAGGTACTAAGTTGAAAGTTAAAGTGGAGTAAGGAACAGGCATAAAGAAAGTTAAAAGCTACGGCGAATGCAATGACCACGAGGTGAGACATGGTGTGTCAAATATGCGGAAATTCAGTTGAGTCTCAGCTTAGTTTTCAGATTGAAGTGGGAGCTATTGGTAAGAAATGAAAGCAAGAGAGGTAAGTTTACAAGGTAATTGAAGACTTGCAAGCTGCCTTACAGACTTTGAACTTTGTTTTAAAGGCAATGTGGAGCATTGAAAGATTTTAAGCTGAGAAGTCACAGGATTATGTTGGCATTTGGAAAAATCACTCTGGCAGAAATACAAAGAACAGATTGGATTGAGGTACAACTGGAGGCCAAATGGATGGTTATAAAAGGAAATGAAAACAAGAATTCAACAAGATATATTTACCCCCATGTTTATCACAGCACTATTCACTTATTCACAATAGCCAAGATATGGAAACAACACAAATGCCCCCCAACAGATGAATGGACAAAAATGATGTGGTATATATACAAAACGGAATATTATTTAGCCATGAGAAGAGAGGATTTCCTGCCATTTAGAACAACCTGGCTGGACCTGGAATATGTTATGCTAAGCGAGATAAGTCAGACAGAGAAAGATAGGTACTGTATGATATCGCTTATATGTGGAATCTCAAAATATGAGATGTAAACAAGAAAAAAACCAGAGAGTAAACCAGTGGTCACCTGGCATGTGGGGTGGGGGAATAAAATTCGTGGTGTTTAAGGGGACAAAATTGTAACAAGTACTAAAATAGCCATAGAGATTCAATGGACAGTTTATTGAACATAGGCAATAATATTGTACCACAAGTATGTGTGTGGCAAATTTTGTTACAACAGCAACCATATTACAATATATAAATGTATCAAAGTAACATGGTGCATACCTAAATTTGTACAATGTTACATGTCAAATTTATCCTCCCCCCAAAACAGATGGTTATAAAAAGACTATTGCAGCAACCCATTGGGGTAGGGTGAAGTTAAAGAGATGAATTTGAGAAATATTTAGGAGGTAGTTTTGACAGGTCTTAGTGATAGTCTGATGTGGAAAATGAGGAAGAATGGATAGTCAAAGATGAGAATCAAGTTTCTGGCATAAGAAATTGGATATAGTGGATAAGCTAACAATGATGGCAGGGACAAGGTGTGAATCACAGACGACTAGCTTTACAACAGGATTTGCAGTTCCACTGTCACTGAGAGATGTGAAACCAAGGGAGAACTTGTTGAATGCAGTAAGTTTGAGGTGGCAGAACTCTGAAGTAGTTTTAATCTGGTGCGTCCTCTTGCCTCTATGAAGTCAGAGGCAAAGTCATCTGCCAAGAGGAAGAGAGTTGGGAAGTAGGGATATTTGAAGAAAGTGGAGAAATTTTGAAAAGCTGATGTTTAGAGTGGGAGAAGAAGTGATGAGGGATCCATAGAAGGAATTTTAGGGGATACTGATCCATTTGAGATTGAAGATCATAAAACTAGTTGACATTAATAACAAATGGTGTTAATTTTCAGAGTTGTATTATTATTTTTCTTAGTTATGCTCAGCATCCTGGATCAAGAGAAGAGATGAGAAAAAAAAAAATCAGACTGATCTAAACCTGAGGATTTTCCAGATGGCTGAGGCATAAGGAAATAGGTCAAGAGATTTGAGGATAATAGAAAAACAAATGTTTGAGGGGATAGACAGTAGGGGTTTAGGCTGGGTAAGGAAGTGACAAGGAGAGGGAGCTGATGGAGGAAAAGTAACAGGATCAAGGGATTAAGGGACCTAAGAACTTGAGGGACAAATCTAGTGACAATAATAGAGGAAAAGGCGAAGATAGAAAAAGAAAAGATAAGAAGGTAGGGTCAGAGATTAGAATGTTTAACATTAATATTTCAGAATTGACACAGTTCTAGATGATGACAAGCAGGTGATGACATGTTTTAGGAAGTGTGTTAATAAAGGTGAAGGTCCCTAAAGTTGAGGAGGTGAAAGCACAGAGACTGGAATGGCTGTACCATCCTTGTGTGTATTGAAGCTATTCAGCAAGGTGGAGAGGAATGGGGTGAGGAGAAAGATGATAAAGCCAGTGCCAATTTCTTCAAAGAATGAGGGGAAGTAACGGGTTAGTGAGGTGATGACACTGACAATTTGAGGTGGAGGCTGGAGTGAGCCTTAATGAACAAAGATGTTGTATGAAAGTGAAAGAGTAATGATCCGGAATAAAAACTGAAGAGCGAAAACAACGGACCCACCACTAACCTTGAGGCACGTGGGGAAGAGGAAGTAGAGGGCAGTGGCCTTTTCTTCTATGATACATCTTAATCCCCTTCTCAGCACTTCTCAAGAGGACCGCCCTCCGTGGGTTTATTCAAATTTAATCACTATTTTGAACTGGGCTTATTGTGTTTATATTCATAGATTGTAAATCCTATTCTCTCTCTCTTTTTTCAAAACTAGCTGGATTTTCAAGGCATGAATATTTGGGGCCCTACACTATAGCTCTGCACATCAATCTTGCATGAACCTTAACAAAAAAAGTGCATGTGCCAGCAGAAGCTGAGGACCACACTGGGTTTTCCCATCCAGGGATGGTCACCCTGATGGGTAATCAATCAACAAGAAAGGTGTGCCTTTTGCAAAGAACCTCCAAGAGGTCACTTTCCTAGGTGTGATCAATCTCCTCCCATGCTGATCGTGTTACAGCGATTACCGCTCTGACTCTAACAGCTTCTTCTCCAGGGAGAAACAAAACTGTGTCTGTGAATGTTTAGTATGGTGTGTCTTGTCAGGTTAAATTACCTTGTAACATAACTCACTGTAAATTCACCTCATAAGTAAAAAGCAACTGGAGATTTTAAAACACCATCAAAAAGCATTCTATTTGGGGATGGAATTATGTTTTGCAATTACAAATGAACCGAGCCAGTGACCCTCGTCATCAGCAAGAGTCAGCATTTCTTTAGTTCAGCACGTAAGAAAAAAAATCTCCCATGCTTTATGGGCTGAAAAGTGTTTGCTGGGCCAAGAAAGTACTATTCATTCTTCTAACCTTTGAAGGAGATAGAAAGAAAACTAGCATTTAATGAGCATCTAATATATATTAGGCTAATATTTTATTATGTATTTTATTTTATTTTTTATCAATATTTACAAATAAGAAAATAAGTACCACCCTCTCTAGGAAGCCTTTTGAACACCTCCCAAATTGGGCTATGATGGTTAATTTTATGCGTCAATTTGACTGGGCCAAGGAGTGCTCAGATATTTGGTTAAACATTATTCTGGGGGTGTCTGTGAGGGTGTTTCTGGATGAGATTAACTTTGAGTTGGTACACTGACTAAAGCTGATGGCCCTTGCCAATGTGGGTGGGCCTGATTCAACCAGTTTAAGGCATGAATAGAACAAAAAGGCTGAGTTAGGGAAAATTCGCTCTCTGTGCCTTTCTTTGAGCTGGGGCATTGGTCTTCTTCTCCTGCCTTCAGACTCACGCTGGAACTTGCAGTGTTGGCTCCCCTCCTCTTCAGGCCCTCAGACTCGTGTTGGAACCATGCCAGCAGCTCTTCTGAGTCTCCAGCTTCCTGTCTATGGGTATTGGACTTCTCAGCCTCCATAATCAATCACGTGAGCCAATTCCTTATGGTAAATCTCATAATAGATAGGATAACGTATATCCTATTGGTCTGTTTCTCTGGAGAACCCTAACACACAAGCTTAGGACCAAGTGACTGTGCTCTTTATCTGCCCTGTAACACAGTTGTCATCTCCTTTATCTTGCTGTGTACTGTCTATTTTCACTTCCAGACCGTAGCTGTTTGAGTGAGTCTTATTCATTTCAGTATTGTGAGTGCCTAGAGCAGTGTCTAGCACGTGAAAAGGTGCTCAATGAGTGGGATAAATTAAGTAATGAATGCTCGTATTACAGTCAACACTGTTATCATTTTTCTCAAGAAACTAAAATTCAGAGTCATCAGATAATTTACACAAAATCACATAGGTGGGAAGTGAAAGGGTTGAGATTTGAACCTGAGATTGTCTGACTCCAAAATCCTTGCAGATTTTTCTATACCACACTGCTTCCCTTTTCAAAACAAAATTTCTGAATACTTAAATTTACTTTGAGAATTAATTCCATTAGAATATCAGAGAGGCAGTGTATGAGATTAAAGAACTTTGGCTGTGGAGAAAGACTGCCTGAGTTTGAATCCTAGATCCTCTACTTACTGAGCAACTCTAAGCACCTAGCCTCTCTGTGCCTCAACTTCCTTATCCATAAAACAGGAATAAAAATAATATTACCTATGTATATCAGTAAGCCATTGCCACAATAATGCTGCCTAATAAATTATTCTTCAACTTAGTGGCTTAAAGAATAATTATTCTCACAGACCTGCAAATAGGCTAGGATCCAGCTGATCTATACTGGGCTTCACTTGGGGGTGAGAATGGTTCTCTGCTTCTGGTTACAGCAGCTGGGTCAGTTCTGTTTCTTACTACAGGGCCGTGGGTCCCCTGAGGCTGTTCTGCCTTCAGGCTCCTTCCTCCTTGCTGAGCATGTTTCTCTTGTGGCAATGGCAGAGGTGCAGGAGGGAGAGTGGAAATACATCAAGCCTCTTAAGGCCTCTGCTTGGGGCTGCCATGTTGGTCCACATGCAATTGAGCTAAGTAGGCCAACGGCCAAGTCAAGAGTTGGAGAAATGCTTCTCTCATACTGAGTCCATGGCAAGGATATGGTGAAGAACCCAATAGGGAGGAGTTAAGAACTGGGACAAAATTTCAGCCTACCGTTCTACCTCTGAGGGTTCTTGGGAAAATGTAATAAATTAATACATGCATCACACACAGAACAGAGCCTGACACATGTTAAGAGCTGAAGAAATGTTCTGCCTACATATTAAAAATGAGGTGGCCTCATGGAATGGCCCTGGCTCTGTCACTAACTGTAAGACTGTGATAAGTCACAGGGCTTCCCCATGTCTTCTTTTCTTTTACCTAGCACTTGAGTTTATAATAGCTGCCTCACTTTCTTCATTGTGTCACTAAAGGGGTTAAATAACATACGGTCGGTGATCACATTTCAAAAAAATAAAACATCCTAGGAATGTAAAGCATGATAATACATGGCTATGTCCAGATAACCATTGGGTTAAGGTCAATAAATCTCTCTAATTTTAAGTGATAGGAAGCCATAGTTCTTATTTTATAGATGAGGTAAATGCTTCAAGGAAATAAAGTACTTCTTTTCTGGCCATAAATCCAAATATTGGCTGAGAAGGGATAGAATTAATGTTTCCTATCTTCTAGATGTTAGCTGGGTCAGAACCTGAAGACTGACACTAAGGCTTATCATCCTTCAGCATGAGGTAGTTCACATTCAAATTCTAGAGGTTCAGGTAGTAAGGAAACCTCCAAGCAACTGCGTAGTCTCATCCACTCTTTCAGCTAACGATCCCTAGGAGCTGGGGATACAAAAGTGAAACACCCCAGGGTCTGTCCTCAGGGACATACAGCTGTGCAGTTACAGACTGTGAGAGCCACCATATATGTCTAAGAACCAACTAATTATTCCAGCTTCTTGAGATTCCAGATGCTCATGTGCCATATTCTATCCACTGCCTAGCCCCACTGATGAGACAGAAGAAGAGGGAAAAAGATAATTATCATGAAAATCATGTCCAGAGAGAATGGGGTGGGTTTAAGGTGGCAAGAGCAGTGGTTTGTGAGCAGGGAATAAAGGCAAGTTCTGAGATCGCATGTACACCCAACTCCCTAAACCCAGGGCCCAGGCTCTAGAGTTCTAGAAGCACTCTCTCCTTCTCTCATACTATTGTAAGACATGTGCAACTGATTGTTTCAGCACTTTCTAGGCAATCCTTTTTGAGTAAGCCTTGGAGCCATGGCAGAATCTGCAAGAATGATGGAGACCACTGAGATGGGGCTGACTCGGCTCCTGCAATGGCCTAGTAGACAAACAGGCACCAGGCAAAGTGCTACCATACATTGCAGTAAGTGCTATACAGTGTGAACATAGGGAGAGAGTCTCCTCGTCGGAGGCTTCACAGAGGACACAGTGTGTCTGCTGAGATTTAAAGATGAGTAGGAGCAGGCCAAGCAGACTAACAGATCTAAGGCATCTCAATCTGAAGTAACAGGTGCAAAGGCAGAGAACGTGAGAAAACAGAATCTGCTTGGGAAAAGATTGCCATAGTCTGTTCACGGGTAGTGTTAATGTACAATCTAGAAAGCAGTTGAAGCCTCCCTTACCTCTCTCCCTGGAGCCCAGGATCTGGAGCAGTTATCTTTGAACCTAAGAATAGAGAGTTAGGCCTACAAAAAATAATAATACAATGTGACACATGTGAAAATGGAAATATATACAAAAGGTGGAAGCATAGAGAATGGAAATACACAGCAAAGAGGTCTTGAAGTATGCCTCGGAAATCTGGAGCACCTTCAAGTATTGTGTCATCCTCCCCCAGAAGCACTGCTCCTTCCCTCACCCAGCGCTGTTGCTGACCTTGGCCCATCACACCACATTCCTCTTCACTAGTGGAAACTTTTCTCTCCGCGAGCCTGCATCTACCTTCCATTAGACTTTCCCTCTCGCTGTTATTCTACCCTCTTAACTATCCCTGGACACGATTTCCTATGGATAGGTTTCAAGGTCTTTCCCATGAGGCTCCTAAAACTTGGAAATCAGGGAATTTGGCTAGGAACTAGGAAGGAAATGACCTTAATACACCCACCATTTATTCTTCCAATAGTTATTTATTGATCCCATGCTGTGTGCCAGGCATCACGCTGGGGATCGGGGATACAGCAGTGAGCATAATGAACTTCTCAGCCTCTGTGGAGTACACATTCCAGCCTCTCAGAGCCTCAGCTCGATTCCTCCAATTCAACTGGGAGCTCAGACAAAAGAGCTGTAACAGAAATCCAGAGTTAGGAACGTGGGGCTTATTAGGAGGTTAGGGGGGATAGTGTACCTCCTGGAGAACCAGCATTTAAAACTTACTTTTGAATAACAGTGCCAATGAGGTGTAATCAGGTGGATCAGTATATTTGCATTATCTTTCTCTCATTTTCTCTGTGCCTACCTTTCCACTCTTGATTTGTTTTTCTCTAATCCCTGTTCAATGAAGGGAGAATTGGATTAAGATCTGTGATTTCGTCCACATTTTACTGTAAAATAGCATTGTTTGCTTTTGTAATCCTACTGTTTTATCTTGAACAGCAGAGTCTGCAGTCTACCTTTTGGTAGCTAATTCTTTATATCTGTTTAGTTCCTGAACTTATCGTGTCAGTCATTAAAAGAGCTTTAATTGATTGCTAGGAAATGTGGTTGTAATCCATTCCATTTCCCAAGCATACCGCACTTCCCAATTATACCCAAAGAATGGACCCATTTATGATTCCATTAAGTTTGGTCTTTATATATAAATGGAGTCACATCATATGCATATTTAAGTTGTACTTAATTAACTTCAGTCCCATGGAGAAAAAGAGAGAGAGAAGTTAAACAGTGCAGGTAATTCCACTCATCATTCCACTCAAGGAGCACATGCCCTAAATTAATTGTGAAAACAAGAGTTACGTTATTTCCTCAGTCTCAGGTCCCATGTGCCTCTCAAAGAATGAATATGATTCCAATGCTTAAAGATAGGTTTTTTTCATACAACATTGTCCCCAAATGCAAGCCAACCACTTCATCTGCTCAGCTGCAGAAACAGTGCTCTGTTCCAAAGCTTAACATAGACCTGGAAGTTGGATCTTTTGAGAAACTGCATGCCAGTGTCCAGAATGACGTCTTTCTAATGGATTTCCAAAGGTAATTTTGCTTTTTATAACATTTGCCTTATAATGTATCTTAACCTCAGTCTAAAATATTACTTACTTCGTTCTGCTGCCAAAGTGAGATTGATCCAAGATCTTTGAACCTTGTATCTCTGACCTAGTGTAGCAGATGCTGTCAATGTCCTCCCATATGCTCTCTGCATTCACCATTTCTGTATACACCTTCCAAACACCAACTACCAGGACCAGCAACTACCTGAGGGTTTTCTCTGGCTACCAAGGCCTGCTCTGCACATGCATGGGGCATGTCAGAAGCATAAGGAAGGCCAGCCCTGGTGGCCTAGTGGTTACGTTCAGCAGGTTCTGCTTTGCTGGCCCAGGTTCAGTTCCCAGGTGCAGACCTATACCACTCATCTGTTAGTGGCCATGCTCTGGTGGCTGCTCACGTACAAAAAGAGGAAGATTGTCAGTGAATGTTAACTCAAGGTGAATCTTCCTCAGCAAAGACAAAAAAAAAGAAAAGAAAAGAAGTGTAAGGAAATGAATGAACCCTAGAAGCAGCCCATAAGAAATGACCCATAAGAAATGGCAAGAGAGAACTAACCCTGATGTGCATATTTCACAGGGTCGCCCAGAGATCTCCAACTGGATTAAGGTAGAGTTGCTCAGAGTGGTAACTGGCTTAATAAAGCCATTCATTGGCTTTCTCTCATTCCCTGTCCCTCTTGCCCACTGTGCTACAAGTGTTTCCTGAAATCCCTCTCAAGAAGTTAACTGCCCTTGAATCCTTGTCTCAGGGTCGGCTTCTGGAGGAACCCGAACCATAACACCCGGAATCCTTTGCCCTAGGCATCAGAGTCTCCAAAATCATCAAAAGGAACACTGAGCAAAGTGTATCCAATCCCTGAAGACATGCCTCATGCCATCTCATGCATGCAGCTTGAGCTGGGCTCTGTTCCACTAAATGCAGCTGGAAGTATATTTCCTGTGTGTGGATCTAACCCCTAAACATCCCTAACCATCAACTCTTTGAGAACAAGATCCTTATTTTATGTAACCTTTGTAGCCTTTCCCAACCCCTATGCCTAGAAAAATACCAAACTTGTAGTAGTGGCACAAAATTTCATCAGAACCAAATGAAACAAATTCCAGTTTGATACCTAATGCCATCTACGCAGAAGAGAAAAGTCTGGAGCTTACTTGGCTATGTTTTCTGTGCTTAGGGAGACACTCGGATCTTTCAGCAAGAGCATGGCTATCTACTCTGTCTTCTGTATCCAAACATTTAAAAATTCACATTTCAAGTGTATTGATCCATGCATATTGAATTTGAATAACTGTTAATAGAATTCACTTGCATAAATTAAATTATTTTAGTCTATATACTTAGGACTTTCCTTGGGTTAGGAACCTTTAAATTTGGTGCATATACTCCCATAACCAAAATAGATAAATTAGTAAAATTCCATATTAAGTGAGGGAAATAACTTATGTTATATTCTGTTATATAATAATATTTTGGTATATTTCCTGGATAGGAAAAATCCAGGATTCCATAAAATTTCACTCTCAAAAAGATAGGTATGTTCAGAGCTACCTTCCTGGAATAAAGCTTGAGGCTGAAAGGTTGAGGCAGAAATACACAGGAAATACATTACATTTTTAGGACAAACAGAAATTTAATACTCTCCTATTATGTCATCATGTGTTGTCTGAGAGACTATGGATTTTTATTGTAAAAGAAATAGATTCGAGAAGTGTATTTCTCAACAATGCTTTTGGCCATGTTTCCTCTCAAGTATTCTGAGGTAAATTTTCCTGTGGAAGTTGAAGATTTTACGATGTTGTGGAGATGTTCACTTTAAAGGGTTATGGTGTTTGATGTGAAGTAGTATTAGTTGCCTCTTGTGGTTCTTAATCTCATTAACTGAACACCCAAGTCTAAAATCTGTGTATTATATTTTAGTAAGAGCCATCTTTTTTTGTTCCTGGTGAGTTGGGAGCTCTCTTCTTTACCCCTCCTCCGTACTGAAATGTTCTCTATGCCAACTGATGCGGAATGTTCTTGGCAGCCTCAGGACCCCAAATGACTGACTCTGGAATATATTGTATTTTTCCAGCAGTGACATTTGGGCCTCTAGCTTGTTCCCTGGCTGGGGTTTGAGAGCAAGCACACACAGAGCTGCCTCAGGCTTGAAACAGAGTCAGCCTGTTGAGTTTGTACTTCTAAATATTATTTATCACTGATGCTCTTTGGATGAATAGCAATTTTAATTTTCAATTTAAAAAATAAAATAAAATCATCTGCTCTGTGTATTTCAGGAAAATAATAAAAACAAAGTCTGGCCACATTGATTTTATGTAGACTCTAAATCTCTTTTTTTAGGGAATAATTATCTTATGCTCAGATTAATATAATGCAAAAAATAATCTGCAATATTTATACTCAGTGCAGACATGAACTGTCTCATTCAAATTACAGGAAATAATTTCTAAATCACTATAAATCGTCAGAGTTTACGCATAGACGACACTAAAAAGGCCTTTTTATTTTTTCTAATGTTTCACACATGCAGGATCTCATTTCATTGAGAACAACCCTCTGGTGCTTATTACTGTGCTGTCTTTGAGAGCTAGATCTCCTGACTTCTGTTATAATGAGCCCTAAAGAGAGAGAGAGCGAGCAAGCAAGAGAGAGGGAGACACAAAGGATTTTAATGGAAAGATATCTTGTTGTTACAACCCATAAAGCTAAAGAAGCTCTAGAATGATAAATTATTTTAAGTTTCATTTTCAGAACAACATTTGAAGAATATGCCAACATCTCCTTAACACGCTATTCTTTCTTTCTGCTTATAATCCCACGCAGAAGTCTGCAGATATTATGAAAGCACATTCACGTTTCCTTACCACAGCTGCCCAGGCAGCTGTATAGAAATCCATCAGTTGTTGATGTTGGGAAGCACTGACAGGCAGTCTGCAGGGAAAATCAAGTAAAAAAGCTAACCCTGAATTAAAAGGTATGCAGATCACTCTCATTTCTATGATGAATAAAATTCAAATAAAACTACCTATAAAACACACACACATGCACACACGTTTCTCAGTTAATGCAAGCAAAAGCCTGCCAAAACCCTCCAAAATTTATTTGATACATTGGCAAAAATAAACAGACTGGCCCTAGAGATGATAAAACAGCAGCATGGCGCCAGGATGTTTGTTTCTCTGAATGGCAACGTTAACTGAACCCTAAATATTCATTCTCCTCATGGGATTATGGTCCATTAGAGCCAATCATTTTAATCAACTTCATAATCAATATCCATCAGTGAGATGGTATTTGGGACAGTGATCAGTCTAGCCATTTAAACCAAACTTTGTGGCCTCAGGTAAGAAAGATTAGATTTCTAGGATACTCATGGGAAAGAAACAAATATTCCTTCTCCAGTATCCCACCTCATTTCTTGGGTCTCCAACCCCAAAGAAAATTCCTTACTCAGATGGCAGAATGGAGGGTGCACAAATGGCAACTGGTTGATCAAACAAGTTAAAGTATGAGTAAACACAATGAGAGTAATGAAACAAGATGGATGAACATGCTAAAATAATTCATCTTGAAAACAGATAAATGAAGATCTTGGTAAAGAAAACCTGTGCTCTCAATGTTTAAAATTTGCTAATTAAATCTGAAAAAAATTAAATCTACGTAAGACGAGAGAATTTGGATGCAAATTTGACTTTTATTTCTAAAAACCATTATACAAACAAAGAGTAACAATTGCTATGTCCAATCTGACAAACTGCACCCTCATAACAGTCTCCCCATCCCCTACCCCGAGCCCCTTTCCTCCTCTGCATACAGAAACAGAGAGTGTTGAATATATACCAAAGGGATTATTTAGAATGTTTATTACTTAATCCAAATGAAAAGCTACGCGAGTATTAAAGCACATTTTCTTCCCACTGGTGTAACTGATTCCAGCACACAGCAATCCAGGGGAATGCACAATAATTTTTGTCACTGACCATGACACCAAAAAGTCTATGAATTGAGAAACTGGGTAATTGTGTTCCCTAGAATCTGTCCATATTCCTAGTGCTGCACTTCTTACCTGAAGAGGAATATCTCTCCAATGATTTGGATGAAGTATATGGTAGGGTTTTGTGTCCTGGTACACAGAACTGAAATACGATCTTCAATCTCACACACAGTGATTGCATATGGCAGATTAATGTCAAAAAGGCTTTGAACAAGCTAGGTTCATCATCAGAATTTTCCTCCAGCACTGAGTTATGACCTAATGTGTTTCCCTGCAGAGTCCCAGAGAGATGAGAAAAGATGGTTGGAAATATTATATAATACTCATAAAAGAGGTGTTTTTTTCTATCATTCAGAAAAAAGCAGGGAAAGATTTGCTAAACCATCATTTCCAGATAGCAGTCTACTGTGTGACCATTGAAACTCACCTAAATTATTTTGGAGCAGGTCATACTTTGCATGTCATTTTAACATATAACCAAAACCTCAAACCACTCACTCGCATTGGATGTAGTCATCACACACAGTGACCTAAGAGTTTTGTGAGGACAGTGTCAATGAGGTTACAGTTATGGTTTTGATTTCCGTGTGAACCATCTAACTTGGTTCTCTTATAGGATGAGACTATATCCCTTATAGTGACAAATTTTATGCTGTTGGTCTCAAGATCAAACAATGCGGGTGGCTCAGTGTAGGCTAAATCAGTGGTTCCTTCATTCAACTCTACCTCAAAATTGCTGTTATTTTTATTTTTGTTTTCTGTTTTTTAGGCCACCTAATCTTCTGAATCCTAATTTCTGAGGTGATTCTGAGACAGGCATTTATGAGCACTTGGTAAATATTGGACTAGCCTGATCCACAACGTAAGGGAAAAAAAACCCTCAAACATCAAAATATAATGGATCAGTGAAGCCATCTGAGTGTGCTGTCCTATCAACTAATGATGCTCTCTGTTCCTAGTTGGTGACACAGCTCCTGGAAGAGTTTTCAAGCAAGAAAAAGCTTACTGTCTAGAAATCATGAAGACCCTCCCTAACTGAGTGATGTGGTCCTTTATCAGCACGCCGAGCAGATCTCTACCATTAAAGTTGCTAAAACGTATTTTGATATTCTATTAATGTTTCTGATTCCTCAATTAACTTATTCCAAAGTCCTTGAGAGTAAGGACAATTTTTAATTTCTCATGGGTTCTACTATAGAATTTTGCACGTTATCAATAGATCTTGTTTGTTCTGAAATGAGCTAGAATACTGAAAGAAGACTCATGCTCACATACTAGCTCTTACATCTCCAGCAACAACTTTTTGGTCTTCAATTTCCTCATGAAGATGCTGTAATAAATTATTCCTCTGGCTTTCTCCAGCATTCATCTCTCTGCTACCATATATTTACATATAACGAATTGACAAAGGCTGGACAAATAAGACTTCACTCTTAAGGAAACAAGGACGTCTTGACTTCTTAATCAATTTCTGTTTGACACAAGACCTGATCTACTTATTTCAGCCAGAGAAATGAGCAATTTCCTAGGAAACTTGTGATCCACATGCCAAGAATCTAAAATACTTGTGTCAACTTTAGAATCTGGTGGAGGCATGAATTATACATATTATCTTCCACTTAATGTTGATCAACCATCCATTTGGCTTCATTGGGGTGCACAATACCAGAAATGGTTTTAATGTGCTCCAAAGGAGATGGAATCTTAATATTGAGGAGAGGAGAGAGTAACTCAAAAACACTTTGCCAAAAACTTTATGGTTGAAATTATATCCTAATGAGATTTTTTAAAACCCTTCAGTGTCCTCTTCTAATTTTAAGCAGATGCAACCTAAAATTACTCAAATATTTACATTTATGTCAATGACTTTAATCCATTTTGTCGCTTAATTGTATAAAGCTATCTTCTACAAAACAGTATACTGGCATTTTGAAATAAATTGATTTTTAAAAATGGACACGGATAAAAAAGCTACAGATGGGGTTTTTATATACAGTTGTTTGCTCGGTAGATGGAATATTGAATCCTTCGTCCATTAAATGTATCCTCACCACAGATTTGCTGCACCTGCTATTTTACATCTCAGTATATTTCATACTGAATATTTATGGTCCTTTCAAAATAATATGGAGACAGACTAAATGGTCAGAAACAGCCCAATGCTGACATCTACTGGATACACAAATGGATGCACTTGACTATCAAAAGAATCCCCATATTCTACTTTAAAGTGTAAAGTGAAGGTATAAGAAACACAGAGCGAAACTTACTTTGTTTTACTTAATAATCATATCTACTGGTTTTCCGTAAATTCATGTTTGTATTTAAACAAAGAATATCACTGAACAAAGAATATCCTTAAAAATGGCTGGCGTTGGAAAGTTAGCTACTATTGGACTCAGAGACCTAAGAGGATGGGGAAAGGAACTATGATATTCTGAATGGGGACAAGCTCAGGAATAACGCACTTTGGCCACTGATAACATTCTTCAGCCACTAAACCATCTCTTCAGTAAATAGTACTTTCCCTGTGTAAATAGGAAAGGTAGTTCCAACTCCCTCCTCTTCTGGTCTGGAGAAACTGTGTGAATCCTCTCTAACTGTTCTTTCCCACACCAGTGTGGTTTCTTTGGCAGATTTTTCTTGGCTTCCACGAGCCTATTATGAATTATATCTTTCTTTTGCCAAAGTATATTCAATTGCTAGATAAATTGTTACAATGGAAAATCAGACAAGCTTGGGTTCAATTTCTGGCTCAACCTCTTATATATGTATCTGAATGAATTAGGGAAGTTATTTAATTAAAATGTAAGTAAATTCCATTTTTACACTATTATTGAAAGAATTGATGGCAATGTATGTAAAACACACTGCATTGTCTAAAAAGTAGGTATGAACTAAACAGTAGTTATCATTATCATCAGCATCACCATCATCACCATTTTTAACTAAACCTATAGAACGCCCCAAACTCAGATTCCACTATTACGTGAGGTCCTCAAAGGCGGGGGCCATGGCTTGTTTATGTTTGTATCTACCGCACTCAATACAGCACCATTCAAAGAATGACTGTTAATCTGAGCTCTGTCTCTAAAATGGGTGGTATCAGGACTTCGCCCTGCATTCTATAGAGATTGCATGATGCTAAAACTATGGCTATACTCTTGGTTAAAAATATGACAAACAGAGAACAGTAATAAATGAGGAAAGAGGATGACCAGCTTTCTACTAACAATTTTCAGAGCCAATACCATGGTAACATGCTATATTTATCCTACCACAGGAGGGCTTGAACTCACGGTATTCTGATGTATCATTAGCCTGGTCATTGGTTGGGAAGAAAGAAGTTTCTACTGAACTGGAGCAGAGAACCTGGACCAGATACAGAACCGTCCCTTAGTTCACCTGGTACATTTACAGTTCTATGATCTTTGTTCCGCATGGGTTCCTATTCAAGGTTGTTCCTGCCACTAATCACAGACCTTCTCCCAGTTTAGCCCTGATATGTGTTCCAGCCAGTAACATTTATAGATTTCACACCTGAAAAAAATGTAAAACTGAGCCTTACTAATAAAATTGAGAACCACAGAACTAGGGCTATTTCCCAAAATCACGCAATTAAATCATGTGTATCAAGACCCAGGGATGTTCTGTGGGATTCAATGGAGGTGGGGTCTTCAAGGAGAGGCACTCTGTCACATGTCATATATTACATTCCTGCTGATTAATGGCATTGTAGGAGTTAATAATTCACATATTACAAACTCAGTTGCATGAAAAACATGGGTTCTTTATTTTCTATGACTGATCTTATCTTGCTCTCAAGTCTCCCATTTTATTGGGCAGTGGGAAAATTTAAGCTTACCAAGTCAAGTCACTCAGTCATGTTTACTTTGATTGATTGGATACGCGTAATCTCTTTCGGTACTTGCAGCATCTTTCAAGGTTTCTCTCATCTCCCCTTCTCCAAGCCAACATAGACTCTGGATATAAATAATATCTTAAGCATCCTAATGGCAGAGGGAAGGAGAATCCCTAAATCAGAGAGTTGTTTTGCGTTCTTTCCTCTAGAACCTGGCTGGCTTCCTTAAAAATGTTCCTTGTGCCTTACGATTATTTGCATCCCTCTGGTATATGCTACTGAAATTCATGATTGGTGAAACTTGGCTATTTTCTTAGCATGTTGGTAATCTCTGTGCCCACTCTGATGACATGGCCCATGCTGACTTCCACTTCTACTACAAGTTATCTAAAAATCTCAGCTACATTCTCCACATGCCCCCCTCACCCCGCCCCAAGCAGGCCTTCTGGCTCTCTACACTTAGCTATCTCTGTATCATCTCCTATGATTATAAAAGGACATCCTGCATCTTTTCTAAACCACAGGGCAACCAAGGGAGACATCTGGTATACAGCCTTCTCTCTACATAAACATATCACACCATCATTCTCTTCAGCTCAGCACCCACAGGCATACCAATACTGATGTAGGTGATTCTGTTAGGTAGTATCTCCCCAGAAACCCAAAGAAGAAGTGGGGCAAAAGTGCTTATTATTTCAACTTCCTCCACAAAGTCTACATTTTGTGTTTATATGCTTTGCTCCTACCTTTCATGGATGCCCTGGGTAGGTCAAGTGGGGCACCTGGGTAGAAATGGTTAAATCTGATCTGTTCTTTCTTATTTTCCATTTATCTCTCTCCTTCTCTGAAAACTGAAGGGTCTTTAATTTTTCTCCTATTCCTGTCTGGCAGACTCCCTCTACATCATAGTGTCCTTTTCTATTCTCTTTCCCAAGGGTCTTAAAACTGCAAATCTATAGCCAAAGAAGCCATTGCATTGAGGAGGAAGAACACAAAGGGAAGTGTTTACAAATAATGTGCCCAATACCAGAGGAAAATCTTTTCTCTCAGAGGCGATTGAGACGAAAATTTTGATTTTAGTCATTACATGAAACTTTTGTATACATAGTTCTAGAAAGAGTGGTATAACTTAAACTTAAATAGGACATAAGGATTCAGACTCAATTCCTTGAAAGTCCCACCCAGCTTGTACCTCTATTCAGAAAGAAAGGGCTAAGGAATGAATCCAGTAATTCTCCAGGAAACGGATCTCTTAATAAGATTCCTTCTTTGAATCAAGACTGATCCCTTCTTTGAGTCAAGAGCTTAAATTGGCCACACCCATATTCAGACTTCACTTTCCCAATACTCTTATTTGAAGGTGTCAGAGGCCCTAGAGTTCAAAGTTCTGTACCTTCTCAAATCCCACCTCTCAGGAAGAGTAAGGTTGTTAACATTTGACTACCCAGTCAGAATTGGATTGAAAATTCAGTGGGGGTGATCTATAAGTGAAGGGCAGACGAAGTGAATGACAGTAAGTAAGGAAGGCAGGAGCTTACATTCCTGTGAATACAACCACAGTGGATGAGCCAAAGGAAAAAGGAGAGGCCTTCTTCAGAACTGTCAGCCTTTTCTGATTTGCTCCTCATTCTCATGGTCAGAACATGTCCATTGCTTGGGGACAGCATAGTCAACACTGAGCCAAGAGAATAAGGCTGACTTCCGCATGTCACAGTCAAAGGATGGGTCTGATTAATGTAACATTAACCTATTATTTAGCACTAGAGACTCTCAGATAGAGAATACAATCAAGCCATGAAAGTATTGCCCAGTGTGAATGCACATCATGCACTACATGTTAGCATTCGCTCCAACCCCTTTCAAGAGATTTGAGAAATCCTTTTTAGCTGACAAAGAGAAAATGTCTTCACCAGCTTTTCTTTCTGCTGAGGAAGATTAGCCCTGAGCTAACATGTTGCCAATCTTCTTCCTATTTTTTCTCTTGAGGAAGATTAGCTCTGAGCTAAGATCTGTGCCAGTCTTTTTCTACTTTGTATGTGGGTCACCACCACAGCATGGCTGATGAATGGTGTAGGTCCACACCCAGGATCCAAACTCCCAAACCTGGGCCGCTGAAGCAGAGCACGCTGAACTTAACCACTATGCCACAGAGCCCCTTTACCAGCTTTTAAATAGGCAACTATGGGCTAAAATATAAAGCAGGAAACTTTTTCCTAGAATATCATCTACATCCAACTATTATTCTGCCATTAGAGTTTTATTCTTTTGAGACTGAAAAGTTTTTCCAGAAATTTAAATATTATTGTTAAAAGAGCACCAGAAGAGAGTGATATCAGCAAGATGGTGGTATAGGAGTTTCCAGTGCTTGTCCCCTTACAGAAACAATTTGCACAACTATCCATGACTGAAAATACCTTCAAAAGAGCTAAGGATTCCAGGTGAGGGATTACAGCAGGTGGGTGGAACACAGAAATAATAAAAGATGTGGTGAAGGAGGTACAAAAGACAGTTTTACATTACCCTCGTCACCCCTCCCCCATTTCCAGGCAGCCCAGTGCTGAGACACCCTCCCTGTGGGGAAAGGAGACTGAAGTGAGCACCCCACTTCACTGTGGACCCCAGTACGGGGCTCACCCCAGCACCAGGCTGGCCCCCTCAAGCCCAGTCACCAGTGCTACCCCAGTGGTCCCCAGCACCTGATCAGCCCCCACACACCCAGGATCAGGGCCCAAACACACAAACCTATGTCTCAGGCCCACCACTACAGACTCAGGTACCAGGCTCATCCTGTGGACCCAAGTGCCAGATCTGACCCAGTAGACCCAGGCATCAGGCCTGCCCACTTGCTAACACAGGTATGAGGTCTGCCCACCCAAAGACTCCAGCAGCGAGCCCACCTAGAGACACCACAAAATGACTCATCCAGAATCTCTCTGAATGGGCTGACTGGTGAAGGGCTTTCCTTGCCAAAGCCAGTTGGTAAAGACTATAAGAGGTGCCTATTCCTTCAAATGCAGACACCAACACAAGGCCACAAGTATCATGAACAATCAAGGAAACATGAACCACCAAAGAAAACCAATAAAGCTCCAATAACTGACCATAAAGAAATGGAGATCTATGAACCATCTGACAAAGAATTCAGAATGATCCTCTTAAAGAAATTCAGTAAACTACATGAAAACACACGTAGACAACTAAACAAAATTAGGAAATTAATTCATGAACAAAATGAAAAGTTTAACAAAGAAATAGAAATCATTAAAAAAACAAACAAAATTTCTAAAGTTGAAGAATACAATGACTGAACTGAAGAATTCAATAGAAAGCTTCCAAAGACTTGACCAAGAAGTAGAAAGGTTCAATGGACTTGAATACAGGTCATTTGAAATTATCCAGTCAGGGGAGAAGAAAGAAAAAAGAATGAAAAAAGTGAAGAAAGCCTATGTGAATTATGGGATACCATTAAGAGAAACAATCTATGCATCAGTGGGCTCCCAGAGGAGAAGAGAGGGATAAAGGGGCAAAAAGCTTATTTAAAGAAATAATGGTTGAGAACTTCCCAAATAAGGAAGATTAAACAATCAAGTTCATGAAGCTCATAGTGTCAAAAAGTTTCAACCCAAAAAGATCTTCTTCAACACATTCTAATAAAACTGTCTAAAATCAAAGACAAAAAGAGAAGTTTAAAAGTAGCAAGAAAAAAATATTCCTCACATACGTGGGAACCCCAATAAAGCTATCAGCAGACTTCTCAGCAGAAACCTTGCAGGCTAGGAAAGAGTGAGATAATATATTCAAAGTGGTGAAAGGAAAAAACTGTCAACCAAGAATGCTTTGCCTAGCAAAGTTGTCCTTCAGAAATGAAGGAGAGATAAAGACTTTCCCAGGTAAACAAAAGCTGTGTGAGTTAATCACCACTAGATAGACCTGCCTTACTAGAAATGCTAAAGGAAGATGTTCAAGTTGAAATGAAAAGGCATTAACAACATGAAAATATATGAAAGTATAAAGCTAAGAATAAGGGTAAGAATATAGTGAAATTCAGTATACTCTAATACTGTAATTGTGGTATGAAAATCACTTTTACCTCTAGCATAAAAGTCAAGAGGCAAAAGTATTAAAAATAACTATAGTTACAAAAGTGTATTAATGGATGCATCATATATAAAAGATGTAAATTGTGACATCAATAACATAAAAGTGAGGGGGGAGGCTAATATATAGAGTTTAGGTATGTCATAAAAGTTAAGTTGTTAATCAGTTTAAAATAGACCATTATACCTCTAAGAAGTTTTACATTATCCTCATAGTAACCAAAAATTAATAATCTGTAGTAGATACACAAAAAATAAAGAGAAAGAGATCAGAGTGAGATAATATATTCAATATACCACTACAAAAAAATCATCAAATCACAAAAGAATACAGAAAGACAGGAAGAAAGGAACAATGAAACTACAAAACAGTCAGTAAACAATTAAGAAAATGGAAATGTAAATCTTGACCTATCAGTAAAATTATTTTAAATATGAATGGATTAAATTCTCCAATCAAAAGACATAGAATGGCTGAATAGATAAAAAAGCAAGATCCAAGAATATGCTGCCTAAAGAGACTCACTTTAGCTTTAAGGACACACATAGACTAGAAGTGAAGATATGGAAAAAGATATTCCATGCAAATAGTAACCAAAAGAGCAGGAGCGCTGTCCCATATCAGACAAAATAGACTTTAAGTCAAAAACTGTCAAAAGAGACAAAGAAGGTCACTATATAAGGGTAAAGGGTCAATTCAAGAAGAGGAAATAACAATTCTAAATATTTATGCACCCAACATCAGAGCACCTAAATATATAAAACAACCATAAACAGAACTGAAAAGTGAAATTGATGACAATACAATAATAGTAGAATATTTCAATACCCTACTTTTAGCAATGGATAGATGATCCAGATGGAAAATCAGTAAGGAAAGAGCAGATTTGAACAACCCCATAGACCAAATGGACATAACATATACAGAACATTCCATCCAACAGCAACAGAGTACCATTCTTTTCAAGTGCACATGGAACATTCTCCAGGATCACATCTTAGGCCACAAAACAAGTCTCATGAAATTCAGGAAGATATAAATTATGTAAAATATCTATTTTGAAAACAATGGTATAAAACCAGAAATCAATAACTGGAGAAAAATTGAAAAATTCACAAATATGTGGAAATTAAATAACACACTCCTGAACAACCAATGGACCAAAGAAGAAATCAAAAAAGAAATAAAAAAAATCTTAAGACAAATAAAAATGGAAACACAATATACCAAAACTTATGGGATGCAGAAAAAGCCATTCTAAAACGAACGTTTATAGAAATAAATGCCTACATTAAGAAAAAAGAAAGATCACAAATAAACAATCTAACTTCACGCTTCAAGGAACCAGAAAAATAACAAACTGAATAAACCTAAACTTAGCAGAAGGAAGGAAAGAATAAAGATCAGAGCAGAAAGAAATGAAATAGAGACTAGAAAAACAATAGAAAAGATCAATAAAGCTATTAGTTGATTTTTTGAAAAGATAAACTAAATTGAAAAACTAAGCTAAACTAAGAAAAAAAGAGAGAAGACTCAAATAAATAAAATTTAATGGAAGAGGAAACATTACAACTGATATCACAGAAGTACCAAGGATCATAAGGAAATACTATGAACAACTATATGACAAAACATTGTAGCACCTAGAAGAAAAGGATAAATTTCTAGAAACATACTACTTACCAAGACTGAATCATGATGATACAGAAAATCTGAACAGACCAATTACTAGTAAGGAGATTGAATCAGTAATCAAAAACTTTCCAACAAAGACAACGCAGGCCCTGATGGCTTCACTGATGAGTTCTACCACACATTTAAAAAAGAATTAATACCAATCCTTCTCAAACTCTTCCAAAAACTTGAAGAAGAAAGAAAACATTTAAGCACAGTTTATGAGGCCAGTGTTACCCTGACACCAAAACCAAAGAAACTACAAGATAATTACACACCAATATCCTTGATGAACATAGGTGCAAAAATCCTCAACAAGATACTAGCAAACAGAATTCAACAGCACATTAAAAGGATCATACACCATGATCAAGTGAGATTTACCCCTGGGATGCAAGAATGGTTCAACATATGCAAATCAATAAATATACTACAACACATTAACAGACTGAATGATAAAAATCATGTGATCATCTCAACAGATGTAGAAAAAGCATTTGACAAAATCCACCACCATTTTACGATAAAAGCTCTGAGCAAATTAGATGCAGAATAACTGTATCACAATATGATAAACTCCATATATGAGAAGCCCACAGCTAACATCACATCCAATGCTGAAAACTTTTCTTCTAAAATCCAGAATAAGACAAGGATACCCACTCCCATGACTTCTTTTCAATATACTACTGGAAGTCCTAGCCAGAGCAATTAGGCAAGAAAACAAAATAAAAGGCATCCAAATCAGAAAGTAACAAGTAAAATTGTCTCTGTTTGCAGATGATATGATCTCATATAGAGAAAACCCTGAAGACCCCACCAAAGAAAATCTCTTAGAACTAATAAATGAATTCAGTAAAGTTTCAAGACACAAAATTAAGATACAAAATCAGTTCCATTTCCACACATTAACAAAGCAATCTTGAGCAAAAAGAACAAAATTGGAGGCATCACATTACCTGATTTCAAAATATACCACAGAGTTATAGTAATCAAAACAGCATGGTAACGGCACAAAAACAGGCATATGGACCAACAAAACAGAATAGAGTGCCCAGAAATAAGTTCAGGCATTTACAGTCAATTGATTTTTGACAAAGTTGCCAGGAACACACAATAAGGAAATGACAGTCTCTTCAATAAATTGGTTGGAAACACTGGTTTTCCACATGCAGAAGAATGAAATTGGACCCTTACCTCACTGCGTACACAAAAACCAACTCAAGTGAATTAAAAACTTAATGATTCTTTTTAATCAGCCTATAAATAACCAATGTTGTAGCTGGACCAGCCCTTGTGGTTCTTATTATGATTGTAAGACATCCTTCAGCAGTAACCATCAGGAAATTTTGAAAAAATTAATGTTTATTACTTAAAGGACCTGGAAATTACACAGCACACTGGGGGCTACACAGTGAAATCACGGTTAGAGAGGGAGAAAGTGCATGGGCCTGGCCTTCTGCTTTTATTGGGGTCAAGGGTGAGGGTCCAGCATTCTGTGGACCAGAAAGAGAAAGACAAATACTGTATGATCTCATTTATATGTAGAATCTAAAAGGAAAGGTCAAACTCATAAAAGCAAAGAGTAGAACAGTGCTTCCCAGGAGCCAGGGCAGGTGTGGGGTGGAATGGAGAGATGTTGTTCAAAGGATACCAAGTTATAGCTGTATAGGATGAATAAAACTAGAGATCTAATATCCAGGCATGATGACTATACTTAATAATGCTGTATGAATGCTGGAAATATGCTAAGAGAGTAGATTTCAGAAGTACTCATCACACCAAAAAAAAAAAAGGTAACTATGTGAGAGACGATATGTTAATGAGCTTGACTGCAATCATCTTTTCACTGTGTGTATATCAAACGATCATATTGTACAGCTTAAATATAATATGTTTTTATCAAAATATATATATTTTATCAAAATTTTTATATATATTTTTTATCAAAATATATATTCTTTTATATATAATTTTTATCAAAAGATACATAAATTTTGAAAAATATTTTTTAAAAAGAGTATGAGGTGCAATGGATAAAGGAAGTATGACATATTCATTCAAGGGAACACTATAGAACAATAAAAATAACCAAGTTAAAATGACACGAAATAATATGGAAGAAACTCACAAACAAAATATTGAACAAGAGAAGCTAGACCCCAAATAACATATAATCTGTGATTCAATTTAGAGAAAAACAAAAGCAGACAAGGTTTTTGTATTAGGAGTTAGTGGTTATTTTTGGTGGAGAGAGGGATAGTCAATAGAAAGGAGCCAAGGCAGACTTCTGAGGTACTGATAATTAGTGTTTTGTGTTTGAGGTGGGTCTCATTACGTAATGTATTCAGTTTGTGAAAATGTATCAAGCTGTGCATTTATGTGCACTTTTTTGTATATATTACATTTCAGTAAAAAGTTTAAAATACTTCTGCTACTCCTAGAAGGGTCTCTTTAAGCAAGTTGTATTCTTTTCTGTTTTTTAATTTCCTCAGTGCAAAAATAGGTATAATACTATCTACACTCAAAATTTCTTGTGAGAATAAAATTAAATTTTACAAATTGCCAGAGACATAGTGAGCCTTTAACAGAACTCTTCCTCTCACTGTCTGCTTTTGAAAGGTAAATATCCCTAAGAATGGTAATTCTTAAAGCTATTATCAGTGACCTAGGACATTAGTTAACATCTTACTCCAAATAAATTGACAGACAGACAGCAGTTCATTCAACACACTTATTAAGCACTGGTGAAAAACAAAAGCTATGAACAGATATGGCTGAATTACAGCCCCTACCTTCAAGACATGTTCAGCATACTCATCAGCTTAAGTCTCCTGCAGGGGGGAGGGACATGCAAATAAGGAAACAGGGCAGCAGAAGAGAGGAAAGAAGTGTCATTTGGAAAGCTTTCAGTTGCAAACTCAAAATAATAATAAATTATGTAATAAATCCCAAAGTGCTCCTGGGATAATTCAGCAGTTTAATGACATCTTTGAGGACCCACTGGTCTTTTATATCTTTTAGTGTGTGATTCTCAGTGTGTCTGCTTTGTCTTCAAGCCAGTTCCCCTAATGGTAACAAGAGAGTTGCTATGGTTCCAGGCATTGCATCCAGCTGTGGTGATGTCCAAAGGCTCTTCCAATAAGGAAGAAGGAGGAAATGTGACTATTGGGTAGGAACCAATAGTCTCAGCTACAGAGTTCCATACGCTGAGGGCAAGGAGGAGAGCCATAATTCTGATTTAGCCTTTTTGGTAGCTGGAATTATTAGCAGTATTGTTCATGTGGGGTTCCTCTAGTTGTAGGTCATAGCAAACAGGGTATAAATTATCATGAGTAAAATCCTCTTAACTTCCACTTGTTGCTGCCACCATTACCTATTGCTGTAGGATAGGTGGGAGGGGGCCTAACTCAAGCTTTACCTACTTGTCAGTTTTGCTTTTGTAGCCCTGGTCTATGAAAGTAGATATGATGGAGTGTTGGTCACTTCTCTCAACCTGAGTCCATACACATTGTAAGAAATAGCAAGGAACCGTCTCTGAATACAATCAATCACAATGACGAAATTTCAGCCAAATACAAGTCTGCTGAATGTGTCTGTACTTCCTCAGAGTAAAGATAAGCAATGGCCTTTCCTTATTGACATTAGGCCTACAAAGTAATTTACAAAAATTGCTCAATCAAGTTAAGAACTAAAAGGCAGAAACAGCATAAACAGGATACCAAGTAGATCTCAAATACTCATGCCAGTCAGTAATTTCAACTTCCTGCCTCCTTCATCTCGTCCCAGCTGCCAACAATATCTCCAACAGACGTATGTGTACACGCCCAGTTAAACTGAATACCACAAAAGGATTCCTTTTTCTTACTAGTATTTTTTTTCTTGTGATCCCTGTCCCCCCTCACTTAAACTTAGGAAAAAGACCTAGAATCACCTGGTCTGAATTTCTGGATTCCCTCGCTTCCACAACTATGTTAACCATAAGAATGTGAATTTCTTTTACTTTCTTTTACCCAATCCACCTTCAGAGGGAGAAGAGAATGGGTGAGAAGCCAAAATTCAGTCAAGAAAATAAAAAATTAATACATAATAGTGTATAAATTCTGTACTTAGTTGAAAATCTTACTCAAAATCAAGAGAATGTTTTTAATGAATCACATAGGCAAATGATATAGGTTTCTTTTCCTCTTTTGGAGAGGGTGAGAATGGGGCAGAGAAAATGGCAAATGAGGAAAAGAAGGCACTATATCCTATATGTATGAGGAGTGGGATACCTGATCTAAAGCCATGTTTCGATGTTGGTCACTCTGACCTATGCATCAGTGTTTCCACCTATTTTAAGCAGCCCATCTGCTAACTTATTCAATATTCTCTACCAAACTCTAATGTGGCTGCAACAAATGTGGGTAGGACAGTTTTTCATTGTACATATTCGGCTATTGTACAGGAGGAATATTCTAGACAGAACAGTCATTGCCTGCCAAATCCATATCTCCTTCTAAATAAAAAGTAATTCCACAATTAAATCGTACTACTCAGACATCCATGTTTTGAACTACAGAAGCTCCTCCCAGCTATGAATGATTGACCTATTGGTGGACACATGATCCAAAGATAGCCAGGTTGTCATCTGACCAGGGAGGTTTATGGCCTAACCGGAAAAGAGGGATAAATATGCCAAATTCTTTTTTCAGTAACCTGTACAGAGCAGTAAAGAGAATTTGCGAGTTGAAATAGAAAAGAGCTAGTCACGTTAATGTAAAAGCACTGAAGTCAAACTACATGAGCTGTTCCCGCTGAGGTCCTTAAAACCACTCAAACAGGGAATCCCCCCCCCACTCCATTCTCTATGTGGCACGACCCTCTCACCAGGTTCATTCATTCATGCAAAATGCATATTTTGATAACTGCTATGTACCAGGCATAATGGTTAGCAAGCTCCAAAAATATAATGCAGACCACGACAAACACGATCACTGCCCTTACAGTTTGTAGTATGGTGGTAAAAACACCCACCAAACAGGGAGAGGCACAGGACCTGTGAGAGTGTTAACAGAGACATCTAACCTGGTTTTGCTCAGCGTGGGGGATCATCTATCTCCATGTTTCAAAATTCTCCTCATCTTTCAAGCCTTCACTGATAACTCCAGCTGGAAAAAATCACACTCCCTTCCGAAGCCATTGGTTGCACTTCTATCATAGCACTTGCTTCATTCCATCCTAGTTTTTAGCGTATTGTTCCCAGGTCTCATCCTTTACTCATTGCTAAGCTCTTGAGGAAACTAACAGTGTCTCCTTCATCTCTGCATTCCTTCAGTACCCAGAACAGTTCTTTATATGTAGCAGGTTCTCAGAAATCGAGTTCAGAAACCTCTCCAATGCAATGGTCTCAAAAGAGGTCGTGGAAAGAGGAAAATTTTCCTAATGAGGACAATTTTTTCTCATTTTTATAGTTTATCTTTCTGAGGGAGTCATTTCCAAATCCAAAGGCATTCAAGTTAAATGCAAATGGTTTGCCTTGAGTCCTAAGAGATAAACGGTGATGCTTTGTTTAAATAACTGCTAATTAAAACAGTAAGAGAAGGGTTACATTTCTAAAAATGGGAAGTTCTGAAGGAAAAGCTGATCCACAAAAGAAGTCCCTCTGGAAGAGAAATGTATTGATTAGGATTATTGTGGTTGCAGGTAACAAAAACCAACTAAAACTGATTTGGAAATTTATTATAAGCCAACTTGGGAATTTTGTTGGGGCTCAAGGAAAACTGGAACCAGAAACTCATATGCCATCAGGGCTCACTCTTGGGCTCCTCTCATTTTTCTATCTTGTGCAGTTTCCTTTGCTCCTCAGACCTCATTATAACTCAGCTACATCTGCAAAGACCTTATTTCCAAATAAGGTCACATTTCCAAGGTTACCAGGGGTTAGGATTTGAACATATGTTTTGGGACACAATTCAACACACTACACGTGCTCGTGAAGATGCTGGCTCACATCTCTTAGTCCCAAGTCCAAATTCTATCAGAAGAAACTCACAGATTATGATGTAGATGCTCGCTGCTTGCTCAACCACATTTTAAGGGGATATGGTCACACTTCACTGACATAGTTAGACTATAGTCGAAACTGATTTTGGAAACTACTCAGGGAGTGATGTTTTAGGCATGTTAGATTTGAGATACCTATCTGATATTCAGGTAAAGATGTTGCATAGGCAGTTAGGCACAGCTGATCCGGGTTAGAGAGAGAGGGCAGGTGAGAGATATTACTCTGAGAGTCACCAGTTTAGAGGCTATTTCAAACCACAAGACCAGACGAGATCACAGTGATTGAACATAAGAGGACCAAGAAGTGAGCCCTGGAGCACTAACAGCCCTATGAACTGATTATTATCTCCATTTTACTGAGGATGGAACAGAGGCTCAGACATGGTAAATAACCTAACAAGGTTAGACAGTTAGTAAGCTGCAGAGCCAACTAGCAAACAAGGACTGACTGCCCAAAGCCATCATACCACACGGCACATGGTGGCAAAACAGATCTGAGATCCGGCAATGAAAGTGGCAACCCCAGCAATACATTCCCAAATGAATCTCTAGGTCACTGCACCCACAAGCCTTCCCACACACCACGTGCTTCCTGGGGAGTTTGTAAAAATAAGAGTTTGAGGCTCCTACTCCCTAAGCCTCTGATTTGATAGATCTAGAGAGGAGTCCATGGAAGAATTTTTTAAGATTACCTAGAATGATTTCATAGTCGGGTTTGGGACAACTCATCTGAAAGACATCAGACAAAAAAGTGTGAACCAGAGGGAAAAATGAAATCTGCACACTTCCTGAAGCCTTCCTGAGATCGTAGAGACAACAGCAACTCTCGGCTGAGCAAGAGGACAGAGCCAATGGGAAGGTAGGGCTGGCTCTAGACACCACACCTGTCCAAGAAGAGAAGGGGTGTAGTTTCTCAAGAAACACTTAACTTATGGCTCATTCACGCAGAAGAACATCCTTCTGATAAGGCTACCTAAAATCGAGTTACCTTTTTCATTTCACAGGTGGCCTCTTCTGAGCCTATTGCCAGTAGTTCCCAGCCTGGGATGCACCTAGGAATGATCTGAGTTCTTTTACAAAATATAGATTCCTAAGCCCACCCAGACCTAATGATTCAGAATCTCAGAGATCCAGGAGTCTGTCTTTTTACAAGCTTCCTAGAGGATTCTTAGGCACCCAGTCCAACAACAGTTTGTGAACCCGTATATTAGAACCATTGTTGCAGAGAATGATAGTTCCTAGGCCTTTTTCACATGTACCTGTGTTAAGCTAAGAATCTCTCATTAAATAGTGTGTGCATGCTTTAAGTCTTTTTGGACATAAATGCAGACTCAACATTACATTGTTCGAGATGTTAGCCACTAGCTTTGTGTGGCCACTAAACACTTGAAATGTGGCTAGTCCAAATTGATATGTGCCAAAGGTGTAAAATACACTGAATTTCAAAGACAGTAAAAAACAAAAAAATGTAAACTATCTCGTTAATAACTTTATATCTATTACATATTAAAATAATATTTTGGATATATTCAGTTAAATAAAATATTATTAAAGTGAATTTCACCTGTTTCTTTTTACTATTTTCAATTCACTTCCCAGAATGCTAAAATTATATATTTTAATTATTACTTGCATTATTGATATTAAATAGCACTGACTAGTATGTATCTATTGATTTTCTCATTGTTTGTTAATCACACTATGTTCTGACCTCCCGCTGTCCGTTGCTCATAACTCTATAAGAGACTTGCCCTAAGATGCTCCAGTTATCTCTTTACGTGTCAGCCTCCACCACCAGACTGTGAATGGCTTGAGGATTCGGCCCCAGCCTTTTTCACCTGTCTCCTCTGCACCTAGCACCGTGTATGGCACCTGACAGATGTTGGTGAACAGCTAATTTCTTCGCCTTCCCTGCCCAGGGCCACGCAGATTGTTAATTGCAGAGCACAGACTCTCACCCAGGTCACGTGACTTCTGCTCTAATGTGCTATCCATGACATCCCACTGCCTTACACCCTTTCTCTAAAGATTAGCACAAGAAGCAAATTGAAGTAAAACTCAAATCAGTCCAATTTAGTACTCATTAGCAGTTTTTATGAAGACTGGTTATAGAAGAGATTGAAACTCGAAGCTAATGTGACATTTTGAATCATCTCAAGTTGTCACATTTCCATGCTGCGCTTCACTCTCATTAGGAACAGTAATCAGGAGCTGGGCCTGTTATTATACTGTGTCCCTCCCTCTTATTAAGGCTTAGCGCTCAGGTATCTAATACTCATGTTGATTTTCTCACTGGCACAAAAAGTTGTCTATTCCTTTTTTCCCTGATTAATGTTTTGGGGAGTTTCTCCTTTTTCAGACTACTTCCTCAACATGCTCGTTAGATCCACATATGAATTTTCTCCAAAAGCATTTGCTCATAACTTGATGGATGTATTCAGGGTCTTTGTACAGGAGACATCCAGTGATGCCTTTAGTTTCCTCTGCTAACACCACGGAATCCCTGGGTTATGCAGGACCCTGGGAAACAACTTTTCATATACAATATAAACAATTTGACTTTAAAATGTGTTAAAAAATTCACAAGCCCATGATAAGTATAGTCAGTTACGTGAATAAAGATTCAGAATAGTGGGTAGAGAAGAAATACTTGTATATTTTATTGAAAAATGAGTGCATGGAAAGACTCTTTATAGCGTCCAGCTAACATCTCTTTCTGTTCAGGCCCATCTCTTGGTGTTCTTTATTATCAAATGCTCTATTCTTGGCTAGTTTCATACCTCTTGCTAAGAGAAAAATGTAGCAATGCTGCTGTTACTCACGTGCCATGGCTCTTTGAAAACTGTTGTATTGAAACAAGATAGATGTTCCTGCCTGTGTAGCTCCCTAATGCCATTAACTTAATGCCGGTTACCTCATTATTTATATAATAATATAATTGTTCATTGTGCCACCCGTGACTATTGGCTTCCAAGGACTGTTTCAAAGGTCTTTGCTGTGTTTCATTGATGATGACCCCAAATGCAGGTCTTCTCTAAAATATTAAGGAAAATGTGAATGACAATTCATTTCCCAATTGTTAAATTTGCCATTTAGAATTTTATAACACAAAACATAGGAAAATACTTCTTCCAACCATATCTTCTCTTGAACACCATCTCAGTCCATTCAGGCTGCTATAGCAGAGTACTATGGTCAGTTTATAAACAATGGAAATTTATTTCCCACATTTCTGGAGGCTGGGAAGTTCAAGACCAGGGTGCCAGTAGGTTTGGCATCTGGTGAGAGCCCACTTCCTGGTTCATAGACAATCTTCTTCTCACGCTTTCCTCTCGTGGTGGAAGGGGCTAGAGAGTTCTCTGGTGTCTCTCTTATAAGGGTGCTAATCCGGTTCATGAGGGCTCTACCCTCATGACCTAATCACTTCCCAAAGGTCCCACCTCCAAATACTACCACTTTGGGGAGTTAGGACTTCAACATATGAATTTGAGGGGGTGGACACAAACATTTAGCCTATAGCAAACTCTTTCAGTCATTTTCATTTCATTCCTAAAATGTGATCTCTCTCAATTTTGACCATGTCTACCTTCACATACCACCACCGCTAGAAGAATACGTGAAGGACCCATGGGCATAGTGAACAAAACAGTTTCATTCGTTGAAGGAATTGCCATCCTTCTGCAGGCACAACTTAAGATCATCCAGGGAGAGCATGGCGTTACTACATCCATCAGAAACAGGAGAAGACATTGACTAGAAGGGCCCATTGGTGTTATAGAACAACAGTCTCAAAAGCCCTCAGAGGAGACAGGTGAGGCCATCCCAGGAAGACTTCCTGCTGTCTGGTACAGAGCCCGCAGAGGGGTTGGGATGGCACCATGGTTGTCAGTGGTGAGGTATGTACAGAATTAAAGATACCTGCTGCCACCACCACAGCCCTCTAGAGATGGCACAGCAATTGGAACACAGTTTGGCAAGAGCTGACATATGAACCACATACATAGCACAAAGCTGAGGGTTGGAGTTGGACTGTCTATAGCCAGTACCCCCAAATCATCCTCTGTCCCATATAAGTGAGAATCATCCAAAATCTTATGTGATTGTGTGAAAGAAATACCTTGTTAGCCAGCAGAAACAATCTTCTCACCACGCCACCCTCCTGCCTCTGAATCCTGGTCCAGATCCTGGGTTGTTCTCATAGGCATAAGTCCCAGAGCTCCTCAAGGCACCTGGTTGACCACATGAGGGAGTCAGAGAAGAGGGTATGAGAGCACGGCAAAGGGGCTAAAATGGAACCAGGTACAGTGCAGGTCCTGATCCCCGGTCTTGGGGCACTCCTCCCTCATGGCACTGCCAACCCTGACCAGTCCAATCAGGGGAGAGAAAATGAAAAGTTTCAAAGGAGGCACGCCAAAGTGTGAGGATGTCCCTGAGGGACGACATATTGAATTTAGGGATAAAGGACTTTGAAATGCCCTCGAGAGTAGACTAGAAAGGAAACGATCTTCTCCTGGGAAATCATACCACATTAGAGGGAAAGGGAAATCCACAGGCCATTCCA
Organism: Equus caballus; assembly: GCF_041296265.1. Classification (NCBI taxonomy): domain Eukaryota; kingdom Metazoa; phylum Chordata; class Mammalia; order Perissodactyla; family Equidae; genus Equus; species Equus caballus. The sequence continues at coordinate 96,058,350 of NC_091688.1, forward strand.
TTTGTGGCTCTGTCCCACTCACCACCTTGTGGGTACATTTTAGGTCAGATTTCTCTTAATATTCAGATGAATATATCTGTGAACCTCCAACTCCCCACCACAAGGATGTCCTAATACTCTTCCTGGGTCACTCCACCAGGGTTTACTCGTGTATTTCAGGTTTAGTCCCTCTTGTTTTTTCAGTGTAATAAACACACTTGCACATCCACTTGAGTCTGGTGCTGGAAGCTGCTTTGGGGATTTGCAATGTTTTCTTTCCCCAAAAGCCCTTTAGGCTCTCTTGAAAATTTGCACTCTCCTACACCAGTGACCTCCAGAGTTCTGAAAGTGGGGCTGTCCTCATCAAATCAAAAATACATTTTATTTTACACTACATTCCACTATTACTCCTATACTCAGCCTAATAAAGGTGTGTAGTGTTGGGGGCAAGTGTTGATGACACAAAATAGTGATGATGTCAAGGTTTCTCTGTATCACCTTTTCCTTGTCTAGGCAATATGTCGTAGCAGTGAAAGCATGGATTTTGAACCTTTTAGAACAGGGTTCAAATCCTGTCTTCATGACTTGTTAACTGTGAAACATTAGCAAGTTATTTCTTCTCTCTGAGATTTGACTCTCTTTCCTGTAAAATAGGGTTAGTAACATCTGCCTAGTAGGGTAATTGTGAAGATTAAATAGGATAATGCATGTAAAGTCCTCGGCAAATAAGGGGCAAACAGTACGCACTAGTTAATTTCCCTCCTGTTTCACTCCACCAGTGGCCTCTGACCCCCAGATCCAAGCGCAGAGTGCAGGTGGTTACTTGGCACCATTGATGTAGCAGCTCAGCTCTAGACAAGCCCCTGCTCACACTTCTGACTGCATGCTCTTCCCTTCCAAAGGAATGGACTACATTTCTCTTGGGAATGCTCTGTTCACAACAGTGGCAGAAATAAAGGGTTAATTCAGCAGTCAGCCAGATTCTAACCTAGGCTGAGAGCAAGGTCTGGCTTCACCATTGGTAGGTGGAAAAGCAGGCACATAGAAAAGCTCCACTCTGCGTTAATCACATCCTACTTTCACACAGCTCCCTCTAATACCTTCATGGTAGAGCTCTAAGTAAAAAGTCATCATTTTATCTTTAAAATATTGTCAAGCTTTTCCTGAACATTTACGGGGCAAAACTCATCCCATGGAAAAATCTTTGTTATTCTATTAACATGTAGACTTCTGTCCACCTACGTTGGCTAAATTTTGTTATAGATTGACGCTGTGTGTATGTAATCAAATATTTTGACCAAAAGTCAGGCTTTGAACATATAGCTTACTTAGTTCCATTATAACATTTTGGAGGTAAATGGACATTTTGCATTGGTAAAAAAAAGAAAAATCAATAAGATGAGAACTGCAATGTTTGCATATAGAAATAACAAAAAAAAAGTGCTAAGTTTTTGCAAGGTAACTGCTTCCTCTTAACTGGCTAAAATTTTAATATTAATTTGTTTGTCAGTGGTTAAACACCTGTGTACACGTGTGTGTATGTGTGTGCACACATACAGATGACCTTTAATTAAAAGCAGGTTTTAGTCCACGTAAGAGTTCGAAAACAAAATTAATCATTACGGAGGATGATGAAACAAAGAATTTTAGGTTGCTTTCCAAAGATATCAATTCTCCTTAACACTTCACATTTCTCATTTTATAACACATATTCATTCACTCACTCAATAAATATCGTGCACTTACTACATATCAGGCACTTAAACAGCTCTTGTGGTGTTTACATATTATGGGGAGGTGGAGATTAAATAATGTATCTAATAGAATGTCAAGTAATAAGTTCTACGAAGAAAAACAAAGCAGGGTAAATGTACAAAGAGAAGTGGGGAAGGTCTTTCTTAGATAGGATAATAAAGGAAAGTTTTCCTTCCTGAGAATGTGGCATTTGAGCCGAATTGAAAGAAGCGAGGAAGTTAGCCAAGTGGTTTTTTGGAGGAAGCCATCATAGTCAGAGGTAATCCAAGGCTTGAAGGGGGAGCAAAGAGTTTGAGGAACATTCAGGAGCTGTCATTGCTGAAGCAGAACCAACAAGGGAGAGGGTGGTCAGAGAGTAGGTCAAAGAGATCGCCAGGGCCTACTTCCTATGAGCAGTTGTTCTCAACTAGGGGGAAGAAGGGACTCTGCTGCCCTGGAGGTTATTTGGTAGCGTGTGGAGACACTTTTGGTTGTTAAAACTTGCAGGAAGTGCTATTGGCATCTAGTGAGTAGAGGCCGAGGATGCTGCCAAGGACAGCCCCCCTACAACAAATTATCCCACCCAAAACATCAGCAGCACTGAGACTGAGAAATCCTGATAAAGGACAGTGATTCTCAATCCTGTATGCACAATAGAATCATCTGGAGAGTGTTTAGGAATACTATGCCTCTGTGGCCTTACCCAGAGATTCTAGTTGGCTTTAGGGCCTAGGCATCAGTAATTTTTCAAAAGTAGAGAAAGATTTAGAATAACTGATGTTGAGCATATAAGCACTCATCCTACTCACAATCAATGAAGTGCCTAATTGCTCTTTCCTTCTAGGCTGCAAGTTCCACGAGGCCTGGGACCCTGACTATTTTGTTGTTAGCAGTAGCTCAGTCTAGCACAGTAACTGACACACAGTAAGAACTAAAAAAAGGAAATTCAAATTGAAATGTGAAATTGAAGCATCATAAACAATAGTTTCATGATCCTGGGCAGTCTTCTTAGTAACTAATCAGAATGGTCAGCGGGGAAATTATTTAGAACTTCTACCTTAAGCCACAAGATTTTGGCATCCAAGTTGCTCTTCTTATTGCCCGTTTTCTTCCAGGACTAAGCAATGTTACAACTCTCTATCAGCTCCGAGTTTTTATGTCTATTAAACATAGACACCTGGCCATCCTCAGTAGTCTCTCTATCTTAAAATGTGTTGTCTTCATGGTTCCTTTAATTGATATAAGGGATATGAAATTTTGGTATTTGTTGAATCTTTGATGCTGGGAACCAAGCAATATCTTTGAGTAAAACTTCAGCAGTCATAAGAGGATACAAAAAGTCAAAAGATGCTAAGAACTCATAAGAAGAGGAGGAAAAGGGAGACTTCCAAAGGAAAGCATCTGCTAATTAGCTAATCTTCCTCTGTCTTCCTCTTGTTAGTTTTTAGCATCATTTGACCTTCCATAGAACAGCCAATGTAATCAGTTTAAAATAGCATTACTCTGCATAAAAGTTCAAATGACTTCCCATAGATTTACAATAAAATCCACCCTCCTTAACATTCCCTACAAGGCCTTAGATGGTGTGACCTCTGCCTACCTCTCTCATATCATCTCCTACCATTCCTCCCCTTGCCTAGAACTCGTCAGCCAACCTGGCTATTTCAGGTCCTCTAGTGTAGCAAGACATACTCATTCTGGCCTTAGGGCCTTTGCCCTGCCAGGAATCTTGTCCCTCTAAAGCACACATTGCTCACTGCTGTTTGTTATTCAGCTAATAGTTAAATATTACCTCCTCAAAGAAGCCTTCCTGAAAACCCAACATAGCTCCAATCACTCTCTATCACACCACTGTGTTATAAAACCGTGCATAACACTTAACCTGATATTTTTCTTCTTTACTTATAAAGTTTTTTGTTTGTCTCCCCACCCACCATAACACCACCAAGAACATAAGCTTCATGAGAGTTTGGACTTTGTCTTCCTTGTTCATCATCGTCTCCTCAGTCCCTCTTACAATTCCTATCACATAGTAGGCACGCAGTTAAATTTATTGGATGAATGAATCAAGATTGGTCTCTGAATCTGGTTCTCAAAACCATTTCCCAAGCAACAAAGAGAATAGCCTGCAAGAGTTAAAGTGGAGTTTATGTAGAGCCACCAAGCTAGAAAAAAACCATTGGTCTTCAGGCCAATTACGGGTATCCATTGGTGTTTTTTAGAGGGTTTACCACTAGCCCGACATCCTCCTGAGTGAGAAGGCTGAGCTAGAGCTGGAGGACCCTGAGATATCCTTGCTGTCAGCCCTTCCTGGACCCCAGCAGGAAGGCGTCCTCAGCCCTGGCAGAAGAAGGAGTCATCGTGACTTCGGTGATGCAGAAGAGATCATACTTCTGGAGGCACAGAAGACGTATGCAAAAGAGGCAAGGGAAAAGGCCATCCTGAGGACAGTGGACACTAGAGGAAGGGAACACTCACAGTAGGAAGCTTTAGCTGAGGGCAAATTTCATTACGGTTGAAATTTTATTTGGGGGCAGTCTTGAATGTATCAATTATTATTTACCTTTTATGTACTTCCAAATATAGGCATCTCTTTATTCCCAATATAACTCTAGGAATAAAAAAAGGAGTCCCAAAATTGCTCCTCAGATTTTAAATGAAAAGATTAAAATACCATAAATGTGCAAGCTGGAGAGAGTACTATGCCAATTTTTGCTTGGAATTTATTTGCACAAAGTAAATGTCAACTTTAAGATCCCAAAATGGAATATAAGATGATACTACTGTGTTTAATTCATAATGGCATTCAAAAACGCTACAATGAGACACATTACCAAATTGCAAATGATTTCAGGTTCTGTACATACAGAAGGATCTTGCCTAAGGTGTTTAAGTGCTAGGAGTCAATAGGTTAAAACAAATATACTCTACATGACATTAATTCAAGTTAAAGTTTTAAAACGAAAAGTGCTCTTCCGCTAAATGGTAATGTTTCTCCCTAACAAACTGCCAAATCATGCCCTTGTCAGGAGAAATAAGCAGAATAACAAAAGATGTGCCCCAAGTGCCTGAGAGGCAGAGTGCAGCATATTAACCAAACCACGTCTCTCACACTGCTCTGTTCTTCCCTCCTACTGCTTCGCTCCACGAAGCTCCTGACTCACAGAGCTCAGCCAGGTAGGATGCTACAAGAGGAGGGCCCAGAGGCCTTCACACGTGCAAAGGAACAAGAAGTCATGCCACCTCTGCTCTTCTGAAGATATCAGAGATGCCTTTGTTCTTTTATGATACATGGTAAAGGGACTTCATTGATCACACCAGTGCAAAGAGCTAGGCGTGCAGGCACTCACCACTTATTATTCATGAATATATGAATCAATGAATGAATGAGAGAGCGCCTGAGATAAAGTTACACATTTTCCCCATATCCTAAATAGAAACTGAATATCGCCTCCTTAGACATTATGTTAATCTGGCCCTGATGATCTTTTCTCTTTCCTTACAAATACCTCTATTGTAACTCAATGCTTTCCAAGGTGTTCCAAATTGTGCTAACACCACCTATCTTATTTTGCCAGATTCAGTCCTTAGTTAGTAAATACTTCTGCTCGAAGGTCAAAAGTCTCTGGGCAGCATAGGAATCATCCTTTGCATTTTTGTTATTCCCTACCTTCAGTAAGTTGGCAGAGAGATGAATTTCAAGGTAACAAAAGGGACATTGTGGGTTCACTTGGTAAACCTCTGAAGTTACCCTAAAAGAATCTGAAGCGATAGAGCCAACTGTTTGTATGGTAACATGTGCAGATAACACGGCTGAAATCCAGAAATAAACCAACACATCCCAGGGGAAATCCTGTGCAGAGGTTCTACTGAACACAGTTGAAAAGGTCAGCTAGTGCAGATAATAGCAAATGCATATTTGAGTAAAGTATGCAGAGCCCATATGTCTACCACAGCACAGAGTTATCCAACCGTAAGGGGGTGTTTGGTCAACACATGCCAGTTTTGTTTGGGGGGTGGTCGTGGTGTCAGATTTTTTTTTTTAAGATTTTATTTTTCCTTTTTCTCCCCAAAGCCCCCTGGCACATAGTTGTATATATTTAGTTGTGGGTCCTTCTAGTCGTGTCATGTGGGATGCTGCTTCAGGATGGCTTGATGAGTGGTGCCATGTCCACGTTCAGGGTTTGAACTGCCAAAACCCTGGGCCACCGAAGCAGAGCGAGCAAACTTAACCACTCGGCCACGGGGCTAGCCCGCCGTGGTGTCAGATTTAACTCTGCAGAAATGGGAAGTGCACAAAAGCAATATGTGAAAGCTAGTGAAGGAGAATGTTAAGTTTTGCCCAAACTTGTCCAAGTAGTGTGCGGTCGTGATAGAGCTCACTGAGCTGATGAAAAGAGGGTTTTTTAAACCATAATTTTAATTTTTTAATTAAATTTATTTAAACTAAAAAGACTCCCCAGAAACCCTTTCACCCAATTCTCCCACCCCTACTCCCCACCTCTGGCAATCAGCATTCTGTTCTCTGTATCTATGAACTTTGTTTTTGTGGGTTTGTGTGCATGTGTGTGTTTTATAGATTCCATATATAAGTATTTCTCTTTCTCTGCCTGACATTTTACTTAGCATGACGGCCTCAACGTCCATCTATGTTGTCACAAATGGCAAAATTTCATTCTTTTTCATGGCTGAATAACATCCCATTGTATACATATACCACAATTTTTTATCCTTTCATCCTTTGATGGACACTTAGGTTGTTTCCCTATCTTGGCTGTTGTAAATAATGCTGCAATAAACATGGGGGTGCGTGTATCTTTTCGAGTTAGTGTTTTTGTTTTCTTTGGATAAATATTCAGATGTGGAATTGCTGAATCATACGGTAGTTCTATTTTTAATTTTTTGAGAAACTTCCATACTATTTTCCATAGTGGCTGCACCACTTTATACCCACCAATAGTGCGCAAGGATTCCCTTTTCTCCACATCCTTGCTAACTCTTGTTATTTCTTGCCTTTTTGATAATAGCCACTGTAACAGATGTGAGGTGATATCTCATTGTGGATTTGATTTTCATTTCCAGATGATTAGTGATATTGAACATCTTTTCATGTACCTGTTGGTCATCCATATGTCTTCTTTGGAAAAACGGCTGTTCAGATCTTCTACCCATTTGCTTAATCAGATCATTTGGTTTTTGCTATTTAGTTGTATGAGTTTTTATATATTTTACATATTAGCCCCTTACCATACCTAATTTGAAAATATCTTCTCCCATTCTGTAGGTTGCCTTTTCATTTTGTTGATAATTTCTTTTGCTGTGCAGAAGCTTTTTAGTTTGGTGTAGTCCCACTTGTCTATTTTTGCTTTTGTTGCTTTTGGTGTAAGATTCAAAAAAATCATCACCAAAACCTATGTCAAGGAGCTTACCACTTATATTTTCTCCTAGTAGTTTTATGGTTTCAGGTCTTACACTCAAGTCTTTAGTCCATTTTGAGTTATTTTTTGTGTATGTTGTAAGATACTCGTCCATTTTTATTCTTTTCATGTGGCTATTCAATTTTCCAACACCATTTATTGAAGAGACTAACCTTTCTCTATTGTATGTTCTTGGCTTCTTTGTTGTAAATTAATTGACCATATGCGCATAGGTTTATTTCTGGGCTCTCTATCCTGTTCCATTGATCTATGTGTCTGTTTTTATGCCAATACCATACTGTTTTAATTACTATAGCCTTGTAATATAGTTTGAAATCAGTGAGCATGATGCCTCCAGCTTTGTTCTTCTTTCTCAAGATCACTTTGGCTATTTGAGGTTTTTTGTGGTTTCATAAAAATTTTAGGATTGTTTGTTCTATTTCTGTTAAAAAAGTCACTGGAATTTTGCTAGGGATTGCATTGAATCTGTATATTGCTTTGGGTAGTATGGACATTTTAATAATATTAATTCTTCCAGTCCATGAGCATGAGATATCTTTACATTTATTAGCATCTTTTTCAATGTCTTTCATTAATATCTTATAGGTTTCAATATACAGGTCTTTCACCTCTTTGATTAAATTTATTCCTAGGAATTTTATTCTTTTTGATGCAATCATAAATGGGGTTCTTTTCTTAATTTCTCTTTCTGGTAGTTTGTTATTACTGTATGGAAATGCCACAGATTTTGGCATATTGATTTTGTATTCTGCAGCTTTACTGAATTTGTTAATACTATCAGTTTTTTGATGGAGTCTTTAGGGTTTTCTATATATAAGATCACGTCATCTGCAAATAGTGATAGTTTTACTTCTTCTCTCCCAGTTTGGAAGCCTTTTATTTCTTTTTCTTGCCTAATTGCTCTGGCTAGGACTTCCAATACGATGTTGAATAAAAGTGAACAGAGTGGGCATCCTTGTCTTGTTCTTCACCCTACAGGCAAAGGTTTCAGCTTTTCACCATTGAGTGTGATGTTAGCTGTAGGTTTGTCATATATGGCCTTTACTATGTTGAGGTATATTTCCTCTATACCCACTTTGCTGAGAGTTTTTATCATAAATCAATGTTGAATTTTGTCAAATGTTTTTTCTGCACCTATTGAGATGATCACCTGATTTTTATCCTTCACTTTGTTAATGTGGCGTATCACGTTGACTGATTTGTGGATATCGAATCATCCTTGCATCCCTGGAATAAATTTCATTCAATCATGGTGTATGCCTTTTTAATGCTTTGTTGAATTTGATTTGCTAATATTTTGTTGAGGGTTTTTTCCTCTGTGCTCATCAGAGATAACTGAGTGTAATTTTCTTTTCTTGTGACATCCTTGTCTGGTTTTGGCAACAGGGCAATTCTGGCCTCAAAAAATTAATTTGGAAGAGTTCCATTCTCTTCCATTTTTTGGAAGAGTTTGAGCTTGTTGTTAATTCTTTTTTGAATATTTGGTAGAATTCACCAAAGTGAAGCCAACTGGTCCTGGATGTTTGTTTCCTGAGAGGTTTTTCATCACTGATTCAATCTCCTTACTAGTAATGGGTCTGTTCAGATTTTCTGTTTCATGATAACTCAGTCTTGGTAGGTAGTATGTTCCTAGGAATCTATCCTTTTATTCTAGGCTGTCCAATTTATTGGCATATAATTGTTCATTGTAGAGTCTTATGATCCTTAGTATTTCTATGGTATCAGTTGTAACATCTCCTCTTTAATTTCTGATTTTATTTATTTGGATTCTGTCTTTCTATCTTGGTGAGTCTAGGCAAAATTTTGTTTATCTTTTTAAAGAACCAGCTTTCAGTTTCGTTCACCTTTTCTATTGTCTTTTTAGTCTCTATTTCATTATTTCTGCTCTAATCTTCATTATTTCCTTCCCTGTACAAACTTTGGGCATCGTTTGCTCTTCTTTTTCTAGTTCCTTGAGGTGCAAATCTAGGTTGTTTACCTGAGACTTTTCTTGTTTCTTGAGGTAGGATTTTATCATTATGAACTTCCCTCTTATAACTGATTTAGGTGCAGCCCATAAATTTTGGTATGTTACATTTCCATTTTTGTTTGTCTCAAGGTATTTTTTAATTTCTGTTTTGATTTCTTCTTTGACCCATTGGTTGTTCAGTAGCATGGTTTTTAATATCCACGTTTGTGAATTTTCCAGTTTTCTTCATGTAATTAATTTCTAGTTTCATACCATTGTGGTCATAAAAGATGCTTGATATGATTTCAATCCTCTTAAGTTTATTAAGACTTGTTTTGTGGCCTAACATATGATCTATCTTAGAAAATGTTCCATGTGCACTTGAGAATAATATATATTCTGTTGCTTTTGGATGGAATATTCTGTAAATATCTATTAAGTCTATCAGTTCTAACATATCTTTTAAGGCCAATATTTCCTAATTGATTTTCTGTCTGGATGATCTATCCATGGATGTAAGTGGGGTATTAAAGTCCCCTACTATTACTATATTGCTGTCTTTTTCTCCCTTCAAGTCTGTTAATATTTGTTTTATATATTTAGGTGCTCTTACTTTGGGTGCATAAATATTTATAAATGTTGCATCTTCTTATTGGATTGACCCCTTTATCATTATGTAATGTCCTTCTTTGTCTCTCATTACAGTCTTTGTTTTAAAGTCTATTTTGTCTGATATAAGTAGAGCTACTCCAGCTTTCTTTTGGTTTCCATTTCCATGGAATATCTTTTGCAATCCCACGAGATACAACCTGATTTAAGGCCTTGAATTCCTAAAGTGAGAATTAATGGGATTAAAAAAGAGTGCAATGCTGAGACTTCTGGCTCACTATAATATCAATCATTTAAGAATAATGTCCTTAGATCAAACATTCCTAGACTACATTTCTTCCACTGCCATCATGAGATATTTCTATTATTACATGGCCTTGTTTTGGATTCAAGCTACAAACACACACTTTCCCTAAAGGCCCAATACTTCCCCTCTAGCATGGCAGGACCTCTCCCCCTCCCCATACATGGCTTACCAAACAGATAAAAATGATATCAGAACTGATGCTGGTCTTATTCCAGCTGGGTTGCCAATGACAGCTTTGAGATTTGAAGAGTCTCTCTAAGGAGGCAAGAAAGGTGTTATAATTAATGCTCGTATTCAAGTAGGAAGCCCAGTCAGGAAGATCCTGGTTTTCCTTTCCAGTGGTAACAAAGGCTTTAGAATGACTCCTCCCTTGCCTAACAGGCCTACAGGAAGATGTTTGTGACTTGCTTTTCTGGTGGCTGAGATCAGGAGCAGCACCTTCCCTTGAGCACCAGGCATAAAAACATAGCCATGAGATCTTGGCAAGGCGGAAGGCAAGGATGGGCAGTGTGGAAAAGTTTATATCAAGTCAGAGACCTGCATTCAGGTTCTGCTATTAATCAATTACCTTCCTTGCCTCAATTATTTACTATGAGCCTCATTTACATCATCTATAAAGCTTGGATGATAACACCTAGCTTACATAGGTGTTGTATTGTTAGCTCTTTCACTCAATATTTGGCGTCGCTGTACTAAGTGTTGGGAATTTTTAAAAAAGATAAAAACCTAGGCATTGTAAAGCCTTAACCATAGTATGAGAACAAACATGGAAACAGATAATTGGGTGGCAAGATAATATGTCACTAGGACAGATTCTGACAACTGAGTCCAGATGGACACGATCCCTCATGATGCCTAAAAACATTGCCACCACCATGACTGTTCTACCAGAACTTGTGGAGAAGAAAGAAGATGTTTGATGGCAAAAATTCTGAATTGATTGAGATTAAATCTGAAGTGACTAAGTTTAATCAGAATTCACTTAATTTTTCTATAATCAAACAAAATGGACTTGAAATGGAGATTTAGTAGTGTCTTAGATCAAGATTCTCCAGAAGTAGATCCTGAGGCAAGGAGTCCTACGCAAGTGAATTATTGGGGAATTATTCCTGAGAGGAACCAACAAGAGAGAAGAGGAGGCAGAGCATTGAGGAGAGAGAAGTCAAGTAAAGATTCAGGCAAAATCTCACAGAAATGACTTCAGCCTACATGTCAGGGTGGAGAGTGATCCTGTCCTTAGGTGATCCTCCCTCACCAGTCATTGGCTAAAAGCCGCCTTGGAGGGATGTAATTCCTAGGTACCTCCAGCTCTCTGGGCTTCTGGGAGAAGCAGCCCCAGTAGTCTGAGGCAGTGCTCTGAAGACGAATCGCAGATGCAGGCTGATGGAAATGAAGGCACAGAGACCTCAGGGGGAGGGTACACAGAAGTGGTAAAAGGGATATGAGGGGCTCTGGGAGCAACGCTGACAGTGTCCAATAAAAGTGGAGTTACAGAAATACCAAGTTACACTGTTCACACCTGAGAATTGGTCAGAAGTATTACAGGAACTGTAACTACAGTATGGAAATATAATAATAGAGGTGTGAATAGAGGACATCTGTGGAAGCTCTGAGGAGGCAGTGATCAATTCTGTCTGAGAAAATGGGAAGATTTTTTTAACAGACTATGATCCCTCCTTTGAGGGACCATCAGATTTATCGAGTGTCCTGAAAGCTCACTGAGTCTGGGATCAAGGCTTCATCCTGTGGGGTGGTTGCCTCACATGCCTGGGGACAAAGTCAGAGGTGAAACCTTATCGAAAATAAGTGATAAGAATCAAGTTATAGAATCCAAGTCGATTTTTAAAACAAAAGGTTGAGAGTTAGACAACTAGACAACAATAAAAAAAAGTGTGGGAGGCCAGGAGCCAGATGAAAATTAAGCATGAGAGACCTGGCCTTTAATCTTGGGCAGGGCAGAGTTGTTCTCGATAACAAGGCGGGCAGGTGGTTAGAGACCCTCAGTAAGAGTGGCCAGAAGTCATGTCAGAGTCAGCTCTTGATGGCATGTGTGAATTTTTAAACGCAGAAGGAGCAAATGGCATCAGAGAAAGAGAGAAAAGCTTGTGCAAAGGCATGAAGGCCAGAAAGTGCTGTGACTTGAATTTAGAGGACGCAGTGAGGACAAGGAGATGAGGCTGGAGAGGTCATTTTCAGCTAACGTGTCAAAGACTCTGCAAGCCTTTCTGAAAGAATTTTCATTTAATCCTGTGGCTAATATATCTTTTTTCCATTTTTAGAGATATTATATAGAGGATAAATTAGAGTGGCAAGATAGAGAGACAAGTTTGAAGGTTGTTGCAAAAGTCAAGGTGGGACATAATACACAATGTAATTAATATCCTCGCCAAAGAGATTTTGTAGATTAGGGAACTAGCCCAGAGAAAAATATACCAGGTTTTCCTTAAAAGATCTTTATCTCTTTGCATTCTATTTGTGCTTTGGTAACTGCTAAGGGAGAAGACAAAAAACTCATCTATTTTTTAAAACTCTGAGAAAGGCTTGATCCTGAAAGTATCTTGTTTCTGCAGAACATTACCAAGATGAAATAGGAACTGGATTCTTTCCAAGCAAATAGACGGCAGGAAGCTAGCTCAAGAAATAAAATCCTGGCTCAAGCCTGGGATATTGGGGAAATAACAGTAACGAAATGATTAAAATATCTCAAACTGCAGAGAATGCTAGTCTGAGCTAGCTGCACAATGTTCAAACAATAGCTTTTAGCAAGTAAAAACCATTACTGGATGATAAGACAATAGAAAATTAACACCTACAGATGCTAAACTAAAGCAATGATGTGAGATTAGACGTGAGGGGCAAGATTAGAAAGCTATGTGGGGCTAGAATCAGTAGAACTTGGTGCCAAATTGTACATGTGAAATGAGGGGAACTGTAGAGTCCATTACTAGGCTTAGGGATTGAAGCTGAAGGAGAAGGAGCCATCTGGGGAAAGCGAGGCCAGCGGAGAGCTCAGTGTTGTGTATGCTCAGCATCGCAGTTGGAAGTACCTGATGGCTCGTTGGAAATATGATTCAACTCAGGGAAAAGGTGGCTCTGGAGCTACAGATGTAAGATCCATTTCTATTTAGATTGTAGATGAGCCCCAGAAATGAGTGACAGAGAGTTTAAAGGGAGAAAACAAGCATGCCAAGAATAGCAGCCTGGGAAACTCCAATATTCAAGAACCATCTCCTCTAAAAAGGAAGAGCTAACAAAGCATCTTAAGGATATTACCATCCCAGGAAGACGGGAAGTGAATAAGATGTTCTAAGCCAAAATAGGAAAGAGTGCCAGGAACGAAAATCCAACTGTGACTACCTAGGTCTGATTGACAGCTCCACTCCTTACTCACTGTATGAAGGGTGAGTAACTTAATCTCTTTGTACCTCAGTTTTCTCATCTGTAAAATGGGGATAATAGCATCTATTTTATAAAGCCATTGTAAGGACTAAATGGTTTAATATAAGGAAAGTGCTTGGAGCAGGGCCAGGCAGAGAGCAAAAGCTGTGTTAAGTATTCACAAAAACAACAAAATGCTGCAGAGACATCACTTTGGCTAAGTCAGCTGATGCCTGAAAACAGCTCATTGGAGTTAACCACTAGAAGGTCACCGTTATTAGTGAAAGGTGCTGTCTATGAAAGCACAACACGTAATCATTATCAGTTTAAAAAAAGTTTTTTCTACTTGCTTATTGCTTAGAGTTTGTGAGGATGAGAGAGAAAATGATGGTAATTTCTTTATAAAGGACAGATAAAAGGACTACCACATGCATCAGAAATATACTAAAGACTAGATTAAGGGTGAATTTAGCACAGTAAACTAAAGGATGGAGTTATTAGCCACACAAGTGTAAAAGATAAGTGGAGTTTTTATTATTGACAGTATTAGGTGTCTGAAATCTCACTGGAATTATTTTAGAAAGGCAAATGATCAGATGTATGCTGTATGTGAATATGTGAATAGTAAGTGACACAAATTATAGCTGGGATAGTCACCTTAAACTTACACATCTTTCTTTCTGATTATGACATTTGATGAAAAATGGGATACAGCTCCACAGAATACAAATCTTTATTTATGAGCACTAGTATGTGTAAGTATCATATGGTACAATTTGATGCCTAGAAATTATTATTATCCTTTACACTTAACACTCATTGGGTGTTTATCATGTGTTGGGCACTACTAAGTATGTTATCTGTATTCATCCATTTAACTTCACACCAACCCAAAAGGTAGTTATTAACATCTCCATTTCACATGCAAGGAGGCTGAGATACAGAGAAATCAAGCAACTGACCTTCAGTCACACATCCAGTAATTGGCACAGCAAAGACCGAATTCAAAACCCATGCTCTTAGTTGTTATGCTACATTGCTTCTCAATTAAGAAGAAGACAATAAAAATAAATAAGATGGAAAGGAAGAGTCTATGCTGCCTTTCAGAGATCTGTAATGTTTTGTTATAGATTAAATAGTGTTCCTCCAAAATTCATATATTCATATCCTAACCCTCAGAACCTCAGAATGTGACTGTATTTGATGATAGGGTCTTCAAGGGAGTAATTAAGGTTAAATGAGATCAAATGGGTGACCCTAATCTAATCTGACTAATGTTCTTATAAGAAGAAGAGATTTAGACACACCGGGAGACACCAGGGCTGGGAGTGCACCAAAGAAAGACCACATGAGGACATGGCAGAAGGTGGCCAACTGAAAGTCAAGGAGAAAAGTCTCAGAAGAAAACCAAACCTGCCAGACACCTTGATCTGGACTTCTAGGCTCCAGAACTGTGAGAAAATATATTTCTCTTATTTAAGCCACCCAGTCTGTGATATTTCGTTATGACAGAACTAGACAAATAATATCCGTTTGCAATATCAGAGATGAGTCACTAAAAAATGTGCTTAGATATTATTTCCTCTGGGAAGTCCTCCTTAGCTTGAGAGAATCCTGTTTCCACCCTTAGCTGTTCTTATGGCAGCCTGTGTATATAAATGTCTTCCGCATTGAGCTAGAGCCAGGCAGGAACTGTTTCTTTATCATCTTTTTATCCTACAAGGCACGTAGGTGCCCAGCTCAACACAGACACTTTATTTACTTTTTCTTACTTGGTGCCTAATATTGCTATCCTTCCTGTGGCTTTACTTTCAAGATCAATTCTTTCCTATCCCCTATTCCTATGGCTGCCACCCAAATCCCTTCGTCCAGAGATTCTCTCTGACTCACAAATACACAGCTCAAGAATTTTATCTCTCTTCCCTAAAGAAGCAGCAAAAACTTTTCAAAAAAAGTTTTATGCAATGCCAAACCAAGAGACTGGGGAAAAATTGCTGTTCCCTTTAAAATACTAGGAGTTAAGATTTTGAAATTCCAGAAATTCTGTAACACATCATATGATGATGTCCTGTTCAAGTTCCAGGTAAAGAGCCCACCATGCGTTTGTTTTAGCTGTGAGCTGTTACTCAAGATTCATAGGAGCATCTCTCTTTGGTGAGCAACCTCACTTCTGGCACCCTGAAAGCTCTTTCTAATCGCCCCTCACGAAGCTTCAGAAACGTCTTTAAAATGAGATTTATTACCCCCTTATGCTTTCTAAATGAGTGGGAATGATCAAGCCCTCAGTTGACCTTAATAATGGTGAATTTGATCAGGTTTGGAGCACAAAGAAACAAGTCATGAAGGCAGCTTTATAGTAAATATGATTCTTATGAATGCAGAAAGGAGATATAAAACAAAAAAAAAGTGGAATCCATTGAAAGACAAAGCATTTCAATTCATGACATTTTTGTAGATGCATTGCCAAGATAGAAATGGAAAGAAAGTTATAATTCAGAGATATCCTGCCTAAATCAAGCGAATTTACATAAAGGACACTGTATTTATAGCATAACTTATGATTTGTTAGCTATTCTAGGTGATACAAAGCAATATTAGTTTACCAATTCTCCTTTTGAAGGGTACAATGTGTGGTTGGCTTCACAGATCTCAGCTATACAAAAAGCTCAATTTTGAAATCTATTTGTATTTTTTCTGTTATTACAAAGCAATACATTGTAAGACTCAGTGTACTTTAAGAATTCTCCTACCTCCATATCCTATGTCATTTTTTCAAAAGATTATTTTACAGTATGTTTGCCATACACTGAAAATATCGCAACACTGCAAAGTTGACCAGGTTAAAAAGTAATTCAGGTGTGAACTACAGAAATGACATTAGTCCACAGGGTAGACTTCTGCCAACTAAGAAGGAAATGAGGTCAGTAGCTTATTGATGGCAGAGCAGAATGATGGCAGAATGATGGCAGAGCACATCTGGTACACAGAGCATGGGCCTGAGAGTCAGGAGACTTGGGCTGTATCTCAGCCAGGCTATTTGCTCATGTAGTGACCTTGAGCAAGTCAATTAGCCTCTGTCCCAAGTTCTCCACCTGTAGAGTTGAGATAAGAATATTCTTAATTTATAGGAATGTGTGAGAATTAATGGTTGGTTACGATGGGCATTAGTGGAATAAGGATCTGGCCAGGTAGAAGCAGGCAATAAAACCCAAAGAAAAATCTTGCCTGTCTTTTCTATATGATTTAATTTTTCAGGAGAATCCAGTTTTAAGGATTACAGTGGAGTCTAATCAATATACTTGCCTCAGAAATTGTAATACTACAAGGAGTCCAAGACCATCAGAATAACTTGCAAATCAAGGAAAAGTTAAGTTGATTAAACCTACTGCCACAAGAGACAAAATGACCTTACAGTCTTAGTAGTTCTCAGAAGGCAGAGGTCAGAAGAGAATATATATATATGATTTTCAGGTCTAGGTTCAAAGACATAAGTCTTTCAAGGTGAAGAATTGATTAGAATTGGGCAAATTAATTAATAATAATTTATGATTGATAGGCATAGTGAGATAAGAGTTCTGAAGTAAGTCTTCATACGTAAGCTCTTATTGCGTAAGCAAGCTCTTTGCCCAGGTGAGACAATTTTCATGGACAAGTTAGGAATTTTCTGAAGCAAACAGTGAAGTTACTTAATAGTTTACAAGCCATATCTTCCTAGATAAGAATTTCCTGGAAGGAATAGGTAAGTCATACAAGGAGACTTAACAAGGAGACATACAAGGAGACATACAAGGAGAGACATTCTCAAATCTTGGTGCTGATAGTTAAGCTATATGGCCACGGAGCTTAATTGTCACTGTGGGGACCTGAGGTTGGCCACCCCAAGATATGTCTCTTTGGCATCAGGATTATTTGAGGCTGATTACTTTTGATAAACTGGGACAGGGAAGGAGGATCTGAGGAATGGAACTTGCCCTTCCTTAGGACACCTTTACATTTGTAAGGTAAATCTCTATCTGTAAAAGCTGCCTCCTTCTCTGTACCAGGAAGAAGAAAGGAGATGACCTTCTCTCTAAAAACTCTTAACCAATACCAAAGGCAAGGACTTAAATCTGCATTTTATTGTGCTAGTCTGGTAACCTCCTGTAACTGACTTCCCTCCCCCTCCCAATTTTGGTATTTCTTTAAAGATTAAGCATCTTTCCTTAGGCTAGGAACTGATTGCTGAGCTCACCTGTGCTCAGCTCCAGACAATCCACTAGCCTCCTGCTACGCCCACCGAGATAGCCGACCATTACCTGCTGTGTCCATCAAGCACTGTGCCGACAGGGCAATCTTGTGACTATTGTGGGAGGAACATTTCAGTCACATGTGAAACACCCTGTTTGGGGGTATATAACCACTCTGTGCACCCCACTTCTTCAGTGCCCTTTCTTCCTTCGGGAAGAAAAGCCCCGGGCCATGGTTCCTCATAAAGCTTTGTTTAATTTTCTCTTGCTATTCTGTCTCATGTGAATTTAATTTGTTCTCCAGCCAGACGAACCCCCATTTGGGGAGAGGAAATGTCTTTCTCCCCTACATCACAGAATTGTTACAGAAAGTGGTATCAAGAAGTGGGGGTGCTGCTGTAACAAATACTCAAAAATGTAGAAGTGGGCTTTGGAACCCGGTAATGGGCAGAGGCTGGAAGAGTTTTCAGCTACATGCTAGAAAAAGCCTACATTGACATTGTTGGTGCAAATAATCCATAACCAACCTAGAAATCAAAATTGAGGAGAGTTTACTATGAGCCAGAGTGAGGATTATAACCTGGGAAGGCCTTAGAAGGTGTTCCAGAGAAGCATGGGTTTCAGTACAGTCTTATATCTTTTTAGAACAAAGAACATACATTAAACACACCCAGGATACATTTTCATCAAAATTTCAGAGGTATTCAGTTGCAAATTATCAAGTCAACATGACCCTGATGTTTGGAAAGGGACTAATCTGGGCGGTATCAATAGGGCGTTACCATTAGGGGTAGGAGGAGAAGTATGCATTCTTATCCTAAGAGAGTGCATTCTTTACCTTAACGGTTAAGCAGATGTACAATCTATGTTTCACAGGCAATAAGTCAGGCTTTTTAGTTCAAGTTGAATCAGTTTTGAACATATACCTCAATATGTGAAAATCTCTTGTCATTACATGAGTGGATCGTTATTGGTGATTATGCTGCAGGCTCTGAAATAAAAGAGAGCTGTAGAGAAAGCCTTAATCTTCTTAGAAAATACCCAAGTTGCCATAAACAGAAGATTGGTAGAAATATAAACAGTAAAGGCCATTCTGAGGTCTCAGACGGAAATGAGGAACATGTTATTGGACAATGAGCCTTGTTATAAAGTGGCAAAGAATTTGGCTGAATTGTGTCCATGTTCTAGTCTTTTGTGAAAGGTACAACTTATGAGTGATGAAATTGGATATTTAGCTGAGGAAATTTTTAAGAAAAGTGTTGAAGTTGTGACTTAGCTCCTTCTGACTGCTTATAGTAAAATGTGAGAAGAAAGAAATGATTTGAAGATGGAATTATTAACCAAAAAGGAACTAAAAATTAAAGATTTGGAAAATTCTCAGCCTAACCATATTGCAAAAAGTGAGAAGGTGTGTTTGGAAGAGAAATGAAGGGTGTGGCCAAGCAACCATGACCATCGAATAAGGAGATTAGCATGGGTGTGAACCACAAACTTAATCAGCCACTCCAGAAGAAAACTGCCAGTTTGAACTGAAGGGGAAGGAGACAGGAAGGAATAAAGAAAGGCTGTTGGACTTGGATTTTGCAGAACAGGACCACAGAGCTATTGTGCTGTGAACATGCACTATTCTTAAAGACAAGGGAAGAATGATCCCGAAGGTGATTCAATTCAGAGATCATCAGGGCTGCCTCCTAGGTTTCAAAAAGGAGGACCATCAGCTTGTTTTTATCAGGATGGATAAAAGCTCTTGTGGGGACAGGGCCACACAAAGCCTTGGGGGGCCAACTCCTGCCTGGCAAAGCTGGGGTGTCCAGAAGGTGGGACCCCTGCTTCAGTGGGTCCAGAAAGTGGACCCCTGGAGGACAGAGCATTGAGCCAAAGAAGATTATCTCGAGCCCTAAGATATAGAATTTTCCTACTTGAGACCTGTTACCCGTCTTCTTTCATTTTTCTCTCCTTTGGAATGAAAATGTCTACCCTACGCTTGTCCCACCATGGTAATTTGGAAGCAGATAACTTGTTTGATTTTACAGTTCACAGCTAAAGAGGAATTTCCCTCAGGATGAATTGTATCTTGAGTCTCATCCATGTCTGACTTAGAAGATATTGAGAAGACACTTTGGATTTTAGACTTTAGAGATGTGCTGGAATGAGTTAAGTCTTTTGGGGCTGTTAGGATACAATAAATGTATTTTGCATATAAGAAGGACTGAATTTGGGAGGCCAGAGGCAGAATGCTATAAACTGTGACAAATAAAAATGGCAAGTAATAGGATATATTGGAGAATATGAGGAAGCCATTTGGTGTAAACCTAATTCGGCCTGACCTTGTCTTTCCAAAAAGGCCTGACAGAGGCCATTGAGCACGCATTGTATATCTGCTTTAGAGATTCCCTATGGCAAGAGCAAAGGCCCTTGAGATAAAGGTGCAACTTCCCTCCCCTCCCAACGTTGGCATTCCTTTAAGGATTAAGCATCTTTCCTTAGGCTAGGAACTGATTGCTGCGCTCACCTGTGACCAACCAGCTCAAGACAATAGACTTGTCTCCTGCTTATGCCCTCTGAGATAGCAGACCCACTACCTGCTGTGTCCATCAAGCACTATGCTGACAGGGCAATCTTGTGACTATTGTGGGAGAGACATTTCAATCATATGTAAAGTATCCTCTTTGGAGGTATATAACCACTCTGTACACCTCACTTCTTTGGTGCCCTTTCTTCCTTTGGGAAGAAAGGCCTTGGCCATGGTCCTCAGATTTTAGTTCAGAATAAACTCACCCAAATTTTTCATTTATAGATTGGTTATGGATTATTTTCATCGACAACTGGACACTTGCATCCCCACAAAATTCATGTGTTGAAATCTGATCGCCAGTGTGATGGTATTTGGAGGTGGGGCCTTTGGGAGATGATTAGTTCCTGAACGCAGAGCTTTCATGAAAAGGATTAGTGGCCTCATAAAAGAGACTCCAGAGTGCTCCCTTGGCCCTTCCGCAATGCCAGGACACAGTGAGAAGACAGTCTGTGAACAAGGAAGTGGGCCCTCACCAGACACTGAATCTGCCAGCACCTTGATCTTGGACTTCACAGCCTCCAGAAATGTGAGAAATAAATTTTTGTTATTTATAAATCACCCAGACTATGGTATTCTGTTATAGCAGCCCAAACAGACTAAGACAGTCATGTTAAGATGGGTGTTCTCAAATCTTGGTCCTGATAGTTAAGCTGTGTGGTCACAGAGGATCTTAATTGTCACAGTAGAACATCTTCTAGTTACCTCAACAGGAGTCTCTGTGAAAACAACAGAAGTGAACACAAATGCTGGAAGAGGAGAGATGCTAGGGAAGGAAAGAGAGGAAAAAGTAGTGTATGGTTTTCTAGTAACAAACTGGATGGACACAAGAGCTAAATACAACTACTTTTGTCAGAAAAGTCTTTAATTATTCCCAAGGGTGTTATAGCAAGGGTAACTATATAATTTACATCCAAGGTGAGAAACACTTAAGATTGAAAAGGGATGCTAAAATAAGTCACAGGCTTTAACTTATTTACAAGTAGTATAATCTGGATCCCAGGCAAACCTATGGTCATCCACATTAGAGCCTAAACAAGCAATCTCTAGCATAAAATTTAGAAGAAACAATAGATGTAATTACTGTGTGTGGGTTTCAGTTTCAGCTCTGATATGCAAAGACCTTGAAAGTCACTCCCATCATTACAAGAAGAAAAAAGCTGAAGAAATTAAAAACCCACAACTTTTCTTGGATTTTCTTATCAAAGAATTGAGGTCTCAGGGCAAACCACCTCCGTAAAATCTGGAGAGAGAGCTGCGTGTCCTATAATTCAATTCAATTCTAACACCGTCTAAGTTAGGGCTCAGTCCCACAAGACTGCCTCCACTTCAGATGCCAATCACAAGTCCAGGCCTCCCATACTTCTGACCAACTGGGTATAAATCAAGGGTTCCCATGACCCCCTCCTCAGGTTCGATAATTTGCTAAAATGGCTCACAGAACTCAGGGTAACACTTACCTACAATTACCAATTTATTATATAATAACAGATATGATAAAGGATATGGATGAACAGTCAGAAGAAGTACATAGGATGAGGTCTGGAAGGGTCCCCAGTACAGGAACTTCTGTCCCTGTGTGAAATGGGCCATCCTCCCAGCACATGATGTGTTCACCAACCTGGAAGTTCTCCAAACCCTTTAGTTAGGGAGTTTTATGGGGGCTTCATCACATAGGCATGATGGATTATTAACTCAATCTCCTCTCTCTGGATGATGAGCAGTGGGGCTGAAAGTTCCAACCCTCTAATTACGCCTTGATCTTTCTGGCAACAAGCCCCCATCCTGAAGCTGTCTAGGGGTCTCCTGCTACCAGTCATTTCATTAGTATTCAAAAAGACATTCTTATCACTCCAGAGAGTCTAAGGGTCTTACAAGCTCTGTGTCAAGAATGGAGGATAGAGACCAAACATAGATTTCTTATTATGTCATGCTCCACCCCCTGGTCTCTGGTCATGAACCTTTTATAGCAAAAGGATCATAAAATATAATGGTACATTACTAGAATTCCACTCAGTCATTAGTAATTAGTCCAGTCCATCATCATATCATATAAAAATGTCCCCCAGGGCAAGGCCACTCAGGTTTTCAGGCTTCTATTCAGTTTTGTCAGGTTTCAAAAGCAGGAGCATTCTCAGCAATATATGACTTCACCCTTTTAGGCATCTGGTATAATTGAGCTGAGAGACAATATCATGTCTGGACCTCTTTTGAAGTGTTAATGTGATATTGTATTTCCCTCATTAAATAATCATTTATTAATTTCTTTACTCTCAGCTACTATTCCTCCTTCTCATCATTTATACTCAAACTTTTCCACCTTCGGAAGGAACGTTAGGCTTGGCCACTGTGCAGCTCTAGATTATAGGCAGCAACACTAGACAGACAAGTACCTCCCCCTCAATCCCTTCCCATTCAGATAGGGTATGGTTGCCCAGGTGCAGAACTAGTGGGCTATTTTTACCACCAGGCAATATAGCTGCATTCACTGTTGGCCCCAATTTTGCCAGATGGGGTGAAGGCACAACCCACTCCATCAGGCCCTTAAGAATTCTGACGTAAAGGTTTAAAAATATTCTTGCAGTTTCTTGCTTAGGAATCATCCCAAATTCGTGCATTTGCAGTTGTGTCCCTGGTTCTCTGACCACTGCATTGTTTACTTGTAGTGAGTGCCATCGAGTGGATTCCGGCTCCTAGAGACCCTGTGTGTAGCTGAGCAGAACCCCTGCCTGGATCTTTTGTGCCATCCTCTCACCTTCCGGCGCTGTATCAGGCGATACTCTGCTGCTATTCATAGGATTTTCACAGCTAATTTTTTCAGAATTGGGTAGCCAGACTCTTCTTCCTAGTCTGTCTAGTCTGGAAGCTCTGCTGAATCCTATCTACCATGGGTGACCCTGCAGGTATTTGAAATACCGGTGGCATCAGCTTTCAGCATCACAGCAACACGCAGCCACCACAATATGAAAACTGACAAACAGGTGGTGTGGTTTCCTGACAGGGAAATGAACCCAGGGCACTGAGTCTTAACCACTAGACCACCAGGACTGGCTGACTACTGCATTACGTAGGGAAAAAACAAAACTGACATGATGTGAGAAAGAAAGAAAAACGTAGAGTCATTATACCAGCATCCTCCCAGCTTGGCAAGAATTGCATAGTCATACACCCCCTCTTCCCAAGATCCAGCAGGAAAGCAGAGGACTCTGTCTAATGGGGACACTTCTTTAGCTCTACTCCTCTTGAATATGAGCACACACTCGTGAAAGTGTGTAAGCCATTGCTTCATGCCTATATCTCCCCTCTGTTTTAGACAATCAATGTTTTAATTGCCCATTCCAATTCTCTAACAAACTATTTCTCTGAGGAGGCTATCTCTGTACCCATTGTTGCATACTTTAAGCTGTAAAATGTGTTCCATGGTCTGAAGAAATATGACTCAGAGGTCCAAATTGGGGCACTATCTTCAGTTCCGGTTCTTTTATATCACTGAGCATTTGCATCTGCCACCTGGTAAGCAAAACCCAGTCCAGAGCCAGTGCCTATTCCTGTCAAGACCCATTTGTAGCTCCAGGGCTACCAGCATCGGTCCCACTTGCCAGCTCTGCTCAGGGCCATCCCAACAGGGAATCTGCCACGCGGTCATCTGCAGTCTCTGTCTCTTTTGCCGGCAGACAGAACAGTTCTTACTGGCATTTTCTTCCTTAGCAGGTGCAAGAGGAATATATCTAGATTCAGCCCATCTTTGCAGTACCCCCTCATTCACTCATTTCATGGACCCAGACAGCCACCTTAAGCCAGCACATGGGAATATCCAATCACCGTCTGAACCTGAAAGGGAGTTCTGATGGGCGCTGGCATGCTCGACTTTAATGGACTCCTCAAATTCCCACAGTGATTTCCACAGGGATGTGATCCACGTGGGCGTCAGTTTAATGGGCCAGGTTTCCATTGCCCTCCTGTCTGATCATTTGACCAGACCATTGGCCACTGCGTGTGAGTCAGTAAAACCCAAACATAGGGACTTTTACCACTGCTCAATCTTTCCATCTCTGCTAGGAAAACAGCATGCCATTCAGCCCACCAAGCTAATCTGTTTTTACCATCTTCAATCACTGTGGCAGTCTTCCACGTGGGATGTTGTCCATCGACCCTGGAACTGCCATCCACAAACCAAGCAGCTCTTTGTTGATCAGTCAAGAGCTGTTTATAGGACACTGACCAAGTGCCTATAGAATCCAACAGCTCTTCACATAGCTGCAGACTCAGTCCTAGGGGAAAAAAGCCTCCATGTTGTGAGTATCTCTTCTTTGCATTCCCTGGGTAACATGATCCTGTATAAACATTTTGTTATGGAAATTTTCTGGGCACTGCAACCCCCATTAGAGTGTTTCTCTGACATCACCCAAGACAACATGGGTGTTTCAGATCTCAGAATTACTTTATGTCCTTTAGTCATAATGGCAGTTTCAATTACCGTCCCATGGGAAGCTAGTAATTGCTCCTCAAATAGAAATTCTCTAGTTCAAAATCCCGGGAGTTATCATGAGGAAGCACTCACAGGCTTTTGCCATAAGCCTCGTCTGTGCTCTGCATAGGGCTATCACACAGAGAATTTGTCCCTTCCTGCATTCCAGGCTCTCTTCTGCACTGTGTGGGCTCATGCTATTTTACTGGTTTGCATTTAGAATGTCCAATTAACATTACTTGAAGGGTGAATTTACGTGCCTTCTGTTTTACAATACTAGGGAGAGGAAACATTCCCCAGTCAGAAACAATGACCTTCTCCATAATACAACCGGCTAAAATAGATGCAAACACTTCACATAAAGCCTGTTCAAACATACCAATCCTGCCACAAACTTTTACCTTGATGCCACCAACCCTTACACTGCTGACTGTAGCCTTCCTTAAGACTTCCTCAACAGATTTGGTTTTACAATACCAGGTAGGGGAAGTGTCCCCCATCCAGACATAATATCCATTTCCATAAAACATTCAGGTAAAGGAGACACAACTTCTGTACATAAAGCCTGTTTAAACACTCCGGCTTTCATAATCCTGTCAACCCTTACAATTTTATGTTCTCTCAGTCTAATTACAGCCTGAGTCATGGCTTCACCAATGGGTTTTGGTATCACAGTGTGCGGGGCTCTTTTATCAAGGAGTCCTAGAACTTCTCCTCTCCACCCCTCGCCATTTTCTCCACTATGGGCAAAAGGCTTTGGATCCCCAGCAGGAGGTAGAGCCAAGGAACCCTGGTCCTTTTGTCAATCTTTATCTTAAATTGTCAGCCTATTGCCCCACAGGATTGCAGGTCAGTTTTCTCACTGTCATCTTTGCCTCCTGGCTTTTTAAATTTCTCCAAACTTTGATAAATAGAGGGACTTGTTTGGGGCCCATTAATGTTATGGGGCCAGCTGGCTGTCTCTTTGGCTCACTCAACTTTAAGAGTGTGGTATTAAGACCTTTGTTTTAACCCCATTGTAAATTAATTAAACAAGGAGGACATTAGACTGAGGTGGCTCTAATGCCGTGGTAGTTTATGTAAGCAAATCAAAACCTAAGCCTGTAAATTCCTCAAGGTTGAAAAATCAAAACTGAAGGACAACCAATCACAAGAGCCAACTAGGCTTTCCAAAATAAGACAACCCCTTAAGCTACAGCCAATCAAATAATGTTCTTGCTTTACTTCTGCTTCTTCTCTTTCCCCTAGCTCCTGCTGATAGAGTGCTCCTAACCATCTCTAGTTTAGTGCTGCCCAATTTATTTATTTTTATTTATTTATTTATTCTGAGGAAGATTAGCCCTGAGCTAACTACTGCCAGTCCTCCTCTTTTTTGCTGAGGAAGCCTGGCCCTGAGCTAACATCGTTCCCATCTTCCTCTACTTTATACGTGGGACGCCTACCACAGCATGGCGTGCCAAGCTGTGCCATGTCCGCACCCAGGATCCGAACCGGCAAATCCTGGGCTGCTGAGAAGCGGAAGGTGCGAATTTAACCGCTGCGCCACCGGGCCTGCCCGGTGCTGCCCAATTTATATTCATTTTTGCACATAGAAACTCTTGAAATATGCCTCAGTTTATCTTTTAACACCATCAATGTTCATTTTATTCAACCCATTCTTAATAACTATGTAAAGATTTCCTCCGGGCTGGTATGAGTCCTGTGACTCTTCCTTTTTTTCTTCTTTGTTTCACTCCTATCAATATTTGCTTTATCCACCCCATTTCTTAACAAAGGTCTAAAAATTTCTACCTTCCTGGCGTCCTTGACTCTCACCTCTGCCTCCCTGAATTCTCTTGGTTAATTAACCCAACATTTTCATTAGTATCTGTAAGACCCATAAGGGGAAGCTGAGACAGCAAATTCTATAACTCTTCTCAGACTGTTGCTTGATTTTGCAGCTGTAAAGTTATATGGGGTGCCCATGCAAAGGGGCCCCCTTAATCACAGCATTAACCATAAGCTGGGTAACAGGCATATTCAGTGGATGAATATCCCAATTATGAGAAAGCCAGTCCCACATTGTTTGCATAGGAAGCATATCAATTGCTTCATCTGGGGCATTACACTTGGCATTTAAAGGGGGAATTGGGCAGTCACTCATCTCAGTGTAAACAGTCCTCGCCGTGACTTTTATCCAATTCACCAGGCTAGCTCTTCTCTTGGGAATGACCTGCTGTGTGTCTGGATCACGTACAGCCATCTGTGACTGTTCAATGGTGAGCTGTGTGTCCTGTATCAACCCAAAGACAGCCTTCTACCCTTCAGCATTCAAAATCAAAGATGCGACCCCCACATTAGCTACTCTCACAATCCATTTTAGGAAAATTTCTTCAGAGAGCTGATGATAACAATTATTCTACGAACTGAAACAACTCCTTTACACTATAACCCCTGGTTTCAGTAGTTTCTTAGTTTTGCCCCTCTCCCCAACGTTAACTACCTTCTTGGTGACCAGAGCTCTTAGAGGTATTTTCTCTTGTCCTGGCCTAATGTTTTCCCTTGTGGGCAGCTTTGAAGCTAGTGGCAGAAGCTCAGATTGACTCAGATCTGAGCTTGGTACAACATCAAGATCCAATCCAGCATTGTTTTTTCATTTTAGCTATTACAGACAGTAATAACCAAGGAATTACATATTTCGCTTTTTCCTTGGTAGTTTGCATTTCCTTATGTATCCACTGAACCAACTCCCCAGGAATTGGATCCATCTCTAATACACTGGTATCTTCTGCCTTTAATAACTGACCACAGCACAGCTGCTACTCCATACCATGGGTGCCCACATAGCCACCCAGAAATCAAAAGTTCCTCAGCACCCACCCTCATTCTTTCTTTTCCCACACCACATGTTTTTGTGGAAAAAAAGACACATAGAAAAAGTTCAGTAAATAGAAAATAGTTTAAAAAACAGAGTAGATATTAATTCAACTATATCCATAATCACTTTAAATATGAATGAGGTAAATATATCATTCAAAAACAGACTTCCAAAGTGGATAAAAAAACAAGATCCAACTCTATGTTGTCTACAAGAAATCCACTTTAAGTATAAAGATTCAGCTACGTTAAAAGTAAAGGGATAGAGAAGATACCCTGTGCCAACACTAAATAAAAGAAAGCCGGAATAGCTATATTAAAATAGACTTCAGACAAGGAAAATTATCATCAATAAAAAGGAACATTACATAATGATTAAGGGGTCAGTTCTCCAAGAAGACATAATAATCCTTAACTTGCATGCATCTAGCAAGAGAGCACCAAAATACGAGGCAAAAAGTGATAGAACCATAAGGATAAGTAGACAAACCCACTATTATAGTTGGAGCTCTCAACATTCCCTCTTTCACCAATTGATAGATCAAACAGACAGAAAATCAGTAAGGATATACCTGACCTGAACAGCACCATTAATATATGTGATCTAATTGACTTATAAATCCTTCATACAACAACAATAGAATGCACATTCTTTTCAAGCTCACATGGAACATTCACCAAGATAGACAACATTCTTGGCCATAAAGTACACATTAACAAATTTGAAAGAGTAAAAGTCATGCAAAGTGTCTTGTCAGACCATAATGGAATTAACACAAATTAAATAAATTAATAACAAAATATTTAATCTCAAAATATTTGAAGATTAAACAACACACTACAAAATAGCACATGGATCAAAGAATAAATCTCAAGAGAAACTTAAAAATATGCCTAACTAAATGAAAATGGAAAAACTAACAAAAATTTGTGGGATGCAGCAAAAGCAGTGCTTAAAGGGAAATTTATATCATTAAATTCATATGTTAGAAAAAATATCTAAATAAATAATCTAAGCTTGCATTTAGGAAACTAGAGAAAGGAGGAAAATTTAATACTAAAGCAAGTAGAAGAAAAGAAAAAATAAAAATAAGCAGAAAGCAATAAAATTTAAAAGAGGAAAACAATAGTGGAAATCAAGAAAACCAAGAGTTGATTCTTGGAAAAGATCAATAAAATTGACAAAACTCCAGCCATATTAAGCAAGATAAAAAGAAAGAACAAAAATTACTAATATCAGAAATGAAAGAGGGGCATCACGACAGATCCCATGGGCATTAAAAGGACAATAATGGAATACCATGAACAACTCTATGCCCATAAATTTGATAAGTTAGATGAACTGGACTAATTCCTTGAAGGACACAAACTATCAAAAGTCAAATGAAGGAAAATAGATAATCTGAATAGGCCTATCTACACTTATTGAAGAAACTGAATCAATAATTAATCCTTCTAAAAATGAAAACACCAGGACCAGATGGTTTCACTGGTAAATCTACCAAACATTTAATGAAGGAATGATATCAACTCTCTAAAGTCTCTTCCAAAAGACAAAAGAAGATGGACACTTCCTAGCTCATTCTACGAAGTCAGTATTTACCTAATACCAAAACTAAATAAAAATGTTACAAGAAAGGAATATTACAGACCAATATCTCTCACAAATGCAAAAAGTCTTCAATAAAATATTAGCAAATCTAATCCAACAATGAATAAAAAGAATTATAAACCATAATCAGTGAAATTTCTTCCAAGTATGCAAAGGTTGGTTCAACATTTGAAAATCATTTAATGTAATCTATCACATCAACAGGGTACAGAAGAAAAATTACACGATCATATCAATTGATGCAGAAGAAGCGTTAGACATAAACCAACACCAATTCATTTGATAAACTCTGCACGCTCGGAACAAGGGGGAATTTCCTCAACTTGGTGAAGAACATCTGCAAAACTTCTACAGCTGGCCTCGCACTTAATAGTGAGAAACCGGATGTTTCCTCCACTGAGATCGGAACAAAGGCAAGCGTGTCACCTCTCCCCATTCCTATCAACATTATGCTTGAAGACTCAGCTGGTACAAAAGACAAGACAAGCAAATAAAAGGTGTACAAGATTGGGAAAGAAGAAATAAAATTGTCTTTGTTCACAGATGATTTAATATATAAAAATCAATTGCCTTACTACATACCAGCGATGAACAATTGGAATTTGAAATTAAAAACACAATACATTTATAATAACACCCCCCAAGATGCTATACTTCAGTATAAATCTAACAAAAAATGCACAGTATATACACATAAAACCATAAAACTCTACTGAAAGAAATTTTAAAAGATCTACTGACTTATTCTCCTCCACTAGAGAAGATGAATGTAGTACTGGAAGGGGGAAGGAACTAATTAGTTGAACATCTGCTATATGCCGGATATTATGTAAAGGACTACTTAGATCATTACTTTTCACAATTACAAAAACCCTACAACATGGATACGACTATCACTGTTGCATAGTCAAGGAAACTGAAGCTCAGACAATAGCTTCAGGAGATGGTAAAAACCAAAAAACCCTATGGTAAGATACTATGAAGCCATTAACAATTATCCTTCTAAAAAATATTTAATGACATGGTCATATTATAATATTAAGTAAAAAGAAATTCAAAGAATAGTATTCAAATCTCTGTATACCATATGAGACCAATTTTATTAAAAGTTGTAAAAATTTTAAAAGTAAACTTGGAGAAATTGCTCTATAATTTTGTGAAAAATATATCAAAATATTAATATGTGGATCAACTGGGATGCTCATATACTGCTGATGAGAGTAAACATATTGGTGAACTATTTAAAAGTATCTACTAAATTTGCACATATGGATATTCTAAAGTTCAGCAATCCCATTCCTAGGTATATACCTAACAGGTATACATTGTATTCATCAAAAGACATACACAAGAATGTTACTGGGATGCTATTCTCAATAAGCCAAAGCTGGAAAGAACTCAATAATCATAACACTAGAAGGGATAAGTGAATTTGAGCATATTCATAAAACGAAAACTATAAAATAACAATAATTGAACTACAACTGCATGCGACATGGATGAGTATTGCAAAGGTATTTTTGAGCCAGAGGAACTAGACATAAAGTAAATAATTTTATATCTATAAATTTCAAAAATAGAGAAAACTAAGCTTTGATGTCACTAACTAGAAGAGTTACTGCTTAGAAGGGGGCAGGAGACTGGCTTCTGGAGTGCTGAATAATGTTCTATTTCATTAGCTCGTTCATGGTTTTATGAGTGTACTCACTTTGTGAAAATCCATTGGGTTGTACAACTTTGATTTTGCATTTTTCATAGTATTCAATTCTTCAGGTAAAAGTTTACTAAAAATATTAATAGCAGTTATATTACATGATTTGAAATGAATTTTTCACTTTTTTTTACAGCTCTCTATATTTTCCAAATTATTTATAAGTAAATATTCCTTATTTTAGTAGCCTTACTGAAGAATGACTTACATAGAGAAAATTAACTCATTTTAAGAGTGCAGTTCAGTCAAGTTTGGCAAATATATAAAGCTGTGTAACCACGACAATACGCACGATATAGAACATTTCCATCTCCCCAAAAGTTCCCTACAACCTTTTGCAACAAATCCCCTTGCCCACCCCAGTCTGATCTCTGATCTGCTTTCTGTTGCTATAGTTTTGCCTTTTCTAAAAATTGCATATAAATGAGATCATACAGTATAAATTTTTTTGTGTCTGGCTTCTTTTACCTGGCTTGGTGTTTTTAAGATGGATCCATGTTATGGTGTGTATCAGTAGTTCTTTCTTTTCTATTATTGAGTAGGATTCTGTTATATGTATTCAGCACAATTTATTATTCAGCAGCTAATGGATATTTGGGTTGTTTTCTTTTCTTTTTTGATGTTATGAATAAAGTGGCTAAGAGCCTTTGAATAGCTTTCTTTCTCTTGAGTAAATAACTAGAAATGGAATTTCTCAGTTTTATGGCAAATATATATTTAATTTTATAAGAAATTGCAAAACTGTTTTCCAAAACAACTGTGCCATTTTGTGTTTCCAGCAGCAATGTGTAAGAGTTCCAGTGGCTCCACCTCCTCACCAACACTTAGTATTATTGGTCATTTTCATTTTATGTAGTAGTATCTCATTGTGATTTTAATTTGTATTATCCTGATGACTAGTGATGCTGTTTGTTTATCTTTTTGTCAAAGTATCTAATCAAAGATTTTGCCCATTTTTTTTTTATTTGGTTGTCTTCTCATTCTTGAGATGTAAGAACCCTTTACATATTCTGGATACAAGTCTTTTATCAGATATGTGTGACTTGTCTTTTCATCTTCTTAATGATGTCTTTCAATGGCAAAAGTTTTTCATTTGAAGTTCAATTTATCAATTTTTTAAGGGTCTGTGCTGTTTGTGCAACATTCCCTTTATAGAAAAAGCATGTTACATAAAAAGGAGCTGACAATGATTAAAAAGTTAAAGATATAGAATTGATCAGTCTATCTGAGAGCAATTCAAACCCAGAGACTTAAACCAACTATTTCCATGGCTGAAATGGACTGTTTGGAGAAAGAGTAGAGTGAATACAAAGAAGGTTGCACAACCTTGCTCATAATGCATGACTAAAAAGGTATTTGGTATAGGGTAGAGGGGAAAAGGAAAAGATCAATTCTACAATAAAAGTTGCCATTTTAAAACAATTTAGTCTCAGTTTAGAGAAGTGAAGCCAAACATATTTATCTTTGTTCAAAACCTCCTTCAAATAAAGTCCAAAGCAAGAGGGAATCAGCTCTTAATGAATCAAGAATAGTAAAAAGAGTTCTAGTCTTAATTTTTTGAAGAATCTCCATACTGTTTCCCATAATGGCTGCACCAGTTTACATTCCCACCAGCAGTGTATGAGAGTTCCCTTCTCTCCATAGACTCTCCCACATTTGTTATTTCTTGTCTCCTTAATTATCGCCAGTCTGACAGGTGTGAGATATCTCATTGCAGTTTTGATTTGCACTTCCCTGATAATTAGTGATGTTGAACATCTTTTCACATGCCTGTTGGCCATCTGCACATCTTCTTTGGAAAAGTGTTTTTTCAGACCTTTTGCCCATTTTTTAATAGGGTTGTTTGTTTTTTTGTTGTTGAGATGTATGAGTTCTTTATAGATTTTGGATATTAAGTCCTATCACGTATATGGTTTGCAAATATCTTCTCCCATGGTCCAGTTATTCTACTTCTGGGTATTTATCCAAAGAACATGAAAACATGAATGTGCAAAGATACATGCATCCTTATGTTCATTGCAGCATTGTTCACAATAGCCAAGACTTGGAAATAACCTAAGGGCCCATCAATAGACGAATGGGTAAAGATGTGGTATATACACATGATGGAATACTACTCAGCTATAAAAATGCTGAAATCTTGCCATTTGTGATAGTATGGATGGACCTTGAGGGTATTATGCTATGCAAAATAAGTCAAACAGAGAAAGTCAAATACCATAGGATTTCACTCGTAAGTAGAAGATAAAAACAATAACAACAAATAAACACATAGACACAGAAATTAGATTTGTGCTTACCAGAGGGGAAGTGGGGAGGGAGGAGGGTGAAAGGGATGACTGGGCACATGTGTATGGTGATGGATGGTAATTATTCTTTGGGTGGTGAACATGATGTAGTCTACAGAGAAATCGAAATTATAAGGATGTACCACTGAAATTTATATAATGTTATAAACCAATATGACCTCAATTTAAAAAATAAACAATTTTAAAAAAGAATAGTAAAGGGACAGAAATTCTTTTTTGTAAAGAAAAACGTAGGAAAAATAATAGAAAGGGGAATTTGGAGAATGGTTTAGCTGAAATAGCAAGCCATATTCTGAATAGGAAAGACAGAAAAGGATATGTTTTTAAAATGAAAATACAAATTTAATTCCAGTGTACATTCAAGTATGGACTATATGAGAAATAAGCAAAATTATCTAACCACTGTTAGAGGGAGACACCTTTTGAGAATGAGTCTTTCTAAGTTGTATTTTTTTAACACCCCATATCAGTCAATATGTCAACATTCCGTGTCCTCCCAAACATGTGTAGACAAAGTAACTATGCCCTCCATCGCTTTTAATTTATGTTGTAAAACCCAAGGAAATATAATTTTTAAAGCCTTAGAACATTAGTAGGCTTTACAGCTGAATTAAAAGTAAAATGAGAGGCTGATCTGCTTTCCTAATATTCTTAGTGTTTTCAGAAACACACTGTTTAATCACAAGCAGAAAACCAATTGCAAAAGTTTAAGGATAGACAAGATTTAAAATGAGCTCTCCCTTGAAATTGTAACTTCAGTAAGAAAATTGAGGGTTTTTCCCCCCAGCCAGGCAACTACATAGGGATATTTACTCATCTCTAGGAGAAAAACAGATTAATAGGCTTAAGGCATATTATAAAGTTATTTCTACAGGAAGAGTAGACAGTAAAAGAAAATGCATAGAAACTCAATATTTGATATTTTCAATATAATTGTGATTCAGATAGGGAATGCATTTTTAATGTTCCCTTTTCAACATATTGAGTTTTTTTTAAGACAGAAAAGCTTTCCTAAATTAGATTTTCTTTTAATTCTCCAGGATACTAAAGAAACAAGAGAACAGCTTGCCTTCGATAAGAATCTTTCTTTTAAATGTGACAGAGAGAGATACAATTTTCCTAGCTAACTGGATTAGAGTAATCCTAAATAATTTAGCTTCCATTAATGGTTTGGGCAAGTTCATCATATGTGAACTCCCAGCATCTCTTCTCCTTAAACTCTTTTTGATCAATTAATGCACATTTTTAAGTAGCAAATGTACAAAATCTCCATAGACTATTGCTCCAAGAATTTTTCTCATTATTTTATTTATATCTTTATGCTAAGAAAGGGAACTAAAATTTGTTGAGGCCTAGATATAAGTTCCTCACTAGAACAGAAGCTTCTTGAGACTAGGAATTTTGTCAATTTTGTCTTATTCATCACTATAACCCTAGTTCCTAGGACAGAATTTGGGACACAGTAGGCATGTTCGATAAAAATGTATCTCTGTCTGCCTACTACATGCCAGAAGAGTATTAAGCACTTCAACACATAATTTAATATACGGATAACCATAAAACCATTAAAAAATAGGTATTATTTCCTTTCTTAGATGAAAAACTGATTTTCAAAGAAATAGGTAACTGTCCCCAAATCTCTCAACTGTTAAGTAATGTTAATTATCCAAACCCAGGCCTTATGAGGTACCAAGCATGTTGCTGACATCTGGGTTATATAAACCAAACGTGAATGCAGCTGGATCTCAAAGACACATTTTGTTGATCCTTCTCTCCATGCCCACTGTATTTTTGGCTCCATACTCTGCCCCTACATATGACAACAATTTTCCAATATCATTTTATAGAGAGAGAATAGGATGGTAGTTCAGCCTTGCCTTTAGCAAGCTGACAAGTTTTTATTATTGATATTTTAGTGTTTTCTTTCATACTCACAACTTAGTATTGTTATGTAAATGTTTAAGACTTTTGTCAAATTAGGAAATCCTACAGAGTACAAAAAGTGACCGTAAATTCTTTGCAGCAACTCCCACCACAAGGTCGTATCTACTTCCCCACTCCTTGAATCTGGGTTAGCCAGTTGGGTCGCAACCTTGGGAGCTTCCTGGGTGGAATCTGTAACTGGCTCTGGTACAAGGAGGGGATGGGGGGTAGGGGGTACGGGGGACATGACCAAGGAAAGAGGCAGACCACTCCAGACTGGTAGGTGGCAGGTTTAATAAGTGAGGGAAATTACTTATGAGGCTTGTCTTGGGAGGCCGCAAGACGAGTAGATCATCTCCACACGTGCCCACCAAATCTTGATAATTTATACACAGGCCTTCGCTGAATTCACTCACGTATTCAGTCCAGGTGGTCTCATCACCTTACTCTCTCAAGGCTGCATCCTTGAAACAGCTCCTAGAGGGGAATGGTGAGCAGAATGCATATTCCAAGGACAGGGCAGGAGGAGAGCCTCCAATTGCCCAGGTCCAGCTCAAGGGTCAAGTGGCAGTTAAGTCCTCTTGAAGACCTGCTCCAGCACAGCCTTGTGACTTGCTTTGATTAATAGAATGCAGCAGAAGTGACACTGTATGAGTTATGAGCCTAGGCCTCAAGAGACCTTGCTTATGCTTTGATTCTGTGAAAGTGAACAAACTTCGGCTGCTTTGTAGAGGATGCCATACCTTGTGGGAGAACAAGAAGCACCAGCCACCCCAGCCGAGATCCCCGAATTAGTGCACGCCCAGCAAACACTGGGTAGAGTGAGATGAGCTGTCTTAGAAGAACCCAGACCAGACTTCCAACCACAGAAATGTTTTAAGCCAGTAAGTTTTGGGAAGGTTTGCTACCAGAGTAAATAACTGATATATTCTTTCTGAAGTTCCATTTATAGATGGCTATTTTAGATATAATCACTATTTATAGAAATACTACAGATTTGCCCTACAAATCCAGGAGTTCTGGCAAATTCTCTTTCACACAATTTCACCAATAACAAGCAAAAACATATGATTAATTTGCACACTATATTATTAAGTATATTCCTACAGGTGAGAACATTGATAGGAACCAAATCCTTCAATTACAGCTTTACATATCCAATTATTAGAAAAATTTTCCATAGACAAGCTGCTGGCTCCATATATCACAAACCTTGTTTTTGTTCCACTACACACACACTCTAGATGCTGAGCACATTCAGACATATTCATATCACTTTGGCCACATACCTGTGAGCCATAATATCAGTCAGATTGGCAGAATGGGCAATAGGAGTATTCCTAGAAGCTGTTCCTTTGCCAGAATAAGGAAGTAGTAGCTTAAATCTATGGGAAGTGATGGTGTGAATAGCATAAATACATTCCACTAAATAAAAATATATTCTCCACTCAAATTTCTTTAGCTAGACCTCAATGTCTGAGGTCTCTCCAAAACTACCCCAAAGAAGGAGAAATGCAACGGAAGAGAAGTCACAGCAGAAAAAGACAGGAGACTTAATTGATGCAGTTAAATATCTTACACAAATTTTATAAAAGTATATGGCCATGTGAACACATGGCTAGCGTCACTATCAAGGCCTTGGAATAACCTCCATCACGGAAGGGACCCTGGATCTGAGGCTTCATCCATTATCTTCAAGGCCTATCTGCCTCGGATCTGCCCACTCTTCTGAGCTTCCTTCCCTCTCTCACTCTCAGAAGTAGAAGCAAATTCTCCTCCTATATTCAAGCCCTTTTAGAATCTCACTTTTCTAACTTAAGCATTTTTCCAATTTATAGTCACATCCATATTGTTTTTTCTTTCTCTTTGCTTTCACACTTCAGAACTTGAATTTCATGGCAGTGCAAGCCACCAGAAAAGATAATTGCTGGAGTGTGATAACGGTGACTGACAATTTCATCTCCAAACTATTTATCAGTTCACACTCCGTATATCAGGAATCAAGAGAACATGACACCTCTTATCATTAAAACAAAAGGATCTTGTGACAGCATTTCAATTGAATTTTTCACCTGGTACCCACCGCATTAGCACTCAGTTAAAATAACTCCATTCATTATTCCAAAACAAAAAAAACCCCAGAAAAACTGATGTTCTAGACAAGGTAAATGAAATTATGTACACATATAAAAAAGCTAACACTGCACCTGATCCCAGGTTTTGACCACCTTCAAGATAACCTGTCTTGATTTATTATAAGTTTTTTTTATTTGTTTCTGACAATAAGCCAATCACAGGTCATTCTCTTATACCAGTAAATCATTCTCTTCAACAGAGAATGACTATCACGCAGAACAGTAAGCAAAACATGTCAATCTCAAATTTCAGCTTAGAGCATTTCTCAGTTACTTCTAAACATCCGTAAAGGTGTCAGACCAAAACTCTAAGTAAACCCTCAACTGGCCTGATTGCCACTTTCATAAAACGTAAAGCTCAGATTTCTGATGATTTAGGAAACTTCCCAAAAGTTTTCTGAAAGTAGGCCATCCCTCTTCTCCAAGGTTCCCTCCTTTTTTGTTCCAGGGACGCTTCTTATCTTTGAGAAGACAGCGGAGTGCCATGGTCAAGGTCACAGAACAGACTAGAGTGTGCTTGCCTCACGGCTCTGCCATGACTGGTGATGGGACTTAGGCAAATTGCTCAAATCCTCTGAGCCTCAGTTTTCTAGTTTATAAATTGCAGATAATAACACCATGTTCTTTATAGAATAGTTGTATGGATTGAATGAGCTGATATACTTAACTTAGCACATTTACTGGCAAGAAAGTATAATCGCTTCCCATTATTTTTTCCCATTTATATTTTCTTATTATAATCCTCATTTTGCTCTGAGAAAGAGCATTGGAGGGGGGCATAATGAGAATGGAGAAACAGTTCAACCTGTTCTCCCAGGATTTATCATTGCTTCCTATTTCAACCACCTGGGCTGAGTCACTCCAACGCAGGAAGTTTCTATGGCTTTCCCCTTAGGTACTACTTTGGTTCAAAAGACATGGCCTCTGTCTCCACAGTTCTTCACATATATCTTCTTTCAAATATATGTTCTTCTAAAAGAAGAAGTGCAAAGGCAAAAAAATAAATTTAGCCCATCAAACTGTATTGAAAATATTAAATCAATTTTTTTGTGGGTTTTTTTTTTTTTTGAGGAAGATTAGCCCTGTGCTAACATCTGCTACCAATCCTCCTCTTTTTGTTGCTAAGGAAGAGTAGCCCTGAGCTGACATCCGTGCCCATCCTCCTCTACTTTATATGTGGGACGTCTGCCACAGCATGGTGTGCCAAGCGGTGCCATGTCCGCACCCGGAATCTGAAACGGCGAACCCCAGGCCACCAGAGCAGAACGTGCGAACTTAACGCTTGCACCACTGGGCCGGTCCCTAAATCAATTTTTTAAGAAAGGGAAATACTGAGAAAAACTTTCAAAATAGAGATCGGAAGATAGCTTCCATTTGAAAAAAAAAAAAAAGTGTGCTGGTAGAGCCCTAATGAACCTAAATAATGTCCTTCATACACTAAGTGACTTCATCCTCATCAAACACTTATTGAGTGCCTACTCAATGCCAAGCACTGTGTTGGATCCTGGAAATACACAGAGGTAAATGATAAGGCACCTGCCCCAAAGGAGCACATTGTCCAGTTGAGGATGCAGGACCAAACACAAAAAGACATTATAAAGTCTGGAAAGTACAAAATCAACAAGACAGACAAGAAGTACCTTGGCAGATGAGAAAATAAAGCAATTCCAGAGCCATCAGTAAAATTTTTACACGGTGTGTAAAATTTTGTGTGATCTTGTCTTCCATTTCTCCTTCTGAGATGTTTTCATAGTAGTAAGGGAAGAAAAAGGCTAGCTAACTCTCCCCTCCGTCTTTGCCTTTCTGGACTCTGACTTCCAGGAGTGTGGTGAAGTAAGGCTAAGCTTAGGGCTTGTTTTCCCCAAGAGAAAAGCTTGGTCCTCTCTCTTCTCTCCCTTCTCTTTCTTTCTCTCTTCGCCTGCTCTCTGTCTCTTCCACAAGGTGGCTGAATGAGGAGGCTTATTGACAGCCCAAGAGGGTTTGGGGAGGGCACATTAAGGGGTTAGGACAGATTCTCTGTCTCCACTTGTCCTTATGTCTTACACCTTGGCACTGGTGAGTGCAGTTTTCACCACATGAGAATGGTAAGGTCCAAATGTAGATCGGATATTGGGGTAGAAATGATCAGAACAAGTCTTGTGTCCTTCTTTGCTTGCAGGCCATTTAAGCCATTCCAGTATATGCAGATCGCAGATCGGGGAGTTTTCCATGGAGTCCTGGTTAGTTCCCTCTTGTTCTGCTGTCTGAGAGTGAAGTCCCTGATGTTGTTACAGTGTGATGTCACTGTGCTCTGTTCATCAGTGTATCCTGCACCTACACTTTCTTTGAAAATTTCTCAGGGAAGGATGGCCAAAGCAGGGCAGAATTTGGACACTCATGAATCCTCTGGCCAAATGCCATCCAAGTATCATACTGACATCAACTCTTATTGATGTCATTCTTTTATTTTTTTTTCTTCTTCTCCCCAAAGTCCCTCAGTACATAGTTGTATATTCTAGTGGTATGTCCGTCTGGGTCTGCTATGTGGGACACCACCTCAGCATGGCTTCATGAGTGGTACTAGGTCTGCCCCCAGGATCCGAACCGGCGAAGCCCTGGGCCACCAAAGCAGAGCACACGAACTTAACCACTCAACCATGGGGCCGGCCCGATTCCTTTATTTTGAATAGCTCTGCCTGGAAGACATAAGAACAAGTCAATAGGAATATTATATTCTGTCGTGACTATGTCCTCCTTTTGACTTTTCAAAACACGAGAAAATAGTTGGGGAGCAGAGTTGAACTAGTCTCTCCAACTGGAGAGCACAGGAATCTAAAAGACAGACACCTTTTCATTTTCTATGATTACATGTTGGCCAGTCAAAGAGGAGTTCCTTCATCTTTAATTTTAGCAACAAAATAGTCAGATTCACCTGAAAGATGACACTGACTAGCTAAAAAAGGAAATAAAATGGCCCAGTTGTTCATTCTAGTCAGACGTATTCAGGGCAGGGAAAAGGAAAGTGGGAGGAAGGAGCAGGTTGGTGGCAATAGGTCTAGTCCTGCTGTCTCTTAGCTGGCCCTGGCAGTAGTTTCAGAAACTAATTTTGGCTGCCTTCACAGCAATCGTTACAATGTGAGGAATTTAGCATCTCCTGCTCAGTTTTTGGCCTTAACTGAAAATCTGAGACAATGGGGAAAATCTTACTTAACAACCTCTTAAATTTGTATACTCACTCCAAATTCTGTAAAATGTCAGCAAAAACAGTGCCATATAAGATAAACTCTGAAAATGTCAAAATAATCAATGAAATATCATAATCATTGCAGTTTTCTACACAGTTGGAAAATTATCAAACCTCTTTGCCATGAGCAGTTCTGGTTTTATTCTCAAAGGCCTCTATTAAAAATATGTATATACAATAAATTTATACTTGTGTATTACACTCAGAGGATGTGCCAGATAGATATGCCTAGCCCCAAAAATGATAATATTCACAAGTCAGTTACTGACTTTCTCTTGTAACCCTCCGGGCTCGCTATTTGTCATGTGGCTCTCAGCGTTATTCCCAGGC
The DNA here is from genome assembly GCF_041296265.1 of Equus caballus. Classification (NCBI taxonomy): domain Eukaryota; kingdom Metazoa; phylum Chordata; class Mammalia; order Perissodactyla; family Equidae; genus Equus; species Equus caballus. The sequence goes on from NC_091688.1 coordinate 96,099,108, forward strand.
TTCTGGGATCTCCCTTGTATCACAGAGTGGCTGGGAGCCTGTAAACTACATCTCACAGACTTTGCCAGCTGCTTTCTAGTGAGGTTCTGCCAATGGGAGGCACTATTGGGAGATTGAAAGATAGGAGGGAGGGAGAAGTCTTTTGAGTTTCTTTCTACTTCTGCTGGTGCATCTAAGCATGAGTGGGAGGGGCAGGGAGGCGCAGGCTGCAGCGTCCTGCTCAGTGCAATTCCACAGCAATGGCAGACGTGGAGCTCCATCAGCCTGAGAAGCACAATGTTTATGGGCTCTGGCTCCAGCAGAAGCAACTGAAGCCTCTGCAGCAGGAGACTGTGGGCTCTTGGGTTCCTGCAGCATCAGTAGGGATATGGGCTCCTAGCTGCCTGCAAAGGGTGGCGATAGTTGCAGCAGCCTCAGAGCAACAGTAGAGCCTCAATAGGCTTCTCAGCACAGCAGTCCTGGACTCGGGGTAACCCCATTGCCTCTGCTCCTCCTCCACCAAAGAGGTGGTAGGAACAGGTCACCTCAACTTGCCCTCTTGACTTTTTCAGTCTTTCCAATTTCATAACCAGTTCTCTATATGTTTTCCTGAATGATCACTTAATAATACACCTTCTCTATCTTTCTTAACACTAATGACTCAAGAGAAAACAATAGAGACATATATTCTGTTAATTTTCCATATAAATATTTGATGAATGCTGCAAAATTTTGCAATTTAAAAATAACTTACAGAGAGCAAAATTAGTAAGTCTCTGAAGTGAAAAACATTAAAAAGTTACAGAATTTGGGTTAAACATGATGGGTTAAACACATGTATTCAATCCTGAAATACCACTAAAATAAGAGTAAAGGAATAAAAAATGTACACAACCACAAAGACAAAGAAAACAGAAGAGGAAATGAGATAGCAGAAACAGTAGACAAGAGATAACAGCACAATTTTGCAAGATGGAAAAGACATGGACTGGTGGAATCTGATTAGCAGAGCTCAGGAAGCTGAAGCCAGAGATTCAAGTAGCAAATCATCAAAAAGTCTCAGGAACATACAAAAAAACAGAAATCCAAGTAGCTTCAGACTTAAAAATTGTAACAACAAAGCAATATTTTCTAAATTCTAAGGGTAAGTTATTTCTAACCTAAAGCTCTTTTCTCAGCTATACTTGAATCAAATGCAAAGACAGAATTAAAATATTCTCAGTATGTAAAAGCTTCAAAAATTTAACCTTGTATGCAGCATTTGTAAAAAGAAAATTCTAGAAGATGTGCTCCATCAAGACAAAAAAATAGACCAACAAGGAAGAAGACATCAAACCCAAGAAATAAGGAATTCAATACAGAGGCAAAGAAAATAAAGAGAGAGAGAAAATGTCCAGCAATGACAGCCTAGAACGTCAGCTAGGGTCTTTGGCCTAGAGAGCAATGAACCCATATTGGCACAGAAGGATCATGGACTCCAGAAAAGATAAAAGAAAGAAAGAGAGAAAGAGGGAGAAGGAAAGAAGGTAGGGAGGGAGAGACAGGAGAGAGAGAGAGAGAGACATAATGAGAGAGAGAAAAAGGAAGGATGGAAGAAAGAAAAAGAAATTGTATGTTGAAAGGCACGAAGTTTATTGAAAGCCATTTTCTAGTTCCGTGAGAAAGTTTGGGGTTAAAATTGTCATAGGGATCTAGATAACAAAGCAAATGACATAATAAAAACTTGTGAAAAGGAGGAGAGAGGAATGTAATCATAGTACAGTACAGACAAACTATCAGTATTGATAGATCAGAAAAGTATGATAAAACTATAACGGGAGAATAGGAGGAAAAATAGGTGTATGCATTGAAATTAAGGTTGAGCAGGCAGTGTAAAAGAGAGACTCCTAATCTTCCATAGAAGGAAGCTAATAAATAATGTCTAAAATTAGAACAAAAATGCACAGAAGTAGCAATAAGATATGGTGTTAGAAATTAGGAGGTAAATACCAGATTAAACAGCTAGAAGAGATTGAAAATAAATGTTTGCTTGAAGAGAATGAGAAAGGGACAGCAGTTTGCTTCTATTTATTTGTTTGTTTTTAGGCTTGCAGTACTGTTTGGCTTTTAAATTTAAGCGCAAGTATTACTTTGAGAATAATCATAAATTTTTTAAAGTAAATAAAATAAAATATAAGGCGTTTGAGTAATTTCATATATACAGGCAGTGCTCTAATCAATAATAAATTGGAACATATGAAAATCAAGCTATATTTTCTTTAATGAAATTAAACATTAACTGTTTAATATATTCCCTGCAATCTTTATCACTACTAAAGTACTTCACAATTTTCATAATATGCAAAGATAGCTTTCAGCTCAAATCAGGTAAAACTTTTATAAACTTTGAATTGAGTAGATGTCAAATTATTTTGGTTACTAAGGTATTCTTTTAGGTCCTGTTCTGATTATTTTTACTACATAATGAATGGTCCTAAAACGTAGTGGCAAAAGCAATGGTAACAATTTTATCATTCTCTCTCTCAGTTCTGGGGTTCTTGCCCGAGGTCTCTCATGCAGTCATATTCAGATGACTAGGGGGGCTGAAGCCAGAGTAAGCTCAAAGTCTTCCTCCCCTAAACGTGTAGCAGTTGGTGTTGGCTCTTGTCTGGGACCTCAAAGGAGGCTGTCAGCTCCTGATAACCTTCTCACAGCCTTCCCATGGGCTTCGGCTTCCTCACAGCCTGGCTGTTGGGTTTTAAGAGTGAGCATACCAAGTGGACAGGCGGAAAGAAGATTTATCACCTTTTATGACCTAGCCTCCGAAATCAGATAGTTACTTCCTCCATAGTCACAATCCCCCGAAAATCCAAAGGAAGGGAAAATAGATCTCCACTTCTCAATGGGAAGAGTGCCAGTGTCACATTTTAAGAAGAGCATTTGGGACAGGGGATCTTTTCTCAACTATTTTGGTAGATGCAATCTACCATAGGTCTCTTTGTTCCAGTATAGAAAAATCTACATTCACATAATCTTGAATAACCAGTACCTATCTTCAAAAGGAGACGTGATTAGACCAGCAGATTTCAAACTGGCACATGTGTGCTTTGGGGACATGAATAATTTTAGGGAAAGAATTTCCGAATCCTAAGCTTCACAAGTACTATTTCCAAAATTAGACTGCCTGAGAAGATTCATGCCAGTTGCTCATTTTACAAAGGAGAGGTGTGCCCATCATCCATTTTAGCATCTTACATGGTGCATTGATCCTGAGTGTAAAAATCTCCAGAGTTCCAAACAATAGGACAATTCAAAACATTGGTGTTGGTGTTGAGAAAGTAAAAGACTAATAACTCAGTCATAAAATCTGGAATTGGTTTCGATTCTTTGCCTTTAACAAAACTGAAAGAAGACCTAATTAGGATGACAGCTGGTAGATCATTAAAAATAATTTTTGATGATAGATAACTATGTGACTTTGGCATGTAACTTGGAAGGAATTCAAATATTTGAGTGACATTGCTAAAACAAAACTCTTTCCATTCTCTTCCACTTTTTTATGGGAATATGTTTTCTCAGATCTTACATACATAAAAACAAAAATAGAAGAGATCAATGCTGATCTTTGTCCCATTCTAGCAATAAATAATATGCATCCACAGATACATACATTTATTGAACAAAAAATAGCTCAACCATCTGAATAATGGGTGCATTTCTAATGTTTTATCTTTATATTTATTATCTAAATGTACAATTATTTATGTTGTTTAGGTTAACTTTGTATTAATAAGTGTAATGAAAATTTAATTCATAAGAAATTTTAACACTTGAAGTCTCACGGTCAAAAATACTTTCAGGCAGAAAGAATATATTAAACTATGATAAAATCCTACTGGAAAAGTGGTATGGAAGTAGGAGTTGAGAGAAGAAAAAGATACATGAAGAATTACTGACTGTTAAAATGAGTTTATTCCTGTATTTTTATATGGATTATGGTGGGAACCAAAATGGATACATTTCAAAGACTGATGAAATTTTTTTGTCAATGTTCACGATTTTCTATAAACTATATATTTTACAACTATTTAAGCTTATGATGAGAAATTTTAGAGGTCAACAAAAATTTGTAAGAAGGGATAACATTTTCAAAATTTACTTAAGACCATTGATTTAGAATCTTAAAATACCCTCCAAAATGATATGAAATCTGAGCCTAATTACCAGCAACTATTTTATGTGGGTTATTTTTTGTTGTTAGCTGGAAGAACGAGTCTCTCAACATTTTCATATCCTCTTCAACTATACAGTTGTTTTTATTATATATTATGTATGTAACTGTGAGGAATTCATTGGCACAATAAAAAAAGAAAATCTTGTTTTATTAAATCTGGCAGAAAATTGGTATGGTTGAATTTTATTATTATGTCTAAGAGTAATTAGTTAGAGCTGAGATTTCTGATTTTACCCAGAAATATTTTATGTACCTGAAGGAACATACCTAGAATTAAAAATCTACATTGTGACATTTTTGAGGAGTATGGGGCATATAGAACACAGATATAAATGCTTGTCCACATCTTTTGAAGATTATTGATAATATGTACTGAACATAGGATCTGAAAATCCAGATACATGCTTCTTGCTTTCTCTTCAGTGCCTCAGTTCCCAGCAAGAGCAAGTCTCAAATAATGTTATTGATATTATGTATCCCAAGGCTCGTCATGGTGCCTGGCACAGTATAGAAGCTCAAGATCTACTTGTTGAATTGCTGAATGAATGAAAGACCTGGGATTTATTCACTTAGTGAGTTGGTCAGTAAGCCTTTTCTACGTTCAGAAATTTTCTGTTAAAGCGCAAATTTACATTTGAGTTATATCATCTGAACAGTGGTTCCCCAAAGTCTGCCCGTAGTCTGACTGCATCAGTGTCACCCAGAGTATGTGTTATAAATTTAATTTCCTGTACCCACACCCCATATTATTAAATTACATATTTGAGGGGGCAAGGTCTGAGAATCATCATTTTTAATAGGCTCCACAGTTGATTGTCACACACAAAATTGACAGGAAGCTGGAGCATCAGTTTTGGAAACAAGAAAAACCAGAGTGGATTTATTCAGAGAATGAGAAAGCAGAAAATACAGGCAGTCTCAGGGGAAAAAATAGTCTGGTCAGGGCTGGAAATGAAAGAATGCCAAACATTTGTCACTGTACTCAAGACTCAAATTCAAGGGAGAGATTGACCACAGGTCTACCTTGGATCACCTCGGTATTCCATTAGGGTGAGGTCAGGGCCATGATTAATAGTTCTGCTAGACTGTGTCTGATGGAGAAGGGGGTTTTTCATAAACATAAATCAAAATTCTTCCAGAAATCAGGCAAGTTGTCAAGGAACCAAAAAATGTTTACAAATATAAGGCTGTCCACAATGGAATGGAGCACCTCGTAGAGTAGCAGGTACCTGTCAATAGACAACCAAACACTAGACTGTTGCTCAACCTGAACACTATAGAAAGTATTCTTGTATCAAGAGCAATTGGATAACCTTGAGATTGCTCTTCCATCCTGAGTCTGTGGTTCTTTACTATTAATTGAATTTCAAAATCATGTGATCCAAGTTTTAAAAATCAGTCAAACATTGTTTAGAATCCTTTAGAAAAAGTAAATAATTAACTACATTGGTAATTTTTTGCTATTATATATTGTCAATTATGTGTAATGACAGAATACTAGGTAAAGTCTACTGTAGGGATGAATAATCAATAATCATCTGCTCAGCTCTCAGCCCTTTGAGCCAGCCTGACCCCTTCCACTCATCATGTGCCCACTGTTCCATAAAGAAAAACTTCAGTCCTTTCCCCTCACATTGTCAAATGGGGAAATTGTCAAGAAGCCACCTGTTCATTTCCAAATGGCTTTTGGTTTGTCCTACTTTATTTTTTGGCTAAAAACTTTTTGGCCTCATTTTTGGCTCTGCAAATCTAATGTCCTTTCTCTCCTCTGGCCTATACAGATTTAAAGTTCATCTCTGCCAATCCGTTTGACTCACAGCATCCTCAGAGTTTTGAGTAAGAACTGTCTACTCCTCATCATCATGGAACCTAATTAATAAATCCCTTTCTCCAACTTGGTTCATGTTGGCTGGATCATTCTCTAATCCCACAGAAGCAGGGAAGTTTAACTATGTTCATAAATCTGTGACATGATTGAATATGGAGATGTTCACTGGTTAGCTAGGAAGTAAACATTGACAAAACATCCAAATAATGAAATAACTGTGCACCCACATCATTTTTCAGGAATTTAAATGTATATGTCTTCAGCCTTTCTGAGTCATGTCATTATGTTTTCAATGATAGAATGGACATGGTACACTGCTCTGTGAAGAATACCTCATTACCTTTCACAGTTCTCTGAATTTCATAGTGTTGCCTAAAAATATCTTTTCACTAGACGAGCCTAGAAGAACAGCACTCAAGAGAGTTGTGTTTTCCATTGCATTGATCTTAGTCAGTGGACTCCAATGCATGATTGAGTTGCCTGCTGCTAATAAATCAACAAACATTACATCTGTTCTCACCTGCATTTCGGTCTTTCATCTGTGTGCTGAGTGATATTTAATGTTAAGCTAATACGAGAGTTGCCTTTTCTCTCTGGTTTGTTTTGGATTATTTTCTTTCATACATTTACCAATGCCCAATCTCTTCAAAAATTCACACATACTGACGATCTGTGTAACATATCCAGGAAAATAATTTTATTTCTCTCAAGAAAAACATTACATATGTATTGACTCAATTCTTAGACTATGAAAACCAACTTTTAGACAATATAATCAGGCTGTAGTTGACACCTGTTATCGGTGCCACAAAGAAGTCAAATGCAAAATAAGTGTATCATAAAAGTTCACTGGCTATCCACCGGAACCGTATCCACACAAGGGGATGATATTGGTTAAAAAAAAATGAAAAAAAGATAAAAGGTACATCTTATGCCATAAGATTAACTCCTGAATGTAGGCTGGTTCCAGGTACTAAGTTAACCTTATAATTTTGAGAATTGCTGATGTGGTCTGAGCTAAAGTATATGTACTCAATAAACGGATAATCCTCACCTGGTAAGAATACAGTTCCTGTTCAACAGTTGAGGGATAACAGGAAAATCCATAGCTAGATGCAAAAGGTAATCAGACAGAGGCACTGCAAAAGGGAACTGTGTTAGAGTTCTCCAGAGAAGCGAACCAACAGGAGAATGAGAGGTATTATAATGAATAGGCTCACAAGATTATGGAGGCTGAGAAGTCCCACCATCTGCAGTCTGCAAACTGGAGCCCAGGGAATCCTGGTGGTATAAATCCAGTCTGAGTCTAACTGCCTGAGAACCAGAAGCACTGATGGTTTAAGTCCTAGTCCAAGGGCAGGAAAAGACCAATGCCTCAGCTCTAACAGTCAGGCAGAGAGAGAGAATTTGTCCTTCCTCCATCATTTTCTTCTACTCAGGACCTCAATGGTCTGGATGACGCCCACCCACATTCAGGGAGGGCAATCTGCTTTACTCAGTCCACAAATTCAGATGCTAATCTCTGCCAGAAACACCCTCACAGTCGCAGACACAGAAATAGTGTTTAACCAGATATCTGGGCATCCTGTGGCCCAGTCAAGTTGACACATAAAACGAGGCTTCACAGGCACCAAACCTAGCACTAGAAAATCTGATTTGAAGTCCTGGCTGTGGCACTATGTCTGTCCTTGAGCCTATGTTTCTTCATCTGAAAAATGAAAGTAATAACACCTCACTTACAGTGTGATGGAGAGAGTAAAGGGATATAAAACAGATGTAAATGTGCCTTGTAAATTTTAAAGTGGTCTAGAAATATAATGTACTATTATTTCTGTTTCCTGTTAGTGCCACACTGTTAGCTGTCTAGATACAGTAAGAGGGCTGGACAGAACAAATTTCAGACAAAACTTTCATCAAAGTGATTTCATTGTAATGAGTAGTCTCATGCTTTTGGATACAATGGTAGATAAAAGACTACCAAAGATATTAAACGAAAGCCTCAACTAAAGAGGCTGTGCTAAGACAAACATAGAGCCCATGAGATCCGTTCAATAGGAATTCAGATAGATGGGCGAGCCCAGCAATGCCTGGACTGGTGTCCGAGCAAACTATCTCAAAAATTAAAGTAATCAATTGGGGTTATTATCTCAACACCAGTACAGGTGAATGTAGACAAGTGCTGTTTCTGGAGTGTCTACATAGTTGCCATATCCCTGTGAATACCAGTTAAAAAAAATTTTATTGCGCAAAGAAATATTTTTATTACACACACACAATAAGAAGCCATTGCTTACGTCAGTGATGGAAAAAAATATCTAGAGAAAAAGAAAGAATTAGTGATAGAAGTGAGCACAGAGAATAGCTCCTACTTTAAAAGCGATGTGGACTTAGGCTTGCCAGAAGTCCCAGACCTGTCATTCCCCCAGCTACTATCACGCCTTACACCAAAGCTGTCAGGTGTGAATCATAGAAAATCTGCTGCTTTCTCTGGGTGCTGAGTTCACTGAGAAGGAGGCAACTGAACTATTCCACCATAGTCCTGGGTCTTTCTTCCCTGACAGATTCAACTTCTGCTAAGAATCATGTTTCACAGCAATGATGAGAAATGAGAACTGGAGAAAAAAATGGTCACAAATTCGAACTAAGGGTCTGGCAAAGTAGTTAAATAAAGTAAATGATATCATTTAAATAAAAACAATTTCCCCAAAACCAGAATTTTCCCCCAAGTCTTCTTAATTGGTTAAGACCCTACCTTCTGTCAGTCACTTAAGCTCAAGCATGTGCTCATCTTTGAGCACCCTCCCTGCCTTTATCTCTACGGTTTATGAATTACCAAATCTTTTTTTATTTATAGGAACATACCACGGGAGTGATATCTCTTGTCTCTTCCTTTTTAGCCCCTCTGTTAATACTTGTTTCCACATTATTTTCGTGAAATCATTACAATAGCATCCCAACTGACCTCCCTGCTTAAATTTTCCTCTCACTCTGTGACCTATGCAACACTACCAGATGTACCTCCCTGTTCACACCACTTTCCAACTCAAAGTTCCAACTCAGTGGTTCACCACTGCATACAAAATGAAGTCCAAATTTCCTAGGCTAAAAATTGAATGTCTAAAAATACCAAGTGTTGGAGAGATTGTGAAGCAATAAGAACTCTCCTGTGCTGCTGGTGGAAGTGTATGGATAGGAGGATTTTGGAAAGCCAATGCTCAGAATCTGCTAAAGCTGAACATGTGCATATCATATGACCCCAAATTCCACACAAACAGTCACTTTGATCAGTAAATTTTGGTCTATTCATACATTGAAACATTCATAAAACAATGAAAATAAATAACTATAGATACATTAAACAGCATACATAAATCTCCTCAACAATACTGAATGAAAGAAATTAGGCACAAAATAATATATACGATCTAATGACATTTACATAGAATTCAAAAATAGGCAGCATTAATCTTTGGTGTTAGAAGTCAGTGTAGTTTCCTTCAGGGAAAAAGAAAAGTGTGGTGTTTGAAGGCGCACAAGTGTGGCTTCTGATGTGCTGGTAATGTTCTATTTTGCAATCTGGATAGTGATTTCATGAGTGTGCTAACTTTGTAATAATCCATTGACCTGTACACTTATGTTTTGTGCACATTTCTGTAAAGTTTTTTAAAAATGTAAGTTCTTAGCTTGGCTCTTAAGGCTGACCACAATCTTTCCCTACCTGTTTCTCTAAACTCACCCTCCTTCAACCTGCCTCCGTGAACATTGTGTTCCAACTATGTCTTAGTCAGTTCAGGTCGCTGTACAAATAACCACAGAATGCACAGCTTAAACACAAACATTTTTTTTTACAGTTATGAAGCCTGGGAAGCCCAAGATCAAAGTGCCGTCAGATCCAGTGTCTGGTGAGGAGCTGCTTTGTGGTTTGCAGATGGCCATCTTCTTGCTGCGTCTTCACATGGTGGAGAGTAGAGAGGCATGAATCAAGCTCTTTCATTTATCTTCTTAAAAGGCACTAATCCCATCATGAGGGCGCCACTACCATGACCTAGTCACCTCCCAAAGGCCCCACCTCCTCATACCATCCCACTGGGGGATAGGGTTTCAACATATGAAGTTGAGAGGGATACAAACATTTAGTCCGTAACAAACTACATTGGTTTATTCACTCATCCCAGAACAGGCTCTATTATTTTTTAACCCTGTTCTTTGGTTCAAGCCGTTTCTCACTGGCAATCATCTCTTCATATCAAAATCCTATCTATTTTTCAAAGCTCAAATCTATCATTGTATGAAGCCTTTCCTGACGTCAGCAGACGTCTTTCGCTCTCTAAGTTGCAACAATAATATGAACCTCTTTTAAGGACTTGATCCTATAAATCGCTGTATTTCAGATATTTTTTTAATTTGTCTTATCCTTTAACAAGTGTATAAATCATTGGAGAACCAGGAACTTTGTCTTACATATCTTGGAATTCCTTGTATTACTTCACATGTTGCCAGCATGTGTTGAAAAGTTGATAATTGGATGACTGTGTGACTAAATGACAAGCAAATCAACCATTGAGTCAGTTCCTTATAAAACATCTACAATCATTATACACCTCCAAGAGGACCTTATGAGTTAAGTTTTATCCCAGCCTAGGAGTACAGGTTAGTCTCCCAGTGTCCTCTTAGTTCTTGCCAACATCCGGATGAGTGATGGAGAGTTATATTGTTTTGTATCTTACAGAGCCCCAAAGATGAAAGATGAACAGACTGAAAGCCTAGAATTGGTGAACATACTACCAGCCCAAGACGAAATTGTGAAACAGGAAGTTGTTTCTTTCCCAACTCTCCTCCAATCCTCATGTCTTCATCCCCTGCCCACCAATCCTGTCTCCTTCACTTCTCTTCCTTCTCAGAGATCAGTACTGACAGAACCAACAGGATGTGCGTGTGTCTGTGTGTGTGTGTGTGTGTGTGTTTGTGTGTGGAGAGACAGAGAAAGAGAGAGAGAAAAAATTATTATAAGAAATTGGCTCATGTGATTACAGAGGTTAACAAGCCCAAGATATATAATCAGCAAGCTGGAGACCCAGGACAGCTGATGGTGTAGTTGCAGGCAAAAGCTGTTCAGACTCAAGACCCCATAAGAGCCAATGTTTCAGTTCAGCTCCAGAGGCAGGAAAAGATTGATATCCCAGCTCACCAGTCAGGCAGAAGTTGTTCCCTCTTACTCATGACAGAGTCATCCCTTTTTTTTCTATTCAGGCCTTCAACTGATTGGATGAGACTCACCCACATTAGGGAGAGCAATCTGCTTTGCTCAGTCTACCAATTCAAGTGTTAATCTCACCCCAAAACACCCTCACAGACACATCCAGAATAACGTTTGGCCAAATATTATCCTCTGGACCTTGAGGCCAAGAGAAGTTGACACATAGAATGAGCCATCACAATTGCCCTCCTAGCTTTTCCCTCTTATTTCTGGCAAAAAGTAGTCTATTGTTCCTTTAGAGCATTTACTCATCTTCATTCTCAAATGTGTGGTTTGTATGGGATTGCAAACCTTCCCTTCCAACTCTAAAAGAGGGCCCCAAAATGATCCAGGTATTCTGTCTTCTTGACCACAGTGCTTAATACACAGATGGATAAGAGTTAATGGATAGAGTTAACGGGATAATGATATCAATAGCTAACATAACAAATATTACCACAATTAACCATCACAACAACCCGCTGGGACATATGCTCCCAAAGAAAAGAGAAAGATTTGAGAGAAATAGAAGCTTTGACTCTTCAACTGGATTTAGTAACATACAGATGTGATGACTGGAACTGCCCTATCCATTAAGTTCAGCTTTGAGCATAGAAAAGTCAGCCTGAGAGCAAAAGCAACCCAGAGGGGGGCTCTTGATGATATAATTTGAGTGCTGAATGAAGGTGCACATGAAACCAGGCTCACTGTAGACTTTTCAGCTCCCTGAGTCAGTAAATTCCCTATTTTGATTTAAGACATTTGAGTTGGGTTTATGTCACTTGCAATAGCAAAATTCGTAGTTGATGTAGAAATTAATACCAGAAGTAGGGGGTTGTAAGTGACAAACCCTAGAATGTAGAAGTGACTTAGTCCAGGTAAGTAGATAGTGGAAACTGAGAATCCTTAGCTGACACAGTAACACGATCAGGGATGTGCAAGTAACCCAAGACAAGCTATTGACGCGTGAGGGGATGTAGCTGAGGCTTCTGGAAAAAAGAAGCTTCGATCCTTCCAACAAATTTAGTGGTAAAAAAATATAATATGTGAAGCCACAAAAAGGGATCCTGGCTGAAACAGAGACAACCTAAAGGAAGCACAACCAAGAGTCCGATCCTGATAATAATTTTTGTACCCTGTGCCAGTCGGTCCATTCAGGAGATAGAGAGATAAACAGTGGAAGTTTAATGTAAAGAATTATTAATTTATGTTAAGAGTAACCATAAGATATAAGGAAATTTTATGTGGTACCCAGGGCTAAGGAAGAATATCCACAAAAAGACAAAATTGGAAGGGGACCTTCTCCCCAAGGCTGGGGTTCAGACCTCCTTGGAAAAGGAGTAGTTCCACCCCACCCCTGCATAGCCCTGAAATTACCTAGATTTCCTGGACCAGAGCTGTTCTGCCTTTTCTGGGCAGTCAGGAAGCAGCTCTGCGGAGTGCAGGTGGGGAGCAAGCAGTCAGCAATAGCTAGAGGGTAGACACCTTCTGGTCCACAGGTAAAGCATGCAGGGCTTACAGAGGGAGCAGATGCTAGCTTGGTGGGAACCCTCTGGAGCACTGACTGGTTGCACAGGGACCTGTAAAAGGACCTGTCTTGCACAGATAAGAAGCCTTGGGAGTGCTAATTTCACATCAGGTGTGCAGCAGGAAGGTTATTACCAGGCTGCAGGGTTGCCCAAGGACAACGTTCTGGGCACATGGCTAGGGCTGAGCTTCACCAAATGTCCTTAGACCCACACTGCTGGCTCACGGAGCGGCAGCCAGACATAGCAGAGGAGCCCCTTCCTCCTGCAAGGTTTCTCCAGCACCTTCTACTGAGAATGCTTAACATCAATCTCTCTTTATTAGTTTTTTTAATTTTTTAAATTATTTTGTTGAGGTCATATTGGTTTACAAGATTGTGTAATTTCAGATGGACATTATTATATTTCAGTTTCTGTATAGACTGCATCGTGCTCACCACCAATAGTCTAATTTTTACCCATCACCATACACATGTGCTCCTTTACCCTATTCGCCCATCCTCCCACTCCCTTCCCTTCTGGTAACCACTAATTTGTTCTCTTTATCCACGTATTTGTTTATGTTCCACACATGAGTGAAATCATACAGTGTTTGTCTTTCTCTGTCAGGCTTATTTTGCTTAACATAATATCCTCAAGGTCCATACACGTTGTTGCAAATGGGACAATTTTGTCATTTTTTATGGCTGAGTGGTAGCCCATTGTATATATATATACCACATCTTCTTTATCCGTTATCCATAGAAGGGCACGTGGGTTGCTTCCACATCTTGGCTATTGTAAATAATGCTGCAATGAACATGGTGGGGAGGGGGGCATACATCTCTTTGTATTGTTGATTTCACGTTCTTTGGATAAATGCCCAGCAGTGGGATAATTGGATCTATGGTATTTCTACTTTTAATTTTTTGAAAAATCTCCATACTGCTTTCCATAGTGGCTGCACCAGTTTGCATTCCCATCAGCAGTGTATGAGGATTCCCTTTTCTCCACATCCTCTCTAACACTCATTATTTCTCGTCTTGTTAATTATAGCCACTCGTTGTAGTTTTGATTTGCATTTCCCTAATAATTAGTGATGTTGAACATCTTTTCATGTGCCTGTTGGCCATCTGTATATCTTCTTTGAAAAAATGTCCGTTCATATCCTCTGCCCATTTTTTGATCGGGTTGTTTGGTTTTTTGTTGTTGAGTTGTATGAATTCTTTACGTACTTTGGAGATTAACCCCTTGTTGAATATATGATTTGCAAATATTTTCTTCCAGTTGGTGGGTTGTCTTTTTGTATTGTTCACGGTTTCCTTTGCCTTGCAGAAGCTTTTTAGTCTTATGTAGTCTCATTTGTCTATTTTTTCTTTTGTTTCCCTTGCCTGAGTAGACACGGGATTCAAAAAGATGCTGCTAAGACCAATGTCAAAGAGTGTCTTTAAAAGAGATACACCAAAATTGATTGTCTATTATCATAGAACATATATTGAAGAGTGAATTCAGAACCAAGAGGCAACAAACTGAAGAGTGGTGCACAGGCTACGAGTATTGGTCATGAGAGCCAATGAATTCTCTTCTCATTTTAGGCATTTTCTGCTGGATTTTCTGTATATTGCAATTGAAAGATTGCTGATACAGGGCCCAGGCCTCATATCCTCTATAGCTAAGCAGACTTTTTCATTGAGCATTATATGCTTTCCTGACAGCCTTTCTGCCTCCATTTCCCAACCAAAATCTTTCAGCCCAGGTCTCATTTTTTTTCGGTGGAATCCTACTTAATACTTATTGATATATATGTTAACAGCCTATCAATAACATCTTTTTATTCTAATAAGAGCATTCAAGAAAATGAGATCTTAAAAGAGAAGGATGATGGAGTTTTTAGGTATTTTGACAAGTTGATAGAAAGATATTTTAGGGACTGTGGCAATTTGGGTTCTCCTCAAATATTTATGCTATTATCTATAATAATATACTATAGTCAGAATTTTCCAGGCTCTCAAATCTGCATGGTTGTTCTAGAATTCTACAGTGCCAACAAAACATGGCTCAACAAGGAGTAGTTTATTTCACCATGAAGAAAAGAAATCTAAGTAAGCAACCGTAACAGTCATGGACTATTTAGGTAAAAAGACATTTGCTTTATGTGCTTTTTAAAAAGAAACAGAAATACCAGGGAATGGAATGAAGGAACTAAAAATTTACTCACTACCCTTGGTGATTAAAATAATCATTCTATGGAGTAGACCCCAAGGAATTTATAAAAGTCCTTAATTAGACTTCAAAAAGTTTGATTTTAAGATTTTGTCTGATATATCTTTTTTTTTTAAGCATCAGTGATTTCTCCTAAACTCCTCAGTAGTCTTATCTATGTAATGGTAACTGGTCATTTTTATTTGTTTATAAATGTTTCTTAGTTCTAGGGGTTTATAACCAAAAAGTTTATTATTAAAAAGTTTTAGTTCACCTCAAATACTTTCTGTGCTATTTGGGAAAAGTATCTAGGGGAATATTCACGTAAGAAGAGTAACCCAATTTAACAGAAAACATGAAAAATTGTTGATGAAGTGCTTTGTATGTACGTGTGTTTGGCCCAAAGGAAGCATCGGACAAGCTCTGGGAGTGGGAGGCAGAGTGGAAAGATGCAGCATCTCCTCCTTTGCCTGCTTGTGTCGGATAAATGGATCATTTTATTGTCAGGTTGGTCAAGACTGAATGTCAACATTATACAGGAAGGTCCCAAAGGCATGCAGTACAGAGCATGCTATTCCAGCTTCCTTCGCTTGATGCTATTAAATGAGCTCACAGTCTGTAAGAAAAAAGTTAGAGAAATTGAAGCCTAATAAGTACCTAGTTTTATAGCAGTAGTTTCAGTTCAAACTCCTCATGAGTTTATGTGTGTTTTTATGGAAAGACTATGCGTAAAACAACACTCAAACAGATGAAATTTACCAGAGAAAATAAACAAAACTTACCTTTGAATTGCTATACTGATTGGTGGAGGTTTTTTCCTTTCAATAACAATAGCTCAACAGTCACCTAGAATGTGTGAAAACTCTAAGCCCCAACAGTGGATGGCATATTTAATTTGAAACATCAGAAATACATTCTATGTTCATTTAGAAAATTTTGGCTGGGTTACATATAAGGAACATTCATCCATTCATTTCACAAAAATTTACTGAATATCTATTACATATTAGGAAACCATAGTTCCTGCCTTTGTAAATCTGTCTAGCATATGAGAAAGTTTTGTTGCTCTAAACATCTTTGATTATTATGTGTTAAATGGACACCACACTTCAAGAAGGACATAATAAAAATAATAATCATTTTTATAAAGTGATACAACTTCCAAATGTTCATATATATATATATATATATATATATAGTCAGTAGTAATATTCAATATATTTACCGATTGGTACAGTACAGGCTTAAACAAACCAAAATGCAAATAGCATAAGATTGATTTTGGAATAAATCTGTGGAGTATAGAATCTCAGCCATTATATCCACTTATACGTATGGTTTGCAAGTTTCCACTGAGCCAGGGGCAGGACCTTAAATGGAACTTGTTCCCTGTCCTCCACCATAAGTAGGATGAGCACTAACAAGAAATCATAATATTGGCAATTAGAAATTGATCATTAATATATATTTATTACCTGTCTACCATGTCTCAGAAACTGCACTTCGTGTTTGATCAAGACAAGTTAAGTTGCAGGCTGCTAAGAAGTAAATATGAAATAAGGAGGAAATAGCCAGGGTACAGTGAGAGAATATTGATAGTGGTGGAAGCAAGGCTGAGGAAAATGTTTACAGGATAGAAAACATTTTTCATATTTTAGGCTGAGGAGAAAGTTGTGGAAAGAGATAGATTGAAAGAGCAAATTAGAAAGGGCATAATTATTAGAGCAAGAACTTGCAAGAGGTAGAAAGCTTGGCTGGGGTCATGAGCACAGGTGAAGGAAAGGAGGAAGAAGGACTCTGTGGAAAGTGGGGAGATGAGAATGGATGAGAACTGTAAGTCAATTCAGTGATGTAAAAGAAGTAAAATAAGTCCCAGGATGTTGACAGGAATTTGAAAGGAAAGGACGAGGATGGTGCAGAATGAGAAAGAATAAATGAAC
Source organism: Equus caballus (assembly GCF_041296265.1). Lineage (NCBI taxonomy): Eukaryota > Metazoa > Chordata > Mammalia > Perissodactyla > Equidae > Equus > Equus caballus. Next base: position 96,116,011 of record NC_091688.1, read on the forward strand.
TTCAAGGAGACAGTGTGAAGGAAGTTTTTCACAGCTATAATAGCTATTTACTCTGTGAAGTAGTCAAAGTAATCTGCTAAGGGAAAACCACACAGCATTAAGTGCAAAGCTTGAAAAGAGTGGTAAAAAATGACCAGCATAGGAAATGGACAGGGCTATGTAAAGATTGCTAGATGATATTGAGAGTCCAACAGCAGTTGGAAATCATAAATGTATTAGTCAAGCAATCAACACTGTTATGTGATTTGCTGCAGTATTATCCAAGGCCTGCTTCCAGGATCAGAACAAATGGATGGCTAGGTTATTCTAGAATTGCAAATTAGGACAACAGAATGAGAAGGCCAGGAGAATGTTGAGAATTAAGAGTGCTGGTGAGAGAGAAGTTTAACTGAATCACCATGGGTTGTCAGTTGGATTGAATAAGGAAAGGAAGTCAAAGTCTTATTGATCAAGAACATACAAAGCTGACAAACTAGAAGAATCAATGAGAGTGATGATTGGCTGCTCCCCTCCATAAAACCTCTTTAAGGGCATTCTACAGCCTGGGACATGATGTTCAGTTTACCTCCTATAACCAGGCTTTCCATGACCTTGCCTGCCAGCAAGTTCATTTCCTATTCCTTCCCCCAGATGTCCCCAGGCATGCCACCTGTCCAGGGCACAGACTATGCTGCTTCCTGCCTTCATGTCACTGTTGTTCTTCCCAAAGATATCCTCCTCTTCTCCCATCCACCTGACAAACTTCCCAGCCTTCAAGACTCATCTTTTTAAAGTTTATTATGGGGAATTTGTCTGCAAAAAATGGCTGCCAAATTTTCATTTCATCCCTGTACACTCAAGCTATTACTCCCACAAAAAGCCCTTGATTCTGGCAAAACCAATAGAATGCGATAGCATGGGCACTGTGTCAGTTCCAGCCTGACCCAAGTTCCATGATGTAAAACATTTCAGGCTATCCCGCCTGGAGTATAAGCTGTCACGGGAGACAAAGGCCATAGGAGGAGGGCTGGCATATAGTACCTATACCCAGACATGACAGAAGACCTTCCTGGCCCTTCCTGTCTGTCTCAGCCACCAGGTGGAGCCCAGTCAAACCACAGAATTGTGGGAAATAATAAATCATTGCCATATTAAGTCACTAAGTTTGGAGGTTTAGTTATACAATTATAGAAAATGATATATCTCCTATTTTCATCTCAAGCACAACTGTTCAAACTTGTCTCACTATATCACACTACTATACCTATAATATACCTCTACTATTTTATTTATTATACTCGGATTGTAAAAAAACTTTCGCATATCTGCTCCCTTTCTATCCTGTGAAATTCTTGAGGTCAGGGACAATGTCTCAGTGCCAGGATATATAGATATAGATATAAATATGGATATGGATGACATAGATATAGATTTCCAAGTCCTAGCACACAATATATGATAGATACTCAATAAATTATGAGAACTAAATTGAGTCTGAATTGAATTAGTGGGAAGGAGGAAGAGAGAAAGACACTATGTTCAGTCATTGGAATTTCATGGTTAAATATTTCACAAGTGGAGCAGTTCCTGGAACAACATTGAACTATCTTGGAGGTGAAGTTGGCTGGAGTACAGTCTAGGAAGTGAGGTGAGAGTGGGTGCATCATTGAGGATGAGGACTTATGGCCTAGTATGATGATGGGAATTTTTGTGCAGTGGAAGATGGCTATCCTTAATGGGAAGAGATTGTGAGCTTCAGAAAAGGAGAGGCTGTGAGTGATAGTCTTTCACAGTTATAACGGTGCTCTTAAAGCAACACTGGACAATTAAGATGATGGTCCAACCTTCTGCCCAACGTATCCTCAGTGGAGAAAAAGTCCCCATTTCACAGACAGATGTGGAGGTTGTATTGTGCTGGTTTCCCTTTAAACCATTCGAATGCTCCTTCTCAGTCTCCTCCCCTTTCATTCTACTGCCACTGAAAGCTTTCTGCTCAATCCTCTTTCCTACACCTATTCTCTGGGCCATCTGAGTCACTCTTACAGCTTCAACCATCACTTATTCACTGATGTCTCCTAAATCTGAGCTTTCTGACTCCACATCTTTCATGAGCTTCAGAACTGTTATTTCCAATTCTCTTCCGAATATCTTCATTCTCTGGCATTTCAGATACAGCAAACTCAAGATGTTAAAGGACAAACTGATTATCTTCCACTCAAACCATGATTTTCTTCCTCTGTTTCCCAGCCCAGTAAGTGGCATCACTGCCAGCTCAGTCAGTATAGAAAGAAAGTCAGCATAATGGTTAAGACCTTGGGTTCTGGAATTAGTCAAACAGAATGTGCTCGAATCTGGCCTCCATAAATTACTACCTATACGAATACCTTGGCAAATTACTCCACTTTTCAAAACTTCAATTTTTCTTGTCTGTTATAATCCTCAAAGGTTTATAAAGAGGATTTAATAATGCCTATCGAAACCCTCAAAACTAATCATGCAGACTTGACCTCTTGAAGCCATCCTTAACTTCTCCCGTTCCCTTAGCACCTGACTCTCCCAAACAACTGACCACCAAGTTCGTCAATTCAGTTTCCAAAATATATCTTAATATATGCCTTTGTCTGTTGTCACTGCCACTAGCCTAGTATCACACCAAAACATACTTCAACACGCCTATTACTAATCTACTCTATACCATCTTTCACACGATTGCCAGAGATAGCTTTTCAAAAATATAAATCAGATCAAATCTATCTTCACTTTTGAATTTTTTCAATTGTCCTCTATTCTCTACACAAGTACTGCCAAACTCTTAAAAATCTGATATTTGCAGTCTTTCCTTGAATTACATCTCCAGTCCTACTCTACATCATTCCCACCATTCCCTATATTTTACACTCACCCTCCAGACACACTCTTCTGCCCTCGTGTCTATTTCCTTTCCTACATCCTCAGCACCCCTCTTCTCCTCTGAGAATTCCTGCCCCAGCTCAAATGTGATTTCCTCTCTGTTGTCTTCGCAGAACCCCCAGGCAACATAGATTGCTCCCTGGTCTGTTTTCCCACAGGACTGTATACAAACTTGTCACAGCCTTTACCATACACAGCATAGTTATTAATTGATTTGTCTACCTTCCCAGCTATACTCTGAGCTCCTCCTCAGAGGCAGGGATAGTGAAATATTTATTCTTGCATTACTAGTCCCTAACACAGTTCCTGGGATACCTAGGACACGTGAGATGCTCAATCCAAATCTTTCAGATATATAAAAAAAGAAAATCCTTAAAAGTAGGCATTAAATTGAGAGAGATAATCCCCAAGTATCTTTCCCAACTCTGAAATTCTAGGCTCTTCTTGTGAACTGAGCCAAAGTTTTTCTGCAGGCATGTGGGATTAGACTCTTGTCTGGGACAAATTTGTAGGATAGGATCTAGTGGGTGGTTTAGGGTGTACATCCAATTAATTCTATCACATTAACTTCAATAAATTATATTTTGTGAAGTTTATGCTTTTCAATTAAGCAAATTGAATTATGTGCAATAGTTGATTTTTAAAAATGGTGTCATGGTGAAGAAAGTGTTTTTTTGTAAAACCTTGTCAGCTTGAGTGACATGTGAGTACCCAACACTAAGCATCTGTTAGGGAAATCTTATTACTCTGTTTCTGTCACTAGAAAATTGGAACAAACGTTGCAAGACCTACACACTTAAAATGTTATGATGTGTTTTTAAAACTGCCTTCCACAGAAGGCCCTTTATTTTATTAGAAAATTATAAGCAAACAAGTCTTGTTTAATGGCTTTCAAAGTAGAAGCACGTTTCATGTCAAAATTGTATCACTCCTGTGTGTGAGAAATCTGTCAAGCCCCGGTGCCCAAGAAAATAGGGTACCAAGGCAAAGGATTTCTTGCTGAAGGATATACTGTATGCTCAATTAAACCAACACAGCGTGTGTAATGGTCTGATTCCATCTTAGGAAGAACTGTCAGCTTTCTGTTCCGGGATCAGAATTTTCGTAATGCCTGGACTTTTTGGTGAATCCCATGTAACAAGAGGCGCAATCTTGGGTTTGTTTCTCAGGGAAGGTTGGGATCTTATTTTTTCTCCTTTTAATGTTCAAAAACTGTTGGAAATTTTACCTTCTCTTCCTGATATCCTCTCTGTCCCTGGTCCCTTTCCATACCTCTCATAGCTTGTTAAATACTTTAATAATTACAGAAAACATACATGATATGCTAAAATTACAGTCAGTTTTTCAGAGGAATCCAGGGATGGTTGTGGTATTATTTAACTTGAGAGTCATTCCCAAGTGCTTTGTCGCTGCAAATATTAAAAAATATCTACATGTGCTTCAAAATGAACGGAATGTGAATAAAATATGGTGGAAAATTTTAGAGCACTTCAATGTCCCTTTTATAGTCTCTGCTATTTGACAAGTTTATAACAATTCTATTTCTCTAAACCAGCAGAGATCACACACAGAACTTTTCCCCCAAAAAAGATGAAAATAAATATATAACACTTAAGATAGATATTTTCCTATATATTCTTTAAAAAGATGACTTCTGCACATGACAAAATGATATTGTATGTTACTAAACTGCCATCTACTGTGCTTGTTCACCCAGTGCACAGTATCACCTTTTATAGGCTTGCCTTTTTCAGTGAATACATGATTTTTTTTTCCCCAGCTGTTTCTTGACATTTTTTTCTTTCCCTTCTTCTAGCCATGAGTGCTCCTAAAGACCAGAAAAAAAAAATTGTTTCAATTAATTATAGGCCCACCAAAGCCTTTCACATCATGTAAGTCTCAGATTGATTATTCACCGTGCCATGAAGACGCATCAGTTTGAGACAAGAAGAGGTTTAGAGAGGTTTACACTTTGCAGAGTGCCACCTGCCTCCAAAGGGCACATTCATTAGAAAGCTCCAGGTGCGAGTTGTGGGAGCAAAACAGCATAATGAAGTCCTTTGCCTCCTTGCACACCTTTTGATTAATAACATCCTTCTTCGGCTCTAGTAGATTGTGCGCCAACGTTCACTGCGAGAAACCTGGAATACCAGCCTACTTTTCTATCCTTGCCGGAATAGAGTTAATTGCCATTTATCTGTGAGCCATATCAAAAGAATTACAAAAATGGGATATTTCTGGCACAATCTACTTTTATAACAACAGCTAATAACCCAACTGAATGATATTTATTCGATAAACAACATTTAATAGGTGTCACTGATCAAATTCTACCTAATCCTCTCTGTCCTATATCCCCACACATAGAAATCCAATGGATATTTATACTGATAACCTGAAGGCGCTACAAAATTCCGAGCTGTCTCCTGAATAATAAAAATGGGAAAGGAAACTGGCATTTATTAAATACCTACTATTTACTAGATGTTTTCACTGGCACTATCACATTTTATCCACAGAACAGCCTGGTCAGGTGGATACTGTTATCCCTTGAATAACCACTGAATGTTATTGAGGCTCAGAGCAGTAATAAGAGCTAACGGTTATCGACTGCTTACTATTTATCTGCTCTTGTACTTATTACCTTAGACGGATTGCCTCAATTAACCCTCAGAACCACATTATGGAGTAGATACTATGATTATTCTCATTTTATTAGGGGCGACTCAGAGAAGTTAAATAACTTGCCCAAGATCACACAACGTTTAGTAGAGCTAAGACCGGAACCCAGGCAAAGTGGTTTCACTGCCTGCACCCTTAGCCCCAACATTATACTACTTACGAGTATGTGTGTGTGTGTGTGTGTGTGTGTGTGTGTGTGTGCGCTTTAATGTTAAGTGAGTTATATTATTGTTTTGTTTTTGAAAATTGGTAATACATGTTTGGTACACATGTATTAACTTTCAATTATTCTAGATATCCTAATAACAGCTATTAATACTTGTTCTTTATTGCACATTTACTGTCAACCATTTTACATGCTTTATCTTATTTGAAATTCACACACATATGTAATATTGTCCCCCTTTCACTGGTTTGGAGAACAATAATAATAATAGCAAACATGTGGCACTTACTATGTGTTAGATACTCTTCTTTCAAAGAGTTTTAATTATAGTACTTATCTAATACTGGCAACAACAATGTGATGCATTATTATTCTTATTATACAGATGAGGAAACTGAGAGGTAGCACTTTGACCAATGTCACTTGGCTAGCAGGCAACAGAGCAGGAATTCTAATTCCAAAAGCCCATATTTTTAACCACTACTCTAAACTGTGCAATTTGAAGTAGTCATTCCTTGTTTATTGCAAATTTAGCAGTGTGCCTTAACTATAATAGCATTCATTACAATCAAACATTTTGTTGCATACCAAGTAATGTGATTATGCACATTGGTCAGGCCTGTGCATAGTTTCAGTGATGGCAAAAATAAAATTCCTCTCTTTACTTCTTCTACAAATATTGAGCACTAACTATGTTCTAGGTGCTGAGGTTAAGGAAGTAAATAACATTTACCCCTCACCTATGAGGAAGTGGAGATATATAAAGCAAATAGGTAATTACAACAGAAAGGGATAATTTCTAAAAATGGAGTTTTGCTAAGACAAAGCCAAATCTACAAAACACTACGTGTTACCTTGTCACACAGCCCCAAAGGAGGTCACACACAGGGTATAGCTGGCAAAAGAAAAGGAAAACAGAAGAGCTCACCTCCATACTGCATAGGGTAAAATGGTTAAAAATATTATTATAATAGTTGCAATCTTATTTAATATTCCAACGATGTTTATGTGTAAACCAGAGGTGGAGGTTCAAAATAGCTTTATGATATGTATTTTCTTTGTTTCTCAGCTGATCTTTATCTCTGAGAACTAATCTTTCCTGGAGGCTTCTTTGTTCCTGAGTTCCCAGATCCTCCTCTCAGTCTGGCCCACAGCAAATTCTAGCTATAATAGTCAGAATTCTTGGTTGCAAGTGACGAAAACCCAATGGAATCTAGCTTAAGCAAAAAGAGAATGTGTTGACTTGGCTTATGTAACTGGGAAGTCCAGGAGATAGACACGGCTTCAGACAGAATGAAATTCAGAAATTCAAATGCTATATGTATTCGGAATTCACTTTCTCTCCCTATCTCTCAACCCCGCTTCCTTCTCTCTCTCTTTCTTTAATTCTCTCCATCTATCACCTCTCATTGTCTCTGCTTGACTTTTTCTTGTGGGTGGGCTCTCTCTGTATGGTGGGTTTCACATTCACATTTACCAGTTTTAGGATCTCCATTGGAGAGAGAACTTCTGTCTGCCAACATTCTTAATGAGTCCTAGGGAACATTCTGATTTGTTTTTCCTGGTTTATATATTCATTTTTCAACCAATCATCATGACCAGGAGAACTAACACACAGGATTGAATTATCAAATCAGATTCACATAAATCAGATATATTTTACCTAGCATCAAGCTTTACCAAAAGTTTCAAGAGTACAGGCAATCAAGAGGCAAAGACAAAGCAGAGAAATGTCTGGGACATTCTTGCTGGATCCTTCCTATCCACTGGTCCAGAGTAAAAGATGAGGTCTTTGTGTGAGATTTGCAGATTATTATCTCATAGAGTGGGAGCATGTAATTTATGAAACATCTTCATTTTATACCTTAGAGAGTTGTGTGGCTTACGTGACATTCTCCTGGGAGGCCATGTCCCATAAATCAATAGATACCAAGGTTATTTATTGTAAGCAATCCTTACCAAGGGAGATACTGCTAAGGGCATTCTGCAGATAAGGCCTCCTCCTGTCTAACATCGTTATTCTATTCACCTGAAAGCCCAACTGGTGACCTTAGACTTGATCACCTCCTTTCTTTTCTTTCCCCTCATGGTGTCCCCCTGGTAAAGGCAATGAATGGATCACAGGCTAGCTGCTTTACTCCTTCCTCCTTTTCAGGAGACTGGGCATTCTGATGGGAGAGCCTGGGCCAAGAATCCCAAACCAGGTTTGGGGTTAAGGGCAGCACCATGATTGACCTTCCCCCCAGAAGTACCTGGAGTGTGATATGGCCATAGGAAAGCACATTACGCAGATTTCAACAATGACTAATTGGGTCAACTACACTATTTCTGTCCAGATAAGAGACTTTTTAGGGTTCAAGTGATGCTATAACTTTCCTGTTCCTAAACTTTATCTATTTCTCTCTAGTTTTTAGCTGTGAAAAACTCTCCAGTCATGTCCTGTGGCTCACAAAACACAGGCAAATTAACAAGTAGGGCAGGCAAAGAAGGAGAACAACTGGCCAAATCTTGGAGTCTGTGGGAAAGAAAGTCAAAGAAATGCTTCACAAGGCCTCACAAGGAAACTTCAGTGGAGAAAGAATATCCCAAATAGGTGTTTTCCATCCAATTCTCTTTATGTCCTCACACAATTTCTTTAACCTTAGGCAGGAGCATAAACAGCTACCTTACTGACCTAATAATCTAGCGGGCACTTTATGTTTGGCCAAAACAGTATTTATTTTCAGGCTGAATTTGAATGTCTTTGACTAGCTTGTCACAATCTCTGTCATTGCCTAGTGTCTTACACAGGTCTGCTTCATTCATTTATGCTTCACCTGGTCCCTGTAAACATCTGAGTTTTTGAGCCATGGTTTAAGGACTTGATTTCTGCTAAACTGAAAATTCCTTGGAAAGAATGTATACTTTAACTTGTTTTTAGTTATTTATGTCAGTATGAATGAATTTCGCAACTGTTTTTCATTGGAAAGAAAGCTAGGGGGAAAAAAAGATGTTTTTGGCTAAGGGTAAGACTGAAGGAATAAACAGGGCCAGGACTAGGGTAAGCCAGATGCCTAGTGCCCAGAATTGAAGGAGGCATTCACTTTCAGGTGACGCCTGCAGACTTAGCCAGAGAGAGAGAGCGCGCCTCCTTATATTTCACTCCCCGTGTGACCTGCTTGCCTCACTCTGGTCTCAACCCTGAAAGACAAAGTTTAACCAGATTTGGTCTCTGGTACTTGTAATAAAATACCTCGGATGCTTTTCCTTTTCCCACCCATGAACTGGGAGAGTTGTTCCACCTGGGAACACCCATAATATCCTCTAATTACACCTATATGACATTGCTTTCTATCTCTTTACACATCCATATTTACCAGCACTCTGTGAGATCCTTAAAGAACAAGCTTGTGATATCATCCTCTTTGTAGCCACAACATCTAGCCCTGTGGAGTGAGTGAGTGAGTGAGCGAATGAATGAATGTGCTGTTAGCATCAAGCACCCCATTCTTCCTGCGGCATGGACCACCTGCGAATTCCTATGTCAGCTAAAATATTTTATCTTTGCCATAGATCGATGGCAAATTTCAATAAATTTTCATTCTAATTACAATATGATTTTTCCCATAAATTTGCATGTGATCTTAGTATTTTTCACTTTTTTTTTTAAACATATGTGTGCAAGAAAGCACCACATTAGATTTGCAGCTGACACCTTATTCATGCCTTGCCTTTCAGTCTCCAGCAGGGCCAGCCTCCTTGACCCAATTAGACTTCTCCACTCCCACATGACTAGTAAATACTATAATTAATTTATAAAGGACTCAAAAACACCAGCTGGCAAAAATTTCCTACTAACAGTTTGCACAGAACCAAAAGAGCATGTAAGCTGTAGGAGATTTACGAAGTGTGTATGTATGTATACTCACATCTTTTAACCCACTGAATTTCCAAGAATGCCAAATTGTAAAGTGCACAAGTTAAATGATGTTCAATAATTTCTTGTCATTTCTTTCAGCACATTTATTTTGAATTGTAGAAAGAAATCTGTGTACAAAATATTCTCAGAGATTACATTTGGGGTATGTGAGATTTGAATGTCTATCCGTATTCATACACATCCCAAGCACTATAATAAACTATGTTGTTCTTAAAAGAACGTGAAAGAGAAAAAGGCGGACAGTCAGCTTAAGGATTTCTCCGTGCCTTAAGATAGTCACAGCTGTAGTGGCCATCTTCCAGAGTATCTGCTTATTCAAGAGCTGTGCTTTAGGCAGGATTTTAAGATGGCTCCCAAGATTCCTGCCCCCAGTTTACATGCCCTGTATTATACCCTGCCTTTGAGTGTAGGCAGGACCTGTGAATACCAGGATGTCATTCCTTTAACTGGGCTGCATTATAAAGCAAAGGTGATGGGATAATTTTTCCCATGATTGTTATAGAAGAGGACAGTTGTGGTGGTAGGAAGTAATAGTAATGAGAGTAGCAGAAGCAGCAGAAGCAGGAACAGATTGTAGAGAAATTCCACAGGCTTTTGAGAACTAAATTCCATGTTGCAAGAGGGCCATGTGACTAGGACCTGAAGGCAGTCTCGAGGAACTGAGAGAAAGCCCTGGCTGACATTTGGCAAGAAAATGGGGGATCTTAGTCCTCTAGTTGCAAGGAACTGAATTCTGTCAACAACCTGTACAAACTTGGAAGATGACCCTGAGCCTCCGAAGAAATTGCACCCCCAGTCAATACCTTGATTGCTGTCTGGTGACACCCTAAGCAGAGAATAAGCCATGCTAGGCTTCTGACCCACAGACACTGAGAGATGATAAAACATGTTGCTTTGAGTTGCTAAAATTGTGGTAGTTTGTTACACAGCACTAGAAAACTAATACAAGAACCAATTGCCTTTTCTTCTTTCTGGGCGCTACCCCTTTCCCCCGGGGGGACCTCCTAGCAGTCAAGGTTGTAAATTATACCATGCTCCTGACCACCTGACAGGGCTGATTGGATAGCTAGCACAACTAGAGCCTTTGTCTGGAAATTTGAAGTTGGGGCTAAGAGATTCCAGTTGGGAATCTCTTGAATGGAAGAGAGAGAGAAACATGGATGCTTGAGTAACATTATCTTCTGTGCAGGGCTGGCTCTAAGGTATACAAGGCCCTGGGGAAACATGCGGGAGTGGGCAGGGCAGAAGCTATCTATAGAAACAATTTGATTATGAAACTAATTACAAAAGTCATGGGCCCATGTGAGGTGTAGTGATTTACTGACAATGATTCAGGGCAAGAAAAAGGTACTAACACAGATGTTTACTGTCCAATCAGTACACTGAAAAATTTTCCTATTTTCCAAGATCCATTTCTTTGTGTTATTTATTGTCATAGATACCATTTCTGGCTAATTTCATATATCCCACTACAAGGAAAAGGTAGCAACACTATTATTATTCACAATGCTGTGGCTCTTTGGAAACTTTTTTAATTGAAACAGTATAAATCGTCTTGCCTCTGCAGTTCTCTGATGCCATTTATTTAAAGCTGACTACATCATTACTTATCTCATGGCAACATCCATTGTGCTGTCCATGAGTACCGGCTTCCAATGGCTTTCAAATGTTGTTAATGCAATTTGTGGATGATGACCACAAATGCAAGTCTTACCCAGAGAATGTGGGAAAATGTAAACAATTATTCTGTTTTATGGTCATGTTAAATTTCTCATTTAGAATTTTACAGCATTTATTTGTAGAATTTAACGCATTAGCGTAGAACAGCACATCTTCCAATCACGTCTTCTCTCAAACTAAGTCTTAATCACTGCATTGCTAGAATGTGACCCTTTTAATGTTGACCACAGCCCTGCCTTCCACACACCAGTTACCAGTAAGGAGAGGCGAGGGGCCCTGAGGGGAGCAAGAAGAGCAGTACCTTTCAGGCAAGCCATATCCATCACTTGTCCCACATGGCTTAAGATCAAGCCAGGAGAGCAGGATGTCACCACACTGACTAAAGGCAAGACAGGACATTGATCGGAAGGGCCCATTGGCTTTGTGGTGCTACAGTGTGGAGAACCCTGGGAGGGGACAAGCACAGCCATGACCAAGACTATCTGACACAGAGCAGATAGCTTGCAAAAGGGTGGTGTGACTGCCTTGGGCATCAGCGGGCAGACTAGGGGGTGGAGATACATACGACACCAGGATAAAGGGTGCCTGCCTCAGTTGCTTTCCACTAGGCAGCTCCCGGGTCTGAACACCGACAGGGGAGAGCCCACACACCAGCTGACACAGGTGGCTCCAGCCCAAGGAGGACAGTAGTCATAGCCCTGAAATTGTCCTGTGTCTGACGTTAGTGAAAATCACCCCCACATCAGTGAATCAGCAACATTCTGGTGACCCATACTTGGTGTGACCCCCTGAGAGGAATACTGCCCTGGCCAGGGGGAGCTTTGGCTGGCCAGGAACCAGCACGGCCATGCAGCCCAAGGCCACCCCACAGGTGCAAGTCCCAGAGCTCCTCAAGCACCTGGTGGACCCCATACACAGCGAGGGGGCCTAACATAGAGAGGGCCCTGAAAGGGGGAAGCAGGCTGATAAGGCCTCCGACCAGGCTTAGGGTGTCCCACCAAGAAGGTCCTGCTGACCTTGCTGGACCCCACCACCAGGGGCCACAGAACATTTCAGGGTTTCCTTTACCAGGACCCACACAGAACTAGGTATTGCCTCCTGGGCTGTGCCAGATGGTCCAGGCACCAGAAGGGACTTAGAACATTTCACGGAAGGTTCTCCAAAGCGCAAGGCTCTCCTGAGGTGCAGGGTTTGGTTAAGAGCCCCTCTTGCTCAGGTCTAAGGGCCATCACTGTTTCTGTCTGTCCTGTAAACTAAGTAGCAGGGAAACTGGTCTGCAGAAAGAAAACGATGTGTAAGCAGAGTCAGCCGCAAGACACGGAGAAAGCGGGCTGCTTGGACGCAGGACAGCTTCTTTCAGTCTCCTGAATCTGCGCAGCCCTCTTGCCCTCCTGTTCCCTCAAACACCTCCTCTTTCTAATATTAACTCCCCCTGCCTTTTGTCTTTTAAGTCATTTTATTTTTATTTTTGTTACTTGCAAGGAGATGGAGTTCTAATACAATATCCGAAGCCAGATTCTTAGCTTTGAAGGTTCAGAAATGCAACTTTATCATTTCCAACAGAGCTATTTAACCTCTTGGGAATCAGTATGTTAAAAAGGACCCATAAGAAACTAATACGCACCTCAGAATGCCAAGTTATCAATCTACGAAGGAGCTAAATCTAGAAAGAATAACTTGTACAGAGAATTCACTTTGTGTATTTCACCGTGGTAGGTTAAATGGACTCGGAGGAGAAAATTATCAGATGGTTGTTTGGTGAGCTTATAATTAGAGAAAAGGGAATAGGTAGTTGAGAGATTTTTCTTTCAAGTTAGGATAGTTGAATTTCTTCTCTAATTTTGGGATATTTCTTTTCGAAAAGTTAGTCGTAGTCCTTGAACTTAAACAGCCTTCTCCTCTGGTCACTGACAGATATATTCTTATATTTTGTGCACTGTTATCCTAGACATATTGTAAATCAACTTTCTGTTGACGTATGATTCTCCCAGAAAAGTTTTACTAACTACAGTTGGTTAACTTCTGGTGCGTTAACTGTATGTTATTCACCAGTTCTGGCATCTATTACCTGTGAGCCTAATAACTGAGTTCTGTTTGTCAAGTACCTTAAGCGAGTTATCTCCCTTAATCCTTTTAGCAATTCTAAAAGACAGATACGATTATCATCATCTCTGTTTCCTAGATGAAAAAGACAACCAGTTTATGTAATCTGTCTAAGGTCACGTGGTCAACAAGTAGTAGAGATGGGATTTGAACCCAAGAAATCTGATTCCAGAGTCACCAGATGTGTTATACTTTACAGCCTTTCACAAGATACTTACACTTTCCAAACCTTGATGTCCTCGTCTGTAAACAAAGCTAATAATATCTTTCCTAAAGACTGTTGAAAATCTAAATGTGATACTGGCTGTAAAGCTCCTGGCACACTACCACATATATAGTGATTAATAAATAGTAGCTATTATTTAAAAAAGTCCCTCAGGAATATGGTTTGGATTTTGGAGATTCCTGTTCACCTTAATATCACAAACAGAAACCACGTTAGAGAAAGTTAATTCTATTTTCAGATGGTTGATCTACTCAGCTGCATGCTGGTCCTTCCAAGCTCAATTCCGAATGACGATCTTTTATTCCATTTCCAGATTCTGAGTGCCTTTGGCAAGGCTGAAGCCACCCTCCCCTCCATCCTGCAGTGACTGCACATATTTGCACTAAAACGCAGCCACATACGCCACACACTCCACAACTTTGCCTAGGATCACTGCTGTCCCGGTGACCTGAGAAGTGAACTTCACTTTCCACAAATTCCCAGGTTAAAATTAGGGAGTTACTTAGATGTGAGTATTAAGTTCACTGACTATTTTATTTATTTATTCATTCAAATTCCTTGTTTTTCTGTTTGAGTAAGACATACTTATTTCAAGAGCAAACACTTTGTGGTTGCTTGTTAAGTTATAATTCCAGGTATCTTATAACACAAGGATTTATGTATCATAAAATTAAGAAAAAAATTCTGGTCGACTACAAAAAGTTATTTTAATATATCTCAATTATGACTCGTGCAGTGAATTTAAGATTTAGAACTTTATAAAAAACTGTTTTTCATTGTTTTGGAATAGCAGAATTTTTTCCTGCATGTGTCTGAACATGCAAAAACAAAATCTGCTTGATTTATCCATACTTTAAAAACATTCTGCTTGAGTCTAGAAATGTAAACCTCAGAGATTGGATCATTGCCACCTTAAACTCTCACTTAATTGTAGAACCAAGAATGGATCTTTTCCTTATATCCTTGTAATAGGACTTAACATGAGTTATGGCAGAGTCAACATCCCAACTGTAAGAAACCTCAGTCACCATTAGGGGCAGAAGGTACCCATGTACCAATCATACTCAGCTCACAAGGGGGTCTGTGATCACTCCTTTTGCCCCTGAAGTTGGTATAATATTTAGCAAGCATCTACTGAATGAGGGGATAGCTGGGATATGGTGAGGTGGGTAAGTTTAAGTATTTTTTCTTTTTTCTTTTTTTTTTTGGTGAGGAAGATTGGCCCTGAGCTAACCTCCATTGCCAATCTTTCTCTTTTTGCTTGAGGAAGATTGTCCCCTGAGCTAACATTTGTGCCAATCTTCCTCTCTTTTTGTATGTGGGATGCCTGCCACAGCATGGCTTGATGAGCAGTGAGTAGGTCCGTGCCTGGGATCCAAATCGGCCGAACCCTGGGCTGCCTAAGTGAAGCACAAAAGCTTAGCCACTAGCCCACTGGGTTGGCCCCAAGTGCTTTTTAAACTTCTTATTGAAGTTAAAAAAATGCCCAATCATTAATGCGCAGCTCAATGGATTTTTATGAAGGGAAGATATGTGTGTAACCAGAACCCAGATCATGATAAAGAACATTATCCTGGCCCCTTCCAGTCACTATCTCCTCCCCACTCCCTAGGGTAACCATTAGCCTGGCTTAGTTTTGCCTGCTTTTGAACTTCATGTAGACGGAATTATAAAGCATGTGCTAGCTTGTGTCTGGCTTTTTCAAGTCAAGGTTGTATTTGTGAGTGACGTCCGTACAGTTCAGTGTAGCTGCAATCTGTTTATTGTCATTGCCATATAGCGTTCCACTGTGTGAACATATGACGATTTGTTTACCCAGGCTACCATTCATAAGCAATTAGGAACTTCTAGTTTGGAGCCATGATAAATAGTGCAGTGATGAACATTATTATACAACTCTTTGGTAAATATATGTGCATTTCTGTTGGGAACATACTTAGGAGCAGAATTTCAGGGTCATAGGGTATGCATATGTTCAGAAATAATAGATTCTGACATTTTCCAAAGTAAATGTATCAAGTAACACTTCTACCAGCAGCCTGTAAGAATTCTAGTCGCTCCGTACCCTCTCCAATACTTGGTTTGTCTGAATTTTTCATTTTAATCATTCTGATGGATGTGTAGTGGCAGTTTGCATTTCCTCGACTTGCAGTGCTAGCCAAGATGGAGAAAGATGACTACAGCCTATCTTTCCTATTGATTACAACTAGTAGCTCATGACAAAATACAAAAAGCAACTACCTGAGGACTCTAAAGAGTAAACAAAAAATCAGGCAGATTGGGGAGGAGAATCCCAGCTTGGAGAAATGCCCCGTGTGTTTGTTTTTCCTATTTTCTCTCACAGCTTTGACCTGAGGCCTGGCACCTGGTGAAACAGTGGTAGCAGCACAGGCAGCAAAAACTGAGAAAAACTCCATAATTCTAGCCAGATGAACGGGTGATGGGGCTTCTGTGAGCTCAAGCTTGCAGGGGAATATCTGCCTTCTTTTCTCCTTTTTTCCCCTCTTGGCTTTGACCTGAGAGTCAGGGCCTAGCTTGGACAGCTACACCACCAAAAGAAACCCTGTCTTTCTAGACAAGAAACTGGGAAAGGAGGCCTCTGTGGTTTGAAGAGTATGGAGGGAATCCACTTTTATCTTCTCTCACCTGTTTGCTCCAGTGTGGGCTTTGATCAGCTGCTGTAACTACGGCAGGCAGCTAAAACTCCAAGAAAAACCTTATCTTTCTGGCAAGACTGCCAGCAAAAGAGGATCCAGCAAAACAGGGAGTATGAGAGGAATATCAAAAAGAGGAGAGCTGGAGAAGGGGAACCCCTAATTCTATGCATGAACTCATATAAGTTCTGTGCTCACATCTGAACGGAGCATCTACAGGAGAGCCACAAAGCTGTAGAGCAAAAGATATGTGAACTGAACTACGATTTAAACCACTGCCCAAGTTCCAAAATAATCCCCAAGTGTGTTATGTTTAGGACAGACTCAAAGCTGCATGATAAAGCCTTTGAAGTTGGAACTGACACGGAACAAGTACCCACAGAAAGTGAGGCTGAACTTGTGATCTGAACCAAACTGAACTGATTGCTTCCTAAAACAAAACAAAACAAAACTCAACGTTCCCCAAAGGCTTTTAACAGGACCCAGCATCTATGCAACATAATATCCAAAATGTTCAGGATAAAAACCACAATCATTCACTATGCAAAGAACTGGAAAAATACGACCAGCTCTCAAGGAAAAATAACGTCAACAGCTGCCAAACCCTAGATGACCAATGTTTCAATTATCAAAGACTTTAAAGCAGTTATTATAACTAGAAAGTAGTTGAAAATATTCTCTCTAGGTATATGCTTTACTCTAGAAAAATTATTGCATTTTTGTATCCGAATCCACGCATAAGAATGTTCATACCAGCGTTGTTTGTAATGACAAAACCCGGGAAATAGAAGGAATAAACTGTTACACAAAGTAGTATTACCAGTACATAGCAGTAAAATTAAGGAACTACGGTTATATGCAAATATACGCAACAATCTAGGATGAATTTAGAAGCATACTGTTGAGCGGGGAAAAAAGTTGCAGACGATTATGTAATAACAAACTATGCTTGTAAAGCTCAAGTTTACCATATTAAACATACATGTACCTACGCTAAACTTTTAAAAGCAAAGGAATAAATCCAAAATACAAGAGAGCGTTACCTCTGGAGAAAAGCAAGGGGATTGGATCGGAAAAGACACACGTAATTTTAACAATACCGGCAACATCCTAGTTCTAAAATTACTGGTCGGTTCCCGTGAGTAAAGTGCTTGTCTGTTACATCTATTTATGTACCAAAAAAGAGTTTAAGTTTCTAAACGACATCCCGCGTGCATAACGAAAGAACAGAAGTCTCGGGCCTTTATTAAAATAACTTCTCCAAACACTTGACTAGACGCCGGTACCGCATCCCCTCAGCCTAGACCGGGCAAGCCGCCCTTCCAAGCTCCAAACTGACCACAGTCACTTCCGCCTCTGCCTCCTTAGCTCCGCCCACCTGAGCGGAAGTACTTTCCTCTCGGGTCCTCCGGCCTGTAGGGGGCTCTCCGAGGCTTTTAATGCCACGAAGGCCTCCCGCCTGGGCTGTCCCTGCGGTGCCTGTTCGCTTAGCTTTAAAAACACTTTTGCGTTATCACTTTTTCGGCCAGATAAAAATCGCACAGGCATCTTAGTGTGGGCATTCACGTTCAAACTCAGTCCAGTCCGAGGGGCTGCATCGTCAAACCTTGACGCAGTGGTGGGTAGGAGTCAGGCGGAGTGGGGACAGCCCCGGAGTGCCGAAAGGCCCCGGCCCGCTTCCTCCGGTGAAGACGTAGCTGCGGGTGGCTGTGGTGGCGGCGTCCAAGATGTCGACCAAGAATTTCCGAGTCAGTGACGGTGACTGGATTTGCCCTGACAAAAAGTGAGTTCAGGAGGGATCCCGAGTGGGGCGAGGTTTGCCGGTGGCGGCTTTCTCGGGTCGATTGGGCATTTTCCGTTTCGACGCTCTCGGGTGCCTTGAGTCGGAGCAGGCGGCGAACCGCCGGCTCCTGGGCGGGAAGGAGGCTCGGGGGCTCCCCACGATGAGGATTTTCGGGAGCCTTTGTTGTGCCTGTGTCTCCAGCGTTTCTTCGACGGTCCTTCCAGACAGCCGTTCTTTTGGGGGAGCGAAAGGGCCTGCCCTTTGCCCCGCGCCCCGCCCGCCCGCCGGCCGCGGGCGCGTTTCGCGATCGGCGAGTCGGCCGGGCGGAGGCCGCTCGGGGTTGCTCCCCCCACGTGACTTTTCCCTGCAGGATTTCACTCTTGTTCGCGGAGTGCGTCGCTTTCTCCAACTAGTCCTTTTGCTTCTCCTAGTTCACGTTGGTGTTGCTGTATTTTTGTTTTTCTCATTCAAACTTTCCTCGGTACTGTTTATACTCTTGGCCGAACGCTACCCTTGTTTGGTTTGGGAAATTCGGACTTCTTTTCTTGATTGCTCTTTAATTTGCCCAGAAGAGTTGAACCTTTCGCCTCGTTAGAGCCCCAAGCAGGAGGCCTGTGTTTTTGCCTGCCCAGCCCCGGAGCTGCCTGCGGCAGAGGAGCACGTGTCTTCCTGGCTCTGCTTTTTGACATTGTTGCTGAAGCCAAGTGCTCTGTTAAATTGTTAGATTTTATTGAACGGTGCTCACATAGGGGTACGTATTTGGAAATACATAGTAATTTCTGTAGAACATAGTTGTCAAGAAAATGGAATGCGCTCCTCATGTTCCAATAAAAACCTTTGATTTCTTGTCCTTAAGGTAGCCGCGGATATCTTACAGAGTTCGTGGTCGTAAAGAGGAAAAACTTTGAGGGATACAAACCTAGGTTGAATTCTAGTCCTATTGCTTATAGACCATGTAACTATGTAACTGTAAAGTAGGTATTTAATTTTGCTCGAAAACTGGGATAGAATAGCTCCCTTAAAATGAGTACGTGAAATAGAGACAATGTTATTTCCTCAGCATTTGCCTTCTATCTACATTTTAAGCAGTCTAAATGAAACATTGTTATGATTTTTAAATACTAAGTTGGTGGCTGTCAATTAATTGCATAAAGATTAAGATGACCTGAGCCTTCTCAAGGTAGACAATAGTGAATAGAAACAGAGTCAGATGCTTTGGCTAGCATTGCTCTGAGTGGTAAGAGACTATTGAATATATTCGAAAGGTTAGAACAACAACTCTGACTTTTTTGTGGTTGGTCACTTGTAGAGTAAGTGCTTTTGATGGTGTCATTTATGACAACACACCCAAATATTTGAGGTAGGTTTTTTAAGAGTGCATTTCAACTCAGTTACAAATATATGAATAGCATATTATTTCTACAATGTGTATAAATCAGAAAACATTTTTGTGATATATTTTTAATGTTTATCAGGGTCGTAAAGGATATTCTTTAGGAGGAAAAACAACCTAAAAATTATTTGGAGTGCTTCGGTTTAGTGTCCATTCCATACTTCGCATCTTTATTTCATTCTAGTGTAACAGCTAAGAAAGAAAGAAATCAGCTTTTTAACATTTAAGCTTTACATGTCATTCAGAGCATTTAACCATTAAGACCATGTTAGTGAATCTGATAATTGTTTGTTTTTAATTAAGTTTACTGAATATAAGCGTAAAATGATAGTGTTATTCTATGTATTGAGATTATTGGTTTTAATTTTTTTCAGCTAGGTTTCAGAGGTTTGGTAAATACCCCCTAAAACTGAAGATCCTTATAATTATTGAAACTGTTTATATTTTTGGTCAGTACATCCCATCTTCCTTCTTTCCTTTACCGTTCCACTTCCCACTTGCGAAGAGTGTTTTATCAAGATCCATGAAGGCCTCTCTGATTTATCTGTGTTATTGGTCCACTCTTGGGATTTTGTGTTATAATACTTAACACATTCTTGTATATATCTTATTTTTCATACTGGGAGTTTCTTTGAAGTTTTCTGAACTCCCCAGTATCTCATCAGTGATTTTTTGAAGTGGAGTTTCATTATAATTAATGATTTTTGCAAATATGAGGACAGTGAGGCACAGAGATCTTAAGTGACTTACCAAGATCACATAACTAGTAAGTGGAAGATTGGAGTTTCTTATCCTAGACTTGTGGCTTCAGATCTTCTATTTTTTTCACCTAAATTGTGAGGATTCATTTTATAGTTAACATTGGCATTAACATGACTGAGATGGTATTATAAGTTCTGGATCCAGGTATATAGTGAAGACACGTTAAAAAATTGTGTGTATAGAATTTTAAAAATTATGTGATTTAAAAGATATCTCTATAATTTTTTTTTTTTACTTTATTTTCAGATGTGGAAATGTAAATTTTGCTAGAAGAACCAGCTGTAATAGATGTGGTCGGGGTAAGCATTTAAGAAAGCTTCTCTTAAGACTGTTTAAACAGATCATTTATTTCCCCAGCTTCATATTGCATTGTTTTATATTTTCAGAGAAAACAACTGAGGCTAAGATGATGAAAGCTGGTGGCACTGAAATAGGAAAGACACTTGCAGAAAAGAGCCGAGGCCTATTTAGTGCTAATGATTGGCAGTGTAAAACGTATGTGTTTCAAATTATCGTGCACTCTTTCTTCCATATTAACGTATCTAGCCACTACTTGTTAATATTACCATCTCTTATTAGTCACAGTGACAAGCCAAGGGCTAAAGGTTTAAATCAAAGGTCTTTTGATTGTTATTCAGTCTGTATCTGATATATAAGTATTAAGAACTTTTAAATTCTATTTTTTAATGGTAATAGTAGTTGTTACTATGATGGGTTATATATACCAGTAACCAAATGCTTAAGGTGAGCTAATGTCCCCAAAAAGTGAGAAAAGAGTATTTAAAAGCACTAAAGCCTACTTCTTTCTATTGTAGAAGAATCTAAAAAACTTTTAGCCTCCTACATCACAAAATTTGTTTTGCCTATTTACAAAGTAATTTTAAATTCATAAGTCACATGCAATAAGTAATTATTCCTAATTAGGTAAGTTTCTTAATATTTTTGATTTTCAAATTATCTGTTGATTTTTTTCAACTTCCATGTTTTCTGTACACAGATGAATCAAACATATATGGAGGAGGATTGATTCACAAGAGGGTCTTACATAAATTTCTGATTCTATAGATACTAAGTTTGTATTGGAGAATTTTCCAGCAATAGATTGTCACTGGATTTGGTATGCTATGGAATTCAGTGCTTGAACTGATTCCTCAAAAAACAGAAAAACTTGACATTATTTAGAGGATATAGCCTTATTCTTCTTTGTGGTGGATGCAGAGACTGAGACATTAATAGAACCTTTAATTTAAAATGTTATTTTTTTCACCTTGAGGCATCAGAATCTATAGATTAATTTGTCATATAGTTCTAATAAGATGACAGAGACATTCTTCATACTGTATAGCTTCTGCTTCTCTGCTTAAGTAGTTCAGTCTGTTGTCGGAACCTACATTCTCTCTTTAGAAAATGTATACTGGTAAGTTTTTTTTGTTGCGATATCCTTAGTAAATGTTTCTTTGTGGTAGTAATTTCGCCCTAGTTTTTATTTTAAAATTTTAGAATGTCTAAAAATTTACTCTCTTTCTTGATTTGTATTAGTCTATTAATTTGATATTTTTCACTTCTAAAGCTGCAGTAACGTGAATTGGGCCAGAAGGTCAGAGTGTAACATGTGTAATACCCCAAAGTATGCTAAGTTAGAAGAAAGGACAGGTAAGATGCTGTCACAGTCTAACCAAATGATTTTAAAAGAACTAAAAATCGAATCGATAATTGTATCACCTTCTTGTGGGAGCACAGTAATTGACGATTCCGTCTTTTCCACTCTTGTTTTTTGCCTTGATTTTTTTCCTTCATACCCTCAAAAGTCATCTTTTTTTTCATAATTTCAGTTTACAAAGTATAGCATTAGAGAGCCCTATCCTAACAGATAGTGACATTAGGATATTTTCAGAATTGCTTTATTCCCTCTCCTGTCCCCCTACTGGTCTAAATGTTGGTCATTAGTAATAAATAGAGTAATAGCATTTTTTCATTCGATAGCATAGTATGACCAAAAAAAGAGCAGAGAGAGGCACCATTTAAAGATTCATCTGAACTTAGGCTATAATTCTGAAACTTCGTTATGCATTACAGTCATTTGAGAAACTTTAAAAATACAGATTTCCAAAAACAGAGCTCTGTTGAAGCTCTTAGAGGGTAGATTCCAAAAATCTGCAGGTGATTCAGTGGTGTTTGGTAACCATTGGCCCAAATAATAGCTTACCGTTGGCTCTGTGTATGGTCGGTGGTGAGTTGAAAATATTTACCTAATAAAATATAGTTTTCTCGTTATCAGCAGTTAGCCAAACCACATTATGAGTAAACTTCAAATCTGATTTTATTATTCAGTGACTCATGCACCATATAATCAAAGGCTTCGTTCCAGAAAGTCATCTTCTCAGACGTAGACTTAGTAAACTCCGTCTCTGTTTCTTTTTCTCCCTGACTTGACCACTACCACTGTCTGTCTGGTTTTTGGGCGTAAGAGACCCACTGAAGTCTTCTGGACCTAGCCTTTCCAGATTGCAACAGAAATTCTAGTTTTATCCCCCCCACTTTTTTTAAATTATATTCCCATTTGTGAGAACATTATAGCCTAATGTCCTAGATGTTTTTTCTTTTTCAATCCTCAAATCCGGGGCTGGCCTGGTTCGTGCACTCCGCTTCGGTAGCTTGGGGTTCTCCAGTTTGGATCTGCGGCACAGACCTACACACCGCTTATCAAGCTATGCTGTGGCAGGTGTCCCATGTATAAAGTAGAGGAAAATGGGCACAGATGTCTGCTTAGGGCTAATCTTCCTCAAAAAAAATAATAATAATCTTCAAATCCTACACCACTCTTCTCATTCTCAGGAAGTGATCTTGCCTTTGTACTGCCTGGGTAGATTAAGGTCTAATAAGGATCTCCTGTTTTTCCTTCCTTCATCTCTTTAAGGTATACATTTTTTTCCTGTTTTTTTGATCTTCTTCTCACCTACTCCTCTGGTTGTTTATTCTGTCTCCTTTTCAGTTTCATCCTCTTCTGTCCAGCCACAGAATGTTAGGGTTCTTCAAAGTCTAATCCCTAGACATTTTCTTCCAAGGCCTAAGTTTAAGTAAACGTTGGCACACCATATTACCGACGTTCACGTCTTTAGCTCAGACTTCTTTGACCCATATATCCAGCTGCCTATTCAACATTGCCATATAAATGTCAAACTCATTATATTCAAACTAAATTCATGCTTTTCCCCTAGGACCTGACCCTCTTCTGGTAATCTCTTATGATTAGTACCACCCGCCATATGCTTGTTACATAAGCCAGAAACCTAGATGTCTTTAATAACCCCTTCATCTCTCCCCCTCCAAAAAGTCTTTTCCATCAACCTTAGGCGAAGATAGCACTATCTCTTGTCTTGGAAAAACTGCCACTTGGTTGGCTGTCTGCACATATTCCCCTCCTGTCTAGTTGGCAGCCAGAAATTTTTTGTTTTGTTTTTTCAAAATTGAAAACTCCATTTGTTTAAAACCATTTGGATTGCTTTTAGGATAAAATCTAAAATCTTAACCATTTTAAAAATTGTAATCCCAAAAGCCTTTTATCTGTTTGCATTCTGTTTGACCTATTTTGTGACTCCTCCTTTAACCAAAGTTTCACTATCACAAGAGCTGTAGTCTTTAACAACTGAAGTCATTAAAGTTTGATATGTTCTCACTTTCCTTTATGCATTGTCTTTTTTCTATCATTCTGGTGTCTTGACCCTTTCCCACTTCCCTGGCTATAGGGTAGTTGTCTTTGCCGGTCACACTTGAAGGTGTGAACTAATGTACACTCTTAACTCGCCAGTTGCTCGTTACTATTTGTAATCAGGAAGTTCTAAGCTTCAGGGGAGAATTGCCTAAGCATGGGACAGGCTGTGGGTAAAAGAAAAATTGATGGACTTTTGAAAGATTGCTGACTTCTGCATAATCCCATTAAATGATTGTACAATAATTTACTTAGCCATTCTCCTGTTTTTGGATTTTGGGGTTACTTCTGTTTTTTTCAACCGTTAAGGATAACTGCAGTAGAAACAGTCTTAATACATTGTGATTTTTATTTTGAATTATTTATTTAGAATAGATTCTCAGAAGTTGGATTAATTAATTGTTCGAAATAGAGAATCACAGAATTTTCTCTTTGAAAATTCTTTCCTTTGAAAATGCTCTTCCTTTGAAGTACATATTATATTCATCCACTTTTCTGTCTTCATTTCCATTGTTACAACCCTAATTCATGCCTGTTTTAACCCTGTCTTTGATGCTTTACTGGCCCTTGCTCACCTTTTTACATTTTACTATGAGACAAATTTGAAAATTTTTTTTTTAACACTTGCTAAAAACCTATAGAGGTTCTTGGTCACTTGCTTGATAAAAACTGTATTTTAAAGCCTTCTTAAAAATACTCAAATTCTTTAAATGGTACCAGAATTGTGGTTTCTCTCTTCATTCATTGAAGCAATATTTATTGGCCATTGTGCAAGATGTTGGCGTACTTGGGGGAGCAAAACAGACGCAATGAGTCAAAGATTGACGATGTCTTTGAGAAAGGCATGTTTAAGCTAAGAAGTGAAAGATGTTACCCAGGTAACAAATTGAAAGGTCATTCCAGGCAGTGTCACATAGCTTGTGTGAAGGCCCTGAGGCTTGAAAAATTTAGCATATCAGATAAACTGATTAGCTCCAGAAAACACTTCAGAAATAGGCAAAGGCCATGTAATTCTTATTTTGTTCTATATATGGGAAGTATCTGAAAGATTTTTAACAAAGGACTGACACATCTAATTTTCTTTAAACATTGCTGGTTGGTAGAAAAAGAATTGTGGGAAAGAGTGGCAAGAGTGGAAGTAAGAAAACCTTCAAACCAACAGAATGGAGGAAACACACATAGACCATGCCAGTGATTCCTCCGACTAACCTGTTATTAAGTGGAAATGATATGCTCAAGTTTTTTTGTAAGAAAGAGCTATTATACTTTCCCATATATAAGGAGAAAGTTCATGAGGTGGATTTGTTGTATGGGTTTACACAACATACCTTAATAATCTCTTTGCTGTCAACAGATTACTTAGGTTCTTTCTCTGTGGCCTGTATGAGAGAACACGGAAATGGCTTTGCATTTGCTATGATGCTCATTTTAAAGTAATTTTATTTACATATCTATGAAAATTGCCTGTGTGAATTATAGTTCACTTTCTAAATCTTGCTATAATTTATTCTTTAGCTCTCCATATTTGCCATGTCATTTTTCAGCTGTGGCTTACTAAATGTGAATAAAGAACTCTATTGAATTATTTTCCATCTAGATCCCATGGACTTTTTTAACTTTTTACCTACTTCTAAGTATTTTGAAGTTTAGATCTTTACTCTTAGTCATCTCTTAAAATTTGTTGTTGTTTATCAAACTCTTCATACCTTAATCTCAGGGCTTCCTGATATAATATTAAATATATCAAGATAACTATATTGTTGAATTACAACTTTCCACAGTGTTTGTAATCAAAATTAACATTGAGTATGAACCGTTTTCTTGAGGTGAACATATGCCCAGTTGTACTTGTTTCTATCTCTTTCTATCTGATACTCTGAAAAACTAGAGCCACAATTTTACTAAGCAGAAGTTATTTGTTGTTAGTGTTGTCGAGTCAATTCCAACTCCTAGCGACCCTGTGTCCAGCAGAGTGGGACCTCCCTGATCTTTTGCACCTTCCAGACAATGCTCTGCTGCTATTCATAGAGGTTTTTTTCATGCCAATATTTTAGGAAGTGGGTGTCCAGGTCCTTCTTCCTAGTCTTTCTTAGTCTGGAGGCTCTGCTGAAACCTGTTCATCATGAGTGAGCTTGCTGGTATTTGAAATATCAATGGAATAGCTTTCAGCATCACAGCAACAGGCAGCCACCGCACTATGACACCTGACAGATGGTGGTGTGGTTACCTGACCAGGAAACGAATCCAGGCTGTAGCTGTGAGAGCACTGAATCTTAACCACTAGACCACCAGGGCTGGCTAAGGAAAAGTTGGTATTGATATTTAATACACTTTTCACTGTATGTCATGTGCACAGAAACAAAAGGAAATTCTCGTATATTACAATTGGAGTCCATATTGTCTCTGAAACAAGATAGGAGGAGGAGGAAAAGGATGATAATGGAAATATTTCAAGGATAAACAGTGGTAACATTGCAGTTTTCACTGTACAAAGTGTAATGAAGAAAAGAAAGGATATTATGTTAATGTGATTTTTTTTAAGAAAGCTAAATTTACTACATGATTTTATTGGGACAGTTAGGCTTTTTACCATTTGTTTGTGGTTCTATTATGAAATGATGGTAGGGTAAGGGATCATTTTTATAATAACTTTGATTGACAAATTTAAAGTCACAAATCCTAAATTTTTAAAGAATACTTTTTATAGCTTTATTTAACCTTTTGCTGGCTCAGGAAAGGCTTACATCTGGGAATCCTTGCCCTTGCGTGCTAGTGCTGCTCTAGAATTTGTGAGGTAGGTAGAGTGTGTTATTGTTGGCCACATACCTGTTATTTTTTCAATGGGAGATATTTTCAAAATCTCTCATCTTTCTTTAAAACATACTTTTTTATTCCAGTCTTTGCTAAGCCTCTGTCAAAGACCTGTCAGTCTAATTGTAGATGTTAGTTGTGACATCAAAGAATAATGGTTTGCTGGTCTTGATTACTTTCTAATAGAATGTTTTCAGTTTGTAAGTTTACTGGCCACTTTAGAGAACCTGAATGACTTTTAACTATTTATTAAAAACAGTTGCATTAAAACTAATTTAGAAGTCGTTTATTATGTCATTATATTTGCCTATAAGGAATTTTCCAAGCTCTAGCTACATGTTAACCTAGCAAAATTTCAATATATCAAAGATTGCATATTATCTGCAACTGGTAAACAGTGAGATTTGATTCTCACTGAGCCCATTCCCAGAAGAATTATGATAAACTATAGAGGAAAGGCCTTTGAAAACTGGTTTATAGCAGAGGTTTGAGGAGACATTTTCCATTCATATATTCCATGTATTGCCTAAGTCACACAGGACATTTTGAAATTGAGAAGAGCTAGAAGTGTAGCCACAGAACTTCTCTAGCTGAGCTATCTAACTTTGAGACCATTCTCTGTAGTGATTTTTATTTTTAATATGCTTAAAAGACTAGTAATTTATTAGATGGATAGGCAGGTGTTGTTGATAAGATTTTCTTTCTATTGCTTGGAGATGATTTTGACATGTTTTTGTTACTTTAATGAGTCGTCATAAGATAACAATTTATGCCCCTCTTTTTTTTAGGGTATGGTGGTGGTTTTAATGAAAGAGAAAATGTTGAGTATATAGAAAGAGAAGAATCGGATGGTGAATATGATGAGGTAGGCTATACATTAGTATGCAGCTTGAATACAAATTAGGAAATTAGGAAAACGTATTTGAAAATACCTTAGATGAAAAGGAAAAATATTAAATGTAGCTTGTTTTTATAAGTATACTTCGAGTCTTTTACAGCAGCTTATCATTTTGTAGGAAATCCTAATTGACTCAAATATATAATTGACTTAACATACATTGACTTCAATATATAAAAGTAACTTCTTATAAAAATTACTAATTTTAGTATGTTTTCACCTGACAATATTATGAAACTTTTTCTGTAGTTTGGACGTAAAAAGAAAAAATACAGAGGGAAGGCAGTTGGTCCTGCATCTATTTTAAAGGAAGTTGAAGATAAAGAATCTGAGGGAGAAGATGAGGATGAGGATGAAGATCTTTCTAAATATAAATTAGATGAGGTAAACAATTTCCTTGTCCTATTTCTCCTTTGTCTTATTTGAGCTGTGACATACGTGTGAACGTTTTTGACAACCTTTGGCCTGTGATGAAGCTAATGTTCTCCTATGTATTAATTTGTTCTCGCAAAAGCGTTGAGCTTCCAGTCTGCCAAGGACTGTTCTGGCTCTGGAGATACAATAATGACTGAGACAGAACCACCCTTGTCTTAATGGAACTTAAATTCTAGATGGGAAAAGACATATGTGAACAAGATAATTTAGGTAGCCATAATGTTAGGAAGACACATGCTGTGACAACAGATATTGAAACTACTTTGGTTTTAATGGATGTGAGATTTCTGAGGAGGTGAAATTTGAGCTGGGATTTGAATAATAGGATGATATGAAGGAACTGGCTCTAAGAACTGGGGTCAGAGCACTTTCAGGCAGGCAGACAGCAAATAAAGGTTCCCTAAGTAGGAAACAAGCCAGCAACGTTCAAAAAGTCGTAGGTAGGGCTAATGTGGTTAGAGCAGAGGGGAGAATGTGATGAAGGGGACAGCAACCACATCAGGTCTGGTGATCATTGTTCTCTGGTGCCCAAGTGTAAAGTTTATGGTCGGATGTATAGATCCAGATTAAGGGTACTTTGGGGTCTGATCATAAGAGGCCCTTGAATGCAACTAAACAAATAAATGTGGAACAAATTTTTAAAGTTTTTAGGAAACAAATGAGGTATATTTATCTGACCCATGTTTCAGAGTGATTGTCAATATATTCAGATAGTGAGAAGACAGAATGGATTTCCAGAGTTAGGCATACCACCTAAAAGGTTACTGTGATAAACTAGAGTAAAGAATGAAGTTCTGAACTAAGACTAAGGGAGATGAATTCAAGGACTTGTAAGGGAGTAAAATTGAAGAGTCTTATCAGCTTATTTGGTAAAGCATTGTAACAGAAAAAGAGGAAATGAGTATGACTTCTAGATTTTCTTTGAAATATCTGAGATAGGGACCGGCCCGGTGGTGTAGTGGTTAAGTTTGCACGCTCTGCTCTGGTGGCCTGGGATTTACGGGTTCGGATCTTGTGTGCAGACCTAGCACTGCTTGTCAAGCCATGCTGAGGCGGCATTCCACATAGAAGAATTAGAAGGACCTACAACTAGGATATACAACTGTGTGCTCGGGCTTTGGGGAGAAAAATTTTAAAAAAAGAGGAAGATTGGCAACAAATGTTAGTTAGCTCAGGGCCAGTCTTCCTCACCAAAAAAAGAAAAATGTCTGAGATAATTGTCAGGTCTGTTTAGTTGAGATGAGGAAAGTAGTAGGCAGATTTCAGGATTGGGAATGAATTTGCTGAGATAGTAGTGATAACATAATCATATAGAGATGTCTAGTGCACAGAACTATTCATCCTTCCTCATAGATTGCATTAATATCTAAATGTCTAAATATAAAATATTAACTCTGAGATTTTGTTAGGATGAGGATGAAGATGATGCTGATCTCTCAAAATATAATCTTGATGCCAGCGAGGAAGAAGATAGTAATAAAAAGAAATCTAATAGACGAAGTCGCTCAAAGTCTCGATCTTCACACTCACGATCTTCATCACGCTCATCCTCCCCCTCAAGTTCAAGGTCTAGGTCCAGGTAAACGGGTACAGGTCAAGGGTAACACCAGTCAAAATGTCAGTATCTAACTTCTTTATTTATAAATTTTGTTTTTCTTGACTGAATAAGCTTTCCTTTTTGTTGTAGAAATTTCATTCAAGTCACCTTTTAAAAGACAATTTTTTCTATCTCCGTGCGATGAAGTTATTCTCCAGTATTTTCAGAAATGCAAAATTGCAATGTGAAACTTCAGTCCATTTTAGCACCTTGCCTTTTGTTAAAAGAGACTTTAAAAATTCAATTAAATCATTTCATATAGTGATATTTATCTAAATACATAGTTTACATTTAGAAATTTTTAAGCAAATAAAGATTTTATATTTTCACTGATGATGTTAAAGGCCAGCACTGAAATTTTCTAGGCATTAATTGAATCATTGACTTGTTAGACAATGTTTTAATAATTTACTTTGGTATGGGGATTCTGAATAAAGGAGCAAATTCAGCCGTATTAGTTCTGTTAGCTTAATGCTCATAATTTTGAGATGTCCAGGAATAAATTAGAGGGTTCAGTTGGTCTTAGACTTGATTATTTTGTTAGTAACGTAAAATTTTAATATTCCCTATTTTTGTAGTCAACAATAAAAGTAAAATTTTAGGTGAGGAAAAGCAGTACCTTATTTAAATATTGTTCACTCAAAATATTTCTATTCACGGTTGAGTGAAACCATGGGAAATGAATTTTAATGGTAATTAGGAATAAAGTATTAGCTAATCGAGTACTTAATTAGATAAGTGTTAATGAATACTATAAAGCCTGAAAGCTTAAAAGGCTGATTATAAAGATAATAATTTTAAGATGAACATGTAATAATCTTTTTCTGCAGGTTATTATTTTAAGGGACAAATTAAAAATGTAAATTGGACCATAAATGAATTTTATTTCTTTTGCGATTTTAAAATTCATGTGGACCATATCTCCCATTGTGTCATTTTTTAATAGTATAGTTGCCTAAAATGATAGGATTTTTGGTGTATTTTCCCTTTAATTCTCTAACTTTTGAGTAGACTGAAAAACAGAGATTAAACAGACATACGCATGTCAGTATTTAAAGCTTCAGACTAGCCTAGTGATCAAGGAAATAGAAGGGATCTCACAAGGGAAATTGATAGAGATATTTCAGAGAAGTTAAATAGAAATTACAACATTCAGTATTTCTGAATGTGTAAGTCTTGGGTTTTAAATGTTATTCGTGAACATAAAGTATTCATTGTTAATAAAGTGATAATGCTGAGTGTTTTTATTGAGTGATTTTTAGAATAATTTTGTCACACTTTGAAAGTGATAGTTGATTATTATCAAAAATTATTAAGTTTCAGCATAAATATTAAAACAGGATGAAAAGTTGTTACCTTAAAATAAATTGTTTTGAAAATATTTATCTCAAATAGTTTCTTTTTATATGAAAATGAATTCTAACGCATTATCTTTCTTTCAGTGTTCATATGACAAAGCTCAATTAAGTGGTTCTGGAAAAAAAAATCCTTCCATGTTGTTCCAGGTCCCGTTCAAGAAGTTCTTCCAGTTCGCAGTCAAGATCTCGTTCCAGTTCCAGAGAACGTTCGAGATCTCGTGGGTCGAAATCAAGGTGAATGAGGTAGCATCTCTCTGTAAAGCAGAGAGAAAACATATTTAAAGGCTGCAGAAGGTGTTGCTGCTTTTTTCCTCTTGTTTTGCTTCTACTTGTCGATTTTATTTTCGCATTAGAAAACTAATGCACTTGCCTCAGCTTAATTTTCTCACCATGAGATGTTTCCATTGCCAGCAGTGTGCCAAGACATTCCCATGATTGAATTAAGGTGGTTATTTTGCATTATGCAAGGTTTGTCGTTTTGTGCTAAAATGTGATGAAGTAGGAAGATGGAGCCAAGTCTTATCACCAAATCTCTTAACTAGTACATTAAAGTTACATTTGCAGTAGTAGTTCAGATAAGATCAGAGATATGCAAATAAAAAGAAACAGTTCACTCCATTTTTGAAAGGAAGAAAAATAACCCTGCTTCAAAACAGATTTTGTTTTGCAGGGCAGTTGTTTCAATATTTACAGAAACAGTTTTGTCATTTACCTCAGGTAAAGTTTCTGGAAAGTTTTATACATTTGTCCGTTTCTCTGTAGTATTACACAGAATGTTATAATCAGTATGTGTAGAATAGACACTCCTTTTAAATTCTACAAACTAAATCAAGAAATGTGGTTGGTTAGTCTAGGTGGGATGTGATCTTAAGCATTATTGTTAACTTCAGGTTGCATTTAGTCAGACCTAGAGGGACAAATAGTTTTATAAAGAAGCGAATGAGATGGTAGTTTTTATTCTCTTGAAGTTTTTTTCTAAACTTAGTCAAAATGTATTGCCTTTTTCTTGAGGAAGATTAGCCCTGAGCTAACTACTGCCAATCCTCCTCTTTTTTGTTGAGGAAGCCTGGCCCTGAGCTAACATCCATGCCCATCTTCCTCTACTTTATATGTGGGACGCCTACCACAGCATGGCTTGCCAAGTGGTGCTATGTCCGCACCTGGGATCCGAACTGACAAACCCCAAGCTGCCGAAGCAGAACGTGCGAACTTAACCACTGCGCCACCAGGCTGGCCCCTGTTGCCTTTCTTTTTGTGTTAATTTATTGATCTATTAAAGGCATCTAATGTGAATAGGAAAATCACTGTAATTCCGCTCATGTGGAACTTGACACTGAAGATTAGTGGTAGCGTTTTTGGTAAAAATAATTGCTTAATAGCTTATTAGAGCCAAATCTGTAGGATTAGAGGGCAGCTGCCATTTAACAACATTGAGGAGAGAAGAGTGTATGCACACTTGTTATTAGGCCAATACAAGATAGAGAGGAATGAGTTTAAGTAGTTGCTATGTACTATCAATGTTTTAGTCTTTTTGAGTGCTTCTTGGTGAAGGTCTTTAAGTCCTAGTTCCCTTTGGGAAGCACTATAATTAAGGTTTATAGAACGGCCTTCATATTCTTTTCAAACCTTTTTTCATTGCTTATAACTTTCCAAAGAATTCTCCTTTTGGGCTTTCTGATTTTATTTTAAGCCCAAAGGTGAATTTTTTGGGAAGTTTGAGCTAAATTACTTCAACTAAAATATGTAAATGAAGAAAAAAATTTTGTATTTGTACATTTACCTTTACCTGAAACATGTGAATGTCAACACTTCATACTTCATGAATAGTGGTCCTTCATAAAAATAAATACTGTTAATATAAGCCAAGTTTTAAAGTTACTCATTTTGTTTTTCTTTGAATACTTAGCAATTTAAAAGTTATTGTTCTTTCTCATTGCTGTCCCTTATCCCTGCTTTTTATATAGCAACTTAACTAATAAGTTGGATAATTTCCACAAGGAATTATGTATATTTTCCTTAGGAAGTTGTCTGTAAGATACACATTTTTTTCCCCAAACGAAAGAATATATTTTCTAGACAGGAAGTTGTGCAAATGCAGTTAAACCTGTTCATTTTGCTATTTATGTATACTTTAAAATGAAAGCCTTCAATTTTAAAACAAGAATTTAAAATTTTACTTTAACATATTAAAGCTGGTTTTTAATTATAAGTGGTGAGCTCTTATTTTAGAAAATTAAAAAGATGAAATTAAAGTAAGTGTATTTAAATAGAATTGTTTTTATGGTTGAACCAGAAGTCTTCTGTTGAGTAAGCAGTAAGTATTCCTTCTTATAAAATTTTCGTAGTTATAAAGCCTATTGTTTACTTTTGGAGCTGTTAACTAAACAGTTTGCCTCATTTCTTCTTTTAATGAAATGTTTGATTTGTTTCTCAATCAATGAAGATCCAGCTCCAGGTCCCACAGGGGCTCTTCTTCCCCACGAAAAAGATCTTATTCAAGTTCATCATCTTCTCCTGAGAGGAACAGAAAGAGAAGTCGTTCTAGATCCTCTTCATCTGGTGATCGCAAAAAAAGACGCACAAGATCACGGTCACCCGAAAGGTTTGGGTTTCTGTAGAAATAAGAATGGGTGTTCTTAACTGTGTTTTAATAGATTAACTGAACTTCCTAGCCAAGGATTAGATTTTCATTATCTCCTTTGTTCCAACTTTAAATTATACTTTTCAACTTTGAACTTCAAAAACTAGATGAATTACTTTGCTTATCCTGTGTGCTTTGATCGGGTTGTTTAGAGAAGTTGTATATCAAACCACTTTCTTCCATTATCTGATCATTTTGTTGTTAAATTTTTATTTTCATATATAATTATTATAGCCAACTCTCGGTTATTTCTGTCTTTAAATATTTTAATTCAGAAGCTGTATGTTGAAGTAATTTAATGGTTGTTTTTTTATATGTATATGTGCTATTAATTTTACATTAAATATTAGAAATCATAGAATTCCAGGGCATCTAATAAAAAATTATTCTAGATCATTGGAAATCTATCCTCATTTAATTATGTGTATATGCATTTCCACAGCAAATTATTGTTTCATGCCCCTTATCTATAAGGAAATTGTTCTTGTAGCTAATACATTTTTCACCTTACAGTCAGAATCCATTTTTTTTAGAGAAAGACTTTTACTAGATAACTTTATCTGTATTGCCATTTTTAAAATTTGGAGAGTGTAAGTGTTATCTGTCAGCCTTTTCTGCAACAGACTATTTACTCAGTTTCATTAACTTTCTCTTGGTTCTCAATGTTTAATTATATAGTCATTTTAATGGCTTCCTTTGTAATCTTTGCAAATTTTCCATATCCTTTCAGCTTGTGAAAGTAAGGATTAGGTAAAGTCTGCTTATTGCTGGGTTCACTGGTAGGATTACCTCATGATTCCTACTTGTACAGAATGACTAGATTTGCCTCTTCATATTTTGAAGATTCAATATTAAGATTACACACACCTAGTCTTGTTGCTGTGCATTTTATTCCTTTGTAAGAAAATTACTCCGTACTTGAGTGAAACTCATTCTGTTGTTTTTTTACCACTTCTGCAGATTTTTATCTTAGCCACATATAATCCCCCTAGTTTGTTGTCATCTAAACTTAATGAACATGTTCTCTATTCCATAAGCCAGGTGATTGGTGAAAACACTAAACAACCCTGAGCCCAGGGCCAACCCCTCGGAACACCACTACTTTACCCAGGTTGATATATTGACTTATTCATATTAGCTGCATGAATATAACCCTCTAACTAATTGTGCAATCATCTTGTGTGACCTAGATTTCCAAAACGTAATTATTTATGAATATATATTCTCATACACAGAAGCCTTGCTGTATCTGTTTTACATAAAGACATATCACACTATCTACAGTGTATCAGAGACTGATTTAGTCACACTTGCATTGGAAAGTTTATATGCCTTTATTGTCTACTATCTGTAATTTTATACGTTTTTGCAAGGCTTCCCTTCATTGCCTTAAATAATTGAGAGGTGGCTATATCTTGAAATGAGATTTATTTTTAAGGTATAGAGAATTTTAAACTATGGTTATACTATTACTGGGCTCACATCCAAGGTCTAAACACTAGTTAATTTTATGCATATAAGTTTGTATCTTAGATTTTAATTATTCCTTTTGTCAGCATAATGAGGTTTAATTTTGTATTCTCAGTCTTACGAATGAATGCTAATATCTAGCTCCAGCTTACTAGATTACCTGCTTTCTTCATTGTATCTTACAGGCACCACAGGTCATCTTCTGGATCATCCCATTCTGGTTCCCGTTCAAGTTCAAAAAAGAAATAATGTATTAAAATTTACATCTTAAAAAAAAATCCAGTACAGTGCATGAAGCATATTTTTTAAGAAGTTGGTGTCTTACTTGGTCAGAAGTGCTAAATCTGCTAGTAGAGGTGCATGCCTTCATTGCTTTTCAGAACAATACAGCTGTGTTTATTTGTGAACTTAAAAGTAAATAGTATTTTAAGCCATAATGTCCCTAAATAGATGCTCTGTTTATCATTTATTATTTACAACCATTTGCTTCATTTAAAACCATCTCAGCTATAAGAAAGTACTTTGTTCCTAATTTGAACTCTTGTTTTCTCATTTCCAAATATGCACTGTCTGTTGACTTAAGACAGGATTACCTAGTCTTGCCTGACGTTTGGGCATGGAGGCAAGACTGCGGTAAAGTAATTGGAAACAGTCTGTATGTTAATATTGGAAAAGAAGTCATCCTATTTATGTTAACCTACGTCAAAGTGATTCTTAATCAGATAAACTAGTTGTAAGACAGCCATATGGAGACCTCTTTATTTTGAAATTCCCTATGCTAAGGGTGCCTTAGAATCATTGTCTCACTTTTATCCAGTTTTACTTTTTGCACCACCACATTTAATGTAGAAAAATCTTGTGAATTGCAGAAGGAGAAATGTGTTGTTCATTTCTCCCCTTCTGATGTGATTTTGAGCAAGAATGTGTTTCTAACAGTTCACCTCTTCTCTACTGATATGGTTGTCTAATGAGAAAAACATCTTATTTCAAAATGTTTATCTTAATATTTTAAGAAGCTTTGTGCGGTATCCTTTAAAAAGACAGTGAATCTCATAGGGTAGACAAAGCTAAATCATAGTTAATGAAGAACAAATTGAAGAAAGCTTCTGAAGTATATTTCTCTTTGGGTGAAAGATGAACAGAGACAATTGTGAATTTAAATGAATATTTGCCTTGAGATGTTTAGCTTTAAACAGACTGCATCAAATTTTCTTCTGAGTAACAAATGGATGCCTGTTTTTCTGCATGACGTAAGCAGAAATAATTGTTGTTCCTATTCACTTAAAATTACTTATGGCTTAAAATACTTTCAGAGTTTGTTTTATTTTTCAAAATTAAAATCTGGTCACTTGAGCTCCATTTTGTCTTCTGGTTTTAAAAAGAAAAAGGCTTCTCTTAACAGTATCTTCAGTGACAATACAAGGTAAGTATATTAAGGGAAATCAACACTTGTGCTTGGGGACCTTTTGTCATGGGGATAAATACCCACTTTTTCTTGTTTTTTCCCCTTTAACAGTAGTGTCTGCTACAATTAAAATGTTTTGAGGTATTTAGTAGACAGACCAAACAGAAGTATATTTGTTTTTTATTTTAAAATGAGTGATTTTTCTCTCAACTGATCTAAAGATAAAAGCAAATATCTTATGTAGAAGTATTTTGATAATATTTTTACAGTGAACTTCCCCTTGTTTTTTATGTCTTAATTTTCTTTGCTACGTTTACTGTAGGTTGCACAAGAACTTTTACTCTCTTGTAATTGTGCCTCAGACTTTTTGAAAGTCTACCTTCTAAATTGCCCAGATGATCTTCTAGATTCTATATGTTACCGTTGGTTTATTCTTGTGCTTTCTGTATTTAAAACTTCGGCTGTGCTAAGCAAATGCAAGGTTATAAATTTAGCTTAATAGTAGTTTACGGACAATTCAGATGATTATGATTTCATTTGGTTTAAACTGTACTAGTTCATTTCATAAGGAAATGATGCTGTAGATGAATGTAAATAAAGCTTGTGAGTCAAGCATAAAGTGGTGTTTGTTAGAAATAAACTAGAATTTTTAAGCTCTGACTTAATGTTCATTTTTAAGCTATTCACAGTCTTGTTTGTTGCTTTTGATTGTGCATTTTAAACTTTTTATCACTTACCCTTTATATAACGTTACCTTATTTTTATATATGAGTGCTTGGTTTAAAACAGTCCAAAGTCATTATCACTGTAACCTTGGGTGCTCAAAATTTTTGTGACTTTCTTTAAATGGAGAGTACCCAAATTAGTTGAATACTTCCTACCAGAACATTATATACCTTGTTTCCTGTGGTAAAATAGCCTACCCTAGTATGCTTCCTGAATTACTCTTAAAACTGTCACTTGATACCACTCAACGGCTGTCCCTTTTAACCTCTAAGTTTTCTTAAATTTCCATTTGGAATCCTTTTGTCTAAACAATATTGAATAGTATCTGGTAACCAATGTCCAAGTTCAGAGCAAGCTCTGAATGCAAGACCATTTCTAGGCACAATTATGAAGGTAAAACAAGTCTTTGTTTCCTGTCTCATCTCCTCTTCTTGCTATATCGAATGTCCACAGCCACTGTTGTAGGTATTCGTAAGCAGGTAGGGAATTTCTCCGCTCTGCCCCCAGTTTTTGACATAATTGTTAGATGTTTTTTAAAATAAGAATAATCTTGTAGCTTTCCTGAACTGGAAATTGTATTATTTCTGGAAAACAGTGGACAGTTATAATTAAAAGACAGTTTAAGGTATATAATAGTGATTAACAGGCAGTATCTTAATTAATTCTCCCTGTCACCTTTACGTACTATTGTATATCCCCTGTTTTACAAAAAGGTTGTAGCATAAGGAAATTAAAAACTTGCCCAAGGGAGCCGCAGCAGTGGCTAAATGGGGATTCACCCCCAAGTCTGATGGCAAGTTTCAGTGTTAGCTCTAATAACAACCCGTTATTAGCTCTAATAATAACCTGTTTGAGAAGATAAATGTTAAGTCAAAATGGTCAGATGTTTTTTATTCTAGTGATTTGGTAAGGAATTGTTAATTTCAGTCATTTATGGGTAGATACATAGGTAGACATACTATTTTGGAATAATTTTAGATTTACAGAAAAGATTTAGATTTCAAGGATTGTACAGAGTTTCCATATACCCCCACCCAGTTTTCACCATTGTTTACATACTACCATGTACTTTTGTTAAAACTGAGAAACCAACATTGATATATTATTATTGCTTACAATCCAGGTTTTACTTGAATTTCACCTTTTTTCCATTGATGGTCCACGGTCCAATCCAGGGTACCACACTGCACTTAGTTGTCATATCCCTCCTAACTCCTCTGACAGTTTTTTCATTCTTTCCTTGCTTTTTATGACTGACAGTCTTGAGGCGTACTGGCTGTGTATCCTGTAGAATGTCCCCCATTCTGAGTGTGTGGTTTTTCTTGTGACTTAGGCTGGGGTTACAGGTTTTTGGAAAGAATACAATAGAGGAAAAGTACCCTTCTCATTACATCATATCCAGGGGTACATGAAATCCATGTGGCATCACTGGGGATATTAATCTTTGTCATGTTGAGATAACAATTCTTCGCATTCACCATTGTAGTTAGTTCTTTTTCCCTTAACCTACTACATTCTTTGGAAACAAATTACGAAGAATAGCCCATCTTCAGAGTAGGGATGGGAGCAATTAAACTCCACCTCCTCGGGGGGAGGGCTATCTGCTCATATTTGGAATTCTATGAGAAAGATTTGTCTACTATTTACATCTGTATGGGCTCATGCATTTTTATTTTATACTTAAGGTCATAGTCCAATGCTATGTGATTTATTTTATTGCTCAAATTGTTCCAACTTTGGCCATTGGGAGTTCTTTCAGGTTGGCTCCTATGTCGTTTGACATGCCTCCATTCTCCAATGGAACAGAAAATAGACGATAGAGAGGGAGGGAAGAATCGTTGAAGTATCATCAAGTAGATGAGGCAGTGGGATCTAGAACCGTGGTGGTGGTGATGGGAGCTTCGATGTTAAATAGGAGCCTTGACAGTTCATTATAGTACCAGAAAGGATGAATCCAGGTAGTGTTAGAGCCAAGTTTGTAGTCACTAAGAGTGACCATAAACACATTACCATTTTTTTTCCAGCCACAGTGAACCACATGGGTCCTTACAGAAGGGTAGAGAGTGTTATAGATTACACACAGTTTTTAAAAGATGTACTAAGTAATGGTCCCTAAATGTTTGTATTTAGCAAAATAAAAGGTAGTAGCATAAGAAAAATATTTACAATAACGAGGTAAATTCCCAAATATTTTTAATGAATGATTAAAATATATCTAAGAAGATTATGAGTAAGGCTATACTGCATTACTGTTGAAGGAAGTAAAAACGACCTGAATTTGAAGCTGAACGTGTAGGACAACCCGTTTCCTATATCCTCAGTCTCGTAGGAGAGTGCTCTTAGAAAATACTTCATAGTAGAAATAAAGTCTGTTAAAATGGGAAGAATCAGTCTTACCTGAATGAAAAGGCAAAACTTAAGGAGTTGACTTGAGGAGTCTTACAGGACACGTTTGTAGATAAATAAGCTGAGCTAATTTCCGAAGTCTCAAGGTTTGATCATATTTTTAGGGGACCACAAAATACTGTGACTCTGGGAAATCTTAAAAAGGAACCCTCATAATAATGCTGTCAGAATTAAACTGGACCACGTTGGACAACTTGAAAACAATGAGTCTAAGACTGTAGTGTTGCACTCTGAACAGTCTTGTACCTACCCCCAGAAGGAAACATCTGTATCCTGTTATCAGTAGGGCCATCACAAAAGCTGAGTACTTCCAACCTGAATGTGATGTGAAGTACAGTTTGCTGTGATGGCTGTGATCCAGTGGTAGAATTGGCAGTGACAATTGATTGCTATTTTTTTTCCCTTGGAGTCCTAAGTGCCTGATTGGAGTTTTTGCTTCATGGTAACAGTATGGCAGCCCTGGGGATGATGTTCTTTATGCCTGGCACATAAGTTTACAGCAAATATTGGCTATATTTTTACCTCGAGCTGGTGTTATTTCATACATACTAATAATCAAATGTTAATTTTCTACTTACTTCTTTCTATAGCACCAGATCCATATCTCTAACTGCCTGCTATTTATCTCCCTTTAAATGTCAGTCAGTTTCAATAGCTCAATTCTCAAACTATCTGTCCACCAAAACCAGTAATATATTTCACATTGATAAACAACATTATCGGGAACTTGGGTATCCTCTTAGATTTCTTTTGCCTCCGCACTCCAAACCAAATCTGATTTACCTGGAATTGATCTCTCTCTTAAGCCTCAAACCCACACTGCTCCGTTACTGCTGCCACTTCTTTAGTGTATAAACTAAGATACTGCAGTTGTCTCCTAAATGGTCATCTGGCCTCAAGTCCTGTATAGCATATAGTAGGTTTTCCATAATTAGCTTTTCCATAATATTTGCTAAAAAT
Organism: Equus caballus; assembly: GCF_041296265.1. Classification (NCBI taxonomy): domain Eukaryota; kingdom Metazoa; phylum Chordata; class Mammalia; order Perissodactyla; family Equidae; genus Equus; species Equus caballus. Next base: position 96,156,684 of record NC_091688.1, read on the forward strand.
TTGTTTCAGCAAGCAGTGATCCTTTCATCACTCTGATAGGAGAATGGTCTTGTTAATAAGCAATTCTTTTCATGTCATTTCTTTGCTTAAAACCTTTCAGTACCTTCCCATGGCTTCCAGAATTAAACTAAAATCCTTTTATATACCATGAAAATGTCATGATTTTTATTAAGTATTCTTTCTTTCTTTCCCCTCCTCCCCGCAAGTCCAGCATTGTTGTGCACACAGCCTATATACACTAGCCACATGAGCCATGCTGGACTACTTGTGATAGATTTTCATCGTTGTACAAGTTTGCTATGCCTAGAATGCCCTGCACACGCCCCACAGCCATCCCTGGTTCCTCTGAGTTTCTGTAGGAATTAGGCGAATTTCTTGAAAGGCCTTGTCTTTCCCCAATATTCCTAGCCTATAGAACAGTCTCTGTCATAGCAAGCATTCAGTGTTTGACAAGGAAGTCAGTTAACGTCTGTTCGGTTTTTTAAGAGGTTTTGATCCATTGTATTTTTCCCAATACTAAAAAGAATAAATGCTTATTCTTGACTGGAAAACATTTTATGGTTGCTGGCGGAGTTTTTATTCTTAAGTTACATATTTCAAGATACAACAGAATGGAAACCAGTTATCAAACTCGAGTCTCAAGGAACATCTTTTTTCCATTAAAATAATTCCATTTCTCCATGAGCTGAAAGAGGTTTGGAGTTATCAGCCCAGCTATGCTTCAGTGTAGTATTGAATCTCTAGAAATTGCATGTAAATAAACAGTTATTTTATATAAAAATAAAAAGTTCACTGTCTTCACTGTTCTTTTTTAAAGTTTACCCACCTGTGCTTATTGCAAACAACTGAGATAGGTCAGCCTCACCAGCATACATTTTGAAATCTCTTTAGATTCTTTTGATATTACCAGGGACAGAAGCACTAAAAGTTATTATGCTGAAAGTAAGACTTTTGGTCAACTTTTAATTTATTCATAACATGCCTCTGCAACAATATTAACCGAAGCAATTTCACTATGAATTGGTAAATTGAGTTCCTTGATTGTGTATGACTCTTGAACTAAGTGCAATAGGGTGCAAAATAAGTAATGAATTAAAAAATAGTTTACATCACTATTCTGATTGTAGGATCAGATAATAGAGTCCAAAATGGCTCAGTATATATTAAGATACTGTCTTATAAATTTACTTAGGTCTTTAGAACAATAGGCATATTATGCATATTTGGTCTAGTTATAACCAAATTAAGTAATAGTTGTATTAAGGCTTAAAAGCGTTTATAGAAGAAAATAGCATTGAATATGTTAGTGTTTGATAACTACACCAGTGAAGTACATTTTATTGGCAAAAATGATTTGGATGTTTACTTGGACTTACGTACATAGCACTAGCTGTTAGGAGGGACATGCATATTATATTAATCCTTAGTGACATTATTACCGCTAATCAAGGTGTTGACCTCAAAACTGAAAATGTTGCCTTTTCAGTGATTAATACTTGACATCAAAATTTGGAGCAGAGAAAATAAATCATCTGTACTGTTGTAATTTGAAAACTGGCTATTAGAGCTCAAGAATTTTAATGTCATATTAGTGACTGTAATCAGAGACTAGTAAATATTTGCACCTTTGATAATGGTGTGATTGCAATTACAAGATTGTATTGCCCTCCGTCACACTTAGAATTGTCATTGTTACTGCTGCATTAGAATTACCAAGAAGGAATGGTCAAAAAGTGGTTAGTTCATACTCTACCAGAAGTGAAGACCACAATACTACTCAGGCTACGTACCCAGTGCTGCAGAACCTGCAGGACTAAAACCCTAGGATGGAAAGTGCTGAGCGAAGATTGGGACATTTCATCTGTAATAGTTATGTTTTTATATTTTTCCAGAGTTGATGATGGAAATGAGGTTGAAGTAAGGCTTTTCATAAAGCATTCCTTTTCGAGGTCTAAAGCAAGTACCTGACCATGATCAACTACATTTTGAAGCAAATGATGACTGACATGAGACATATAACATGTTTGAGCTGTGAGCTTGGTAAACCAATTGGAAAGTCGCAAACCTCTGATGCCTCTGCATTTGAAGGATGATATGTCTGGAAAGTGGGGAAGAAAAGGAAATGTCAATTTATTATAGTTCAGACATAAAAGTCGTCTTTCAAGAATTACAGAGACGTGTTTAACACATTGAACATTCATTTTAGGCAAATCATTGGATTCTGTGTCAGTGCCATTTTGATTGTATTTGCTCGGGCTTTTTGATTCAAAATCTCTCTTCATTGTTGTAAAATTTTTTTTTCATCATTGAATGAGTTACCTTTTAGAGGGTAATTTGGCAGCATCAATATTTAGAACATACTAAAGAATTATGTTTATTCAGTTAAATGTTGATTGAGTCTACTGCATGCTAGACAGTGCACTAGTTAATGATTAGATGGTGAAATAGCAAGGTATTCTAGTGTACCTTACATTGAAGCAAGTATTTGTAAAATAATTACAAGTTTTTCCTATGAAGGAAATAAAAAGTAGGGGTGGGTGTATACTCCATTAGATAGGATGATGAGTAGGAGACCTACAAGTCAGGAAAATTATCCATAATGCTTAAAAGATCTGTGCCCGAGTTGCTTGAGTCTGAAGCTGGTATGTGGCTTAATGAGAAAATGGCCTAAGGTAAGTGGTAGAGACAGAGGCCCTATCACGCACGCAAGGCTTGGAGGCCATGGAAAGGAATTTGAGTTGTGTTCTAAGAACAGCTGGAGAACAATGAAAGGTGTGAAGTAGTGTTAGTTTTAATGTAAACAAGTTTGGCTGCTGCTTGGAGAATAGAAAGGCGTACTTGATGGGAGCAGAAAATTTGTGAGAGAAGGCTTGCTTAAGCAGACTAAAGTTACATTTGTCTAATCACAACAATATAGTACTAAATTTGGGGGTAAATATATGACTAAAACCAAAGAAGTTTTGTGGGGTTTAAAACATGGAAGTAAAATTACAAAAGTAACATGAGAAAAGAGGTAAGTGATTTAAATCATTGTACAAGATCTATACCTCAAGAAATGGTAAAAGTAATTTAAGATAGACTTTAATAAGTCAAAGAAGCATATTTAATCTCTACAATAATCACTAAAAGAAGAATAAATGCAGAAAGTTAATAGAGAAAAATAGGATAATGAAAATTTGATTATTACAAACAAGGTTTTCTTAAAGAGAAATTTAAAACATGAAATACATCAGGCCTTTATATAAGTAATTAAATGCTGATTACACACCAATTAAATTAGAGATTATCAAAATGGATTAAGATAAAAATCACAAAACCTCATTGTATGTTTATAAGCTATACTTTCAGAATAAGACCATAGGTTGGAAATAAGGTGGAAAAAGTTACTATGCAATATTAACCAATATGTCATGTGGCAATATTAATATAAAGCACAACTAAGCCAGTAAGTATTTAAAGAGAAAGAGGAACGGTTCATAATGATAAAGGGGTCAATTTAACAGTATGGTAATAATCATAAACTTGTGTATACTCAATAACTTAAAAATGTAGATGGAACAGAAAGGACAAGTAGATCCACATAGTTAGAAATCATGTACATTTCTCAGAAAAAAAAAATATAGAATATGTGAACACCACAACCATTTTGACCTAATTGATAATTACAAAACTCTGCAGCCAACTGCATGTGCACCATTCACACACAAACTGTTGATATATACAATTCGCAAAAGATTTCTATCACAGAAAATCAATTCTGACCAAAGTGGAATTAAACTAGGAATCAAAACTAGAAAGTAAAAATTTGGCATTAAATGTGGGTCAGAGAAGAAATGACAAAATTTTAAAAATTCTGAGTGAATGATAATGAAAATACAATTATCAGTAGTGTGGTGGTCAGCTAAAGCAGTGCTTAGAAGGAAATGTGTAACTTTGAAGTTGTATTGGAAATAAAGTTTACCCAATTATCTAAGTTTCCATTTCAAGAATATAGGAAATAGATCAAAGTAGAAAGTGAGGAATACTAAAAATAAGAGTGGAGAACTTCTGCTTCAGGCCAAGATTTACCTTTCCACCTGCAACAAACTAGACATATTAAACAGCGTTTTTCAGTACATTTGGACATAAGGCCGGAGAACAGGGAAACATCGAACGCTATTGAATGCTGCCAACTTACTCCCTTGAGAGTTTGTAAGACACATCTCAGGGAATCTCCTGGGTGGAAACTTGCAATCTCCCTGAGTCAAGATGGAAGGGACAAGGCCTCTAAGGTTCATGTGGACAGTACCAGAGGAGAGGTGCATACATCTGAAGATCCCTAGTATGTCCTACAAGTCTTCAGATGAGTTTAACGAAACCACCACAAATGCAAGAAGCTCTTAAGAACCCCCAAGCATAGAAAATGAAGAAAGTTACAGTAAAACTATTCATAATCAAATTGCTTAAGTCTGTGATCAAGAGGGAAAAAAAGTGGAGAAAATGACATTCATACAGAACAGTGGTAAGAATGATGGCCGACACTGTCAGAAGCAATGCAAACCAGAAGAAGCTGGAATATCTTTAAAAGTACAGTCATGTGCTGTATAATGACGTTCCAGTCAACCATGGACCACGTGGATGACAGCCCTGTAAGTAGCATTAGTATTAGTAGCATATAGCCTAGGTGTGTAGTAGGCTATACCATTTAGGTTTGTGTAAGTACACTCTATGATGTTCAAACAATGACAAAATTGCCTCACACCACATTTCTCAGAACATCCCTGTCAAGTGATGTGTCTACTGAAAGACACTATCAGCCTAGTATTCTATATTCTATATGGAATCTTTCTATATAGAATTCTATATCCATCATCTTTGGAGAATATAGATGAGGGGCCACCTGGTGGCACAGTGGTAGGTTAAGTTCGTGTGCTCTGTTTCAGCAGCCTCAGGTGCACAGGTTCAGATCCTGGGTGTAGACCTACCCACCACTCATCAAGCCATGCTGTGGTAGCATCCCACATTCAAAAAAAAAAAAATAGAGGAAGATCAGCCCCGGTGTTAGCTCAGGGATAATCTTCCTCTCAAGATATTTTTAAAAGTAAAGAATATAAATGAGACACAAAGTTTTTGAGCTACTCAAAAGCTGAAAGAATTCACCAACAGAGCTCTAATACAAAGAATATTAAAGAATGTTCTTTTGGCAGAAGAAAACAGATACCAGATGGAAATCTGGGTCTACATAAAATGATAGCACAAAAAATGCTATGTGGGTAAATATAAAATAGTTTTTTTCTTACTATTTAGCTCTCTCAAAGGTAATTGTTTAAAGCAAATATATTGAGAGACTTATATATACAGGTAAAATACACAGCAACAATAACACAGGTCAAGAGGGGAGAAAGGGAAGTGTACTATTCTAACGTAGTCATACACAAAGTGCACGTATCTTGAAGGTAGTCTGATAATTTGAGAGATACTATAAACCCCAAAGCAACCAAATATAAGCAAAGGTTATATATAACCATAATAAGCTTATAAATAAGGAAAAAGTTAGAATCATACTCAATCCAAAAGAAAGCAGAGAAAGGAAACAGCAAATGGGACAAAAAGAAAAATAGGGTTGTCAGTTTAAACCCAACCATATTCATGATCACATTAAGTGTAAATGATCGAATGCCCCCAGCTATAAAGCAATGATTGTCACATTGGATAAATGAAGCAAGATCTATATGCTCTTAGAAGAAACCCACTATAAACATAAAGATACAGATAGGTTAAAAGTGAAAGGATAGGAAAAGACACTGATGATGCTAATCAAAAGAACATTGGACTGGTTATATTAGTTTCAGAAGAGTAGATTTGAGAGCAAAGACTACTAGGGATAAAGAAGGTTATTGCATAATGATAAAGGATCAATTGCTCACAAAAGCATAACAATATTAAACGTTTATGCATGTGTTAGGCTTCAAAATATATGAAGCAAAAATTGATAGAAATGCATGGCAAAAGTAGGGAAATCCACAGAGATTTCCACAGCTCTCAATAATCGATACAACAGTTAGAAAACTAAGGATATGGAAGACTTGAAAAACACTATCAACCAACTTGACCTATTTGACATTTGTAGAACACTCTACCTAAAAAAATACACATTCTTTTCAAGGACACACGGAACATTTATGGAGATAGACTATCCAGGGCACAACAAGTATATGCTATGTGATTGTATTTCTATGACGTTCAAGAACAGACATTTAGCTATTGTGATAGAAGTCAAAATAGTGATTACCTCTTGGGACATGGAGTTGGTTATTAATGGGTTGGGGCACAAGAAACGTAGGTTGCTAATACTCTATGTAGCAATCTGGATGGTGGTTACAATTATGTGTGTATATATGTTTAGAAAACTCACTGATCTGTATACACAATTAAGATTTTTGCATTCCCTGAATGTTACCTCAAAACAATACCTACCTAGAAATACAAATAATTTAATGAAATAGAATAAGAAAATATAGGAACGAATACACACCGATATAAGAATTTTAAAGAACTTTACTTTGGGAATAGTTTTAGATATACAGAAAAGTTGCAAAGGTAATACAGTGTTCCCACTACCTCCCCCCCCTCCAGTTGTTCACATTGTTAATATCTTACATTATCCTAATACATTTGTAAAAACCAAGAAACTAATATTTGCATGTTACTATTAACTGAACTCCAGATTTTATCAGAATTTCACCAGTTTTTCCACTAATGTCCTCTCCATTCCAGGATCCAATACAGGGTACCCCATTGCATATAGTTATGTCTCCCCATTCGTTTCTGGTTTATGACAATTTCTCATCCTTGTTTTTCACAACCTTGACAGTCTTGAGGAGTACTGGCCAGGAATCCTGTAGAATGATCCTCACTTTGGGTTTATCTATTTTTTTGTGTGTGTGTGATTAGACAGGGGTTATCGGCTTTGGAAAGATAACTACAAGAGTGAAGTGCCCTTATCACACCATGTCAGGAGATGCATAATATCTGCATGACATTATGGTGCTATTAACTATCACTTGGTTAAGATAGTGTTTGCCATATTTCTCCATTGTGAAGTTACTATTTTTCTCTTTTCATAGTATATTCATTGGAAGTAAATCACGAAGTCTAGCCTACCCTCAAGTGAGGAAGGGGTACTATGCTCCACTTCTTGGAAGAGGGAGAATTTAATATATTATGTGTATTTGTCTTTCTTTCCTATTTATTTACTCAATTGTATCAGTTTGGTCTTGTGTATATGTATTTTATATTTGGGTTATAATTCAATATTACATTATGTATTCATTTTGTTGCTCAAATTGTCCCAGTTTTGGCCATTGGGAATTCTTTCAAGTTGGCTTCTGTGTCCCTTTGACATGTCCCTATCCTTTTGTCTTTTGAGTACTTTAATTTCTGGTACTACAAGATGCTCTAGGCTCATCTTATATTATCCCTGCCACAGCTATAATTCAGTCATTTCTCCAAGGAGCACCAGTTGTTCTTATTGGAGAATGGCATATGGAAACCAAGATCTGCGTGCTAGGCTATATAGAAATTTACTATATGACGGAATGAGAGTTCAAGTAGAAGAATTATGATTTACTTAATAAACGATGCTAGCTATCCATATAACTCATCACAAAAGAAGTTAAACTTCCACCTCATTACCATTTGCTAAAGAGTAAAAATTTAAATTTATTTGATTAAAGATATGGCTATTAAAGCAAAAATTTCCAAAATGTAACTTGGGTGAAGGAATTAAGAAAGAGAGACCTTCTTAACTTTCTTGAGCGGGAATCCTCAAAACCATAAAGGAAAATTTTCATTTTTCTGAATAAATTTTTTATGTATGGTAATAGGCATGATAGAAAAATTTGCCTTTTTTGAGGCAAATGACAAGGTAGGAAAATGAGAAACAGGCAATATCTCTAACTATACAAAGAGCTCCTACAAATTAGTAGCATAATGATAATCCAATAGAAAATGTACCAAGATCAATTAACAGGAGAGGAAGTTAATCAATAGACATTTGAAAATGGATTTAACTTCACTAGTAGTTAAGGAAATCCAGATTAACAAGAAAATATCTTTCACCCATCACATAGTAAATATTTTAAATGCAATAATATTCAGGGCTGGCAAACAGAAAAGCAGAAACATTTATTTTGAGTGGAAATATCTTTGTATGAGCAAAGGGAAAAATCTGAAAGAATACATTTCAACCTAATATTGGTTAATTTGGGAGTGAAAATAAGGACAGGTGAAGAGAACATTACTAACATTAAAAAATATAAATGCCTTTTAAACTTTTTTGTTTAGCTTAATTTGGTACAATAAACATAATTTAAAATGATAAAATCAAGGCAATTAAAAAATGATTGCCAGTAGCTTAGGTAAAATGTGGCAGTGACATGAACCAGGGTGACAGCTGTGGAGATGGAGACAAGTGAAGGTACATGGGGTATATTTTGGAATTAGAATGAATATTACTGGATGATGCATTGGAAGACAGAGATGACGGAAAAGGGAGAGGCAAGGACGGTCACTGGGTGTCTGGCTTGAGTAAGTGGACGGTAGTATTATGTACTGAGATGGGAAAGACTCAGGTAGAACCAGGAGTGGGGAAGAAAATCTGAAGTTCCATTTGAACATACGGAGGTGTCTATGAGCTATCCAAGTGCAGTGACAAATAGTCAATTGGATATATGAGATTGGAGTCAAGGAAAAGTGTAGTCTTCAGATATAAAGGTGGGAGTCATCAGCGTATAGCAGTCCACTGTTAAGGATTTACCATGTGAAATTTAGTCCCACAAATATACCCACCAGTGTATACAAGAATGTCGTTGCACCATTGCTTCCTATAGCAAAAATTATGAATAATCTGAACATTCAGAAAGAATTTGTTGGATTATTCTTGGTATTTAAGAAGAATGAAGAATTTCTATGCATACTGATGAAAAGAGATAATGACATGTTAAATGTTAAAAATAAAAGACAAAAAACAAGTTGCACGAGTAGTTCCGGTAGTGATGGGAGGGTGGAGAAGCCACGAGGATTTTTCTCCTACTGTAATCTAGAAGATTTATAGTTTTAAGTTGAATGTAATTACATTTAATCTATGATCCATTTTGTGTGTGGTGTGAGATAAGGTTTGTGTCCATTTTTATTCGCATACAGGTATCCAGTTTTTCTAGCCATTTGTTGAAAAGCCTTTTCTCTATTAAATTACCTTAATACCCTTGCCAAAAATTAATTGAATTTGTATGTATGGATGGATGTGTATGTATACATATCTTTGTATCTATATATCTCTTTGTCTACCTACATATATATCTATAGATAGATATAGATAGGTAGGTAAATATAGCATACTGTTGCGTTAAACTGTATGTCTATCTTTATGCCAATATCACACTGCCCTGCAGATAACAATTATAAAATCTAGTTGAAATTTTTTTTTTTTTTTTTAAGATTTTATTTTTTCCTTTTTCTCCCCAAAGCCCCCCGGTACATAGTTGTGTATTCTTCGTTGTGGGTTCCTCTAGTTGTGGTATGTGGGACGCTGCCTCAGCGTGGTCTGACGAGCAGTGCCATGTCCGCGCCCAGGATTCGAACCGACGAAACACTGGGCCGCCTGCAGCGGAGCGCGCGAACTTAACCACTCGGCCACGGGGCCAGCCCCCTCTAGTTGGAAATTTTTTTAAAAACAGCTATTTAAATTCACAGAAAGCATTCAAAAACATACAGTAATCAGAAAAGAGATTAATCTTAAAAAAAACTGCAACTAAAAGAGGGAGGTAAGAAGATTTACTGACCTTTTTGGACTAAGGTGATGCTCAACCCTCATGACTATGTTCGTGGGAAATAGTGGTGAAAACATCTCAGCCTTATTGGCAAAAAATGCCAGGGATTAGAGTTCAAGGCTGGAAAAGACACTGCAAATTTAAATAGGAAATCCAGGCAATGAAAACCACAGAAATATGTGGTAGAACTTCTGCCCAAATCTGTGTTTGACAGCTAAACTACGCATTAGTGAGAGAATCCCCCTGGAGACTGGTGAAAACACAGAAAGAGACTAGAGAAGAATCTAGTCTTAAAAGGTAGACCTATTCAAGGCTATCTCTATGAGTTTAAGGCTTTTCTTAAATGAGTGCATTCCTCACTGTAAATCTCCAGTGGCAGAAAGCTGAGGCTTTACAAGCTTGAAATATCAGGTCACAACCCAAAATTGGTAGAGCCACTGGCAATTAGAAAAGAGTCCCTATAATTGAGGAAACCACAAAAAGGATGATTCCCATCACTGGCAGATCAGCAAACTTCATAGGTGTAGGGCAGATCAGTCTACAGGGAACCAAGCTAAAACAGCCATGAGAAAACAGGAGAACAGAGCAGAGAGAGCAACAGCTGCGTGCCACAGGCAAGGAAACGTGGGCAGTTTGAATCCAGGCAAATTAACTGCCAAACAGAACCCCCAAATCAGTAATCCCTAGAAGAAAACAATGGAATCCACAGTCACTACAGTATATTGACTATCCAGTTTTCAATTAAAAATTACTAGGCATGTAAAGACATAGGAAGGAAAGTTTGGAGAAAAGGCAGTCAATAGAAAGGAACTAGTGTACCCAGATGCTTGATTTAGCAAAGACTTCAAAGCATCTCCCTTATTTTGTTGAAATGGTAATTATATTGACTGACGTGGAGTGTTAAATCTACCTTGGGTTCCAGAGATAAATCTCATTTGATCATGAAAACTGTACATATTTTTTCCAGTTTTCCATGAAAACTGTACGTAGTTTTTACAAGCAGTTTTCATATAAGATCATACCTCCATGGCACATTACAAAAGCCACTGAGATTAGCATTCTTTCTTCTGTTATTTCAGATTAAAACAAAAAGTTTTGCACTAAAATATAAAGTCCATAAATGTAGAGACTTTTGTGTGTTTCTTTTGTCTCCCTAACAACTAGTACAGCGTCTGACATAGACTAAGTGCTCAATAAATATTTATGGAGTGAAGGAATGACTAAAATATATGCTAAAATTAGCATTTGGCTCCATGGCGTAAGAATTGCAAATATTTTGAGGTAAACAAGGTCCTGATTATATCACACTCGTTATTAATCTTGTTTTTGTATCTGTGTCTATTTTAAGATTTCTTAATAGAAGTTCAGTAGAAGTAAATAGAATAAAAATTGATCAATACTAGCTAAATTTTGATATATGTTGTCAATTTAAAAATTTAAGATACCGGAGGGGTACAATTTATGGGTTAAAATAATTTCTAGGGCAGAGTTTCTGTTAAAAATATGTAATGAGCGGATGTATACTTTAAAATTTTAAAAAGCATTTGAATATGTAACCTTTCAATTATCTGACTCTATAGCTTTAACCCTTCACTGGTCTATTGATCAAGCAGACATGCCAGTTTGTGTACTCAAAAGGAAACAAAGTGACCATAGTTATGTATTAATGAGCAGATCCCTAGGAAACATAAATGAGGTTCCCTAAGCAAAGCGTCTATTTGTCATTTAGAAATTCTGTTTAATATGGTGTACAGCATGTTATTAGCCTTTTGGTCACTAGAGGGTGGTGGTGTTTCAGACCAGCACAATTCAGACTATTTCTGTTCTAACACCCAAAAGTGCCAACCGGAATCCAGCTGCTAGCATCCTGTTGTGTGACTCCTCAAACCCCCCAAATCACTTGTTTACAAGGTGAACAGCTACAAAACAGACAACTTAGAATAGGACAAAGCAAAACGCTGAAAGGAGGAAAGTGTTACATGAAAGATCTGAAATGCAACACATTTAGTGCCTTGGTGTAGAGGTGAGTTAAGAGGCTAACATTAATTCTTTGATACTTCTGTAGTGTCCTGATGTTTGTTACTCCTGTAAAATCCAATTGGCTACAGCGTGTGCTGCAATGGGGAAGGTAAAAATGTCAAAGAGGTCAAATATTCGTAAATAAAAAGAAAAATTATTTTTTTTAAAGATTGGCACCTGAGCTTACAACTGTTGCCAATCTTCTCTCTTTCTTTTTTCTGCTCTATCTCCCCAAATCCCCCCATACATAGTTGTATATCTTAGTTGCAGGTCCTTCTAGTTGTGGCATGTGGGACGCCATCTCAACGTGGCCTCACGAGTGGTGCCATGTCCCTGCTCAGGATCTGAACCAGCGAAACCCTGGGCCGCTGCAGCGGAGTGTGTGAACTTAACCACTCGGCCACAGGGCCAGCCCCAGAAGAATAATTTTTGATGTAACTGGAGAGAGATCAGCTTTGCTTTCTTTGATGTATGAATCATGAAAAGGTCTTAAATTTTTAAATAAAATATATAATTACACTAGAATTTTATTGCTTAAAAACTAAATTTGATATATATGTTCATCCAAAAGCTCTGGATAAAGCTTATATCTCACATTATTTTACTTTTCAAATGACATTTAAAAAAAACACTTTCCTGATTATGGACTTGAGGTTAATTAAAACTAATAAGACAAAATGGGGGGGGGGAGATTTAAAAAGTAAACCACTTTTCTATTCCTTCCCAGCTATTGTTCTCATTAGAAACGTGGTATTTTAAAAGAGAAATAAAACTCAAAAGTGCAAAACATTTTTAAATGACAGCAAAACACAAATTGAAATTAGTGATATGACCAATGTATGTTGTTAAAATGAGTTTAAATTACGCTTTTGCTTTTTCTCCTTTAAAAACTATATAACCTTGTAATGATATTTTTTCAAACTCATACAGAGTGAAAACAACCGCAGGCAAGGAAAGAATGCAGGGGAACTATTCCAGTCTCATCTCCTACCACTCATTTACACCCAAAAGGATATTGGCTAAGCCAGGACAGGCACAGAACCTGATGGGGCTTGCTCTGAAAGTCAATCCATAGCCTGAGTAACGGTCTTCATAGCGCAATATGATTAGGTCTGATTTCTTACATATGAGGAAAAATGAAATTTGTAAATAACTTTTTAAATCTTTTCATTTTCTGGACAATGTGAAGAAGCAGAAGAACCAGGCCCTCCCCAGATTTGGGAACAGCTGGTCTTACCGTTTGTTTTCACCTGCTGAGAGTGGCTATGGTACCCGTATAAGGAACACTGTGCTTCAAATAAGACAGAGGCTGGAGAATTGCGGAGACCTTGGGCACATCCTTTAACTTCATGGAGCCTCAGCTACCTCATCATAAGAGGGGAGGAATAATAATAGCAACACGACCTTGGAGGGTCTCTGAAAAAATAGGAAAATGCTTGTGAAAACACAAAATATTGGCTTAATAAAAGATGTTACTAGGCAATTATGCCCATTTTCACTAAATGTGAAGGCCTTGGTAACATCTAAATGCAGTTTCTAGTCCTAATCTCATGAGAACCGGCGAGGGTGCCGCCCCTCTCTCTCCAGCTCTCTAGGCTGGCCACAGCATCTGTCACTGTCTCAGACGTACAAGTGACTGCCACCTGCCTCCAGACACTTTTGCCCTGGCTGACATTTTTTTTTTTTTTTTTTTTTTTTTAAGGAGGAGGAAGAATTTAGGGGGTGGGGGTGGTAGTTAAGATCTCTTCACCTTTGAATTTGATCATCTGATTTTATTTTGTTTCCCTGTACCTGTTCCCTTGAGTCTCTGGGCACTATTACTTTTACAGTTTCAGGGCGCCCCTGGGGACAGAGCAACTTGGCTGCTCATGACCATTCCAGAGCCCTGAAGTAAAAAGGGAAAAAAGGTCACGCTTAGCTTTGCAAAGGAGTGTGGTTTGCCTAGATTGCCCAGGGGCAGGTGAGTTAGACTTGCCAGGGTTACCAAGTTGCTTCAGGAGGAGGATCTGGTCCCTGTATGAGCATCTGTAGATCGAGAAGGAGGGCGGGCGGGTGCCCAGGTCGGCCTTAGCAACTTGCCTGAGGTCGAGAAGTCCAGTGAGGGACATTTTCTCCAGCCCACGACCCTCCTCTGGCAGGGAACAGGAGAATGCGCGGAGCCGGGCAGGGCGGCCTGGCCGGGCGTCGAGTCTGGCCTGGAGCTGCGGCATTCGAGGGGGGCGGGGGGTTCCCAGCTCAGGAAGCCAGGACAGCAGTCACACAGCGGCCAAGAGAGGCGCTCAGCAGCTTCTCCATCCTCCTCCCACGGCGCCGATGCCCACACCCACGGGCGCCCCGCCCCTCGGCCTTATAGAGGGGCCCGGCACCTCGGCGCGCTCGGAGCTAGAGGCTTCCCGGAGCCGACGGCGCGGCTGCCGGCGAGGCCCGAAAGCCCAGGGCCGCCGCGGCCGCGGCCGGAGCGGCGAAGCGAGGCGGCGGCTGCGCCCCGCACCATGGAGGGCAGCCCAGCCCCAGCCGCAGCCCCAGCCCGGGTCGCCACCGACCTGCGCCGCCGCCCGCGCCCCGTCTGCCAGCTCCCGCTGCTGCTCCCCGGGCGCCGTCCCCTCCTCACCTGGAAGCCAACATGAAGGAGACCCGGGGCCACGGGAGCGCCCCTTTCTGCACCCATCTCAACCACTCCTACCCGGGCATGTGGGCGCCCGAGGGCTCCGCCGAGGCGCAGGACAACCTCACGCGCCCCCCGGGGCCCGGAGAGGATTGCAGCTCCGTGTCCGTCGTCTTCCCCATCACCATGATGATCACCGGCTTCGTGGGCAACGCACTGGCCATGCTGCTCGTGTCGCGGAGCTACCGGCGCCGGGAGAGCAAGCGCAAAAAGTCGTTCCTGCTGTGCATCGGCTGGCTCGCGCTCACCGACCTGGTCGGGCAGCTGCTCACCAGCCCAGTGGTCATCGTCGTGTACCTGTCCCAGCAGCGCTGGGAGCACCTCGACCCGTCGGGGAGGCTGTGCACCTTCTTCGGGCTGACCATGACTGTCTTTGGGCTCTCCTCGCTCTTCATCGCCAGCGCCATGGCCGTCGAGCGGGCGCTGGCCATCCGGGCGCCGCACTGGTACGCGAGCCACATGAAGACGCGCGCCACCCGCGCCGTGCTGCTCGGCGTGTGGCTGGCCGTGCTCGCCTTCGCCCTGCTGCCCGTGCTGGGCGTGGGTCAGTACACCGTCCAGTGGCCCGGGACGTGGTGCTTCATTAGCACTGGGGGCGGGGGCAACGGGACTAGTTATCCACACAACTGGGGCAACCTTTTCTTTGCCTCCACCTTTGCCTTCCTGGGGCTTTCGGCGCTGGCGGTCACCTTCGCCTGCAACCTGGCCACCATTAAGGCCCTGGTGTCCCGCTGCAGAGCCAAGGCCACGGCGTCGCAATCCAGCGCCCAGTGGGGCCGGATCACGACCGAGACGGCCATCCAGCTCATGGGGATCATGTGCGTGCTGTCTGTCTGCTGGTCGCCACTGCTGGTAGGTAGTTCCAGGGTTGGGAGGTGGGGGCGGGCGTGCGCGCTGGCGGGCGACGGAGACTTCTCCAGGGAGCAGCACCTGCAGGAGTACGTTTGCAACCACAGAGCATTGAGGAGGCCTCTCTGCCCACGGTATCTTGGTTGCGGCTTCAGAGTTGAGCTCTTCGCTCGCTGAAGCGCCTTCCAAGTGCCAGGCATCGCGTTAGGCTCTGGTTATGCGCGCGTGGAGACCACAGGGCGGCTCACATTCTAACTGGAGAGTAAGAGGATTCCCAGGCATCATCTCAGTGCTTGTGCAGAGAGAGGGGTTTCTCCTAGGTGCACTGGAAACAGAAGGGCGACGACAACTGTAGCCTGGTGCTGTGGGCTTTCTCCTTATTTCAAATACTCTAGCACGTCGAAGCGATTTGCAGTCTGCAGGAGTACTCTGCCTGCGAGCGACCGCAGACACGCACAGCCCTCTTGCAGCCTCGGAGCCCCTGCGCGCTCCCCCAGCGCAACCCGCGCGAGCGTTCCTTGCAGGCTCGCTCTGGACTGGAGGCGGGAGAGTGAAGACGATCTGGCGGCTCAGCCAGCCTCAGCCCTTTAGAACGGTGCTGTACCACCGCAAGGAAGCGCTTGAATGACAGTCAGTCAGTGGGCCCCCGGGCCTGCTAACACCCTCCGGCCAGCCTTTGCTGGCCTTTGTGGGAACCGCGCGGGGCTGGGGCAAGGCCAATGCTGGAATAGGAGTTACAGGTTTCTGTTTTTCCCAGCTCCTCACAGGGCGCGCAGCGGGGGAGCAAGTGACGTTTCCACTTGCTCCTTGTCTAACGCCGGCTCTTATATCGCACTTTAGAGGTTTTCCTCTGTGCTACTTTTAGCTAGAGATTTCTGTGGGTAAGTGCTGCGTACTAATTCCTAATGAATGGAAGCTTCTTTAGGCCCCAAGCAGCCTGGCCTATTAGGAGATGTCGCAGAAAGAGCAACCTGGTCCTTGCGGCAGAGTTATAACAGACTATATATTGGACCTGGAAATTTATTAGGCAGTTGTGAAAAACTGAAACCCATGGGCACAGTTTTCAGAACCCACCCAAGTAGATTTTTCTTTTTAAATTGTGTAAATACACATAACATAAAATTTACCATTTAACCATTTTTTAAGTGCACAGTTCAGTGGTGTTAAGGACGTCGACGTTGTGTAACTATAGTTTTAAATCCCTTGCATTTAAAAATAGAACTGTAGTTTCTTTTTCCCTCCGGCCCTCCCTGCTTTGGAAAGCAGATGTGCCAGAATACCTGTGTTTAACGGGGGTAATATATTTAGAGCGCAAGTCTTGGCTCCAAGTCAGTGACCTGTGGTGACAAGGAGAGTTCTGTTGGGACCTAACTGCCCACAAGTCGTGGTATGGTCACAGTTCTGCGTTCCAGGAGCTGGAACTCAGGCTGAGGTCGTCACAGTGGCTTATCAAAACCAGCACTAATTTTAGACATTGTTACTTCTGTGGCTGAGGAATGGGGTGTGTAGGTGGCGGAACAGAAGGGAAAAAGAGTTCTAAATAATGAACACTTTACTAAAGTGTGATCATTAACATAACTTGAAAGGCAAACAGAATATCTGAATTTTTCACAACTGTCATGTGAGTCCCACGTCTCTGAGTTTACTCTATCACATTCTTTATGCCCTAGGAAAAATGTAATTAAGCTATATAAATAAAATGCTGACTCATGCAGTTAACCAGGCTTATAGTTGTTGCTTTTTTTTTTTAAAGCAGAAGAGAATGTATCTAGTCTGTTTTTATTTCAAAACTTTGATCCCAGTACCATGAGCATGGTGGCCTTAGGAAGAATTTAGATCCATTCTGAACTGTAACCTGGGATAGCCAAACTCACTCTTTTAAGAGAGACTATATTTGGAACTAGTCTTATTTCATTTCAATTAATAGCTGCATTCAAAAAATATTTGTTTACAGCACTTTATCAGATACTTTATTGATTCAGTTCTCATAAAAACATTAAATAAGATAAATTCAACGTGTGATCATATATCAGAGGAGAAATTCATGGTTTCCATGGTACTTTTTAAACTAAAGAAATTGGTTCCACCTTCTGTTTTGTGCACCGAGATGAAATCTCCAAATATCTTCAGAATGATCTGCAGGACAAAGTTGGCAATATTTCAAAGGAAAGAAATTGGCAAATCTGCTTTCTTAATAGGTTAGGGAATTGTAAGAATGAAAACACTAGAATTTAGTTAATAGAGTTTTCGGTGTATTAATGTTCACGTGAGAGAGTGTTTTTTCTACTCTTTTTCTAACTATGGGTAAAATGTAGATTCCCTGGTAGCTTTGCTTGAGTTGGGCATAGGATACTAATCTGATCTAATTACCTGGAGTATCTCTTGTCTTGGAAGACTGTCATGACTATAATAATATCCAGTTGTTACCGCTGGAAAACCTAGAGATGCGACACGGTAGTAAGAAAAAGTGCATTGTTACAAGTTCCCACTATGTGAACACTGACATCGAGGTCTGTCTGTGGTGCGAACACAAGCTATTTTTACTTTTCATTTTCCCCAGAAACTCTACAAAATACAATACAAGATGTGAAGTTAAGTGAGAACACAGGGAAATGAGGTCACTTTGCGAGATGAACTACAATTCTTATTCACTGTTTGCATGAGGCATCAAATTCTCTTGGAATCAGCCAGCTGACTCAGCAGTGCAATCTGTTGGACTTTTATTATTTTTATTTTATTTTTTATGAACTACATTCACCAAATAGTCCAGCTATTTGACATGATAGCCAAGTTTCCAGAAGCAGGAGTAACCTTAGGGTGTTGTGCCGAGGAAGCCATGAGTATGTTTTGTACTTTCGTAAACCTGGTGCTCCCCAAACAGGTAGAATATGGCTAACTCTGCGGCCACCTTAAAAGTAGTAACTGTAACGCTGAGTGTCAACATGTGAAAAGTGAGGGATGAGGAAAAGTTTCTCATCTACAACATTGGAACGGGATAAAAGCAGCCTTAGAAACTTTTGCCTTTAGTCTTGAATCAGCCAAGTCCCTGCTCAATATCCACAAATGCAAACAGAGATGCTTCAGTTCGAGAAGATATTTCACAATGTGGATGTGATTTGTTTTTTAATTTAAGGAATCACTGATGTATTTTGACAAATGAAATTTGCCTTAAATATACTACATATGATAGATTATTTTACAGAAGTAATGCTTTTTTATGCTTTTTTACAGTATAAAAAAGTATTATTCAATTGCTAATCTTCTCTGCCTATGAATTTCTGCCCTATGAAAATGTTTAAACATGTGAATTAGCATTATAGGAAAAATCTTCTGCAATTTGTTTTCATAAGAATTGAAATTATTCAGAATTTTTACTTTCTTTTCAGTTTACTGTAATATATTTTAGGCACTGTGGAAGGGATATTAAGTAGACATTAAAAACTGGCTAAAGAGTTATAATCTGTTCAGAGAAGCAGAATTTCCATATTTGTGAGTGAAACAATGAGAGAACAATACGAGATAGGATGCATAATTAATGCCTTTGGCTCTCAGAAAAAAGTTCATCGGGATTTGCCAGAGTAGGCTTCTGGGAGGAGGTGGGATGGTGCACTTGACCTCACAGCTGAGGTGCAGTGTGCCCGGGATCCCAGCCCGATGAGAAGAGAATGCGCACACTGGGACCATGGGGAGACTGTTTGGAAAAGGCTCAGTGGGCCAGACTGAGATGGTTAGGATGGAGGCAGGACGAGGTGTGCGTTCTTTTGCCAGTAGGAGTAGAACCTCTATTTCAGGTTTTTGAATAGAGGAAGAGAGTTTTAAAAAGATTGTCAGGGCTGTAGTGTGTGGATAAATTTGGGCCAGAAAATGGGAAAGTAAGATCGGTTATAACTTGCTTTTGTAGGTCAGTTAGAGCCTTAGGGTGGAGACAGTAGGAAGAGGTGAGTCAGAGAAGGAAAGGTAAGAGAAACGCTATGAGAAATGGTCGATTTAAGGAGTGATTGATTCAGCAAACATTTCTTATACATCTACTGTGTTCAATTGACTGTAGTGAGTATTTTCACATACCTTACCTCATTTAACTGCACCCTGTAAGATTGCCACTATTTTCTACATCATTCAGATGAAGAATTCGAGTACAAAGAATACTAGAACCAGATTTCTAATTCAGGAACTCTGACTCTGAGTTTATTTTCAGTTTGTTTGTTTAGTGTAAATAGAGGCCAGGAATTCTGGTCCCAACGGTGGCCCTGGGCAAGTTGTATATCCTCTCTTCTGTAAAGTGCAGAGGTAGGACCAGTAGATACCTAAGGTCTTTTTCCATTTATGTTATTCTCAGCTTCTCTTATTTGGGAGAATTATGGTTCAATGAACTAGAAAGGGAAATTTGGAAAGGAGACTGTAGGTCAATTGTTTCTTTGTGACAATGGGGGCCCCCGAGTGACTGGGGCTTTTAGACACAGCACATATGGTGATGGCGGATTATCTAAATGATATATCCAGAAACCGGTATAACTTGAAGATTAATGAGATAGATCAGGGCTAAAAAAGTTTGCAGGTTTTTAAATTTTGAGTTTATCAGAAAGAGCCAAGAGTTAAACAGTTCTTAAGCCATCATATTTGAAGGAAATCAGACGGTCTAGAGTTGTAGCATAATTGTGACTCAGTGGCCTTTCTCTTTTGAAAAAGCTGTAAAGGTCAATAACTCGATTATGAAAATTTCCACGGATTCAGTTTTCTGGGAATAACCCTCAGGAATAAGTGCCACAGGTATATGTAATTGACAGTGGTTAGTCCGGGGTGCTGCAGATGGCAGTGAGGGGTCCTGGGTGCTGTGCTTCAGTTTTCAGTTCTGGCCTTGCATTACAGAGAAGCAGGAGGGGAGTCCTCCCTAAAACTCTTCCCCTTTGCGTAGCATTTTTATAATCCACCAGCATTCCACATTGATCTTCTTCACGCCTCGAAACTCTAAGATCTACAAACATAGCACGGCAAATTCCGACTCCCCCAATTCCTTATCATAGAGGTAAGTAGGAAGTTTGAATTTCAACTCATGCCATGCTCCTCGAGGATTATTAAATAACCTCTCATGTTCCCCTTTTCTCTAGAAAATTCCAACCTTCATAGATTAAAGAGGGTACCAAAGAAGGAGCCTAATATTTCGTGGGGTTCCGCTTACATCTTGTCCCCTAAGTGAATGTCAACATTTTACAATAGATATAGTAATTCATTCTTATCCAGAAAGGACAGTTGGACAGCGTGTGAGGTCTTTAATGAGAGGGACACACACATGTACACACACACACACACACAGAAGTAACACTAGGGAGAGGAAATTCTCTGTCACTCTGCTCTCTTTGCTCAGAACACTTCTCTCTCCATTTTCCCTCTTGTCACTCCAGCCCTCAGTCGTTCAACAATGGCTGCTGAGCAGTCACCCTTCTTGGATTGGCCCAGGTCTCAAGTTAGAAGTCACTTTGTCAGAGAAGCCTTCCTTGCTCCTCTCAAGGCTTGATGGGTGCTCCCGCCCTTTGGTCCCACAGCACCTACCTTGTATTTCCCTGTCGTAGTCTGAGTCACATTTCGTTGGACCCATTGGCTAATTGACCTCCTGAAGGCAGGTACAGTATCTGTCTTGTGCATTGTTTTGTTCCCTAGGAACCATCATAATTGCCTGCTGTACAAGGTACACCCAATACATGCTTATTGATTGAATATCTGAGCACCCAAATCAAACGACAGTGGCTGGTCCCAGTTACAGAGCAATTAACTGTGTAACCTTAGATGATCCACCTGATATCTTTATGAATTATTTTCTTTTCTTCTATCAAATAGGAATAAAAGCACCTACCCAGCCCATTTCTCAGGATTTTAGTGAAAACAAAGATAAGCGTATGTGAGAATAGTTCAGAATATTCTTTCAATGTTAGGAATACTAATCTTGAAGTTTACTAATGATGAAGTTTAATAACGAAGTTTACAAGTTTACTAATATTGAAGTTTACTAGATAATAACGTTGACTTCTTGGGTTCAGATAGACCTTTCCCCCTAGGGAACTAGAACAAAGAGACAAGTGATGTTTCACAGCTTGATTAGTTATAGTTCACTGTTAAAAAATGTGGTGGAGAATGTAACTTTTCAGAAAAACATAAAATAATGGTAAACCACGTGTGCATAAATTTTTACAAGGTGGTGTAATTCACCCCTCCTCCCCTCCCCCTGCCACCATGTCTCTTCTGCGTTCTCTAGGCTCTGGCATCTTTCCCCCCTCACAGCTGCTAGTTAACTCTCTAAATGAAAAACATGCTGGATCCTGTCTCTCCTTTCCCTTAAACCTGGAGGGGTAACCACTACCTCGTGTTCTGAAGACCTCTGCCACAAGTCTAGACTGTGTCCCCTGTCTTTCCAGTCAGGGACTTCTTCCTGCCGTGCTTGGTGTGCTCTGCCCTGTCCTTGCGTGAATGTTTAAGTCAAGCTAATTGTGCATCTTGTTGTTGTCCTGGCTCAGGTCATTCCACAGACTTCTTAAGGGTAGACCCGTGCCTCAGTTGTCCTCATCTCTCCACGGGCGATCAGCAAGAAACTCCACCACTGACTCACAGCCCAGAACTGGGTTTACATGAGCCTTAGATCAGACCACAGCATGAGAATCACAGAGTTGTAAACTGCCTCCCAGTTTGACCAGCTCCTGACAAGGCATTAATATTATTTGCAGTCTACAAATAGCACAAAGTGTAATTGTCCCATCCAGTGGCCCTCCTGGACGTTCTGTTGGGCAACATTCAGAGGGAGGACATTTCAGTGGCTGATCTTGGCTCTAACTCAAAGTCTCTATATTATTTTATCAGTACTATTGTTTACATTAGGCATTTGAAGGACCATTAATCTAAAAGTGAAAGACAGTGGCAGAGATTGGAGAGGAGGCTTGATTTTTCACACCTTAATTCTGTTACAAAGAAAGAAAGAAAGTAGCTACTAATTTAGGTAAGAGTCGTGTAATGTAGGTATAAGATAAATCCTACACCAAATAGCACTACTATATAAAAAAAGTCTTGGTGATACAAAATGAAAGGTCAAGATCGAGCTGGAAGCCTATTTATTTTAAGCAATTATTGATTTTTAAAAAAATCAAGTGTAATTTTAAAAATACACTCTTCACTAATCCTTTGATATTTCCTAAAAATAGAATTCATCTTTTCATCCCTCGTTCTGAATACTTAATGTGTCATTTTCTATGGTTGAGAATATGCTGCTGTTGGTGTGATTCATGAAAATCTGGAAAAAGAAGTATGTTGTTAGTGTTGAAAATGCTAAAAAAGTTTGTAAAAGATAAGATGCGTTGTGGGGGATTCACCAGACAGTACAGTGGAATGTTCACTGTCGTCTCGATACATGAAACTTCCCTGATAACAGCCCGCTACCAACGGCCGCGGCAGGTCAGGCAGAGCCCACACATCCGCATTTGCCTCAACAGCCCCAGGCACGAGGGCTGTCAGCGATGAAGTAAGCCCTGACTATGGGCACTCCTGTCTGTCCCATGAGAGGAACAGGGGAACGTGACTGAGGAAGCAGTGACAGCCACAGAGAGGGTTATGCACTGGAGCAAGAGACCCGGGGATCGGCTTGGGTTTTCCACCACGAGATAGAAGTCACTTTATCTTTTTGGGTTTCCCTTTCCTCATCAGTAAGATAAAACAACTATCAACTGTGGGGCATGCCCATGGCTGAATGGTTAAGGTTCTGCATGCTCTGCTTCAGTGGTCCAGGTTCACGGGCTGGGATCTTGGGCACGGACCTACTCCACTCATCAGCCATGCTATGGTGGCATCCCACATACAAAACAGATGTAGACTGGCACAGATGTTAGCTCAGGGCGAATCTTCCTCAAGCAAAAAAACGTGGAAGATTGGCAATGGATGTTAGCTCAGGGTGAATCTTCCTCAGCAAAAAAAAAATCCTATCAACTCTAACATTCCTTTCACTTCTGACTTCCTGTGGCTTGAAATAGGTAAAATTGTCCCTGTTGGACATACTATATTAGATATGTGGGGAAAACACCCACAGACTTTTTAGGAAGAAGCATAGAAATGTGTGCAAAAGGACTACGTAGATCATATCTTCTTTTATACAATCATGCTATAAATATTTATGGAGTGCTCGCTGTGTGCCTGCCACTCTGCTCACCCTGGTGACAGAGTGGTGACCAGGGCTGACTCACATGGTCATACATGTTGAGCAGTTCCGTCACTCTAGGGGGCACTGTTCACGTTCTGTTCTATGTGAGTGACACAGCGTTGCTGAGCAGTGTGCAGTCTGTGCTAGACTTGGTGGCCCTAACAGTAAGCTGAATAGACCTGCTCTCTTCTCTCATGAAGGTTTCAATCTACTAAGATCGACAGACAGTGAATAAACACTCCCATAAACAAACGGCACCAGCCTGATGGGTCATTAGTGTGGTTGCTCTCATTGCCACATGGTGCCACTGCTGCGGATCAGCCTTGTCTAAGCAGCAGGGTGGTACTGGTCCACTGCTGCTCTGAGGCCCTGATGGAGCATGTCCCTGTCCAGGCTGTAGTGGTCTGTGCTTGGGCGCCATCATTAGAGAGCACATTAGTTCATAACTCTGGCCATAAAGCTCAGCAGTAATTCCCCGAGCACAAGCACTGTGCCACAGTGTATGGACCCAGAGGGGACTGGCCTTAGGCCACTTGTCCGGAACCAGCCCTCCCTCTTGGGTCCCCAGGCTCTAGGTTGTACTCAGCTCACCTCCTGACAAGCTTGCCTTTTCCTTCCAATGGATTTTCTTTTAAAACTTCCCATGTCTTTTCCCTCTATTGATGTAGCCAAAGTCACTCTGCTCCATGTTTCTTGGTTTCAAGACTTGGAAGAAAAGGTTAGGCTTCTTGGCCTCTCTTTTTCCTGAAAGCATGATGGCCTGCTTCTTCCCAAGTGCCCAGCAGCATATACCAGGGCGATGTGAGCCTTTGCACCACACATTTCCACTATGTAAACCTCCTCATTCTACGTTGACCAAAGTAAAGGATGCTTACTTCTGTAGCATCTGTTCCGTTGTGACTTGTTCTGCTCCCCTAAAAGAGAAGTGGGGTCAGCTTCTGGCATCCCCTTACCTACATCACTAGTACAATGGGCGTCTTATGAAGGCAAGAAAGAGGTTGTTTTGAGAGGGTGTCAAAGAGGACCCCCTCTTGATGCCTTGGTGTGGTGGGGGGTGGTTAAGGAGGACCTTGCTGAGAAAGTGTCATTAATGATGAATCTTAAAAGATGCTACTTTGAGGAAGAAAGAGCAGCATGTGAAGGCATCAATGTAGGAAAGAGCTGGAAGCATTAGAGGAACAATGTATGGATTAGAGTGAGTGAAAGCAGAGTGTCTTCAAGGTGAGGCCAGGGAGGGAGGCAGGGCCAAACCATGTGGAAACTTGTGTTTGTGGGGAGTTTATATTTTTATCTTAAGTACGACGGAAAGCAACTAAAAGCTTTGGGTGAGGGAGTGACTCGATCCACTTTCTGTATTAAGAAGATCACTCAGATTCCTTATGAATTAGAGAAGCAGAGCCTCGGAGTCCTTGAGTACTGAGGGCAGGTGGAGATGTTAATAAGGAAAAGCTTTTTCCTTAAGTTTTGCTTTAAAAGAAGGGAGTTTGGAATTGGTGGGGGGAGGGAGTCTGTGCAGAAGCTCGGAAGAAAAACTTGAGCCAGGTGTGCTGGGAATGGTAAGCAAATCTGGTTTTGTTGAAGTACTTTTGAGAATGTCAAGAAATATGTGAGTCAAATAGGAATTGAAGGGTGAGGGAGGGAGGAGCGTGTTGCTAGATTGCGTTGAAGATTCGAATAGGAATTTGCGTTTCATCTTGGGCAAGTCGTATTGCTTTTCTACACTTCTGTTCTGAATTTGGACAATAATTTTTTCACATTATGAAATCTCTTCATTCATAAAGATCATTTAGTGAAACAACCCATCTAATGTTTAATCTCTTTCTAGAATATTCTTGGTGACATTGTCCAAGCTTTTGTTTGAGCACCTTTACTTATAGGAAATTTGTTGCTTTTCAAGGAACACAAAGAATTTTCTTAGAGTCAAATCTTGTGCCGGGCTCTTTCTCACAAATAATTTTCTTTATTTCTTACAACAACCCTGTGAGATAGGCATTATTTTCTCCAATTATAAATAATGATGAAACTAAAGCTGAAAGAGCTTGAGAATTCATTTGACGTAACAGAGCTGGTGTGCGGTCAAGCTGGGGTTCCAAGCCATGGCTCCTCAGAGTAGCCTAATCCACGTTTTTTCTTTCTAGCAGAAAAATGGTGTTTCCCTTATACTGATTGAAATGGAGTTGTGCTAATTCTAGTCCTTGGTTTATATGGAACAATACTTAATTTAATTAGAGACATCTTTTATTTTTAAAGTTCTATAATATTATACTTCCATATTAGATATCAAGGAGTTCCACTAAGTTTATGAACAGCAAAATAACATAAAATAATCTTGACCGTGTCAGGGGCAGGAGCCATGATATATTAATTCATTTAGCCGATGCTTTATTGAACACTGGTTGTGTGCAAGCTACCGCGCTACAACCTGACAGAACAATGTCCTCAAGGAATGTGGTGTCTACCAAATGTCCTCCTGGAGAAACTTGAGGTTCTGACTCAAAAACACAATGTTATTTCCCATTGTCAGTTCTAAATATAGGAACAAAGCTGAGGACCCTTTAGGGTTCGTTTATCTGTTCATGTGTCAGTGATTGTTTATTAAGGACCTAGGATATGTCAGGCACTGTTCTAGGTGCTGGATATAGAGCAGTGAAATAGACTAACTAGTTTCCTGCTCTCAGGGAACTTGCATTCTAGCGGAAGGAGAAAGTCAATCAATGAGTAAATAAACCAGAAGTCAGATTGTGATAAATACTGTCAAGAAAATAAAGCAGCGTGATGTGAGAGAGGGAGCCTGGGAAACTCCTGAAGGTTAGGTTGTCAGGGAAAATGCCTCTGAGAGGTAACATTTAAGCAGAGAGCTATCTACAGGAAGAGCATTCTAGGCAGAGGCAACAGTGGAGGCCCTCCCCTGGTGTGTTCGGGGGGTGGAAAGAAGTCCACTGTGGCTGAAGTGAAATGGGCAGGGAAGAGGGTAGTGCTGCCAGTTGAGGTCAGAGACTCAGTGTTGGGGCCAGATCCTGTAAGGCCATACTAAAGAGTTTCTGTGTTACTTTAAGAGAATACTGGGCTGTTTGAAGCAGGAGAGTGACGTTATTGGATTTGTGTTTTTAAAAGATTCTTCTGGAAGCTATGTGATGACTGGATTGCAGAAAGGCAAGAATGGGAGCAGGGAGACCAGGTGGAAGGTATTGACCTTGTCCAGGTGAGAAACGATGACAGCTCGGAAAAGTGGATGTATTGACACGGTGTTTGGAGACAGAGTTTATGAGACTGCCTGAAATATCTATAATCCCGATCCTATGACTCTGACAAGAAAACGGGTCCTCTCTTCCTCTCTGGGCCTCTGGTAGTGAGGTGGCTGTCTGTCCACAAATAGCTTTCCTTTTGGCTCCTTAAGAAGGAAGTGACGGCTCCAAGTTTACACAACTATTAATGGGCAGAGGCAGGATTAAGTTCTATCTAATGAGTGCTATTTTGTTTTCTGAGATGTAAATCAGAATAGTCTCACAGAGAAGGAGAAGTGAGCAAAGTTCGCTCATGAAATAATAGGATGTCATAAGAATCATGATCCCCAGAGGAAGATCCACACTGAGCTAAAGCAAGCTAGTTTAGCAAAAAAAAGAGAGAGAGAGGAAATTGCTTGATTCACGTAAATTGCAGTGGTGTCAGGAGTGGAGGTGGCCCTATGAAAGACCAAGGCCAGGACTCACTCTTTCTGTATCTCTCACTTTGACTTCTTGCCATGTGTCAGAATCCCCAATTCACACTCTGCTTCTAAGGAACCAACCTAAGACGTGACTTTGCCCCTCATAGGCCAGGTCTTGTGTTCTTTTTTTCAAAACTTTTGGCTAATAGGTTTATATTTGGAGTCTGCATGTGAGGTTTTCATTTTGCTTTTATAGCAATGCAGTATTTCAGTGAACATGTCATCTTGGAAGCACTGTTTCGAAATATTCCTTCCTCCTTCCTTCTTTCCTTCCTTCCTTTCCATTATTTTTTGTTTTGTGAATACAAGAAACAGTTACACATGACACAAGGTCTCAAGACCCTGCTCCATCCTCAAAGACTAACGTGAGTTTTCTTAAGCTATTATTAAAGATTTAGGCTCAGAGAATTGTCCAGAAGTGAATTAAGGGTGTAGTGTGAGGTGTATAATGGAACAGAGGTGGCTGAATAAGACTCTGAGAGTTCAAGAACACTCTGTTAGCTCCGTAGTGAGACAACTAGAGAAGAAAAAAGTTCTTTGTTGATTTTTCTGTAAAGAGTGAGTTGTAGTCTGTTTGTAATCTGGCAACTTTCTCTTTACAAATCAGTAGATGTGCTAACGGCCAGCGTGTTGGGTGGTACACTTTTGAATTTATTTAATGGTAGTAATTTCCCCCAAGAATAGGCTGAGGGTTTGCTTGGATCCAGAAGTAAATTTCTTAATATTAACTTTTGTTCTATAAAAGACATTAGGGAACATTTTGCAACTTTTTTCTCTAGCATCTATTTCTAGTGAAATTATGCTGTGGATCAATTTCAGGAAGCTTGGGAATATCTTCTGACTTCAGAGCTCTGGTCTCGTCCCTAAACTTGGTTCTTGGTCACAAACAGCAGAATCTGACTCCAAGCACAAAGGGCGTATGTGAAAAGGATATTGGGGGCTCACAGGGTCTGTGGAAAGCTGGCAGCCAGGTTTGGAAGACAGGTAGGACCCAGACTATTCTGGATGCTGAGCATCGGGCCACACCGCCAAGATTCTGCTATCATACAGTTGACTGCAGGCGGCTGGGATGAGCCCCACGTCTGTGCGCTCCCTTCTTCTTTGTGTCACTCTCTCATGATTCCAAGTCCTGGGCACAAACCTGATTGCTTTAGCTTGGGTTTTTACCCCCTGGCTATATGAGGGGCTCACTAGAAGAAGGATTAGGCACCTGCAGCATCTTGTTTTTGAAGTAGGAGCTGATAGTGAGAAGTAAGTGCCAGGATTTCTCTCCCACTTGGAATACATAGAAAAAGTTCTTCAGAATTGGGGTATTCATAATAAAACGTGGGCATTCATTGTTGCCATCTAATTCCTTCTTAGAAACATTATGACAGTAATGTTGTATCTTTCAAGCCCTGTGTGTGTGTGTGTGTGTGTGTGTGTGTGTGTGTGTGTGTGTTCGTGTCACCTGTTGGGGAGTTGGAGTGGCAGCGAGACTGGTGGAGAGGAAGCTGAAGAGACCGACAAAAGAAGAGGACATATTTACTGAACGCCTGCTCTGCCCAAGTAGGAGAATTACTGCATTAAGCTCTTTATTTATATTATCTAATTTAATCTTCACAACCGTTTTCAGTTTGGTTTTTTTCGCCCCCATCTTTCAGGTGCACATACTAACATTCAAACGATTGCATGACTTTCCTCAGTCATATTCCTGGAAGTCGGTAGATGCTAGCTTTTTATGCTGTAATGCTCTCTTTCATATTGGTTGTCTCTTCTTTATTAGTTACTAAAACATTTTCAAATTACGTCATTGAAAATGTTGTGCAAAAAAGAACAGATTGACTGAGAATAGTCAAAAACCACAGAAACTGGCTGGGTCAGATAATCACAGTGATGAAAGGTTTTCTGCAGAATCTCCTTTGATTCGTTAATTGCTTGGCCTTCTTAGGAGCTTGGGTTTCCAGAGAACGTATTATGAAAATCCCTATAGAAGGCGACAAGAATGTTTGTTTGTCCCACAATAATCTGTTGAAGGATTTCTTTCACCACTGTACTGAAAATTTGGGAGGTGTTTTCTGTCAAGGCACCGCATCAACTTCATTCAGGTCTGTCTGTCTGTTCAGGCTTAGAACATTCACGTGCAGGGGTAAAGTTTTACCAGGTGAACATTTTTCAGCTAATATAATTCACAAATATTATTCTTTTCACCAAACTATTTATAAGACAAATAAGACTGTTTATTGAGTTCTCTTTACTTAGTGGGAAAGTGTTTGACTACAGTCAAAATTAGAAAACTTATTTTGACAGTTTTAAAACCTCCAGCATGATACAGCGCAATTGGGATTCTTGCAAACCTGCTTTCTTTTTCTTTTTCTTATAATTATGGAGAAGAGAAAGAAGCTTGGCAAACTTCAGTGTGTTCACAGTGACTCTCTGACACGGAATTCAGGCATGTTACGATCTAGCACCCTCTCACCCAGATTAATAGGTTTCAGATTCCTTGGTTTAATCCTTAAAATCTTAGATTTGGCCACACTTACTATTCATTTTCTGTTCCTCTCCCGGCATCCTTACCTTCAGTCATAAAAATCAACTTGCAGTTCCTAGAATGATTCACACAATTTCACATTTAGAAGTAGGAACTCTTTGTCTTTTAGAACTCTAGAAGCATCTGCTGTTTTAGGGTGCGGCACTTCCCTGATCGTGGGGGCTCATTTCAATGCCCCTCCTAGACTACCCTCCGTAACACCTGTGCAGACCTTTCGTTTCCCTATGCACAGTTGTATTTACCATTGTCATCATATTTATTATGACGGCGAGGAAGATCGCCCACAGCAGACAGATGCTCATTTTACAATAGGCACTGTGCTAAGCGTTTCGCAGACCTAATCTCATTTCTTCTGTCAACAATACTCAGAGAATACAGTTATCGCCTTTCTCAGATGAGGAAACTGGTTTTGAGATGTTAAGTAACTTTCCCAAGGTCACAAAGCTAATAAAAAGCAGACCTGACTGTGAAGTCCAGATTTGTCTGATTTTACAGCCTTTCTGATGAACCACTAAAACTCTAAGGCCTCCCTCTTGTTAATATTCCTTTATTTGTCTGAGTCACTGTCAGACGTTCAAGAGCACAGACCTTACCTTATTTGTCTATAAATCTTCCTGGCCCGTAGCAGCCACTCAATAAATGACTATGGAATGAATGAAGAAATGCAGTTGTAATAAAGGGAAAAGGACACCCGATCTGGAATCAGAAAATCGAGGTATCAATTCTGGCCTTAACAGTTTTACATATATTGCATGGTTTTTAATCTTCATATAAATCCTTCGAGGTAGATGATATTTATCTCTTTGTTTTCTTTTTTATTTGCTGGGTAAGGGTAAGCAACTTGCTTTAAGGCCCACACTTGGCAGGTGGTGTTGAGCAAATCAAACCCAAGTGTTTTTGATCTCAAGGCCACAAACCAGTTTGTAATTAATGCACAATGGGTACAATTTATACAGCAAAACTTGGGAGCATTTTTAAAAACATTATAGCTTTCCCATTATTTGTTAATTTTATTGTTTCCACATGGTTGTGGGTAATAAAAATTCTTAAAAAGACTAAAAATATCTTTAGGATAGATGAGGATGGGAGACACACTGTTTCTGTAACAGTAGAGAAAGGTAAATTGGAAGCAGTGGGTAGAAGCACTGGAAAAGAGCTGCTCCAATGCCTGGTGTCCAAAGAAGAAAACAACAAAAAGGATATTTGGGAAGGTGCCCTGGGGAAACAAACAATGAGGAATTTCTGCAACAATAGAGAAACAGCAAAAATAACAAAGAAAGAGAAAAACAATGCTTCAAAATATGCTCACAAGTTTCAGTATATTTATGTTGCCCTCAGTCATTATCGGAGATGGAATAATACAGTGGCTTCAGAAGAAAACGCACAGCTGCAAACCCAGTCTTAGGGCAGCCTTCAGAGTTCGTTAATCCAGAAGCTCAGCACTGTCATCAAGGACTGAGTCTCCCCCTCCCCCCCTCATCTTTTGCAGGCTGCAGCATTGGTCTCATCCCATCTATGGCTTGTTCCCTTCAGGGTAGGATGGTTGCCAGTACATGCTTCCTTGTTCACCTCTAGCAGGGGAAAGAAAGTGTGTTTTTCTATGGCTTTCTCCTAAAAATGAAGAAACTTTTCCCCAGACATCCTTAGGGAACTTTCTCTTGGATGTCATTGCCTAATGTGCTGTCACATCCTCATCCCTGATCCAGTGGCTAGAGATGGAGTCAGCCTTGAAGCACTTAGGCTCCACTGAAAATAGATGTGCTGATGAGAAGGGGAGTTGGGAGGATGGATGCTGGGTAGGCAACCAATAGTGGACACTGCAGTGATGACATGTGTGCAGTTTAACGGAGAGAAATATAAATGGAGAAAGTATACAGCACTAGATCTGCACTGTCCAGTGTGGCAGCCACCAGCCACTCGTGGTTATGAGACACTTGAAATGTGATTACTCCAAATTGAGATATATTGTAACTGTAAAATGTACATCAGAGTTTAAAGATTATGTACAAAAAGAATGTAAAATATGTCAATAATTTTTATGCTGATTACATGTTGAAATAGTATTTCAGGTATATTTGGTATTCTAAAACCTATTATTAAAATAAATTCTGCATGTTTCTTTTTGCTTTTTTAAAATGTAGTTACTGTAAAACTTAAAAGCGTCCATGTGGCTCACATTTGTGGCTTGAACTATATTTCTTTTGGACAGAACTGTGTTAGACCAATGCTTTTCCAATTGTTTTAGCTGGGGAAACTACTTCAGTAAATCTCTTTAGACAAACAGATAAAAACAGAGCTGTTCTGGCTCAGTGGGGTGGGGAATGGGGTATTTCCAAGTCCCAATAACATTTATTCACTAATTCCTGCAAAACCATTCTTGAATATGCTAACATCAAACATGGGTTTTAAAATGAAATCAACAAAAGTCCCTAAGACAGTAATAGGATTAATTTTATAATTGCTTGCTTAAGATCCTCCCCGGAAGCTAAGTAGTGCAGTAAAAATTGCCTGCGTGGGATTCACATGATAAGGAGAGAGGGAGCTAATGGACTCAGGTGTTGGGATCTGTTTATCTTCTCATAGGAGCCTGTAATCAGGGAAACGTGAAAAATAGGTTTCTTCCTCATGTTTGCTTTCTTCTGGTTCCTATTATTTACTTTGCTGTTGAACCAAATGGTGTGAATCTAACTGAATCAACAGATGAGACAAAAGCAGCCAAAGGAAGGAAAACATGGAAGATGAACAGGTTACATGTTTCTGTTTTCCTGCATCACATATAACGCGAATTTAATCTTCAAACTTCCCTCAAACCTGGTACAAATTCTAAGCGCTAACTATAATTTAAGTGATTTGGTAAAGTCTGATTTCCTGACAATGAAAAGCAAGATTTTTTCAGAAGTGCATTTTGAAGAATAAAGTTTATCATTTGTAATGTAAACGTCACGTGGCACTTGGTGGTGTTTGCCTGCCGTCTATGGAGTGCGTGGCAGAAGTGAAGATGTAGCACAGGCGGCTACAGAAACCTCAATGGATGATGGGGTGCAAAGGGACCTGTGCCCCTACTGGACACAACACGTTACCGTTCCGTGAGATGTCACAGCCACATTCTTCCCAGCTGGAATTCATAGACTTAGGAGGTGACAGTGAGGGACCTTTTATGCTTCCTTTTATTATGCTTAACATTTGAAGAATAATAATAACAAAAAGAAAAACAACTAATACTTACATACTACCTACTGTAAGTCAGGGACTCTTGAGTATTTTACAGTGTACAATATACCATTAACACAGCCAACCTGGGAGGTGAGTGTGTTGCAGAGATCAATGTCTTCAGTGCCGCTACTTGGTTCCCCAAAGGAGAGAGAGTCACCAGAAAAGTTCGGCCGCAACTTTCCCGTTCACAAAAGCCCAGCACTAAAAGTGCAGGTTAAACCCAGTTTACACAGTTCTCTTTAGAAAGGGTGAGGCACAGGAGACTGCGCTTCCTGTTATGACAGGAAATCACAGAAAGTTCTTAATGTCAAAGAAAAAATGATGCCATTGTGGGCACCTTTCATCCCTCAAGTTGTGGATCTGGCATTGCCCAATTACCTAGCCCCTATTTACAGTCAACAGAACAAGAGTTAACTATAAAGAAAGCTGGTAAATTCTATGAGGGTGTGTTTTGTGTTGGGAAAAAGAAAATGAATTAATATAATCTTAAGAAATTCCTATGCCAATACTGACTAGAAGCCTAACATTGGCAAGGAATTTTGAAAGTAAATTAAACTGTTACTGATGTGTCATCTGTTAGACATTGAGGGGTATTTTAAATACTTATTATAATATAAGATATGATCTCATATTTGTGGGCAAGAATTCTACAAGCAAGGAGCACTAGACTCATATGTAACACTTTTATAAAAATAAAAGGATTTTTTTCTTACTTTGTATTATAAATTTGAGAGTATCTTTATTACAGACTATGTTGATATGCATATTTTCTTTGGTTTTTGTCTTGAGCTACATTTTTTAAAAAGTTATTAAATAAATATACAATAGGAATTCTTCCTTTCTTATAAATTCAGTATGTTTTATTTTAAATATTTGCTCCTCCAGTAACTTCTACAACCCAACTCTCTAGCTTCTTTCTTCCAGTTAGTGGTATATCTATGAACATTCTCCTTAAAATCATGAATGATAAGAAGATGTGCTTAATGTCTATTAGTACCTAAATTGAAGCTGTCATCCTAGCTAATTATAATAACAGGGAAGAAAAGAGACCAGTATTGAATAGGCATAAATATTATTCGATTTGTCCATTAAGTGAAAACTCTAGAATCTGTTACCCCTAAAGGAGTAGAATACACTGTATTCTTCCTATCATTCATTCATTCGTTAATTCAAAAGTATTTCTAAATCTATAATGTAATATATTCCAAGCTAGGTCTTTCTTGAGATGTACCTGAAAGGATAGAAATAATCCCTACTCTTGTAACAAATTTCATCTATTAGGAGAGACTGAAAATTAAAAACAAGAAGTAATATAAAATGTTTAGGGATGATCAAGGAAGCAAAGAATTTTGGGAGTACGTATTGAGACTTCTCTAGTAGCCTTTTGGCAAGGGAAATCCCAGATAAATTGATGTTTCAAGTCCACACAAAAAATAAGTTGGAATTAGTCAAGTGAAGAAGAGGAGAATGAGAGTTACAAGATCTAAACGTCCACATTTATAAAAGTCCAGAAGCAAGAAGAACTGGCCCTTTAAAAGAACTCGAAGTTCAAAGTGATCGGAATGTAGATGTGAGAGTAAAGAACAATAAGAATTTAGGCTAGAGAGCCCAATAGGGGCCAGGTGATGATAGCCCTTGAATGTCCATTTCAAGGGTTTAGACTTACATTCATGATGGTGAAAAGATACTGAAAAGCTTTTCAAAGTGGAATAACAGTCAACTTTTCATTTTAGGAGCATCCTTTGAAAGCGGCGTAGAGGGACCCAGAATGGAGGCTAATGAATCATGTAATAGACTATTGTGGTAGTTCAGAAAAGAGAAGATGGCAGTCAGGGTTTAGGGTCAATGGGAGTGGAGATAAGAGAAGTGATAGATTAAAAAATTATTAAGAAGTTAGTTGGAGACTTCCTGATTGATTGGATGTAAGAAATATGGCTTATGAAGTGGATTGGGGAGAGAAACCAGAGAGACAGAGAAAGACACACAGAGAGAGAAATGAATCAAGGATTACTTAGTTTTCTGTTTTAGGGAACTGGGTTCACTGAGATAGGGAAGATTAGTGGAGAAGCGGCTTTGAAGAAGACAATGATTTCAGTTTTGAACCTGTTGAATTTGGTGTGAGACGTCTAGACAGAGCTGTGCTGTAGGCATCTGGATTGATCAGTCTAGAGCTCAGAGAAGATGTATAGCCCTATAGCACAAGGATGGGTTTTGAAGTCATCGGGGTGGAAGAGGTCACCCAGTGAGTTTAAGCGCAGCAAGAAGGGGAGGCTACGTCCATTATTTGAGATAGGGCTCAAAAATACTAGCATTTTCAGGATGGCTAGAGAAGCAGGAGTCGCAAAGGAGCACTCAGAGAGGTAGTGGGAGAGTTAGTAAGAAAATTAGAACAAATGGCAACTTGAATATTTGGAAATGTGTAGAAAATGGCAACCTGAATCTTAGCGAAGAGAATGTTTCAAGAAAGACTGGTGAGTATCCAATAGATTTCAAAACCTTGTGTATGGCCTTAGGAACAGCCCTTCCCGAGGATTTGTGGGCACTAAGGCCAGGCTACAGCAGGTTTAGAAATAAATTTGAGGGGCTGGCCCCGTGGCCGAGTGGTTAAGTTCGCGCGCTCCGCTGCAGGCGGCCCAGTGTTTCGTTGGTTCGAATCCTGGTCGCGGACGTGGCACTGCTCATCAGACCACGCTGAGGCAGTGTCCCACATACCACAAATAGAGGGACCCACAATGAAGAATATACAACTATGTACCAGGGGGCTTCGGGGAGAAAAAGGAAAAAAAAAAAAAAAAGGAAAGAAATTTGAAGATAAGGAGGATAGACAACTCTTTTGAAAAATTCAACTGTAACTTCTGGAGCAGTATATGTAGGGAGCTGAGAATTCCACAGAAGGTTTCATTTTCTCAAGGCAGGAGAAATTTATTATGTTGAAAAGATAATGAGGAAAAGCCAAAAGTTAAAGATAAAAGAGGAAGGAGATAATTGAGAAAATAAGGCCTCTGACATTCATGGTGGCTAGGATCCAGGACACAGATAGAAGACACCTCCTCTGTTTGAACAAGAGGGAAGGAGGAACGGGTGGATGGAAGTGGAAAGGAGCTGCAGATGCTGAACTTGGTGGTAAGAAGGTGAGAGCTCCCCTCAACAGCTTGTTTCCTCTGTGAAGTGAATTAGGACAGTGGAGAATGTGTGAAATAGGCGCTGTGGTGAATGTAAGAGACAGAAGTGCTAACTGGGAGTGAGATAAGTGTGAGGACCACGACTTCAAAGAGATGCCAATCTGCCCACATTCACCCGGTGTCCATCACAAGTACAAGATGTTCTGTTCGGATCCCCCTGTGAAGTGAAGTCCTCCCACAGCAAGATCCAAAAGAGCGCGTCATTTGGACATGAGACCAACTTAAATAAGAATTTATCATATTGATCAGAACCGCAATCATTGGCCTGCATTGGATACCAGCACAGGAAGGGATTATTTTGCATGTCGTGGCTGTACTGTCCATGAGATCACAGAGGCCAGTAATTTACCACTAAACGTCACATTCCCTTTAACAGGCCATAATGAATTTGATGATTAAGTTACACGTTTTGATCAATTATACAGTGTCAGACTGTTTACTTATTAGTTGTTAAATTATGCACACATTGACTACCTAGGAATTCAAGCTAAAATAACCACATGATGGTTCTAGGATGGATTGTGACACTAATATTTTACCAATAAATTATTTAATAGGTTATTGTTTATATCTAAGCTTCCAGTTACTTTAGACTTTATGCCTCTTTTCTAAGTGTGAAAATAACATGTTTATTTTGGAGAGTTTGGAAAACAAAGAAAAATATAAAGAAGAAATTGGAAATCACCCTAACTGCCACCCAAAGTTAACTGCTTCTGGTATTGTTCTAAATATATACACAGTTGTTTTTTTAATTGGATTATACTATGTAATAAACATTCTCTTTTACTTTTCACATCATGGATGTTTTTCCTTGTTATTAAATATTTTTCAAAAATCTGTTTTTTAATGGTAGCATTGGAATACATCTATGTTATGCATATCACACATATATTATGCAAATCAGTGGATGTTCCATAATTTAAGCAGTACCCTGTTCTTGGTCATGTAAGTTTTTTAATGTTCTTTTATATTGAGGTGAATGTCCCTGCACATAAAACTTGGTCCACATCTCTGATTCCTTCCTTAACCATTTGGCAGCTCTTAATTGTTACTAATACTGTGGTTCTCAGAGTGGATAACAGTAGGATGAGCATTTTGGGTTTAAATGAAACTATATTTTGGCAGAAAAAAAAACTAACTTGAATCTTGGCATTTTCAAGGATGAATGTCCTTTAAACCTTGACAAAGACATATGGTCTAGACTTTCTCTTGACACCTAAGATACAAAGGTTTGAAATATAATAAAGGTACCTCTTCCGACATGTGTATCACAAAGCTCATCCATCATCTACCATCCAAGGAATGAATACTTTCTTTGACTTTATTTTGCTTTCCTCCTTTGAGCCAGAATTTGAATATTTACTTAGTTACCGACTTTTTTTTACTGTTCTAATAGAAAGATAAATATTTATCTAGACATACATATGTACCGAGCTATCCTGAGCCAAATCACACAGAATTTACAATTTAAACTAACTGAAAGGAGAGATTCTTAGGTGCCAAATAAAGTGGCGTAGGCTGCAGGCTTCCTTACAATTTTGAGTTCCCTTCTCTAGTGATTGATAATGGTTCTGCATTACCAAACATTTATACACTGCAAATTTGAGGGTTTCTTTTTTTTTTTGAAACCACTTTGTTAGGTGGAAATTTAAGAAAAGCAGCATTATAGAGAACACATTCATTTCCTTGCAGTATTCCCCTAAGCATCCACTGTGTTCCTGTCTCTGAGAGTTAAAACCATCTCTTCTGGAAACATATGCAATAGTGTGATGGCCTGGGGCTTGGGAAGAGGTATGCTGTGTAAATTGAGGGCGTTAATTATTCTTATCGCATTTTAATTTTTGCAACTGCACTACTAGATGGAGAAGATATTCGGTAAGCATGTATTAATCAGGTTTTAGAGAAGGGAGAAATAAGATCCAAAGTTACGCAACTGCTCCCCAAACTAGAAGCTGAGATGAGTCAGGTTTATGGCAGGTCCTTAGCTCTTGGTCAATGAGTTTGCCTAAGTCAGCTGCTTCTAAAAGCTTTTCCCCGAATGCTGCATGAATCTCGTCCCTTGTCATCTTTCACTGTCCAATTTCTCCCTTTGTAATTCTCCTCTCTCTTCTATTCACCAAGAGAAACATTAGGGGTTTTCCATACAAGGAGTTTTGTCTTTCATTCTATACCTTTTATCTTTAGTTTCTTTTCTTTTTCCAATTAAACCCTTATTCATTTTCCAGCTTTGCCACAGAATTCATCATAAAAAACCTAACCACAGAAGTAGATGCGAGACGCCCTCCAGTCCCTTTCTACTAGTTAGTTTAACAAAGCAGGGAGTAAATGATTTGCTAAAGTCATAAATGGTGGCAGAGCCAGCAGTAGAATTTACTCCTGATTCTTAGTCCATTGTTGTTTCGAAAAACTTCATAAAATTATGTAATAGTAAAAATGAAATAACACAATTTCTAGTAACTTTTAAAAAACATTTGCAAGCTGTTCATTTCCAAAGTTTTCAGATAAGGCAGGAGGAGCTTCTGTGACAGAAGAGTCTAGAATACTGAGATGTTTGGCAATCTGAGAACAGAATTGTAACCAGACTGGAAAGACCTCAACTATTTCTTAAATCCACGGTGAAGCTTCTTCTCATGACAATCCTTCAAATTATGTAATTAAGTGGTTCAAAGGGCCCAGACTGGTTTCAGTGTATTCTAACATAGTACATTTGTCAAACTATTGAGGGAATTTCCAGTAGAGCAGGTTATTCTGCCACGGCCTAACAACAGAGGATTATGGGAAACCACACATCATAGATAAAAACCGGCTCTGAGGGACGTTCTCTTACACACTTACATTAGGACTAAACCGGAAATGCGTAAAAGCCACATGATGGAGCCTAAGGGAAGTATCAATTTCATTCTCTCGCCTACAAATTAATTTTTCTGGGTTTACTTATTTATCACCTTCAGTAGACATTTATAACCTATAACCCGAGGCACTTTTGAGCCAAGAAGGGAAGTAATGAAGATTTTTAAATATGTAGTTATAAATCCTGCTACAGTAAAATCAAATCCAAATGTAGAATATTAAAACAGTCTAACCAGTTGGTGGTTTGCACATTTAAAAGATCGTTATCTCTAGGGCAGGGACAAAGCATCTTTTTCCTTTGGGATGGAGTAGGGTAATCGCCTTTGATGCCAGGCAGGGATGGAGAGTTTAGGGGTCACTGATATACTTGTGTTCTAGGTGATCATAGGTGCACAAAGAACTCTCCATTCGTGCTGATAATCAGAGAGGCAGGAGGCTGGGGAGAGTCACATGGAACTTGTTCAATGAATTGGTCTCCCTGTTCCCTTGACCAGATCGTCACATGAGTGTTCAGAAGGAGGAATCGTGCGGAGTATATGTGCTTTTGCTAAAAAGATAGCCTCCATGCTGACCGAGCATCCTGTTCTTGTTTGTCCCTTCTCCCTTGTATAAGGAGTAGAATTAGACTAATAGGAATAATCAATTCTACGAGAAATCTACATATCCATACCAAAGGTTTTCTCCCAAAGTCTGAACATCTAAAAAAATATTTGCAAAATCATAATCACTGTTTAGCTCCTTAAATATGAGGAAGTCAACAGATGGATGCTAACTTGGATTTGCGTTCAAAATTTGGCGAAGAATTTGGAGTCCTACTTCCATCTCTGCTGCCATTTGGAAATGGCAATGTCATGCTCACTGCCTCTAATTCCACTTATCTTCATATTGCACATCTCATGATTTCTGGGAAAAGCTAGAGCATCTCTCCCCATGGGCCAGCTATTGCTTACAGAGCATGATTTCATAATTTCATCATCACTGCATTGTCAATAGTAAATTGCGGAAATTACAGTGGACTAACCAATGTACAACATATGAAACCTGTCTTAGCCTAATAAAAATAATTTTAAATCATTAACTTCATCAAGATTAATTTTAAAATAATCAAAGAGAACTGTGTAAAATGACTGAAATCCCATTTTATAAATAGTTTTGTGATTTTTCCTGATTATAAAAAGTTGGAGAGATTCAAAAGAAAATTAAAATCTTACTTAAATGCATTTTTGGATGCTTGTAGACCAAGCTCAGAACACTTCCTGGAAGATGGTAAGTAGTCGAATATATGTAATTATTCGATGAGGCGAGGGCCTGAAAGAGCTAGATAAAACCTTTCTAATAGTTTATAAAAAGAAGAAAAGAGAATTAATCGGTGCATGTTTTTTCCTAAAGGCAACTGAATTGAAAATACGATTTTATACTTTTTAGTCAAAGACACTGAAATCTAACTGATGTCACGAGAATATCGAATTTATTTGTACATGTTGCGAATGTAGAAATTGAGATAATTTGGACAGGAGTTAAGATGAAGTTTTCTTTTACCTCATTTATATTAAATGTTCCTTAAGAAAGCGAACAAGGTAAGCAAACTACCTAGGATGTCCTATCTGTGAGGGAGAATAAATCGTTTTCAAGTTCGTACTGCCCCATCACCTCTCCACGTTTGTTGGGAGCTCATTCTGTGGATGGATCAGTTTTCTACTTTAGCTCGCTAACAAAATACTACTCACTTTGTGGCTTAAAACAACACTAATTTCTCTTACAGTTCTGTAGGTCAGAAGCCTGACATGGGTCTCACTGGGCTAATGTCAAGGTGCCAGCAGCTTCTTTCTGGAGTCTCTGAGGAGAATCCGAGACTCGTTTCCTTGGTTTTTTCAGTTTCTAGAGGCCATCTACATTCCTTAATTCATGGCTTCCTTCCTCCATCTTCAAAACCAGCAGCATGGCACCTCTCTGACTTCTGACCACAGCTGGACAAGATTTTCAGATTTTAAGGACCCGTGTGATTACATTGAGCCCACCCAGATAATTCAGGAGAATCTCTCATCGAAAGCCTCTTAATATTAGTCACATATGTGAAGCCCTTTTGGCCATGTGAGATGCCATATTCACACGTTCTAGGGACTGGGACATGGATATCCCTCGGGGCCCCAGTGGGAGGTAGTGGTCTGTTCAGAGGACTATGAGCCAGCCTCAGAAGATATCAAGATAACTATATTTATTTTAAATAAATTTGGTGTATAAAAATTCATATTTATTAATGAAGGGAATAATCATCAACTTCCTTTAAATAAAAGACTTTCCTAAATTATTTGAAATGTTTTAATGTACATAAAATTTTTAAAATAATTTGATGACTAATAGTAAATTATTGCTTAATACTAATAATTCCATTGCCTTCCACAAGTCTATGTATTTTATATCCTTTAATTGTAATAACAATATACCTTTGTACACATAGTACTATCTTATATTCTGTTCTTTTCACTCAATTGCTGTATATACTATTATGCAGACAAGCCATATTTTATTAAGCTTTACTACTGATATTAGAGAGTTATATGCTTACATTTTCTTACTAAAATAGATAATGCTTCGTTGAACATTCACTTATTCATATAGCTGTTTTTTGCTTTTATTGAATAAATCCCTTGGAAAAAAAAACCTTTGGAAGAAATTACAGAGCCAGAATATGTGGCTATCTGATGGTTGACTACCCATTCCCTTCTTTTTGGTTATAGAATCGTAATTTTGTTCAGGTATTAGGTGGTAATTTGGTCAAGGACCATGGGTTTGTCCTGTAAGCCAAACTGGAAATTTCCAACTCCTTTGCCAGTGATTGGTTTAGGAATGACTTGTGACTCAACTCTGCCCAGTTAGACCACGTTGAAGTTTCTGTAGCTGGTGGGGGTTTGATCAGAGCTGGGATTTAGGATGGTGGGTCTGTGGTGTATTGGCCTTTACCATCTGCATGTCTGTTATTGCTATGATTCAGATGAGAGAAAGAACTGAACTAGGGTGAGATTGGAACAAGAGCAAAGGGCATTGCAGAGGATGAGGCGAAAGAAAGATTCAGAGATGGCTGTGCTGCCTTGAGCCAGGGTGACTGTGTGAGAATGAAAGAGCCATTGCTGGGATTGTAGGTTTGTGGTTTGAGGGTATTTTGGACGCTCAGGGCTTTTGACTTGAATTGAGATATGTGACCTGAGGACAGAGTATCCGAATAAATGTGGGACTCCAGAGAGACATTGGGTTCAATAGAAATGTACTGGGAGCAACAAATGCAAGCCGCATAGATAAGTTTGTATTTTTTAGTAACGGTATTTTTTAAAAAGTAAAAAGAAACAAGTGATGTTAATTTTAAAAATATATTTTATTTAACACAACATATAAAAAATTATCATTTCATTATATAATTATTACATACTCCAACATCTCAATTTGCTCCATCCACACTTCGAGTGCTTAATAGCCATGCATGTAGAGAAACGAATTTAGGAGCCAGCTATAAAGTCAGCACCTTCTTTTGCTTTCCAATGTGAACCATGTTTGGGATGGTCCTGCTTTTTTTGCTACTGTGAACAATGCTGTGATGAACAGGTATATACACAACTCCTGGTGTAGGAATTGAGGATTGTATATTCTTAGGAGGAGGGAGGGAGCTGGGGGGGAGCGGAGCAAATCATGCCCAGTGGTTTTCCAAGGTGGCTGATTGCTCCAGTTCACACTCCCACTAAAAGAGTCCTCATTGCTCCACATCCTCACTAACATTTGGAAAAGTCACGTTTCTTCATTCTTGTCGAACTAGTGGGTACAAAATGGTTTCATATTTTGTCATAATTTTCATTTTTCCGATGATTAATGAGCTTCAATACCTTTTCAGATGCACATGAACCTTCATTTTTTTCTCTTCTGTGGAAGTCACAGATATTTATTCATTCAAATATAAATATATTTATATTATGTATGCCATAAAATATTATATTCATATGTGTGTCATAATATATTCATTCACAAATATTTATTGAGTTCCATTTGCTAAATATTAGCCTAGGTACTGAGAATATACTAGTGGGGAAAAAAAGCCCCAAATCCTGCCCTCATGGAGTTTACATTCTAGCGTGTGTGTGTGTGTGGGGGGGGGGGGGGTTAGCAGGGAGGGAGAGACAAAAAAATAAAATATCATGTCACGTGATGTTAGTGAACCTGGGTTTAAGTCTGGCTCAGCCATTTAAAATCGTTAAACCTTGTTTTCTACAACTGTAAAAGGGAGATGGCAATAATATCTATCTTATGTTCTTTCTTTCTTTTTTGGGGGGGGGCGGGGAAGATTAGCCCTGAGCTAACTACTGCCAAACCGCCTCTTTTTGCTGAGGAAGACTGGCTCTGAGCTAACATCCACGCCCATCTTCCTCTACTTTATACGTGGGACGCCTACCACAGCATCGCTTTTGCCAAGCGGTGCCATGTCTGCAC
Organism: Equus caballus; assembly: GCF_041296265.1. Taxonomy (NCBI): domain Eukaryota; kingdom Metazoa; phylum Chordata; class Mammalia; order Perissodactyla; family Equidae; genus Equus; species Equus caballus. The sequence continues at coordinate 96,200,153 of NC_091688.1, forward strand.
CTGGGATTTGACCCGGCAAACCCCGGGCTGCCGGGGCGAAACGTGCGAACCCAACCACTGCGCCACCAGGGCAGCCCCTCTTATATTCTTTCTTAAATGCATATGAAGAACTTGACCTAGTGCCTGGCAAATTGTAAGGATTCAGAAAATGCTAATTATTAGCATTATTTATTAATTATATAAATTATATATAATGAATTATATATATAAATTATATCTATAAACGGATATATTAATTATGTAAATAATATTATTTTCCTCTTCTCACTTTTACTTTTTCTTTCGTAATTTTTTTCAGTTAGAACTACTGAAGTTTAAGATTAAATATGTTTTGATTTTGTTGAAGTGTTGGCTCTCATTTGTGGGTTGACCTATTAGTGTTTTCTGCAGCAAGACAGATGACTTTGGCCAATTTTGAGATGTATTTTCAAACTTACTAAATCCCAAGGACCAAGAGCCTGAGAACATGCACTTTTTAAAAAACTGCATCATGTCGAATAGGCAAAAATGTGGGGAAATCGGTAGAAATGTCTTATATAGTTCAGGGCTGTGTTCTGTGAGTACAAGTGTTGCTTGAATTAATCATTTCCATCCAACCACCAATTTATTGTAAACTGACAGTGTGCAAAGTACTGTGTCGAAGAGATGCATATGACCTTGCTAATCTTTGGAACAATTCTTTGCCCCTCTTCCTTAGATTATGATGTTGAAAATGATCTTCAATCAGACATCAGTTGAGCACTGCAAGATGCACACAGAGAAGCAGAAAGAATGCAACTTCTTCTTAATAGCTGTTCGCCTGGCGTCACTGAACCAGATCTTGGATCCCTGGGTTTATCTGCTGCTAAGAAAGATCCTTCTTCGAAAGTTTTGCCAGGTAGCAAATGCTGTCTCCAGCTGCTCTAATGATGGACAGAAAGGGCAGCCTATCTCATTATCCAATGAAATAATACAGATAGGAGCATGAAAGAGAACACGTAATCAACTTGCATGTTCACAGCTTTGGGCAACAAACAGCCCTAAACCTTACTGTGAATTTAGGCATCTCTGGCATGCCACTGTTTATACATTGAAGGAGAATTTTTAATATAAGGCTAAATGGTCTCAGAAGCATAGCAATCCCCTATGTGCCAAAAGTATTGAAACACAAACAAAGGAAAATATATTAATAATGGTCTAGTGTTTTTGAGTCTCTCTCATTTCTGGCAGAATAAGTGATTAGTTTTGAGATGTTTTATAAATGGTCTTGGTCTGTGGTGGGGTGGGTGGGGATGGTTAATGTCCCAGTATGCTGACTACACAGGGGATTTAATGCATAGATCATCGAAGATAAGGCAATGGTTTGTTTTTGTTAAGAGACCTTGGTCTTCTGTGTTCTCTTTCTCTCTCTTACTCTCTGTGTCACTCTTTTTCCCCTTACATTTTTTAAAAAGTTGAATTAGGATTAAAAAATATATAATGTACCCAGAATATTCGTTGGTACTGATGTTATTTATATATCACAGAATATTTAAATTACCTGTTAATCTTACAAAGTTTAAGTTTGGTTCGCTTGGTAATTAGGTTACTCATTATCTGACTAACAGTCAATTCCATTTATTTCAAATATGGCAGGATTTGTACCTATCCAAATTGCTGAATGTTCTTCCTTTTGAATACATTTTTTAATTCGTACAAAGTTGCAGAAGATTCATGAAATTGACCTTGAGATTCAGTGAAGTGATTTTTCAAAATGCTATTTAAGGACTGATTTGAGCACTAAATATGGATATGCTGGTTAATTATCTTCCCTGACTTTTCCACCAAAAGTATTTTCCAATCTTTTGGATATATAAATACTAACTCATTCTAAGAGCAAAAAATATTTTGAAGTTTCCATGAAGAATTTCCATAGCTTGGCCTATTTATAGAATAAGAAAATTAATAATATTGACCTGCTCCCAGCACTTTCTCTGCCCTCTCTTCAAAGTTGCTCTATCTATTTATTATTAAAATGTTTTTCTTATAGTCTATATGTATGCAAACCTTGATAGCTAAGCTTGATATCTTTGTGACACAAGTATGTCAGTACATTAAGTTTTGAGAACTGCACTTTAGAAAAAATATCCCCAACAAACACAACAGTCTTTTAAGTTAGACCTACCTAGACAAAATGCTCTTCATATTCTTTAGAGCATTCGTTTTATAAACTCGTTAACTTTTTCTCGTAAAGATCTTAATTTGCAGTTTTCTTTATTGCTTTCCTAGTTTTAAAAAAACTTGAGACTTATTTATATGTCTTTAGTGTAACTAGATTTTTCTTTGTGTTTAGCAGGCATTTAGGGAGGAATTAATTTTAAGAGGTACAATATATCTGTTGGGTTAATGAGCACACCAGCGTAGGTCAATCGGAAAGAAGCTTTAAACGGCCACATCAAATTGAGTGAGAAGACCAGATCTGCTGGACTGCTTATATAATTCATGATGGTTCTGCTAGTCTAGGTTTTGGAAAAAATGGTGATAAATAACCAGCCTAAAACTTCATTCTTAAATCTCTCTATGTCATAGAATTGAGTTATCCCACAGATCCCCTCATGGGTGATGACACAAAACTACCTACTTTTTGTCAGGAAAAAAGTGCATTTAAATGACTATTATAATAAAGAGGCTTTACCTCTTGAGTGGGCCTCTGCCCCTCGATTATAATCAGATAGGCACACACACAGTGTGGATTCCGGTGCTGTGAGGGTGGTGGGGTTATTCTTTCCAGCACCTAGTACAGCACTTGGAATCGAGAAAGTGTTCTCTAAATACTTGTCCAGTGAGTGAATGAATAAACGTCGGCCAGAATCAAGTGCACATCAGTGAGGCACCCGCCATGTGGTTGACGTGCTTCACGTTGCCACAGTCCATCAAGCTGATAAAGTGAATAATCTCTCCTTATTTCATTACGGAAATTGGCATTTATCTTCAAACATGTAGTGTCATATTGCTGCACAACAAAGTGCTTTCTTTGTATTAATAATTTAAGGAACTGATATTTCCAAATGGTAATGGAGATTACTGTCAAAGAAATACCACTTTTCATCAAACTACAGAAGTACGTAAAGACAAAACAGCCTGAAACTTATCCTTAACCTCAAGATTAATTCCTGCCCAGGGATACATGGTAGGAGTGGATGAGTGGCAGTTTTTGAATAAGCTTGAAAAGGAGGTAGAAAAAGGAGAATTATGTAAATGGTGTGTGTTTTGTTTTCTAGGCAGCCATTTGTTAGTACAGGGAAACCCTGTTAAGAAATGTGAATCCCAAATGGTCTCAGCCTTTGGATGGTAGTGCAGGTTAGATTTCAGAGACGTCGTTCAGAGGCCCTGGTGCCCTTAGGAAGTGCACATCTGGTCATTGCAGAAGAGAATGTCCATTGCTAAGTTGAAGTTCATGGGCCGTTAAGTTCACTCTCATGTACTTAGTTTATCCATGCATATATCTGAGCAGGAAAAAATACGTGCATAAAATATGACAATTCCTAAACTTCACAGTATTGATAAAAAAAAGAAAATAGAGACCCAAGAAACCACATGGAAAGAAATGAGTGCAATGTAGAAATACGTGTAAAACCAGTTGTAGTAGATTTTACAAAGCAGTCCTGATTTTCCAAACAATGAATTTATACAGCGATGCTGTGTCGTGGAAGAGAGCGACGACATGCTATCTGATGAGAACAGTTTACTTTAAAAAAATAGGTATGGTGGCTATCTTAAAAATATAAGAAGAAAACAAAATTTGTTATCTCAAGATTTACCAAATTTACCTACTGCTGTATTCCAAGATGTTTTAAGTAAATATAAGTGTTTAATCATGCCAGATTTCAAGGACAACGAATTAAAAAGTGCAAATTTACCACTACTTATCACTTCTTTATTATATAAAAGATCTCTCAATCACGTTATAGAAAGAAGCTGCAGAAGCTCATGTAAAAGTTACCTATAAAAGACACTGTGAGCACGCTAGCGTTGCATAATAGACAAACCAAAAATTCTAAAACAGTATTTTAAAAGGGTGGTCAATCTGTGGCAGTATTCTAATATTAGATTTTTAAGTGGATTAGGGCTTTAATTTATTTAATACTGTTTATATTTTTGTTGGTTTTAACCCCAAATTCGTGATCGGCTTTCAATCTTCCCCACAACAATCATTGACTAGTTCTTTTGAATTGGGATTGAGTCAGAGACAGAAAAGGGGAAAATTTTGTTCTTCGAAATTTTAGGCACGTATACTGCCTACTAGTTTTCATACTTTAGCCCCAAAAGTTCTCTTGAAATATGAGAGATACTGGAAGATGAGTGACACAGAGAGGCTGCTGAATATTTATTGCGACAAACATACTGAAAGCTTAATATGGAATAATTAAAATTTCCATGATTTACCTATACAAAAAATTTAGACCATGAACCATGCCAAATCTTCACAGCTGCTTGTTTATTGCTGGTTTTGTGCTTGTATGTGTCTCAAAATCTCTACAACTGAGGTCTAAATAAATGTACAAAATTGTTCAAAGAATCAAATTACATCATTTTAAAAGTGAAGAATATTTAATACCATGGCTAAGTCCAGAGGACTGTTTTTTGAGTTGCAATAAAATGCTTATAAGCGGTAACCTACATCTGTGATGTTTTAAAAGACAGGCTGTGATAGAGCCAAATTACAAAATTTGAAAATCAATCTAAAACTCACATGCGCATTTGTTAAGAAGCTGGCCATCAGGTCAGTATTCTAAGATAACTAGCAGGTGGTGATTACATATGAAGCATGAAACAGAGAATTAGGGAAAATTTTTAAATTAAAACTCTATTGTATTGGTATCATTTATCTAGACACCAATTTCAGGTGAAAGTTCATATTCATTTGCATTACTCCCACCTAAAAGATTTGACTTTTATGATGAATTTGTATCTATGGTTATCAAGGAAAATCTTTCACATGTCTTCCCTGAATGTCTTTTCTGATTGAGTTTACCTTGAATAAAACTGAAGAAAGTAAAAAGAGTAGTACAGGGTGACTTTGTCCTCAAAGTAACAAAGAGAAAGCTGAGACTATACATATCTACGAAGGACTCTAACAAGTCTAGAATTAAGGCATTTTTTCAAAAAGAGATCAACAACTACTTTTCAAGTCAGATAGAAATGTCTTCAAAACATGCTACTTAACATTTCCTTTCTCACTCGCCCCTGTTCTGTACTCTTTTAAGAAATGAAAGAGCACAGAATTCTTGTTTTATATATTCTCTATTTTATAATTCTTAAAATGAGGATTCTATTTAAAGGCTTATAATTTATACGAGTTGAGTTGTAAGCCATTACATTACAATATCATAAGCTGAGTACATTTTGATTCTATAGAAATACAATTCAATCAGATATATACCATATTCATTTATATCACACATTTTCTTTATTGAGAATGAAAATTATTTTCTTTTCAGAAGTTTTACATCCATCAATTTTATGTCATAAGCAGCCCAAATATCTCCCAACTCATGTATTTCTTCATTAGGAATGAGACTGTTCCTGCCAGCCCCTTGCCTCCAACCTGTTTAGCCATTTTTTAACAGAGAGAAAGTAACAGAAATATTTACTATTGGTGAAGCTGGGAGCGTTCTTAAGAGGCGAGAGAAAGGCTTCATACTTCTAATATGCTAATGCCCTAATATATGGAACAGATGTGAGTCTGTTTTTTAATAAATCTGCTTTGATGAAACAGTTTTATTATGGGCGTAAAGAGAGGAAGGAAAGAGATGACCATCAGGAACAAATCAGCCTTTTCAGGCTTTTTCAGCATTTTGGAGATGATTCCATCTCTAAAGTTATTTTCAAATGTGCAGCTTTTAAATTCTTTTGTCACTTGCTTTAGAATTAGAATATTTTGGCCTTTTAATTACAGTGAATCAGATATCTAGCCAATCACCAAACTTTAATAGTTATTTGAAAATAGTTTCTTTATATAGTTTTCAGTTTCTGTAAAAATCAAAGCTGTAATGTTAAGCAGAGAAAAATGCATGTGACTTACTGATACACTTCAATGTTCTTTCAACTTTTGAAAAGATGCCTATGTGGCGTAGGTATGGAGGATGAGGTAAGAACATAGAGAAAGATATGGAGGGGAACCTATACATTTTCCAACCTGTAAAAATTCTTCATTCTTTTAGGCCATTCTACAGAAGCAAAGAGATGAAGGGAGCGCATTTATCTTTACACTCTGGAGCACCAGTAGGACAAAGTGAGGAGTGGCCAGTGTTGTTCTCCATAAGAGCAGGTCATCACTGACTGCTAAACTTGCTTCCTTCCATATATATACATGAAATATAAATGAACATTTTACCTTCTCCCTTTTCTTTTACCAAATGTTTTTGCACAAGTAACACAAAGTTGAACATTTCTTTCTGCAAGCAAATTAAAAGTAGACACTGATTATCTTCATCTGTTTGCAACCAATGAATGTGAGTACCAGTTACATGGGGTATCTAAGTAAGAACTGAAATCATTGGCACTTCAATCAATAACATAATGCGCAGTATAGAAAGCATACATTTCTCCACCTCTCCTACTCAGCATCCTGCCCCTGCACACTTGGTTAAGTGGGAAGGTATATTTTTGTCACCTCTACGTAAAGATGTTTTGGGAGTTATCTTGAGTATATTTCAACATATCTTCCATTATATTTTAAAGGCTGGTCTTCAATATGGTGGAGACAAAGGATTTTAAAAGAGACTATGAAAAGTACATCAAAATTTTAATGGCATTCAAGTCATAGCTAGTCTGTATATTTATAAATGTATGTTATTTATGTTGTATTTGTCAATGGAAAATAAAATTGAATGTTCTGAAATGTCCCTGTCTTTTTTTCCTGATGCCAACTCATGTCAGGAATATTTTACTTATAATTGTAAGTATTTTGCTGAAATTCTATTTGACATGCTTTGCCAAGTAATGGCACAATATAATATGCAACAGCATCATGGTCTCTGGAACAATTAAATCATTTGTTTTATATTCCATAATCACATACAGTACAAATTATCATTAATTTGTTATTAATTTGAGAGGTGCTCTTTTCCCATTTTTAACATGATACCTGTTTATGTTATAATCCAAGATCTTTTGTTTTTAATACAAAAACACATTTATCAATTCTTCTAAACTCAGTTCTCCCTCTTTTTTGTGGATTCTAGTGTAATTATAGGCAGTCATCAAAAGATTTGTCCTGTTTTGTAGTCAGGCCCGTCGACAGACGTGTCCCTGGATATCAGCGTGAGCCGGTTCCTGCAGGAGACAGTGTGTTCATTCAGTCACTCTATCCCTTCCTTCTTCAGTGAAGGGAGAAGGTCTGTAGAATACAGACGGCAAGGCCAAGCTCCTTAAAGAAGCATGTTGAGCTTGCCCTCCTTTCTCCTGGAAAAGGAATTTAGGAAGAGCTCTGTCCTTGGCTTCTCCTATGAGGTCCTGGCTCCCAACCAGATTTTATGGTCTCTAGAGTCTTTACTCTTTAGCATTTCAGGTAAACGTCATGATAGCTACCTTCTGGTAGGCCAGAAATATCCACCACAATGTTGGAACCTACATGCCATGAAATGAGACATTGCCCAGTTTCATGTCCTTGGAGGACGTGGGGTCAGACATCCTTAGATATCCTTGGGGGCTGTTGTGCTCACCTACCACAGTCTTGAGCAAATCCAGTTTGGAAGGTGGGCACTCAGAATCCAAGCCAGTCCCCCAGGCTTGTTTTTTCCTTCAGCATATATTGTTGTGTACCTGTTATGTACATTCTGGTAGGTGCCAAGACACAGGATTGAAAAACAACAATACTGCTTTCAATGAATTTCTGATCTGGTGCAGGACTAGGAAATAATCTGGTCAGAGCTGTGATTAGAGGAGGTTTATGAGCCTACAGGGAAGGTGACGCTAAAGTAGGAAATAGTTTCCCAGAGGAAGTGAGGTTGATCTGTATTTTGGAGAAAGGAATGAGTGTTAACTGGGAAGGGAAGGCAAGTTAGGATAATTTTTCCCTTCACTCTGCCCCAAATTACAATTTTTAAGACAATCAGACTGACTAACTTCTAGTGGCCCTGTGAGAAGTTTGGGTTGAATAGAGCATATTTCCATAACCTTTCAGAGGGGGCGAAAGTGGCATGGCCTTAGGGCTGGATCTCTCCACCTTGGTGCACTAGGCCAGATCATTCTTTGTGGTGGGGGCTGCCCTGTGCACGGTAGGCTGTTTCAGCCTTCCTGGCCTCTACCCACTGGATGCCTATAATACTTCCCTAGCTGTGACAGTCAGAAATGTTCCCGGACATTGCCAAATGTACTATACCAAACACTATGTGTCTGAGGTTTGTAGGACAAGGCCATCAGTGGGACTTTGACCCTGACAGGCACTGTTCTGGCATTTCCCGAGGCAGTGGGCACTAGAATGCCAGTGCCACCAGACTGCACAAAAATGTGGCACTACCACTATGACAATGCCTGGATCACCACAGGCACTGATCCCCTTCCATAATTACATAAACCTATTCACAAAGTAGGAGGTACAATTGCTTAGAAACTATCATCTTTCTATTGATGCCTCCAATCCCTATTTTGTTCTTGATGAGAGGTCCTAGGGTCATATGTCTCTCAGAAAGATCTAAGGAGAGCAAGTCCCTTTCTCCCAGGATCTTTAAAAGTCTGTTATAATTCTTCTTAATTAACTTCACACTTCCAGACGAGTGCCTTAGTAAGTGAGAACTAATTTGCCAAACTCTGTCTTTAGTGGGATTTTTGCATATTTGGTCTGTGTAACAGAGCTGTGGCAGCTTTATTTAATCTGAAAGGTGATTTTCTATCAAAGGTAGTCAAATTTTGGGCAAATATCTCTATATCAGCCTGTGCCGTTCTGAGTTCATGTGTCTGCAGTAACTCAAGGATAGCAGTACTACCAGACGTTTTGATGATAGAGTTCGTCTTGATCTCTATAACTGACACTTAACTCTGGTTTGTATGGAGTGGGAAGTTGAAAGACTTAAACCAGAAATCTGACCAAAAAAAAAAAAAATTGGAACAAGAGTACTTAGTCTATTATAAATTCTGAGGCCAAGTAAAAAAGGTCTATGGATAACCTGTGCTTATTCCTAATAGTCTTATGCAATTTTAAAAAGAAGACTTTGAATATAATATACAAATATAATATATATAATATTTGAATCTGATTTTGTAAAGAACTTTGGAAAAAATTAATTTGGAAATCATTACCACCAATTGAGGTCTTTTAAAATTAGATTTAACAAGAAGGTACCCGGTAGAACACTGGCTCTTAATCACTTTGGAATGAGAGACCCCTCTGATGATCTGATGAAATGTGTGCATCCCCTCCTCACGGAAAGCACAGAGAATTTTTAGACAGTGTTGGAGATTATACAGCCTTCCTGACGTTTGTCCATAGCCATCTTTGAAATTGGTGGACACAGGTTAAGAATTCTCACTGTGAGAGAGTCTTTATGACTCAAGGAACTTCACGAGTTTCCATGTTTGGTTAGAAAACTAAAATCTAAAACTGGAGCTAAGTCAATGTAATTACTTCCCTGTGAATGCCAAAATTCCTTGAAATCTCACTATACACCCATAATAGTAAATCAACACAATCAGGGTAGAATTATAATAGGAAGCTGAATTCATTTTGAAAAATTGCCATCATGCAGGGGAAAAGAAACAACATCATCCCAACCAGTAGAGGAGCAATATGGGCTCCTCACCAAAACCGGGTGAAAACCGAAAGGACCATTAAAATAAAAAAATTATAATTATCCAATGATGCCTTTGCCTTACAACAGAGAGCTTGTTTTGGTCCTGCCTTGTGCTGACCCCGCAAGAGATTTAAAGTGAAACTATGCAAAAGTCAATAAAAAAACATCAACCCGCCTGAAAAACGCAATCTTCTATATACAAACAAGCTAAATGGTTAGAATGTAACTTCAAGTTACTTTCTGTTGTGTAACTTTCTGTTATGTTACATGTATGGAGACACATATATATTTACACTTCTGCACACACCACATCTTTGCATCGCTGTTTAGAATGAAAACAGCAAGGATGAACTTATTGATTGATCCTTTCAGTAAGAATGCAAGGCATACACTTACAGACCTTCTTACAAATGTAAAATTAATGATGCTTTAAGCCAATACTTAAAGCTATTAGTAGAATGCTCTATTGATGTTTATAGTTTGTATTTCTCCAGGGGGAAAAGTCTGGGGCAATTAATGACATTTATCTTTGCATTTTTCTTGCCTTATTGAGGAAGATGGCAATGAGATCTTAGAACACTGAAGCGTTAGGCTATTGGAAACAACTCTGATATCAAAGCCTTCTGCATTCTGGATGTGTGTGCACAAATAGGATAGCTGCACAAGGTGTGTGTGAAATTCCAAGTTGATTTTCATGAGTCAGTGGTTTGGAGTCTTCTCCTTAGAAGATCCACGAAAAGCTATTTTTAGAGGAAAAGCAATTGCACTTTATTTTTAACATCCCTTAACCTTTAAATTTTTTTGCCTAGCATCTTTAAAAATTGCTGTGACAAAATTAGGTTTTACATGAAATATTTTTGAGAAATTATATTGATTTATTGCCAAGCTCTGAAGGGGAACCACTGCCTTAAATGTTTTGCAGTCCTAATTAAATATACATGGTGCTTCTCTTTATCCCAGATTTTCTCCCACCATGAATATTTTGAATATTCCTGCTACCATCCCTTCAAAGGAATTGTCTTGGAAAGCTGAACTAAATAATTTATTAATTTTATTAATTAATATTTGACCACTACTGAGTTATATATTCAATTTTAAAGTATTTTTAAAACAAAGTCATTCCATGAAAATGCTCTCTAAAGTTTTGTGGGTCATGATAAAAGAGAAAAACTTGTAGTTGTTAGATATTGGTTCTTATTTGCTTCTTTATTTTTGGCTCAGGAAATGCCTCCACAAAGATTAGATCATGTAGATTTCCATACACTTGGGCTTATGAATGGGTGTGTGTGTGTCTGTGTATTATATCTCAAATGTGTTTTTCTTAAATGAGTTTTATGTTTTAATCACGTATTATGTGCCACCCTTTAAACAGTCAAATACTGTTAAAAGGCTTATCCTGAAACCCAGACTCCTCATGCTAGCTCTACCCCCACCACCCTGCTCTCAGACATCATTACTTTCAGCTTTTTTTCAACATTTCTTCTAGCATATACCATCATGTTTGTAAATAACATGCTTGTGTTGCTGTTTCTTGCTTCATCAACATTAGACATTACATGTTAATTTTCTGTTTTGCTGGATTTAGCTCTCTCCTCACCCATTCTCCCATTATAGTTATAACACAATCTTTATTAAATCAGTGCTCAGTGTTTGCTTTTCTGTGACAATGTAAATATCCTTCACTGCTGAATCAGTCATACTGTGATCATGTTCCCGTTCTCAGACACATTTTTCTTTTCTCTAGAGTTGAGAACTTATTAAGTTTTATTTGCTTTGCTTTTTTGTGCTAATGACTAAATCTTAACAGTTTTCCATGTGCCCAAACACATCTGATAATCTTTACCCCCTTTCGAACCCAACATTTTCCTAGCTTTCTCTGCTATTCATCCTTTTGCCTCTCTTTTATTAGATACTTTGTTTCCTAGATCCTGTGTTTTCCTCTCTCTTGAATTATTCACTCATTTTGACCACAGTGGCTTTAAAACTGGGCTTTTTAATAGAAAAAAAAATGTAAGGAACCAAACTCCTATAAAAGGAAAGAGAACAGTTTTAAATAAACATGATCACTAACAATAATAACAACAGTGGCAGATATCATTTATGAGCACCTGTTGTTTACATATGTTATCAAATTCTCCTGCCAATGCCACCAGGCAGTGTTATCACCACCACTTTCCAGATGAGAAGACTGAGGCTCAGGGAGGGTCAGTCACTTGGCGAAGTCCACAGAGTCAGTGAGAAGTGAAGCTGGAGTTCACACCTGATTTCAAGTTAGAGTATAATCCTTGTGTGATCCCTGAACAAAGAATTACTACGGTGATAATTTCCTGAGGCCTCAAGTTTGTCTTTGAATCTCCTCTAATGCCCCATGAAAGAAAGGCTTTGACTCCATTACAACGCCTGGGCTTTTGCAAACAACCAGAAACACGCTTGGGCAGCAGTGGGGAGGCAACTTTTCCACTAGTACTGATGAAATTCAGCAAACAAGATTCTCAGCCCAAATGTGAAAGTCCGAATGTCCAGTCCGGGTGTGCACACTCTGTAGACGTCCAGACCCTTCCTCGTTAGAGGCAGGACCGCTTCACAGTGGAGAGATACGGGCCCTCTGGCAGCAGATGGCTGCACAGAAAGGCTATACTTCCACTTCCTGCCCAGGCCTGTGGGTTTTGCAGAAACCGCAGAGTTTACCACGATTTGGGGTAAAAGGTGTTACAGCTCTTTCAGCCTTTGTGGTTTTTTGTTTCTTTTTCTTTTCACGCCTTCTTTCCTGCTTGTAAGGTAACTCGGGAGCCAGTTTACTGAGAAGAGGAAAAGCAAAAGGTACTTTTGCATCCTAATTACAGAGGGCCTCCTGGGAGAATTTGTAAAATTCAGGACAGAAGAGAGGGAGAGCAGACCCTTTGTCAGCAGTGAAATCATTCTGTTTATCTCTTCTGCTTAATTTTGAACTTTGCTCTAGCTCCTTCCTGCAAAATACCATGCAATTTCAGAGTGGTTTTAAGAAAGAGAAAAACTCCTGTCTCCCTGTTTTGGAGTCTCCCTCTTTTTCCCCTTCTCCCCTTGTTGTTTGTGCTGTGGAGTCAATTCCAACTCCTATATCAGACAATGCTCCACTGCTATTCACAGGATTTGCATGGCCACTTTTTTTGGAAGTGGATGGCCAAGTCCTTTTCCTAGTCTGGAAGCTCCACTGAACCCTGTCCCATGCTGGTAGACCGGTGGCGTAGCTTTCAGCATTACAGCAACACTGTAGCCACCACATGACAACTGCAGACAAGTGGTGTGGTTCCCAAATCTGAAGCCCTAGACCACCAGGGCCGGTTTCTTCCCTTGTTGCTAGCATGCAAAATCTATTTGGTGTCTCTGACATTTTATTCACTCATCAGTTTTTCTCTTCAACTGGCTGCTCTGATTTCCATAGAACTGGTCAGACTGATTACAACAGTGCAGAATAGTTTGCTCAAGGGAATACAATCTCGCCATGTCCAAAGCTCAGACTGTATTGTTGTCACTAAATGGATTTAAAAGGCAACCCGCTCACAGTTGAATAACTTGAGAAATTGGTGCACCTTGGAGTTTATCTTTGGTGTCCTTCTGTGCGTCATCTTTAGACTACTTCAATATAACTGCAACAACCGTCAACAATTCTCAGGTACCCCAGGAGTCAATTAACGTTTAGTCAGAATGGGTTCAACCCAATTACGTGTAAATCTTTACTTAATTTTTTTTTTTTTTTACTAACCTAGAGTTAATTAAACCAAATCAAATGAGTCACTGCTTAGGGCAAATGTTTGAAGGATAAATTCCCTTCTGCCTGCCAACTTCGAAGTAATTTGCATTAGCAAAGGAGCCTAGAGATCTTCACAATGGTTTGTTAATAGTAACATAATTTTAAAATAATGTGGTAGTTTATGAACCTCATTTCATGAGAATAAGTTTAACAAGAGAATGGGTTCAGAAAAAAAATTAAAATAGCAGTGAATGACTACATTGCGTGATGTTTCTTAATGGGAACCACCAATCTCCATTTCATTGGATGAAGAATGGTCCCCTCAAGTTAGGCGGTCTTTCTCATTTGCCCAGCACAGCCATTTGGAAGACCGAGAGGGATGTCCTTGGAGAAACGCAGGAGGCATCGAGGATGCCAACTAGATTAGTAGGATCTTCTTTCAGATGAGGTGTCATGGTCAGATTACCTTCAAGGATGTGAAAGAATGCATTTTGGAGTCAGACTTGGGATCAAATTTTGGGTTAACAGCTGTGGAACTTGAAAGTAATTCCTTAAACTCTCTAAAATTTTTGTATCCTTATATGAAGAATTGGAATTTTTGCACTTACTTTATAGGGTAGCTGTGAGGATTAAATATGTAAATATTCCAGAAGAGTGGTGGGTGCAATAAATATGCAGGGGACATTGGTATTGTATTAATAGTGGTAATAGTAGCCACAATAACAATATTGATTGTTTGAGGAATACATAAACCATATTGGTAATGTGGAAAAAGACGTCTTGACTTCTGTATTCATTTGTTAATATTATTTTGAGAGATCCAAACATATAGCATTGTGTTTGAGAGGATGGGAACTAATATTAGACTAAATTTGGTGGCACATCCAAGTTCTGTTAATTGATTAGTAGACTGACCTCAATCAAGCTAACTTCAGCTTTCTAAGTCTCAGTTTCTTTAGCTATAAATGAAGATAATAATTTTATCTAAAGTTAACAAATCTATTGCAAACATTCACTGAGTTAATGCATGCAAAGGCTTACCTAGAGCCTGGCACATAACAAGCACCCAATAAATGGTTATTATTTTTATGTTATTATAAATTATTATCATTAATATTACAATCAAGCACCTGAGACTTAAGTTGGCTCAGTTTCCAACTGAGGCTGAAGGCCTTCGCAAGCATACAAATTTTATCCAACCTTCCCAAAACTTAGGGTAAGAAAATAAGGATATGGGTCAACCCCAGAGGAAGTAGAAGAGCTAATAAGAAACAGCAAAATAAAGAAATTTGATTAAGTTTTTTTCTGGCTTAAGTGTATATCCTTGTGAGATAAGGGAATGGTTGCAGTAGCACAGAAGCGGTATTTTGTTTTATTTATTTATTTATTTTCTAGTTTTATTGAGATATAATTGGCATGGAGCGTTGTGTTAGTTTAAAGTGTACAACATAATGATTTGACATATGTATATATTGTAAAATGTTTACCACAATAAGTCTAGTCAACATCCATCACCTCGTATATTACAATTTTTTTCTTTGATGAGAACTTTTAAGACCTACTCTCTTGGGGCTGGCTCGGTGGCACACTGGTTAAGTTCACACGGCCTGTGGTTCATCGGTTCAGATCCTGGGTGCAGACAAGGCACCACTTGGCAAAAGCCATGCTGTGGTAGGCGTCCCACATATAAAGTAGAGGAAGATGGGCATGGATGTTAGCTCAGGGCCAGTCTTCCTCAGCAAAAAGAGGAGGATTGGCAGTAGTTAGCTCAGGGCTAATCTTTCTCAAAAAAAACAAAAAAAAAGATTTACTCTCTTAGCAGCTTTCAAATACGAATACAATATTGTTAACTATGCCATACATTACATCCTCAGAACTTATTTATCTTATAACCAGAAGTTTGTACCTTTTGACTACCTTCACCTATTTTCCCCACCCCCGACCCTTTGTCTCTGGCAACCACCAATCTGTTTTCTGTTTTCTGAGTTTGGTTTTTTAGATTCCACATATGAATGAGATCATACAGTATTTGTCTTTCTCTGTCTGACTTATTTCACTTAGCCTACTGTTCTCAAGGTCCATCCATGTTGTTGCAAATGGCAAGATTTGCTTCTTTTTATGGCTGAATAATATTCCGTTATATGTATAACATTTTCTTCATCCACTGTTCTGTTGATGGACACTGAGGTTGTTTCCGTGTCTTGGCTATTGTAAATAATATTGCCGTAAACATGGGGGTGCAGCTCTCTCTTCAAGATAGTGATTTCATTTCCTTCAGATATTCACCCAGAAGTGGAATTGCCGGATCATATAGTAGTTCTATTTTTAATTTTTTAAGGAACCCAGAAAAGGTATTTTGAAAAGTCCCTCTAACAACATCCTTAAGTCAGACCCCTGAAAAGTAAATAATAAGGCATATAGGCAGAGAAATGAAACTCAGGATGACAGTTCTTGTCTTAAAGGCAACAAATAGGATCTGGTCAAACTGGTTAATGCTTTCTCACCACTATCTAACGTAGACTAGTGTAAGATGTGCCTGCCACCTCAATTTCCTAATTTGTAAAGAACCATGGGGATAATGATTTCTAGGTCATAGGGTGGCTGTAGACACTAGAAGAGAATGTGTACAAACCACTTGGTATACCTGCCAGGTCCCATCATCATCCATCATCATCGTTTTGTGTGCAAAATTCTCACAGATTTACCAAGGTCCAAGCAGAACAATAATTTATTCCTGGATAGTTGAGGATTATTTATTTTTCTCTAGCTGTAGAATTTTTGGACTGTGATGCATTTTGGAAAGATGTAATAAAAAAAGACATTAAATCAGTCTAAATTAGGATGAAAGTGATCTTTTTCCTCTTAATTCTTAGAATGAGAGCAGTAACAACTGAGTCCTTACAGGAACTCTTACTTCTACAGTGATGACTATGTATCCAAGAAAGAAATGAGGATAAGACTATTTGTGTTGGATTCTGATAGACTTTGATCACTTATTAAATGAATAATTGCTTGATTTATCTAGTCATTCACACATCTTTAATGAAACCCTACCTTGTGGGTCTAGGTCCCGGGGGTACTGAGATTTATCATTCCCAGGTTCCAGATTTAAGATTCTCTGACTCTTCAAAGTGAAGTACCAAATTTCACTCATTACATTTAGGACTTAAATATTTTTCACAAAGAATACATAGCTTTACTTTTTCTTTTGATTCTGATTAGAATATATATTCATATATAAAGTTCAAGCAATGCGAAGAACACAAAGACCAAACAAAAATTCCCTGTATTCCACCACTCGGTGTGAACCATTGTAAATATTTTGATTAACATCCTTTCAAATATTTGTCTTTGCAAGCTTCCTCTCAAACCTGGCTGCATCAAAGAACCATGGTGAGATTCTCGCAAATGTTTGAAGGAGTGTGACGTGAAATAGAGATTTATTCCATATGCCCTGAAGGTTGGACTAAGGTTTATGGGAAGAAATCACAGAGAGAAAGATTTTGACCTAATTTAAAGAGAGACCAGATCCACGTGGTCTGAAGTGAAAAGGCTGACCTTAGGAAGTAATGAGCTTCCTATCGCTGCAAATCTTCAAGCAAATACTAGGAAACCATGAGAGCGTTTGCTGTAGAAGTAGGGAATGCAAATATCTTCTTTAAGACTTCTTCCAGCTCAGGAGCCTATGATTTTATGCATTAAATCAGTCATGAAATGGCTAAAATATTTGAAATGGTATGAAAAAGAAATTTGTCCAAATTAACTGTTGACCTCAGTGCTCTGTTTCAAACCCTTTCATATGTGGTTTATATGCTGTCTCATGTGACACTAGCTGAATTGTTGCTGGACCTAATCTCAGAACTAGTCTTTCAAAGGTCTCTATATTTATCTTACCAGTTTTCAACATTTTTTGAAAGCTCTACTCAGAAAAACAGCAAAAATGTTTTCAAAATGAGCAACAGCAATTATTTTCTGTAGTTAAATGAGAATATCTGGCGGCCATTATTACCAATGACTTTATTAGCTGGAGTATATGATTATCCTGATAGAATATGAAAGGCTGCCAAGAATATCAGTTTAGTCAAACTCAGATTATTATCTACTCTGACCATTTTTTATTATGTATTAAATCTGTTTTAGAAGAATAAATCCAGCATGAATAATATTTGTCAAATTTTTATACATTACCAACTTTATTTAGAATTTGTTTTTTTAAAGTTTCATGACCAAGAGAAAAGAGAAATATGCTTTAAAATATAGAAACAAGTAATTCAGTAGATGGTTAGGGAAGCTTTTAAAATTTGAAATAACTATAAGGAACCAGTACCATTATATAAATAGGCAGATCTTTTTTTTTTAATCTACAGAAGTACTATTCTTAAAGAAAAACATTGTTTTATTTCAGGCGGTGGGACAGAATAGATCATATTTTCCAGTTAAATCAAGCCTAAAGGTAACATAATACTTATATATTCAACATGACCCTTAAGAGGATTGGAACTAATTATGTCTCTTCTGAAACACGGAATCAGATGCTGACAACCTGGTGAAAATGTTGGCATTTCTGGCATCATTAATTGCTCCCTGAAGACATCATTTCAGTGTGCTACCACAACCTGAAAGGTTTATAGTAACATCAGTGGGACAACAGTGGGTAGCCTTATGGAAAGAGTTTGGGGTTTAAAGACACAGACTTGAAGCCTGGTTCTTGACTTACTAGCTGTGTTTTTGGACAGTTTTTTAATTTCTTTCTGCCTTTTACTCATCTGTAAATTGGAGATGATACCTAGATAGAAAGGAAATGAGATAATATATGTACAAAGCACAGTAGGATCTCAATAACATAGAGCCAGTATTAACATTAATAACACTACTTACTTTTACACAAATGCATTTATGCTGCCTTCAGGAGTAATATTAGTTGTAATCATGATAACAATACAGTAGTCCCCCCAATCTGTGGTTTTGACCCATGGGCAACTGCGGTCCAAAAATATTAAATGGAAAATTCCAGAAATAAACAATTCTTAAGTTTTAAACTGTATGCTGTTTCGAGTAGCAAGATGAAATCTCATGCTGTCCTGCTTCATGCCATTCAGGACGTGAATCATCCCTTTGTCCATCGGATCCATGCTGTATATAGTACTCATCCATTAGTTACTTAGTAGCCCTCTTGGTTATCAGATTGACTATCATGTTATCACAATGATTGTACTTAATAATGGCCCCAAACCAACTTTATAAATAGTTATTATTTTTAATCTCTTATTGTGCCTAATTTGTAAATTAAACTTTATCATAGGGATGTATGTATAGGAAAAAGCATAGTATTGTCATGTGCTATGTAACAACATTTTGGTTAATGATGGGCAGCAAATATAATGGCTCTCCCATGAGATTAGTATCATATAGCTTAGGTGTGTAGTAGGCTGTGCCATCTAGGTTTTTGTAAGTACTGTAGGGGAGGAAGAAATTTTCTTCTACTCTTCTAGGTTCTTCTGGCTGGCCTAAGAATTAAATTAACGTGAGACAGATTAACAGGAGAAAAACAAACAAAGGTTTAATAACATGCATACATGGGAGAAACTCAGGAAAACTGAGTGATTGGTCAAAAATGCTGAAGGCCTCACCTTAAATACCACCCTCAGCAAAAGGCAAAAGAAGATGTTGGGGGTGGGGAGAGTTAGGGACTTCAAAGGGAAGGAAGGCAATTCACAGGTAAATGAAAAGGAGCAAAGGTTTGAAAAACAACTGTGTATTTGGCCACACAGAAACAGAAGAACACAGAGGGGAGCCCAACAATCAAGCTTTTCTAGGTTCCTCCCTGTCTAAACCCAGTTCACATTATGCTAAGGTGACAGCTTGCTTTCTGAGATGGATTTTGTTTGTTTGTTTGAGGAAGATTAGCCCTGAACTAACATCTCCTGCCAATCCTCCACTTTTTGCTGAGGAAGACTGGCCCTAAGCTAACATCCGTGCCCATGTATGTAGGACGCCTACCGCAGCATGGCATGCCAAGTGGTGCCATGTCCGCACCCGGGATCCGAACTGGTGAACCCCGGGCCGCTGAAGTGGAACTTGCACACTTAACTGCTGTGCCACCAGACCGGCCCCCTGAGATGGATTTTTAAGCTGAGTTCTTTTAGATGGTTAAGGGGGAGGTAACAAGAAAAATTTTTGGAGTCTTTTGTTTCATAAAATAATCAACCTAAAATAATCTTCATGTTACAGAGACAACTTTTGGGGTGGCAAATTTGTTCCCCTTCAGTACAGTCTGATGTTCAAACAGTGATGAAATTGCCTAATGATGCTTTTCTCAGAACAAACGTGTCCCTGTGGGTAAGCAACACAGGACGTAGGGATCGGTACTGTCATGGTTTTGGGCATCCACTGGGGGTATTGGAATGTATCCTCTGTGGATAAGGAGGGACTATTGTAAAATAATGCTAATAGTCAACACTTATAGAATTTTAAAATAATTTCTAAGGCATTTTAGCATCTGTAGTTTTGTTTGATCAAACCTGTTAGGTAAGTAGGGAAGTATTGTTATTATTCTCGTTTTATAGATAAAAAACTAAAACTGATGGGTACAAAGTTCTAGTTAAAAAGTAAATAAGTTATGGGGATTTATTGTACAGTGTGGCGACTATGGTTAATAATACTGTATTTATCTTTGAAAGTTGTTAAGAGAGTAGATTTTAAAAGTTCTCATCACAAGAGAAACATTTATAACAATGTGTGGTGATGGATGCTAATTAGGCTTATTGTGGTAACCGTTTCACAATATATACAAATATTGAGTCATTATGTTGTACATCTGAAACTAATATATTCTGTCAATTATATCTCCAAAAAATAAAAGACTAGGTGTAGTGTTTAGAATTTGGAGTTAAACTTCAGCTCACCTTTCACCTCCACTTGCCTGACAGTGGGTTTCCCACCCATTCTAAGCCTCTTGTTTGGAGAGTGGGGAGAGGAGCAGTGTCCTCCAAAATCTTCGATGTTTCTGCACTGTCCGCTGTGCACAGCCTGAGTGCTTTCACTTATCCAAATCGCTCAGTAAGCTGGTCCCAACCTCCATTTCCGGTTTTATCTGGCAACACTGATCTGCAGTCTTTTGGGAATCCTTTCCCCAAACACATTATTTACTTTCTTGATTCTGTTCCTACTGTTTTCTTGGCTTGAATGTTCTTCTTCTTAATTGAGAAAATTCTACCCATGCATTAAGGCCCAGCTCAATGACACCTGCTCTAAGAATTCCTTCCTAATGCCAGATTTGGAACGAGCAACTCCCTCTTCTGTGCATCTGTGCCGCCTTATTTATGCCTCTGAGATTACTTCTCACTGCCTGACTTGTGTTAGAGTCAGCTGTGCATGCTTCTAGCTCCCCTACTGGACTGTCAGCTCCTTGAGCAAGAAACCACATCTTTTTAATCTCAGTGTCCCAGATCCTCCCATTTCCTTTCCTCCCCAGACCCCCGGCCTCCAAGCCAGTGAAGACTTTGAAATGTAGACACATAGTAGACGTAGAAATATCTTTTAAATTGATTTTAATGACTACAGTACAAACAGTATGAATCAAAAATGCAAGGATGTCCAAGAAAGGGTTTTAGTTGAAAAAATTAAGGCTTACAGAACTTAACACAGTGATAGATATGTAGTACATGTTTCAAACAATAGTTGTTAACCACAATTAGGGGCTGATATTAGAGATGATAGCGCCCAAACTTTTGGCGTACGTGATACTCAGAATGTCTCTTATCCCTTCCCAGTAAAGGTCCCTTGGTGCCATCAATGGACAAAGTATTAAATTGGCTGAACTATTATTCTCAGTGTGTGTGACACTGCTGACAGTCCTGTTACATTTATGAGGTGATGTGGAGGGAGAACCCTCTCTGTGTTGATGCATAAGCTGTGGGATGGCCTTAGCTTGGGAATGGGCCGGCTGAGAGGTGATCGTCCAGGCGAGCAGAGAGGAGGGCAGCTGTGGTCAGCAGGATGGTCTGAGGGACAGAGCTGCCTTCGGCTGCATGGTCCATGCAGTCTGAGCTTCGGTCCCACATGCGTGCTCTTCGCCCTTTCAACACAGCTGTGGAGTCAGAGGCTGATAGAGAGCGAAAAAACACTTCCCTTCCAAGAACTGAGAGCCTTTCCAGAGAAACAAATTCTGACCACCTCATTGACATGCAAGGAAGCTGAGCTGCCAGCTATCTGCTGACCTCAAGGCTGTGATAGGTTAACACTTGGAAACACTTTTCTGCTCTCTGTCAAGGGCTCACATCCCCAGACCACAGTTTCCCATCGATTCCAGTTATCACTCACTCAATCCGTCATTCATTCACTCAGCCAGTTTGTATTGAGCCTCTCCTGTCTGCCTATGACTGTGCTGGGCCGTGCAGGGATGGACAGTGCCCTTGAGGAGAAAAGCGCCTGTGTCACACATCTCAAAGACTGACAAACCCAGAAGCCCACGGAGCGGCCTCCCAGTCATCCTGAAAGTCTCCCCTCCCAGCCCTTCAGACGGGGTCTACGGCTCCCCCTTCCACTGAGGCTCCTGCCCCGCAGCCCAGGTGTATTCACGGCTGCAGCCAAAGGACAGTCCAGCACATGTTGGGGTGCTGGAGCCTAACTATACAAAGGGTAGATTCTGCCCGAGACTAGTTCACTTTTCGGTAAGTAGTGAATTTTCTAAGAAAACGCATCCAGCACTGGGAGTCCCCTAGCTCAGACAGCCTAAGTCGCCACCGCAGGGGAATACTCACCAATGTCCCATGCTCAGGCAGGCACTTTACACAGCAAACCAAAGACCAAGACATCTTTCTCGGTCTCTATGAGCTTCCCCTTAACAGGGGTGTCATCTGTTATACCTTCTTTTTTTGGAAGGACACATAAGGAAGGTAGGACGATGATACTGAAAAGTAAATGAATTAAAGGTGAATGTGTGCCACTGTGCAGAAGAGAAGGGTGAGGTGCCCAAGAGACTGTCCAGCTCTTACATCCACAGTCAGCGCTAGAAGAGGGGAGACTTTAACACCCAGGGGCCTCATACATGCCTTTATTGAAGTAAGAGGAAAAATATGTAAGTAAGGCGAATGGAACTTGCTTTCAAGTATCTGATGGGATTAATCTCAAAAAGTTCTGCCCAGAGTAGTGTATTTATGTCATGGGTCTAGGACGTATTTTGCTATAGTATTCAATTCGGCATCAACGATCATTCATCAAACGCTTCCAGGATGTCAATCACTGTCACTAAGTGCACAGACAATGCATTTCTCCTTCCTGCTTCTCTGAGGGATATTCACAGTGTGAGTAGAGGCTTTAAATTAGTATTTCCTTATTTGCTTGAGCCCCAAAGGAAATCAAGTGCAATGATGAAATGTTTCCTTGCTCAGTCCAGTGTGGTCTCTTTTCTGACTCTAACCTGGGCTGTTTCCACTTGGGAGCTCTGTAAAGAGGAGGGCAAATCTTGAGATTTTACTGCTGAGGATGTCTACACTGGGTGTGTCTGTTGGTTACATGGAATCCTAGAGCTGGAAAAGGAAGTAGAGATCACTGAGTCAAGAGGATTTCAACTGTGTTCAGCAGAGCCCTCTCTGCAGGAACTGGTGTGTGTGTGTAAAACAGAATTAGGGCAAGGGGTGACAGGTTGGATTTTGAACAGTACATGGTCAGCTATTATTAGCCTGGGCTCAAGATCTCTTTTATCTGTCATGTACCTCAAGCTTCTAACTGAAATTTCATTTATAAAAATGGTCGTGCTTCTAAAAGCAAAACCCTGTTTCATCTACACTGTACTCTCAACACTTCTGCCAACAAATGTGTGGTTTTTTTCCCCACACCAACCAATTCTCCAACACCACCAGGGAGTCCTACAATTCAATTATGATACTATTCGGATAGAGTATGTGCAGACTGCACAGGTGACGGGCTGGGTGCACAAGACTGCGCCCCCGCTTCCAATCCAAGTCAGGCCTCCCATACTCCCCAACTGGCTATGAATCAGAGCTCCCCACAGCCCCTCATCTCAGGTTTGTTAATCTGCTAGAATGGCTCACAGAACTCAGAAAAACAGTCTACCTACTAGACTACATTTGCTATAAAAGGATGCAACTCAAGAAAAGTCACATGGAAGAGAGGCATAGGACGAGCTGTGGGAAAGCAGCATGGAACTCCCGTGTCCTCTCTGGGTGCACTACTCTCCCAGCATCTCCATGTCTTCACCAGCCTGCAAGCTCTCCGAAGACTTAGATTATGGCTTCATTGTGTAGGCACAATTGATCACATCGTTGGCCATCAGTGATTAACCCAACCTCCAGCCCCTCTCCCTTCCTCAGAGTCAGAGAGTGGCATTGAAAGTTCCAACGGCTCTAATCACATGGTTGGTTCCTCTGACAACCAGCCCCCCATCCTCAGGGGCTCTCTAAAATTCCCCTCATTAACATAAATTCAGGTGAGGTTGAAAGGGGCTTGCTATGAATAAGGAAAGACGCTCCTTTCACCTTTATCACTCAGAGCTGTTTCAGGAGCTGGGGTGAAGACTAAAATATGTGTTTCTTATTATATCACAATATCACAGCTTCTGAAACAAACAAGGACATGCACCACAAATTTAGTTCAACTGAGACCCTGAGAGTTTAAGTGACTTGTTCAAGGTCACACAACTCCTTAGAGACAGAGCCAGAACTAGCACTCATGCCTTCCTCGCAGCCTTATTTCAATCTTGGTGGTGTTTTTGACAGCAGGGATTCTGAGGTCAGACTACTTGGGTTCAAACCCCAGTTCATCTACTTACTAGCTGTGTGACTATAGGTAAGGTAGTTTCCCTCTCTGTGCCTCAATATCTTCATCGATAAAGTCAAGATATTAGCAGTACCCTCTTCTGTGATTCTTATGAGCATCAAGTGGGCTAAAATGTATAAAGCACTTAAAAATGTGCTTGACATTTAATAAAAACTATGTAAGTGGGAGCTATTATTATTATTCAAAGGTTTTAAAAAGTTCTCCTGACCCCATAGGACCCACCATAGACCCTAAAATCCTGGAGTTATCATTCCTTTACGCAAGGCCACAGAAGGCCCCTCTTAGAAAGTAAATGCACTATCTGGGTAAAAATAGCACAGTAAGCCACTGTCACTCTCCAATAGCTCAGAAACAGTGACTTCCCTTAGCTCTAGCCACTTGGTAGGGCCTTCTAAGAATGAGACGTAGAACAGTTAAGCTTTAATGCAGACTTGGGGATGGGATTTCTTCAGAGAAACCAAGGATGGGTGTGAGGGCTGAGAGCGGGGCGTGTCTGCAGAGAAGGTACTTGTAAGAGAAAAGAGATTCCTGAAACAAATGCTGCCCCTTTCAAAATCCTCTTCTGGGCCCATGTCAGAGACCGCGGCACAGAATGAACATCCACACAGTTCCCAGAAAGCGCTGGGCCTGGGGCTCCATGTGCTCACTCCCTGCAAACGTCCTCTTCTCCGTCCTCACTGCACGGGCACTCTCCATTCCCTCACCTTCTGGTTCAGGTAACAGACTGAACGTAGCAGTGAGAAAGGAAAGAAATAGAGCACGTTTATAAGGGAAGACTGAGAGTTTGGAGAGGGGACGGGGGGATGTGCCATTGGTCAGACCTGTTGAGGGTGAGTGACGGGCTGGGGGGGGTTCTCAAGAAGGCAGCAATGAGATGAAACTATGACATCCGCAGGTCAGCGCCTCTCCCTCGTGAGTTTCCTTGCATGTCTGCCAGCTCTGAAGTGGGAGGCCAGGGCCGAGCCCCAAGTTCATGTCCTTGTAGAGTGTCTCATTTTTTAAGATCATTTGGAAGAGGTCAAGTTCTAATGGTGTGTGTGTGTGTGTGTGTGTCTGTGAAAGGGAGAGGGAGACAGAGAGAGGGAAAAAAGAGCGATGGAGTTGAGGGGGAGTGACTTTCACTACTAAACTAATGGCAGTCCCACGTCACCTAGATGTGAATTGGACAGGACCCTATGAAATAAGTCATAACCCAGAAGGCAGTTCTTGGCAATGAAATTCAAATGATCTGGTTTCTTTTGAGCAAGAACTTCAACCTCACCTTCACTACCTGTGAAATAGAATTATAACGTTTGCTTTTCTGCTCCAGGTAGACACTTCTCAGATAACCAGCTGTTTTAATTGCTGTGAACCGCCCTGTTATTAACAAGATTGTGTTAAATAGTTTGGCTCCATTGACTGGTGACATTTCTTTGATATCAACTGCCCGGAATTTATTCTGACTGATGAGATGGCTTTATCAGTGTGTTGGGTTTTAGAGGACTACAAAGATATCCAAAATAACAATAGCTTAAAGGACATGGAAGTGCATTTCTCTCCTATTTATATAAATTCTGTATGTAGGCAGTCCAGGGCTGATCTGACCTTTTCTTGATTGTCAAAGATTGGTGCTGTTTCTAACTGTCATTCTTAGTGTACTGCCTCATGATCCAATATGGCTGCTTGAGCTCCAACCATTAATCTGCCTTCGGATAGCAGGAAGGAGGAAGGGGAAAATAAATAAAGTTCTCGTAAGCAGACTTCCCAGAAGTCTCATCACTTCTCTTTACATATAAATGGCCAAAATTTAGTCACATGACCATGCCTAACTGGGAACGATTTGGAAATGCAGTGTTTTAATTGGTGCCCAGCTAATAATTAGGGTTCTGTTATAAAGAAGGGGAAAGTAGGTACTAGGAAGCAACCGTCCGCAGTCAAAGAACAGTTGCTTATTTTCTCCCTTATTTTCCGTACCTGTGTTGCATGACTTTGTAAATGTCTTTTCTGCATACAGGTTATTTTATATCAGAGAATGTATCAAGTTTCTGCCTGAGGATCGTAGATATTATATGACTCAGAAGAAGAGAAGCTGAATAATAAATAATTTGCTGTATCATTGTGCATTTAAAGTTAAGCAACTGGCTTTTAAACTACTTTTTTATAAGATCCAGATTCCAAATGGCCAAATTGTGACTAAATGGGACTTTAGTCATTTTTATTTGCTCTCATTACTTAGAGTAATAGGAATGCATTGAGAATTTAGACTTATAACCATTAAAAACATCCAATTTACACTACACAATGAATAACATTTAATTATATACAGTTTATAGCATTTTTATTGGTGGTGAGTCAAGATTTTCTTTTAATGCCTAGCATGGTGTCTTACACATAAAAGATCTGTAATCAGTGAGTGCCAAATTGGATTGACCTTCACTCTCAGTTGAATTTATTTGCCTGGAAGATAAAAGACCTGTGACAGCTTCTGCTACTGTCCAATCATCAGTCTCATGACATGGTCACACTGGCCCTGATTTAATTTGGCTGTATTGGGTGGTTGCGGGTTACTGCGATGCATAGAAGGGCCCATGGGGTTCAGGTCACTTCCTAGCCATGTACATGTTTCGACTCTGACAGTGACCCACTTGCAGCTTCAGGGACTGGGAGCTCTTCCAGAATACTGAAGTGCCTAGAGATCAATCAAATCGGTTCTCACCTGGAGAATAAGGATTATCACAAAATTC
Source organism: Equus caballus (assembly GCF_041296265.1). Taxonomy (NCBI): domain Eukaryota; kingdom Metazoa; phylum Chordata; class Mammalia; order Perissodactyla; family Equidae; genus Equus; species Equus caballus. Next base: position 96,227,158 of record NC_091688.1, read on the forward strand.
ATTACTAAGTGCAATTACCATATTTCTGATAGTCTTTAATCTTCCTTAATCCTTCTCAACTATTGATTTGGTGGCATACTGTAAGAGTGCATTTGATTATTTTCTTTGTATCTCAGCTATATGTCCTGTGATTTATCTTTTAAAAATGGCATAAATTTGCAATGAGACGCTCCACTGAGTGTCTCTGATTACAATTTAACAACAGACCAAACTCACACCTCTCATTAGATTTAATTTGGCTTTAACATACACTTCTAGCCTGTTTGGAATTAGGACAGCCTTCTCCTTTGATTAGCTTCTTGGGCACTGTTTCAGTTTCCTTCCTGATCACCTTTATAATGCATTAAACTGGACAACAAGGGGCTGAGATTCATAGATTTATAAAGGCAGTCACCATATTTATTTGTGGCATTGGCTCTTAGAGTCTCTACTTTTGCTAGTGGCTAGAGTGAAAATTGTACAGTCTACAACTGGGCTATTTAAAAAAATGTCTTTAAAAAATTTTCTGTATGGAACAAAACTTCCCCACAAATCCACGTTCTCTGCCAGCTCGGACGGGGCTGGGTGGTGGGACGGTAGAGGATGAGTTCTTAGACTTACAGTTGAAGGTATTTTGTCCATCTGTTTTTTCTCAGTTTGCCTTACTTCAATGTTTTTGAGGGAAATATTCTTTCTTCATGGTTTTTCTCAGGCCCCACTTCCGTTAGCCAAGATGCTGACTGTGTGAAGGAGAATGCTTAGATCCCCTCATGATAATGGGGCACATAAGGAGAGGCAGCGTGTCCATGTGCAGGTCCTGGCCCTGCCCGTGGGTTCTCCCCACCCTCCCTAGAGTTGATGTGGTCTTCTCGGTTGCTAGGTAACTGCGGGCATCCCCCATTGGCTCAGGGCTGGCGAAACCTGTGAACTGTTTCTTCAGCACCTGTTGAGCCCTCTGGTCCTACCATGCTGACTTAGCTTTACAGTTGTCCCACTGGCACGTAGCCCCTCAAGACTCTGCCACTTCCTTCCTCTGGACACTACCTTGGGGTGTCCACTGCTGGGACAGTGCTGTGTCTGCCAGGGTGTCACCCTGACCCTAAACATAGCAGCTCCATGGCAGTCCTTCTGGCATTCAGCTTTCCTCTCTTCTGTGAACTCCAGGGAGACTCCGGGGGCCCTCCTCCACCACGTGGAAGCTGGAGGACATTCAGAGTATCATCATGGCCCTCTCCTTACCATTCTCCTCCTCCAGAAGTGTCCACACACGTGTGCCAGGACACCTGTGAGGCTATGTCCTCAACGGCTTGTAGCCATTCTTTCTTTCTATTCCAAGTTTCTGTTCTTTCGTCATCCTCCCAGTGCTGGGTTTGATGCTGAAGCAGTTGTGGTGGAGAAGTAAGGACCCTATCTCCTGCTTCTCTTCCTAGCTTGTGCCCTCCTAGGAGAACTTTGTCTGCAAAGGCCTCTGCAGGCTGTTTCCCCTCCTTCTCGAGTTGGCCTTTGCTCTCCCACTTCTCCAGGGCTATAATGATGGACGGGTTGCCATGGGTGTGGGGAAGGGGTACGAGACGATGCTGTTACCAATCCAAGAAAATAATCAGGAGGTACTTGAAGGTTTAAAGAGTATTGTTGTTGCTTCACTGAAATACCTTCCCTATCTTTCTGAACTCCACAACTTCATTCTTTCCCATTCTCGAAAAAAAATACATTTTTAAAAATACTTTTTCCTTTAAATTGATAAGTAGGAAGTGAGTTCCTAGGCTATCCTTATTCTTTGGTTAGTAGAGTAAACTTGAATAGTTAAAATAATTTTGTTATTTTAATCAATTTAAATAAAGCTATTTAAATCAATTTTATTAATTACCAACGTGACAGATAGCCACAGTAGCTAAGCCATACCATACTGAAAATCTAGAAACAAGTTTTCGGGACTCAACCCAACAATCATGGGCACTCACAGGCCTCTGGCCGGCTCATAACAACAAATTCCTGAGCCCGGGACTTTTGAGGAACCAAATTCAGGTCAAAGTCTACTTCCAAGTGGGGATAGGGCCGCATCCTCCTGTTTCTGAGAGCCAGGAAACTCCAGATGGGGAACAAGCCAAGGAATTCAAGGAGTCAGAGGGCAGCAAGTATGGTGCAGGGAAGAGTTCGTCTCTACAGCACCGTCTTCTTGATCCCAAGTAATTGTTCTTCCTTTTGTGTGGTTTACATTTACAGAGCGAGGGTGCGCATAAAAGATAAGGCAGGATGTGAATTTGACCAGGTGTGTATGGTTATCACCAAGCTTAGAGGAAAAAAATTTCCCTTCTATATATACAGTGGATCGTAAATCAGTCAGCAAACACCAACCAGTGCCACTCTGTGCCCGATATCGGGTTGGGCTCTTTGACGTTAGAGAACATTTTCCACACAGTTCCTGATTCAAAAGAGCTGTAATCTTTTTTAAAAAGATCATTCATTCACTCATAAAATATTTATTGAGTCTATCCTTTGTGCTAGGCACTGCGATCTGTGGGCGGAGAGCAGAAACAGATAGATATGAACCCTGTTCCATGGAGCTTATGATCAGGTGACACAGATATTTGGTAAATGACTCTGACTGCATCCCAATACCCCCAGTTCTGGCCGTAGGGAGTTCTTTTTCTTTACTATCAGATAAAAGAATTCAAGCACATTCTGGGGGACCTCAGGACCCCCTCCTGACTCCTGTGGAGATGCCAGGAGTCCTTGCTGTTCTGGCTGTCACTTGGCAGGCCTCGCTCTGGACTGGGGCTCTGCTGACATGTTTCTGGCGTCTGTCATATTCAGAGACTCTGAGTCCCAGGACTGTAAACCCCCAGACCTACTCTAACCCTCAACCAATCCTCCCCTCACAAAAAAAGGCAGCCAAAAACCTCTTTTTACCTCCCAGAAACACTGCCCTCTCCACCATGAAGGTGGCCCTTCATGGCGCTCTGCAGAACAGCCCTGTGTCTCTGTCTTAACTATTCCCTTCCTAGGTCGTGGGCTTCACTTTCACAAAACCCAAAGGACTCATCGAAGCATTTCCCAAACAAAAAGAGCTGAACTCCCCTGAAGACGAATTCCATTTCCACGCCCTTTGTTGTGTTCTGCTAACAAGCAAGGGGAGGCTTGGCATGACGTGGGAGCCCATTGCGTGGTACCCATCTCCTGGGGGCCAATACCAGAAGGATGAGTGAAGTTTTCCAGAATAAGAAGTAGCTGAAGGGTAGGGGGCAGGCAGATGGGGAAGAGCATTTCAGGCATAGGCAACAGCATGTGCAGAACCCCTAAGTATCCAAGAGGCACAGCATTCAGGGAACAACAAGGCAGGTACTGCTGGGGCGTGGAGAGGGAAGAAGAGAGAGGAATGAAGTTGGAGAGGTAGACAGGAATCTTGTGTGCCATGAAAGAGATTTTGGTCTTCATTCTAAGGATAATAGGAAAATAACAACTTTATGCAGCATATGCATGGGCTCGTTTGTGAACGTGTGCGTATAATGATCAGGTTTCCTTTAAAAACAGCTGTGTGGAGAATGGCTTAACTAACAATATCAGGTGGCAGAGACTAGAGGCTAAATGAGCAGGAGCAGTGGTGTGTACCCATGTTCTCCCACCCAAGTGCAGACCTGTCGGACGTCAGAGGTTTCTTCTTCAGGCCCCAGGAGGGAGGATGCTGCAGCCCAGCCACAAGTGATGCTCCCAAAGTGGGAGGCAGGGTAACAACCATGATCATTTATGTAGCAGGACTGCATGCTTATGCACGCTGTTGGAGAATGGAATAATTTCATGGGGGAAAGGTTCTTCCTGAGCTGGGATCCAAGGCAGATGTCTGGTGAAGCTCACGAAGCTCAAATTTCCAAGCCCTTCCCTTGCCCAGGCCTTTTCCCAGGCCCCAGGTCTGGTCTTATATTCACTTCGGTAAACAAAGTTGTACACTCTTCAGGTCCTACAAAACCTGCATCCACTTCTGTCTGGTATGGTACTCAGATATTCAAGGAGAAAGTGAGATTTGAACTGGCCCTTGAAAGAAAATTAGGCTGTGCATATGCCCAAAGGAATGGGAGCTGGTTCAGGATGAGGAGAGCTGTGGGAACAGTGTGCAGGGTGCATCTCAAGGCAGAGAGTTGACTGATTGATGGGCGCTGGGGGTCACTAAAGTAGGGATCAGATTCCCCAACCCATCATCCAACGTGTCTGCAGGGCCATTGTTTAGCTATGAGAGTTCTTTGGGACGTAAGAAACGCAACGCCTCTCAGGTTAGCTCAAGCAAGGGGAGGATTATTGTAATGGATTGTTATGACCTGGAGTACGTCGGCTGGAGTTAGAGGGTAGACCAGGATCCAGAGAAGCAACAATTGGAATAAATAGAATTTCCCACTAGTCCTCCACCATCATTGGACCTAGATATTTTCTACCTGTGTAGAAAATTAGATGTCCACTACCAGCTGCCAATTCTTTCTCTCTACTGTCAATGTAATTTCTTAGCTTCATAATTTTTACTTGCTTACAGTATCTGCTTCCTCGTGGTTCTGGTTCTGTTGCTAACTTCTCCATTTTTTCCACATTTCCAAATTCAGATTCTCAAGAGAGGAAGTCTCTGCCTCGTTCATTGTTCCTTGACTGGCAGGTCAGATCAGTGGCTAGCCTACGGCTCGGGTTTGCATACCTTGTCCAATCAGGTAGCCTGGTGTGTGCAGAAGCCTTGTCCAAGGATCCAGCAAGGGTTGTGTGCAGAGGAATCTCCCTTACAAGAGTCTACAGGTGAGGCCGGCATAATGAAGGACATGTCCAATGTAGCTGAACTAGTAATAGTTAATACCTCCTGAGGGCTTACTCTGTGTCACTGTGGCAGATTCAATTCTGAGCTCTCCCTGTATATTAACCCTTTTAATCCTATCAACAATCTTATAGAGTAGTTACTACCATTGTCCCCGTTTAATTTAGGAAGAAACTGAAACCCAGCGGGTTAAAGGAATTTGCTCAAGGTCACACAGCTAACTGGCGGAACCGGCATCCTGCCAGGTAGTATGTTTTAGAGTCCACTGTCTTCTACACCCTATGGCTAAATATGGGATTTTATGAGGGATGGGTTATAGCAGAGACTAGAGGCAGAGAAATCTCTTAGGGGACTAAAGGAGGTCAGTGATGCAGTGGATGGAGAGCAAAGGAGGAGCTAAGAAAGATGCAGGATGATTAGGGAGGAAAGGATTTCCCAGACACATAAAACAGGAAGAATGACTTGGATTTGGTGATAAATTGGAAAAGAGATTTTGAAACAAATATTCAAGTGAAACATATTATACGTGCCCTCCTAATGAAAAACAATGAGTTGGAGAAGAAATTAAGCATTTCTTAGTGGAAAAATAAGTTAATTGGCTATTTGGAAGTAGAGAATCTAAAGATTTTATTGCATGCTGTGGAAGAATTGTTATATTCTTTCTTACAGAGAAGCACTTTATAGTGAAAATTTCCCTGCCTCTGGATAGTCCCCACGAAAGGCTGGTTAGACATCTAGGACATTGAAAAACTCTGGGTTTTCATTTACATAATGTAGGTCAGAATTTTGAAGAGAAGACTTTTTCCCCCTTAGTTTGTAGCATGAAATAAAGAAATCTTCTGGGATGAGGTACATCTTCACTGTTGATATTCAAGCTTCTCAGAGTCTCCTGAGGAGCCACGCGTGACAGCAGACGGGCCCAGCAACGTAACAGGTGTGCAGAGGTGTGGACAAGAGTCCCTGGAAGCCCGAGGCCGGGCAGCCACTGCTGTCTGTGGAGTCTGGGATATTCTTCCCAGAAGGGAATTTTTAACAATTGACCCTTCTTCCTACTTTAGGTTTTTGGCTGCCATCATCAGTTGTAATCCCCCCAAATTGTGTCCAAGTCTTAGACTGCTTTGAGTGGGGTCACAGTCCTGCTTCCCCAACTGCTGTCCGGCTTCACCCAGCCTGTCTCAGAGGGAAACGCCCACCACAGCAGCTGTGCTGGGAGATGTGCCTCTCGCGCCTTCCTCATCTTTGTTCAAACTGTTCTCCTCTTGACCAGTTCCGCTTTTCACTCCCTGTGCCTCTTTATGAAACCTCACACTCACCTAAATCACTTTTATTGCCCTTTCTCCTAAGTTCTTAGGGTTTCTACAACCTGTGCTATTTGAGGAAACCAGTGTCAACTGTATTTAAGGTCTACAGGCTATATCTTTAGACTATATCTTAATGTTTTAGACTGAGAAAAAGACAGGACTGCTTTAAAAGACCAGGATTCGAATAGAAGTATTGGAGGTCATATAGCCTAGGTACAGTGTAACCTTGTTGGACAGTAAGGCTGTAAAAACCCACAAGATGAAGTTCTGCTGAGGAGCAGGCTGTAAGACGTTTGAGGCTGTCCTGAAGCTCCAGCGGCTCTGAATCTCACAGAGGCCATGGGAACTGTCACCAGAAGGGGAGGCGCTGGGCCCGCCACTGTTGTTTCTCTGGGCAGTTTGAACTCTGAGAAGAGAGCAAAGAAGGGCAGGAATGCTTTGAAGTAGAAGAAGGGACAACTTTCTTCTTGTCAGTAGTGTGACTAGTAGGACCCGGGGTAAAAATGATGCCTCTCTCCAAGACCAGCGAGTGGTCAACGATAGTGGACGATGGGCCAGCTGTGCGTGCTTCCTTAGAATTTTGCTGACTGTTACGCATCTATCTTTATCCCTATACAGAACAATTAACTAATTGAGATGTTTTTATCAGAAAGCAATAATTTTTCAGTTAGGTAATGAATCAGGAGCCAAAGGCCCAGTTTCTAATCCTGGTTCTAGGTCGAGACTTGAACAAGGCACTGAACTTTGCTAAGCTGTAATGGTTTTCACCCATGAAATGGAAGTATCCACCCACCTACAGACATTCTGTGTAAAAGCACGTAGAAACTGTTCATTTAAGTGTCAAATAGTAACTAAGCTGCAGTGTCGCAGGCCTGGTCTCGTCACAGGCGGGTACATCAATGAATAAGAGCAGGTGGGACTCAGAGACTTGGATAACTGGCTAGGTCACATGTGCTGGTTTTTCACTTGGCTTGGTTATCCACAGCTTTCTTTCTTTCTTTTTTTTTATGAAACCAGTGTCCGCTGAATAACTGTTATATGCCAGGAATGTTTATGAGTGGATCAAATCTACAGATCAATTATTGGGCCTCATGATGGAACAGTAATAAGGAAGCCAAATTCCAGACAGGACTTGGCTGCAAACTAGCTTTGTGACTATCAAAAACAACTCTGCCTCATGTCCTTGTCTGTAGATGAGGGAGTCGGACTGCATGATCTCCAAGACTCCTTTTAGCTTTGACATATGCAGCTTTGTTTACTCCTACAGGCATCACCACTCTCTTGGTGACATGGTTGGCTAAAAAGTTGGCATGTTGCCTAAAAAGAACTCTCCAGCTCTCAGGATACGCCTTGCAAATTCCAACCAACTAGATGATGGCCAAAGTCACGGGGTTATACTCTGGAGTGTGATTATATGTCATTTTATTCTTATTTCAATTGTTTCCCCGTGAGATTACTCATCCCTCCATGGCTGGAATCAAGTGCATGATATAGATTATTGTCTGGATCTAGTAAAACTCATTTGTTATCAGAAGCCTGGATTTGCATTTCGACATTCTAAAATTATCTACATTTTTCCCCCTGAAGTAGGTCAAATTCTGCCCCCACTGACTTATGTGTTTTACTTATTCCCTGGACCAATTAATGCCTTTTTACATATCATGAAAGTATAAAATTTAGTTCAGCACTCATCAGAATGATTTGTTCATTTCAGATTAATGAAGTTTCATTATATTGTCCAAAAAGAGAGGGACAATCTGGTAAATATCAGATCTTAATATGCAGTACAGGTGTGTTAGCCCAAGGACTCCAATACCACAGATGAGAGTAAATACCAAGAGTTTCCAAGAGACAAGTTTTACTGTTGTGGGAATGAAATCCAGTTACAGGAGTCTGAAGACAATGAGGGAGTGTAGAGTGTAGTTAGAGTGTATTATGGAACCAGACTGCCTGCATTTGAATCCAAACTCTGTCAATTACCAGTGGGTGATGCTGGACAAGTTACTAACCTCTCTGTGCCTCAGTTTCCTCATCTGTCAAGTGTAGATGATAATAGTGCCAAATTCAAAGAATATAATGAATTAATATTTGTGAAGTGTGTAGAACAGTGCCTGACAAAGGGAAAATATAATTTGGGGCTATTATTTAGGAGACAGTTGAAGGGAGAGGAAATAGAAGTAGCAGACACATTGTGTAGAGAAGCTGGTAGTAGAGGGAGGGAAGAAATGGGACCACACTTACAGGAAGAGGAAGACTCAAGCGATCGAGCACAGGGGTTGGGATCTATTTTATTTCCCAAGATAAGGGAGTCTGTGAATACTTGAAGGCAGATGGAACAGAGCCAGTGAACAGAAAGGCAGAAGAGGGAGGGGATAGCTGTGGGGACAGGATGCTCTGTAACAAGGAGACAGGAAATTGGAGTTGATGGGAGGTAAGTAATTCTAGAATAGCTTTCTCTGTGTTCCTCAAGAGTCCAGATAGCCTCTATAATATCTTACATACCTGGTATTGAAATTCTGAAGACAACAGCACAGACTACCATACCCCTCAGCTGTTCAGGATCAGGCAGTGGGTGGGGAGAGATTAGTGTGCTGATGTGGGGTGAGCAGAGGGAACTCTAATGACGTGCTAAAGAGTAGCTATAGCCCTGTGGTGCAGCTGGGTCACTCTGGAAAGAACATCACAGGCAGACTAACACAGTGGTCACCAGATGGAGGCAAAGTGGCTGTAGGAACACAAGCATCAGGCATTCTTAGCCAAACCACAGACAACTCAGGGCCCACCAACAAGCCACTGCATTGCAACAAGTCATTGCACTGAACTGGGCGGGTTCAGGTGTCAGTGGAGTGACCACTCACACATGAATCTTTTTACTACAATTGCCACAGGAAACTAATCCAGGCCAAGATTCAAATTCAAGATGAAGATCACATACACGCATACTCAGATGGTCTTTTCTATCTTAACTAGATCTTTAAAAATAGACTATAATCTGGTTTAGTAAATAAAGCTGCTTTAACTGAAATCTTGGGGCTCTCATATCCAGAGAGAGGACCAGCTTTGCAAGCGGATTGGGTGTCACACATATGTGGCAATGTGGGAAGAACACAACAGAGCAATGAGCTTAACTGAAACAAGAGGAAGAGGAGTTGTTTTGAGCAGGAAAATCTTGAGCAGCATCAGGGAAAATGTTCAGGGTGGAAAGAGCTAATGTGTCTAAGAGAGGCCCATTAGGGTCTGTTCATCCTGTACTCTCAGGAAAGACCCATACTTGGGTGTGGATGGAAGCCAGTGATTGAAAGGTAAAGCATTAAATGGAATTAAACGTGAAAGAGTGCCATCACCTGACTTGTGGTGGGCTTGAAATAAGTATTTCTATCTTTGCTCCCTTCCACAAAGGTGACTCCCTTTTAAAATATTGCTTCTCAATATAGATTAAAAAGTTGTGTCTGCAGCTAAAGGGATTCCAGGCATCAGTAGAGGAAGTGGAGAAGATTCTTTTCAGTAGGACACCATTCCCAGAGTTCCCCAGTGGTGCACTTGGGCAGCCACTTCATCTACCAGCGAAACTGAACCTGCTAATTATTTGCTGGTAGAGTATCCCACACTAATGGAGTCCCCCTCAGTGCTTCTGAGATCCAATATACCAGCTCTGCATACCATCCCTACCTTCTGCTTATTGCACTGCTAACCACTCCCACCATGACCTTCAGAGGTTCACCCCTGGGCAGAGCCAGAAGGGCCTAGGAGTTTTATTCCCCTGCAAAGCAGCAATGACTAATGGATGTGGGAGTAGAAAGGCCCAGACCCCTTGTTTAGAGATACAACAAACTCTGAGGTATGATTTACACTCCAGAGTTTCCCAAAGGTTCAGACTGAAGCTGGACTCATCCGAAATTTCACCCCTGCTTGGCCTCTTGTCCTTCTCTGTCCTACTTTCCCACTCTCTTACTGGTTCCTCCTGGGAGCACATCCTTAATAAGTCACTCGCATACAAATTCTTGGCTCAGAGCCTGCTTCTTGGAGTACTCAGCCTAAAACAGTCCTTACTTGTTCTTCATTCATTCATTTGTTCATTCATTTAAAAAATTGCACTGAGGGTTTAAGTGCTTTCCTCCTGGTCTAGTGAAGAAGAGTGATGTATGGTTAGGTGAAATGTGGCCGTAGATATTCTTGAGGTGTTATGTGGGGCATGTAGAGACAACATATTTTGAGAGCCAAGGGCCATTTTTACAATGTGAGCATGGCATCATACCTGATAAAGTGACTTACACTTCAGAGGTTCTTATGCATGCTAGAAGGTTTGATCAGTCCTTGGCTTCATAATGTTGACCATTGAGGAGTTCTGATCATTTGCTTAGAATTCTATTTTATTCACAAACCTTTCTTGGGCTCTTACTATAAATCAGAGTGTGAGAGACTGACAGACTCATAAGTACAATAGGATGACAGAAGCCCATCTTGAATAATGTATACATGCTATGGAGATATGATCAAAGGATGATACTTTTCCAAGGAAATGAAAGGCCGGGTCTTGGAGAACAAGTATGATTGATTCTGGACAGAAGGAGAGAGAGGCTCTTTAGAAATGGCAAACTCCACAGCAACTTGGGGTGAAAGAGCATTGGCAGATCTCTCGAGAAGCGAGTGATGTAGAGGGTTGAAGTAGCAGGTTCGCATGAAGAGCAGAGACGGTGGTGAACCCGGAGGTGTAGGTTGGATCCACTCAGGGGTGGCCGTAGGTACTTCTGAACTTTACCCTGCAGCAATGGGGAACTTTCTAAGATATTTAGGATTTGCCAAGGTTTGCCTTAGAAACAGTATGAAGGATGTGTTCAAGAGAAGAAAGACTCGGATCAGAAACACTAGTTAGTTAGAAGGCTGTTGTTAGCTAAAATCATATGTATCTATCCCATATATGCAATGAATCCAATGAATATCTATCCATTTTGACCCGACAAAAATGTCAGTTTCATATAGTTCAGACGGATATGCTAGCCAAGAAGGATGAGGGTGAGAATCCAAAAATGGCGCAAAGACTGGAGAGAAGGAGTAAAAAAAAGAGGGACACATAGGAAAGAAGATTGGCATGAAGTGAACGGCAGGAGCAGAGCAAGCTGCAGAGGTTGGTGGTGACAGTGAGGCCAAGTTTTCTGATGAGAATGGTGGAGTGATTCGTGGAGAGCGTCCACAAGGGAAACAGGGCCCACTGGAGGAGGAGTTTCGAGGGTGCAGTGGGGAGCCATAGCACGCTTCAGAACTCCTAGCTCTTCACAAATTACCTTGCAGTGCCTCATTCCTTTTGTTCTTTCTTTTTCTGCTACTTGACATTGGACAGACATACGATATTCAAATTTCTATAGTTGTATCTGCTTTTAAAGTTGAGCCAACAAATCCTGCAACCCCAAGAGCATTTACCTAGTTAAAGCTGGCCTCTAAACAAGAACCTACGTCACCTAACAGCAGGAAGAGAAACCTGTGGTCGTCCACGCAGGAACCCAGTCTAACCAGACTGCTCTTTAACATGTGCAGGCCTTCTCACACATGGGCACAGAGGGGATTCTGAAAGTCTCAGAGAAGAAATAGGAAAACCTAGTTTCTTTTTCTACTCTGACCTCAACTCTGACCACTCTTCCAGAGCCACAATATCTCTATAAAAAGTGCCACTAAACTTTTTCTGTTTGCTCTGAAATAGATACTGGCCAAAGCATAATTTTCATTACAAAGAAGACATGTCATTTTATTGTCCTTGAAATAACACTGCCTTCCTAAAACAGAAATTATCTATTTGCCTAACACAGTCAGGAATCGGAGAACTGCACGTCTGTCTGGCCTGGTTAAGTGACGCCATGCCACTTGGAATGAGCATGCTGTTTAAGATGATCTTAACTAAACTTTTAAGGAAAAAAGGAATCCAGGAATCCAATAAAAAAGACTGCCTAAGGAAACATTGAATTTCATTTCTTTCTGCTTTTTCTTGTGACAATTTCTTGTAAGAACTTCATTTTGTTCTGCTATTTCTTATAAGAGAATTTCTGAGAAAGGTATAAAAAAGAAATTTTTTTTAGGCATTTTTTTCTTAGTACTTTTGATTGCATCCAATAAATTTAAGCTACTATTTGGAGAATGCTGTTGAAGGATGGGCCTCAGAGCCAATTATACAGCATCATTCGTTCATGACACAAATACTTATTGACCATGACCTATATGCCAGGCACTGTGGCAGTGCTGGAGACATGGTGGTAAGCAAACCCAGGTGTGGTTCCTGCTCTCATGAAGCTTGTAGCCTAGAGACAACAGTAAATATTAAACAAATAATCACATAAATAACTATTGGTTCTGAACTCCTGAAAAGAAAATAGTTGGGGAGCTGTCTTGGTCAACAGGATATTCTCTGAGGAGGTGATTTTCCAAGTTGAGATCTGAAGGACAAGTAAGAGTCAGCCAGGTGATGAGGGAATGGAAGAGGACTGCAGGCAGAGGTAGCTTCTAGTGCAAAGGCCCTGAGGTAGAAAGGAGGGTGACACTGTTCATAATGTTCATAGACAGCTAGTGGGAGCTCATGATAGCAAAGGTCATAAGGTTCAAAACAATGCTGGAGTTGCAGCCAAAGTCTAGATCAAAGGGGACTTTTGACGTCATGTTCAGCAGTCTGGTCTTTATCCTAAGAGCAACAGGAAGTCGCTGGAAGCTGGAGAGTGGTGGGATTACATTTAACCACACCAATCATTGGAAGTCAGTGAGTTTTTACCCAGCATTTGATGAGTGCTGCGATAACTGCTCTAGAGATTTAGAAGCCATATTAGACTTGGTCTCTGCTCTCAAGTAGCATCTGGTGTGGGAGGAAATAAGAATGTGGGTCAAAGCATGGAGGCAGGAATGAGACCCTTGGGAAGATAATATCTAAAGCATCTTTATTTACTCGATCACAGCCTGTGTGAGCTGATGTACGGAGTCTGTTTTTGCTTTTCTTTGAAAATGTTCAAGGAAGTGTCATCTACAAAAGGAGGCATAATCAATAACTCTGTCCACTGAACCCCTCTGTCTGTTCACAGATCAGGCACCACACAAACAACTATGCATCCAGCTCCACCTCCCTCCCCCACCAGGGCTCCTCAACCTTGATGTCCAGGGACCACTTGGAAAGGTGAGATTCAGAAGCTGCCTGCATTTACAGCATAGCCTTCCCCCATCTCTCTGTTCTAATCTGAGTTCATGCAGAATATCTCCGAGAATTAAAATGGAAATTAAGCACACATATTTGATTGAGGAGGACCAGATTCCTTAGAAAAGCTGTTGTTGTTTTTATAGCTTCACTTATATTTCCTCCAAGAGTTTTCGGAGACTGCCTCCAGTCTGATCCCATGTCTGATCAGCTCTCAGGCCGTGAAAGGACCTGCAAGTCACTGATGTTTCATAGGAAGCACCGTCTTCAGGACTATTTTAAGGCTGAGCTATTCCTGTTTTAATTAGACATGAGAATTCAGTGTGTTCACCATATGGTTAGCACACTCTTGCTTGCCCTTTGGATTAGATTTATTTTGTATAAAACATGTATTTCAATGAATGAACACTCCAGAAAGCAGAACATAGCGTCAAATGTGATGCACAGTTGACCACATTAAATTTCAAGCGTTAATTTCCTCTCCCAAACACCTCTTTTGAATATTTCTGTTACTGACTGTAGGATTAATTGAATGAACAGTCTTCTGGGTATTACTACATTGTGTGATTTTGTTTTTAAATGAGAGAATGTAAAGTTTTAATTATTTTTTCAAAAGTAGCACACGACTTTCCTAATAAGTTGAACTCTTCATTTTAATGGGAAATCAGCATGCTCCTTTCATTTCAATCCCTGGGTAAAGCCGGTGCAATAACTCCTCTACTCAGTATAAGTTGTTATGATGGATGTGGACATTCAAACAGCTCAGTTTCTTTGGCCATTCATTCTCCCATGGTTGAGGTAACTGTCACTTCTGTTCTTCACGGGAAGATCTAACTGTGTTTTCAGTAGAGAAATGGTGTGCATAATGCCTAAAGGGTAAGAATAAGCCAGGTGATTCTAGAACATTGCTTAAAAATCACGAGGCCAAGAAAATTTATACTCAACTCACCTTTATGGTCCTACTTCCTCCCCCTAAATATCTACATAGAACACGCATATTCCAGGCACTGTGTTGCTTTAAACACAGATTCCCTTGGAAAACAAATGAAAGGAAAAGAAGGGAGATACCCAGTTCCCATCTCTTTATTGGCAGGCTCACTCTAAATCCACTTTCAGTTTTTTAAAGTAAACTAATTGTACTTTGCTCTCATTATAAATAAGCCAGGCTCTCTATATAAACTTTGGAAAATAAAGAAAATTAGAAAGAAAACCAGCTTACTAAACTTTACCTCCACTACTCAAAAAAAAAAGATCCCCCATCATTTTAGTATATTTCTCTTCTTTTTCCCCTGCACTTTTCTTGATTTTGTTTTATATACTTACAAAAATATTATATATGCATTATTGTATCTTGTTTTTATATCATTTAACATAAAATAAGCATTTCCCAGACTATTTACAAATTATTTTTGAAGTAATTCTAATATTTATATAATAGTCTATTAAAAGGATACACAATAGTTTGCTTAATTATAATCTGTGTTCAAATTTGGCACCACAATGAAAAGAACTATATCATTACCCAAAGACTGAAATGCAGAGTTTTTAAAAAAAAATTTGTGATAGTTATTACCATAAGTATACATTAAAGATAAATAATATGTAATTTTTAGAGTTCTTTAAAGATGCATACAGTCTGACTGCTTTCTAAAAGAATTACAGAGATTTACAATTTCATCAGCAATGTTTGTGTTTCAGCCTTGCTTCAACCTGACCAGCACTGCATATTATTGTAAAAAAACATGTACACAATAGTTTGTTGCTTTGACAGGAGAAAAATTGTATTTCATAGCTATTTCAATTTGCGTTCTGTCTTATTTCCTTTGTAGGGTATAGTTATATACCTGCCGATTGGGGCTAGTTTTTACGGCAGGATTATTTGACCATTTGATGTGTCTAAAATTGATATGGCTTCATGATTTGATGATCCTTCTGGATCACAAACTTAGAAACCAGAAAAATTACTCGGGAAAAAGCAGATACTTAGCATAATTAAATGATCAGAGACTGAAGTTATCCAAAATCCACAGTTATTTAAATTCCTTTTCTTTATAAAATACACATGTAATTACTTCAAATAAGAATGTTTTGATATCTAAGACATATATATTTCTTTCTTACATCTTACTCCTCACATCATACAAAACAAAAGTGCCCGTATCCATGCTTATTGCATCTTTCTCTCTCTATTCTGACAGATAATGAAAGAACGGAGTTGGACTTTCTATTGCAATTCCTGCCTCCCTGAGTTTGTGTATTTCTTCCCACCAGAGAAGGAGAATTTTATATTTCCATTTGGATTGTTTCTTTATTTTCATCTTTTTTCATTTCAATGTTTTTTCTTGTCAGTAATACTCACTGAGACCAGGTTTTTTATTATAATCCATGCCTCTGCGTGTTAAATTGGCTTCTTGGACTGGATTTTGAGACCGTACTTAAGAGCTGGGCAGGATTTCACACAAGATGCTTGGTCGAAAAAGTGAGAGAAAGAAAAACTCACCTTTCAGGAGTTTTCCCCCAACTTCAAACCTTTCCCTGAATCTCAACTGATGTGGACATCTTTACATTTAATGGTAGTTTTGATTTTACAACACAAGTTTGAAAAATCAGTATAAGTTTTTGACAGTGAAAAGGCAACATATTGAGAGCAAGCATTCAGTTAATAGGGCATAAACTGAATGAGATGGGAAAGGGTGCCAGAGGCAGGCAGGAGAGCACCAGGACAAAGGGCATTTATACAAAACATGTGATTAATGTTTTGGAGATGTTGTGTCCCTCTGGCATAAGCTCGAAACTAAAAGTCTCTTAAGTCTCTGTGCTGGTTATGTGTCATTTAGTAACTCAGAAATCAGCCTAATTGTTATTTCTTTGTCTTTGAAGACTGAAAGGAGCGATGCAGCTAAGGGCTCTCTTAAAGTGTCATAGAGAACAATAACGAGGCTAGAGGATTAACTGGTGAGTTAGAGCCAAAAAAAAAAAAAAAAAAAAAATCCAGGCACAGCCTTCTGATCTACCACTGTTAATTCAGGGCTTATTAAAATGTCTTTGCGGGCAACATACAGAAAGGCAAAATTAATAAGTGCCATAGTTACCAAATATTAAATTTTGTTACTTGTTTATGAAATAAAGGGATCTATTTTGTCTGAATTGAAATAAGAAATTCTGTGGACTCTTTAGAACTACGTTGCGTCATCTCATATATTTCAGCTAACATGCCCTTCCCTGGTTAGAAATTCAACCAACCTTCCTTTCTCTTCGTTTTCTTCCTCCTTCCCATCTCTCTCCTCGTTCACTCAATCCGGAACACATATATGGAGTGTCCCTTCTTTAGGATCTATGCTAAGGGCCATGCTGTCTCCTACAAGGACATTTTGGAAAGAGATGATTGCATGGTATCACCAGTTTTGCCATAGGAACCTGTACTGTGACTCCATCATCATTTCTGTCAACTATGTTAAACCAAAACGGTCGAGTCATTCCTCTTAAATATTTGAACCAGTTGTGAATTAGCTATAAACTACAATTATTTTCATTCAAACCTGTATTGGAAATGGCCTTATGTAACTAGCACAAAGTTGATGCTGTACATAATCCCTTTGTTCAAGTCTAAATTCAACAAATTTTATTGAGCAAGTAGAATTTGCCAACCATCATATGAATGTCCATGCTCCTTTTACCTCTCTCTGTCCATCCTCCAGCTATGTGGTGGCCTAGCTGTCATCTAGTATTTTATTTTTACAGAAAAGGGTAAAGTTTACGGAGGGTTGTTCAATGTCACATGGCTAATATAAGTAAGAATTCAGATCCAAGTTTAAGTGTTTTGGTTCCAGGTTCAAGTTTAAGTGTTTAACTGTTCTTCCTACAGCACAGTGTGATGTGAGACTTGTTACAATGATACTCCGTTTATAAGACAACGTGATGTAGTAACAGAAGCGTGGGTTTTGGATTGAACTTGGGTTTAAATCTGGCTGTGCCATTCACTAGCTCTGTGACCTTGAGAAAGTTAATCTCATCGAATTGCAATGAAGTAATCTATAAACTACAGATAATAATACTCACCTGTGGAGTTATTGTGATAACGTCTGTAAAATAAGCGTAACACAATAGGTACTCCATAAGTATTGGCTGTGATTAATTCTTCATCCTGCTTATCTCCAGCTATACAATATGAGTTCTCAATTTCAACTATAAACTGGCTTCCTGACAGTGTGGGTTTAAATGTCATGGACAGAATCAATTTCAACCCCCTGGATGCTATTCTTTTATATAACACCTCAGGATTATTTTTGCCCATACAAAACCTACCCTATCTGCCACGTGTTCAAGTCTCATCCTGTCCTTATGTCTTGAACAATTTAAGTGTCTTTTTTCTCTTCTTACCTCTACCCCTGACTCTGAAGCTATGTAGAGCTCATTTTGATGATTATTGAATTATTCCTTAAATATTTTCATTACGTATGTCTTTCTCCCTTGACAACATTCTATTTCATGGTGGACAGGACCCCTTTCTTATATGTTCTTCTTAGGTGTCTTAGCACTAGTATAGTATTTGACGCTGAGAAAGATGCTATTTATTTGGTGAATTCTCAACAAAGTTAACATTTATGTACAAGATTAGCAGCTGCAAATTTAAATGAATGTGATAGAAAGCCCTTTGTTTCCATGTTGTTTTCAACTTGGGAAATTTCATGTTAAGCTTTCTTAATTTAAAAATGCTATATCCAGATAGAGTAATCACATGCATTTTAATAAAATAATGTTTATTAAGGTTCTCTATATGAAAGTAATAAAGTAACAGTTATTGGAAAAATTTTGAAAAATAATGACTATTTAGTAAAGATATTTCTCAGACAATTAGGAGTGATTTGTCCAGTTAGTTTGAAACTGATGCAGAGACAGTGAATGTCAGTATAAAATACATTTGATACTTTTGTTTTTAACCCACAGAAATGTATCCATTGCTTACTAAATTCACCCTGAATAATAGCCTCTGCAACATGTATTCTCAAATATTCTGGATCGTGATTCAGCAACACACTTACAGATTTTTAACATGTGCCTTCATCTTCATTTTCTTTGCTATCTTCAATAAGCACAGATTCTCATAATTATGTAATGAGGTTATATAGAGGATAGAACTAAATCTCAAAATAAAATAAATTTCTTAAGAACTCTGCCAAAAAATGTTACATGTGGAGAAATGGTGCTTGATCTTCATTTTTATTATAATTACAATAACTACAATAAAGCTCTATGGGATACATATGCAAAACAAATATGTGTTATTAAGATGCTTTCTAAGTGGGCTGTGTAGACCTGGTTCCTGACTACATATAATCTGTTCTGTGTAATTTTAGACCTATGACTTTTGCAGTGGAAGAAATGAAATGCCTACTCTCACCTCCATCCTATCATAGAACCAGTGCTTTCATTCAGCACCACTAAACCCAGTGGGAAACAAACAAACAAGCAAACAGAAACCTCAGCTATGCTGCTCCCAGGGGCAGTTGGGCCAGGGTAATGTGAAGAGGCATGCCAAGCCATGCCGAGATCTTAGAACCAGGGTGAGGTAAGGAAACAGAGAATATTAGATTTCAAAGAGCGCGCTTCCCTCAGAAGCTATATTTATCCAAATTCTCCCAAGGAGGGAGAGAAAATTAGAGTCACTATCTTTTATATGTAAATGTGTGTATGTGTCTTATAGTTGTAAGTGGACTTTGGTCCACACAACCCACAAAAATTCAGATAGAATTCAATCGATCCACATTTTTACTGTCTACAAGAATAACTTTTAAAAATTAAATAAATAATGAAATCCAGGTTGTAAGGAAACCATGTAAACTACTTAAGAGAACGGAAATTATTTCAACCTTCTTGATAGTTGGAAGCACATTCCAGAGAAACTTGTGGTTAGATAATTATAATTATTCAGGCAGCTTAAGGAGCTATGTAAAATATACTTTGCTTGATATACTTTTAATTATGTACCATGAATACCTAAATGTGTAATTGCTGTCAAAAAATACTCATGTTCATATTTTTCATTAATCCAGGCTTTGACTCAATATTTTATTCAAATATTTACTCAAAATATCTCTAGGTGCATCCCATGGACATAAGTGTTTCTCCATTTCATTCATGTTCTGAGGCTTTATTTTGTTTTCAGTATCTAAAATACTTTTTTTATATAAAAATAATTTGTACAATACATATTTTTAAGAGCCTTTGGAGGGTTTTTTTCTTTTTTTAATACTCAACCACTTTGTAAGCTCCTTGTGAGCAGGACCCAAACTCTGTATATCTCTTGTACCTACGGAGCCTAGCACAGTGCTAAGCACATAGAAACAGAAATTGCTCAATGAAACCTTGATGGAGAGGCTAGGTGATCAGACTACGTCTGCGTGAGTGATGCTAAGACAACCAGATGTGCACACTGCCGTGAGGGGAGTTTAGCTGACAGCTGAACTCTTTTCCTCTTGGATGTTGCTCCATTTTGGTGACATTTTAAATTTGAGCAGTATAAGGGAGTCTTCTTTAGACTTCTTGAAAAACACGACTGGAAATATTTGTTGAATATGGACTAATGGTTGTTAGAAAAAAATAAATGAGATAAATATAAGCCTGCATATAAGATAACTTGTCTTTTAGTCTGCTATGTTATTTCTTACCCGGGCATAAGAGCTGAATTTTAACTCTGCACATAGACGTAAATAAAGGTATTGCCAAAGACGTGTAGCTTATGGAATAAAATGAGCACAATTTGCCCATATGAGGACACTGGAACATTTCATGTTATGACTTCTTTGAGCAAAGTACAGTGTTCTCTTTTGGAACTAAATACAGCAGAGCCTTAGTAAATGAATAACAGTCTTTAGTTGACTTCTTAATGAAAGTTAGCGATTGCTGATTATGATTTTTATTAAATGGTTTATTGATTTAACTTATAACTGAAATGTTAAATCCTTTTAAATGTTTCAGAAATGGACAAGAAATATTTGTGCAGCATTGCTTTGAGAAAATGATAAAAAATAAAATTGCAGGTATACATAGAAAACATGAGAACTTAAGTAATAAGTACTGAAATACCACGGCTCAGGAAGGGCAGAAGAAACACACATTTAAAAAAACACAATGCTGTTAGAAACACAGGATTAAACCGGAGACTACTAATAGCAATGAGGAATAAAAGAGAGGGATGTAATTTATTACAAGACTGGACAAAGTCCAGTTGATATTACGAAAGACTGTCTCCCAAGCACCTGTTTATGATAAGAAGGAGTGAGCTTCCACGGTTGGCCTCTATGGTGAGTAGATTAGGGTTACAGAACCCAGTAGTTGTGCTACTCTCAAGTTGCCGTACAGCTGCTGCCGTATTGCAAAACCCACCCATTGGTATGAAGTGGGACAATGACAGATGCTGCAAAGGAACTCACGGAGATTGCGTGTAGTGTTTCCCAAGCTTGCCTAATCATCCTAATCACCCAAAATTTGTTAAAATAGAGAATCCTAGCCTATTCCCTGGAGGTTATGAGTCAGAAAGTCTGGCATGGGACCTAAGATTTTGCATTTTTTTTTTTAAATAAGCTCCTTCCATGTGACTCTTCTCATTAGGCTGGCTTGCAGCATTGATGCAGTCCAGGGGTTCTCAAAGCATCCTCCCCAGACCAGCAGCACTGGCAGCACCTAGGAATTTATTAGAAATGTAAATTCTTCGGGAGATTTCCAGACCTACTGAATAGGAAACTCTGGGGCTGGAGCCCAGCAATCTGTGTTTTAGAAACCCTCTGGGTGATTCTCAAGTACACTGAAGTTTGAGAATGCCACATGTCAAAAGTGGCCCAGAGAACTGGAAGGTGGGAGTGGAGCTGCCGTTCAGGAAATGTGCCTCGTCCAAATTCTCCTGGGATGAGGAAGTCATGACTTCAATCCGGGTGCTGATTGCTGCTCTCCCCTTGACATCTCTACCTCCTTTCCTATTTTCTAAGGAGTAGTTTGATTTTGTGGATCCCTTTTGGGTTTCCAAACGATCAGGGCCATGCCCCTCTCTCCTTCTTGATAGCAAAGATACTTCGATGTTTATTTTCCTACTTGAAATCCTCCTATTGCTTAGCTCCCGCCTTAAAGACGTTGGCCGATGCCCAGTTGGCTCTAACTATTTGTGACTGAGCCTGACACTTCTATCAAAATTGTTTTTCAATATTTGTACCCAGCGAGCTGCTACAATATTTTTTTTAAGAGGGAGGTGTAAGCAGTTGACAAAGTCCTGTTCTTCTTTCTAAGCATCACCTCTTTTCCACTTTCAGAAGGCCAAGGCAATGCTTAAAGATATTATCCATTTGTAAAATAGCCATCATTTTGAAGGCTAACTCCTGGGATCACTGCTAATATGCAAATATTCCCACCTAATGTTCAAGAGCAGAGATAAAAAGGGAATCGCTAATGAGTCAATGAGATTATTTGCTGGCACAGCACTGCAGAAGGTGTACTAAGCGCCTAGGGCTGCCATAACCAAGTGCCACAGACTAGATTGCTTAAACAAGAGAAATTTATTTATCACAGCTCTGGAGGCTGGAAGTCCAAGATCGAGGAGTTGAGAGGGTTGGTTCCTTCCATGGGCTGGTAGGGAGAATCTGTTCCACACTCCTCTCTTAGTTTTTGATAGTTTACTGGCAACTTTTGGTGTTCCTTGGCTTGTAAACACATCACCACACATAGTGTTCTCCTAGTGTGTGCAAATCATGCCCAAATTTCTCCTTTTTATAAGAACACCATTCATATTGGATTAGACACCTGCTCTACTCCAGTATTACCTCATCTTAACTAATTGCATCTACAATGACTCTATTTTCAAATAAGGTCACATTTCGAGGTACTGGGAGTTAGGACTCCAACATATGAGTTTGACGGGGGCGGGGGGGGGCACAATTCAACCCATAAAAAAAGGGATGGTTGATTTAGAGAGGAAGCCAAATCTAAACTCCAAAATCACAAGAGCTAAGATGCTGTTGCTCCTGGGATTTGACAGGTTTAGGGATTCAATAAAAATCTCAGTGACGCAAGCCAGCGCCAGCTCCAATTAGGAAGGACAATTCAAAAGTGATCATATTTCTGACACTGAAGTATCTGGAAGTTTTTCCCATAAATAAACAAACAGTACAAAGCTCATAAAACAAGTGGTAGGAAAGATATTTGTAGTGTTTGTACCACATTTTAAATGATCAAATGAGACTAAAGTCAAATTACTCCATTTATGTTGGGGAGAGAGTGAGGTTGTAGGACTTCTTGCACTTATGTTATCAACTCAGGTCAATTTCACTGCTTTTAATAGTCAGATTTCTTCCCTGGCAGTTTCCAAATCTGAGCAATATCCTCACCTAGAGGTTGACATTTGAATGGAAATCAGATGCTACCCATTAAAAGAGGATAATTAAGGATTTACAAACTCATTTGAACAAGGGGATAGCCAAACAGGTATATAATGCTATTATTACTGAGCACAGAGGATAATGGTGGCCCAGCTGTTGCCTTCTTGAGTCAGACTTTCTCACTTAGGGATTTTTATTTACAATTCAGTGCCTGTACACAGATAAACCCTCAAAAGAGTGTAACAAGTCATTGTTCCTCTGCTTTATCTGCTACTTAAGGTCTCACCTTGGGTTGAGGGGCAACTGCCTTTCCTAGTCCCTTTGATGTTGAGGTCCAACTGTTGACCCCAGTTCATGCTGGCGCATTGGAGGCCTCCAAAGGCTGTTCATGATCACATAGAACATTGCTCAGTGTTTGCTTCTACCGCACGCATTGTTCATCTGAGCCTGACTTTTAGGTTGTGCCAGTAAAATTCCATTGGCTGTGCTTTTCCATCACTGTATTTACGTACTCCCCTCATAATTTTTAAAAAGAAAAATAGGGATTGAAAAGACATGTACTTATGTTTCTAGGAAGTGATGCAATTGTTTTTGTAAAAACAATGAAACTTTCAGCATATTTCCAAAGTTCTTTTTGTATTAACACTTTTTGCTGTCATGGTGGGAGACTTTGCCAGCATCCGGCTGTTACTAATCTGGGACACAGCTGAACAAATCATTTTCTTGAACTGGTTTCCAATAAAACCTAATCATAAATACCTACAATTACCCAGGGTACCTGTCTGCATACTATCGATTGTAGGAAATAGAAGGACTGCATTGATATGATCTGTTTGACAACACTCACCATGTACTTAGTAATTTTACGTTTCACATCTCAGACTCTGAAACTATATAAGAAACTAATCCTTCCTTATTGTGGAGACAGCTGCCCAAGCCTGTAGAGCTTCTCCCCTCAGGTGGGATGGAAATAGCTCCTCGAGGCGGCATGAACAGCAAAAGTTGAGCTAAGACCAATACTAGTCTGGATATTGGGAAATTCCTTGCCTCTCAGGTTTATATTAGATATTTGTCATTTGTCTGAAAAATAGGTGCACAATTGTGTATAGTGATGAGATTAGTGTATAATACAGAATGGAATTTCTGTAACAGTTCCACCCATGAATAAACGATAAAATCAAACAGGGCTAAACATTTTTCCAGCAGGAGTTCCTGCTTTGGGAACAAATGGCCAGTTTCTAGTGACATTATCAGAAGTGTTACAAAAAGCTCTGTATCTTAGCCCTCTACTAGGGAAAGAGGACACGGGCAGGGTAACTGCAAGTCCTTCCAAGCTCTGCTGATAGAACAGTAGCAGATCATTGAGAGAGGAAAGCTCTCACCACCTGGTTTTGGAACTGTTCTTCTTAGTAGGGATTTTTCTTTCTCTTTCTTCCTTCCGTCCTTCCCTCCTTCTTTCCCTCCTTCCCTCCTTCCTTCTTTCCCCCTCCTTCCTCTTTTCTTCCTTCCTTCCTTTCTTTTCTCTCTCTCTCTCTTTCCCCTCCCTTCCTTTCTTCCTTTCTTCTTTCTTTCTTCAGATACTTATGAAGTTAATGAAATCCCCTTGATTGTGTGTGACTTGGGAATAGGACCCAAAGAATGACGTGAATCTATGTGATGCAAAGGGAAGGGAGAAGTAAGGCTTTTTCAAGTTTATAATACGTAAGTGCTTTATGCTCACTATCTCATATCATACTTGTCACCATTCTATGAGATTGTTCCTGTAATCTTCCATTTTAGGGAGGAGAAACTTGAGGCCCATCTCTAAATTAGCACTTGTCACTTTCCCAAGATCTTTAACTTCAGATGCTGGAATTAGTATTCAAAGCCAAGTTTGCCTGGCTACAAATCTTGTGTTTTTATTGTAACTTTCAAGATGTTTCCAGTAGTTAAAACTGACTGAGAATAGATAGGATGTTAGAAATTACAGTAAAGACAAGGAAATAATTATAGTTTCTTTAAAAAATGATGGGATTTAAAAACTTGACTCCCTTCCTCATTTCCTTTCCTTTTCCTTCATGTAGGAAGAGATGGCAGTTCTCTGAAACTGTGGCTAATTATTCTTATCCAGAACACATGACTATACAGTATACTTTACCTTAATTTCATTTCCAAGAACATATTTGTAGTTTTTTTTTAACCCTCATATGTCTTCTTTCTCTCTCTCTGTTAATCACTTTATAAATGCAGAAAGCATAATTTCACATTCTCAGCTCTAAGATTAAAAAGAAATATCTGCATTCTATGATAACATATGCTGTTAAAGACAAGAGACAATATTGAGTTTGCTTCTCCAGAGGCAGAAAAAATTGTTATAGTGAGAGGAAGCAAGGGTACTAGATGTGGAATGAGAGGTACTGGTTTTGGATATATACTCTTCCGCTTCCCATTATGTGGATTTGGTCAATGATTTAAAAGATTTAAGCTTTTAGCTCTATCATCTGCAACAAAGATCTTGATGTCCTTTTGCAAGACTGCTTCATAATGCAAAGATCATATGTAAATGCACTGTAACTCTTCAAAGGTCCTGCAGACACACAGCGCTGGTTCTGCCCGTCCCTGCTCCTAAGCCCATGGGAGACCCTGCCAAGCTCTCATGGTACTTTTCCTGGCAGATTCTGGACAGCCTCATAAAAGGAAGACTTATAAAACTCTTCTCTAAAGACTATCTAGAAGACCTACCCAGCTTAGTGGACCTGACAAGCTGGAGGAATCCTCTTTGCATCCTGGGTTCAGGTGAAAGTTTTCCCATTGGTGTTCTCCACCTGGGGCCTAAAATACATCTTGGAGCTTTAGTCCTTTAATTCGCTACTTCCTGGTCAAATGCAGCCATGTTGAGGAGTGATTTAAGGAGTAATATATACTTTCCTGGGAGCAGTTTGTGACAGAGCAGTGGGAAAGCCAGAGAAAGCAGCAGGTACACGGAGGAGGAGAAAGCCATGCTCTTGACCGGGCAGAAGCTAGCCGGGAAAGAAGGAAGGGGAAAGGAAGGGATGAAGGGCAAATTTTTTCCTATTTCTGCAGTCTCTTCAGATTCACTCCTGCCTACACGGGAATGTCCTTCTAGACTTCTAGTCTATTTACCATTACCCCTCACAAAAATAGCTATTTTGATTGAATATCATCCATGGTTTGCCATCCTGCCAGGCACTTGACATATTAAACTGTCATAGCACACTTCTGCTGTTATCCCTCTTTCATGGCTGAGGAAAGGAAGGCTCAGAGAGAGAGTGAGGTGCAGGGACCAGATTAAAACCAGGTCTATTTGAATCCAAACTTCCTCAATTTCTGCCAACTCTACTGTGTGTCATACCTCTCGAATTTGGAAATTGGTGTTTTCCTTTACGTCCAGAATGTGAAGGAACCCATACTAGTCAAGAAGACGAGGTTATACAGCCACAGCAGTAGCAGCACAACAAAACCCCAATCTTGTGTCTTAAACCAACAGAAGTTCCATTGCCCTCATACAACACATCTGCTGAGGTTTTGGTGTGAGCCTTGGCTGCGGCTCGTCCTCATGGGAGACTCAGCTTAATGGAGGCTTCAAACATCGCTAAACTCCGCAGTGAAGGGAGGGGAGAATTGTATAGCTGCTCCTAAATACTTCTGGAGCAAGTAGCATGCCATGGCAATCAAAGGGAGTGAGGAAGTACAGTCCTACTGTGTGTTGGGAAAAAGGAAGTGGAAGGACTGGTGAACAGCACTAATATGTACCCCAGAATCTCAACAGTAAAGGTAAAATAAAAATGAAGAAAACAACTGAAAAGTACTGAGTTTAAAAAAGAGCATGTTCCTTTCCAC
Source organism: Equus caballus (assembly GCF_041296265.1). NCBI lineage: Eukaryota > Metazoa > Chordata > Mammalia > Perissodactyla > Equidae > Equus > Equus caballus. The sequence goes on from NC_091688.1 coordinate 96,253,594, forward strand.
TCAGCTTTTGACTCCAAGCTGCTTATTTCAAGCCTTTTCCATGTGTTGAATTACTTGATGAGGTGGGAGATCATCAGCAACCACTTTACGTATGGGCAAACACAGGCATATTTTTAGCAAAGCTGAAAAGGCAGGTTGGTCACTCAAATTACCCAATTTAGACTTGTGGTAAGAGGAGCATATGGCTTGGAATTGCTACAGATTGCTACTTCAGTCAATGGGGAATTTTCCGTATGTAAGGTGATAACTCAGCACATCCCTGGAAGAAATGTGAGAGGAGGATTTTGACATTCTGTGCAGAAGAAATATATCTGGAGTGCTGGTAGAATTTGGTGCCTCTTTCAGATGAAACGAAATTATGAATTTGCGAATCAAAAATCTGTAAAACGTCCAGGTTATTAAAGCATGTTCTAATTCAAAACCATTAGACTGGTGAAAGATTCTATTTTTAGGACTCTATTAAACCTATGTCGACCTTGAATTGATAAAGCGAGGGATTGTGATGGAGTGGAAAGGGCTTTAAAGAAAGCAGGTTCATAACCCCATCCCGCAAGAGCTTTAGCTAATTTCCTGATATGTTAGGCTATTTCTCATCTGTTATGCGGAGGATATTAATATGTAAATGCGGCAAATGCTACCACAAAATGTATCACTACCTCCAAAATATATTTTGATGATGTTCACTTCTCTTCATCTCTAATACTCCTAGTTCAATTCAGGAGAAACTCATCTCTCAGCTGGACCTCCACCAATCGTCCCTTAATGATTTCTCCACTTCTACTCTTGTTTCCCAGCCCATTCATTGCTCAGTAGACGTAAGGATCTTTCCCATTCCATGGCCTTTGGACATGCCATCCCGCTCTTTTTTCTATTTCCTACATGGACAAGTCTATTTCTTCCTTTGGTTAATAGCTTAAAAACTTTCTCAAAGCAGTCTTTCTTAGTCTTCCTATCTGTAGTATTTTCATCTTATTATTTGCTACCTCAGCTCATTGGTTTCCTTCATCGTGCCTATCCTAATTTGTAATTTGTTTTTGTTTGCTATTTGCTTCTTTGTTCATTTTCTGTACTAGAATATGAGTTTCCCAAGGGCAGAGACTGGCTTATTCTTGTCCAGCCTTGACTCAACCAAGCACAGAGCCTGGCACTTTGCAGGTGCCAAAGAAATATTTGTGTGATGACTGCAGGGGTTGAGCGAAGAGTGAAGAGTGAGACGATTAAGTGCATCTTGAAGCACCTCAGTCGCGCTTAGCAATATTGACATTCCTTCTCTTCTCTTTACCAGTGCTGCCCAATCAATCAACACCTCTTCCCACTTCTCCCTCTCTCTGCTGAAGGCCCACTGGCATATCTCCCCGTCACATACAAACGTCCTAGAAATCTAAACTAAAAGGCAAAGGACAGTGAAGCACAGGGAACAGAAGAGGTTACTCTTGTCTTTGATACATTTGTCTTTTAATACATCTCTGATTTTGTGAATTATGCACTGCTGCCATTATATGACCTTTCCTGTGACAAATTTAGAGATTCGTTATCTGCTAACAAACATTTATTTCTTACTCTCTCTTCCTATAGATTATACAGTATCTCTAAATTTGTCTTGAGTAGTGGTATTGCAAAATTATTTAAACATTTTATCCCCATTTTCTCTTATTGTTTAAAAAAATGAGAAAAATGAAAATATAAATATGGATAAACTAGTGATTAAAAAGTCAGGGTAAGAGGGGCTGGCCCAGTGCTGTAGGGGTCAAGTTTGAGTGCTCTGCTTCAGTGGTCTGGGTTTCACGGGTTCGGCTCCTGGGCTCAGACCTACACACCTCGCATCAAGCCATGCTGTGGCAGCATCCCACATACAAAAAAAAAAAAAAAAAATGGAGGGACATTGGTAAAGATGTTAGCTCAGGGACAATCTTTCTCAAGCAAAAAAGAGAGAGATTGGCAACAGATGTTAGCTCAGGGCCAATCTTCCTCACTAGAAAAAAAAAATTCAGGGTAAGAACACAATTAAGACAAAAGTGAAAATAATGGAGCATGAAATGGATAGTCAACATTTAGATTTGATTAGACACATTGAAATTAAATTGATTAATAGCATCTTCATTTACAAAGAAAAAATAAATTTAAAGAACAGCATGAAATTCTGGAATTTGTTATCAGTTATTACGTCTAAAAGGTGAGATGGTATTTATGTCAGTTTAGCTCTCTCTGGAAGAGAATCCCACTCAACACATCTCTTGCATATTTGACTTTCTTATGTGTTTTTAGTCTGCTTTTGCCTGAGAGCAGTTCATTGCTTAGAGAGCATGCTCCTTTTTCCCCCTGGAAGATGGGCAAACCCACTCCCTCAGTTTACTCATGAGGAACTTATGACTCAGGGAGCTGAAGGAATTCGTCCTATAGGCAGGCCTCAATTCTTCCTGAGCAATTGCCTGAATTATATTAGAGTCTAGATCTCAGGCAAAGAGACCAACATTTATTTAAAAGGAACCCCTCATAACCTTGGACGAATGTTCATCTATAAATGCAGTCCATTTTGAAGTGGGAAACATTTCCTAGTGGACAGTCAAAAGTTCTAGATGCACAAGAAGAAGATCCTTAAGGCATCTTCTACTTTGTTTTCCTCTTGCTTAATTCATCCCTTCATAGGGGAAAGGGTGTTTACTTCAATCTGTTTCTCCTTTAAGACCAATGAAGGTCAACCCATGGGGACCACAACTTCTGTTTCTAAAACAACTCTGCTTCAATGAATCAGGTCCAGAGGAATTTTTCTGACTTGCCTACAAGCTTTCCCTGCTCCTTAACTCTTTCTAGACTGTGCTGGAATATGCCCCTGATCTTTGACACAATCACTCTTTAGATTTGATGTGTCCTGCCATCGCTGAACTTAGCTGCATTCTTAATATTGCTCTGGATTTGCAAAATGGATTTTAGAGTTATGCCCATATTTCCCCAAGAAGCCTATCATCTCTATTTCTCCTTCACTATCAATGGCCCTAAAGGCAACTACTATCCTCATGGCACTAACCTCATTTCAACTTCTCAACAGCCATGTGTGACTAGTGGCTACCAGACAGTACAGAAAGTTCTACTGAACAGCACTGCCTTGGACTCTGCAGATCTTCACTGTCTGTGCCGCCAGTGCCTCTCTCACTAGATGACAAACTGACTGAAATATGAGCAGCCCAGATTGGGATGCGTCAATGGCTATACAATTCTTTAGTAAGCTAAGTCTCGGTACAAATGTCCTTGACTTTCTTCTCCCTTCAGTTAATGATGCATACCATTGCTTTCCAAAGTTTTTCACAAGCTTGCAAAATTCAACATGACCTTTACCATTTGTCTCACTTCATCATTCCTCTTTCCCTTGAACTGTACTCTTCTGAGCTAGTTAATATTTTTTTACTCCAATTTTAAACTTATCATTCCTTTCCTCTGGAATATTTTTCCTTTCCCACTCAGTGTCTCAAGTAGCCTGTGGTGTTGCAGGACACTTTAAGAGGAGGTGCTCTATTGCTTTGGATAATTTAGAGATGTGAGGTTAATTTAATGTTGCTTGACTATTCATATCATTCAACATCAGAAAGCAATTTAGGGTATAGGGAGAATGTGGGACTGTATTTTGTACATAGAAAATTATGTAATAACAAACTTCTTAAGGGAAGAGATCTTAACTTGAAGGACTTAAGCTGTTCCAAGGGTTTTGTAAGAAACAAACCTTTTGAATCTTCATGTGTAGGCACCTGCGTGTGTGTGTGTGTGTGTAACTCCCACCCCATCACTGAAAACTTTTCTCTCAACTCCTTTATCTCACACATGAAGAGCTCTGTGGATAGGTCTAAACCATATTTGAATGTACTCCAATATTCAACTCTAAGAAAGTGTTCTAATACCAGCAGAGCCTTTGAGAAGGATGCTCTAATTCATCCTCTTTTTCTTTATGACGTCTCTCCAGAGGAAGCATTTGGGAAGGAGAACCATCCTTGGCAAAAGTAGGATTGTCAGAGCAGTGCAGCTTGCATCGAGGCTCTGGTCCTTCCTCTAATGACACCTGACTCCTATCTGGTTACGAGCATTCAAAGTCAAGGCTGAATTGTAGCCAAGAATGCCAGAGGGTTGGAGAATCCCCATCGAAGATACTTGCTAGGACCACGATACCTCAGTACTAATGTATTCAAACAGATATCAGACATGAACTGGCACCTCCTCCGCAGTGTGTCTTCATAGTCTTTCCCTGGTCTCCCTCTCTCCATGTTCGGGGTGCAGAGATTGAGGGCAAAGGTCTCTGTAGAAAATGTCTTTACTTTGTAACAAAAATACAAAGATCCCTTTCTGATATTTTTACTCAAGACTTGAGAAATGAAACTGATGCACATGTATCTGATTGGTAAGAATATGGAAAGAAAACTTAGATTTTATAATATACCTATAGTTGCAATATCATCCTGAAAATACAGTAACTATAACAAAGATTTCAAAAATCCCATTCAATAGATTCCCATTTGATCAAGATCAGAAAATTCACCTTAATTTTCAGGCACCTGAACCAAGAATTCATAATCTTAATTAAGCCAAGAATGTACACTGACTTGAGAACTTATTTGCAATTCAGATTAAATGCCACTGATCATTTTTTTTTCTCATTTCATGCAAGGCCTGCTTCAGTAAAACATGCTTATCTTCTTCTATATAATTAAAAAATATCTTGTGCAAGGAATGAAGTACGTCAAAGAATATTCAGACACACTTGCTAAACTAATTACATCCGGAGTTGTGCCAGCCTCCAATCTCCGTGATTAGATTGTGTCTCTCCATTTTCCTGAAATATCACAAAAACTAGTGTAAATTAGTATGCAGCCATTTTCAGATTAATGGCCACATGTAAAGCTCATCGGTTCCTGTTCAATTTTGCAAGGAATGTTGGTTTCTGTGACAGCAGCTACTGGATCCCCCCCAACAGAGAGGTGTGATCCAGGCTCTTTCTCAGGCGTTACAGGAAAACCCCACCATTCCATTGCACTCTCTCTGTCCCCAGCCCTGCTGAAGTTCATGACTGTGTTCCCTGGCACTTACATTATGTTTTGATTATTATGGACATTTTAAAAATTATTTTGTTTCTTAAGATTCCCAAGCACAAACGATCACACATTCTATTAAAACAAAACAAAGCATAGCATGTATAAGTATAAATTTTCAGAACATGCACATATAGATAAATAAACAAAAGTGTACGGAGTGTAGCTGTTTCTAAACAATATCATGCTGCTTAAATTCTAGGTGCAGGTGCTCAGCAATGATGTGAGCAATGTGTGGTCCTATGGGCTTTGATGGGTCGCAGCCACGCCACCGGAAGCCCAGCAATCCCAGGCGCAGCAGTGTGAGGACCTGAGTTTGTGTACTGTCCAGTACAAAAGTTAACTTGAGTTATTTTTCTAGATATATGGAGCTCCCCTGTACTTTCAGAAGATGAGAGAAAGTAACTGTGTCGAGTATCTACCTTAGTGTAAAGGGTGCTAGAGATAGCCACATAGGATATCATGTTTACTTCTAACAATGACCCCGGGATTAAAATTCTTATCCCCTTTTTTAGCAATGAGGAAGCTCAGTCACAAACCAGATAGCCGACTTTCCCAAGAACGTACTGCTGAGGCTAAGATTCAAACCCAGGTGTGGAACTCTTGAGTTTACTCCTTTTCCAATTTAACAGGTCACCAAAAGCCTTCTTATGTAGTTACATCTGGAGTGATATACACCTCCTCAAGGACATCCAGGGGCAAGTAAACGAGTGAAAGTAAAGGGTAGGAGGACCTGGGACATAAAACCTGTGACCATACACACCTGATTCCCAGAGCAAAAACAGTCAGGACCCCAGCCAAATAGCTGGGCCTCAGGTCTGGGCCACGGTCCCAACAGAAACAGGAAGGTCAAACAGGAAAACTAAAGCAGCAGTGCAGGTGTGCAGACTGTGCCTGTCAGGTGGACAGTTGGGGGAAGCTCTGCAGATAGCCAGGGCCTCCCAGACACACCAGCTCTCCAGCGACACACTGATTCCAGACCCCACGGACTGCCTGTGGACGTACGCCTATTATTGTATGATGTTTTGTGTGGATTATCTCAACGAAGCCTCACCACAGCCAGGAGGAAGCTTGACTGTTTGCCACAGCTTAGCATGGCCTGTGATGAAGTGGTAAACAGCCTGTACTCTGGAACCAAACTGCCTGAGTCTGACTTCTGGCTCTTATTAGCTCTGTCGCCCTCCAGCTGGGGAAATTTACTTACTCTCTCTGTGACCTAGTTTTTTAGTTTGTAAACTGGCAGTGATAACAATCTTTTTAGGTTGTTAAGAGTGTAAACAGTGCCTGGCTCAGGGTAATTGCTGGGCAAGTGTTTGATAAATAAAGGAGGAGACTGAGTAACTTGCATAAATTCATAAAAGTACATGGTGGAGCTGGGACTCGAGTCCAGACGGCACGAGCTTGTAGCCCATGTTATATAGAGTATACACAGATGGGTATAGTCAGAGGAGTATGATTCTGCAAACAAGGGACCTCAGGCATATCACCCATGAGAGGAAAGCAGATACCAACATAACCTAAGATTCCTTCTTGTTTCTCTCTGATCTCGTATTGGCTACCACCTCCATGGAAATCATGACGCATCTGAAAGTCCTTTCAGAACCTCCTTTACTGAAGACCTTTTCCAGTGTCAGCGGTACACTTGACATCTTTAACTTTGCATTACTGAATCCATCTGCATCTAAATTCAATAATAGTTAGCACTCTCTTCCTTCTGAGAAATCAACAATGGTAGACTCTGGACAGAGATTTTAGGTCAGAATATAAAATATCCCATTGAGTTTGTCTACACCGGTAATCCCCTCTCCATGGTAAGCAACATGCCTTACACTTACATCATGAAATGAGGTTTTCAAAGGGCCATTACATATTTTCTTCCCACAATTCCCTAAGTTAGCTATCTTAAAAGATAAAGATTGCTTTTGCTGTGAAGAAGGAATAGTTGTTTCGTGCATTTTTTAAAAAATTTGACGTGAAGTAAATAATAGCAATAAGTAGTTAGATCTGCTCAGTCTCTCCAATATATGAGAATGTAAACTTTTCTTAAAAAGTAAAAACCATTTTTACCTCGGCCAAATCAAGTCAGATTAGGTTGTATAAGATCTTTAGTCCCATGACTCCAGGTCCTTGGAAAGGGCCCTGATTTAGTCCATTGGAGTCACTTTTTCAGGCTTTCTTATGCATAGACACACATCTGGTGGGCAGAAACGCAGTCTGAATTTGGGAACAGTCATTTTGTAGTAAAGGCCACGTCCCGCAGTTCCAACTGAGAGCCAAATCTTTCACGTGTTACTTTCTGCAAAGCTGTAAGGACAGCATGAAGTGAAGGATCTGCAGGGGGGCGTAGGGGGGAATTTTCTTGAATCAGCTTTTATGTCTCACTGTTTCCCCACTAACTTGAGAAACTTAGAAGGGCCATGTTTAGTTTGTTTTTCAGCTCAGAAACACAAGAATTATACTATAGAGAAGTATAATAGGTGATATCAAGGAAATTAAGCACAGACTTTGAAGTCAGGCACCTTGGGTTTGAATATAATCTCAGCCACTAGTTAATTATGAGACTTTAGTCAAGTGACTTAAGCTCTCTGAGCTTTGGTTTCCTCCCCTGTAAAAGTACCACAAAAGTTAATGTAAAGATTAAATTGGCTAGAGCTAAGCACAAAGCATATAGTTAGTACTAAAAAAAAATAAGTACCTGTTACTATTCTTATGCTGTCTTCAGAGTTGTGGAGATTTAATATTAATTGATATGCCATGCGCAGTGTTAGTTCCCTTATATATATTATCTGTAATTTGTATAACACAGCCAGAAATCATGATTAATAGGTGTCTCTCATTACATTGTGTTAAATGGATTGAGGAAGAAAGAGTCTAGAGACATGGAGAACCATCAAGAAGCTATCATGCTGGTTCAGATGGGGAGTTCTCGTTAAGGTGGTCATAGTGAGATGGAAAAAGAAAAACTGAGCATTTGGCATCTGAAGGATAAATGTTGTAACTGATCGGCTGTGATGTCCAGGAATAGCAAGGACTTACATAATAACCATTTTCATCTAATCCCTCTGACTAAAATCTACTCATGATAGAGCACTGGTTTGGCAGAATATTCTAATGAAGAGGTAAGGCGGTGAAAAGACATATCCAAAAATGACATGCTGGGCAGCGTTTGTCTCCTTTGTTCAGCACCAGCAGGTAGTTCCTGAGCATCTACTAGATTTCAGATACAATGCTAGGCATTTGGTGCTAGGAGTACGTAATAAAACTTCAACTCAAAGATACACAGAGAAGTGATATCCATGCTTCTCTGGACTTTTTGGTTGTAAATAACAAAAAAACCCATCTCAAACTGGCTTTCAAAAAGGGCATTTATTGGTGGAATAATTGAAGAGTCTAGGGTTTTAGAAACAGATGGATCTTGGTGCTCAAATGATGTATGAAGAATCTTGGGTTTTCCTATATTTTGCTCTGCCTTCTTCTGCATTGGTTCCATTCTCAGGAAAAAAAAAAAGTTCTTTTTTCATGGGAACAAGATGGCCAGCAGAAGCTCCAGGCTGTCATCCTTACCAGTTAAGCAATCTCAGTGGGAAAAAAAATGCTTCAACTTCTCACAACTTCTCAATAGTCCTAGCAGATATTGCTAATGAAGATATTAGCCCAATTTGGATCATATTTCCCTTCGAGAACTAATTTCTATGGCCTGGGTTTGGCCCTAATGAGCCTTATGGACTAGAATAAAGGAAAATGGCTCCCAAAGGGATGATTGAAGTGTTACTACCAGAATCAGGGCAGAATGAATTGAGTGATCAAAAATTACAGATGTCAACTCTACTATCTAATTGATTCAAGCAAGGACATCTTTTGTTGCAAATAACAGAATCCATTTCAAATTGGGTTAAACCAAATGGAATTTGTTATAAGAATCTCCTGGAATCCAAGAGAAGGGAGTGCAATGGGATCTCATATGGAACGGAAATGAGGCAATGAAAGTTAATTGGTATTACAGCTGGCCCCTGCTATCTCTCTGTCATTCTATCTTTGTAGCCATGCATTAGACTTTGTTTTTCTCTGCACATCTTCTGTATTTTGGATATGCCTCACTCTTCAGTCAAATATCTTTATTTCTCAAATCATATGACTGTCCCACAATTCTAGAGTTTATATCTCCTTGTGTTCAACCACTCAGAAGAGACCAAGATTATCTTCTCTCACTCTCAATTCAAAATTTATGAAATAGAACCTTATTAATCAAACTTGGATCTAGTGACCACTCTGGTCCAACCAATTGTAGCATATATTGGCTTAAACCCACCCCTGCCTAAGAGGGTAGTTGGAAAACAGAGGTTATCATGATGTGGATAAAATACCACAAGCAGTCCACTACAACAACCCCACTAACTTTACTGAAAGAAGATATTGTTCTTGCTCTAAAACCCATCTTCATCCTCTGAACCTCAGTAAATATGTAAAGGTAACTGATACCCACATGACAAAACAAAAAATGGTGAGTCAGAGCCTCCAATAATGAAATCCAGGATCAAAATCAACACTGCATGTTTGGTGCCCTGGTCAGATATGTCAGGAGACTAGATAACAAGGGAAAAACTCAAACAACTACTTACTTAACTACTTACTTACTTACTGGTTAGCTGTAAGTTGTAGAGAAAAAAATTGATCCTTTCTGAAGAATATTTATTCTCTTGTAAAATTTCCAAATATATTGTCAGAGGTTAATGAAGCAGATGAATGAAACAGAGTCACTCCTCTCAAAGATTCACAGATGAGTTAGGGAGCCAGACAAGTAAACCAATGAGTGAAAAATAACTACGATAAGTGCTAAAAGGGGCATGCTCAGAATGCTACCAAAGTTCCAAGGAGAAAATATCCTGCTTCAAGGAGCATATGAGTTTGCTGGGGCCGCCATAACAAAACACCAGACTGGGGGCTTAAACAATGGAAATTTGTTTTCTCACTGTTCTAGAGGCTGGAAATCAAAGATCAAGGTGTCAATAGGTTTGGTTTTTTCTGCAGGTTCTCTCCTTGGTTTGCCAATGGCCGTCTCTTGCTGTGCCTTTCCTCTGTGTGTGCACCCTTCTTGTGTCTCTCTGTGTGCCCAAATTTCCTCTTCTTATAAGGACACCAGTCATATTCGATTAAGGCCCACCCTAAAGACCCCATTTGACCTGGATTACTTTACTAAAGTCCCCGTCTCCAAATATAGTCACATTCTGAGGTACTGGGGGTTAGGGTTTCAACATATGAATTTGGGCGAGGGGGACACAGCTCAGTCCATTACAAAGAGAAGGAGACTTTCCAGAGGAGTGATGCCTGACCTAGTCTTAAAAGATAAGACAGGAGAGGGTGTAACCCTACAGGAACAGAGGCATAAAAGCAACAGCGAGCATGACTTATCTATGGAATTTTAGGTAGTTTGGTATGGCTGAAACTTAGGATACATATGAGAGGTTGGAAACTGGTAAAAGACAAAGTTGGAGAGGTAATTAGGGATTGAATTATAAACGTTTTGTATTGGGGTGAGATAAACTGTGGTTAAAAAACATGTAATAGCTCAAACACAACAAAAGTATATTTTTCCCTCAAACGACAGTCCAGGGTGGATGTTACAGATCCACTAGGAGCTCTCTTTCCCACGGTGACTCATGGACCGGAGTCCTTTCATCTTACGGCTCTCATCTGTGTGCTCAAGGCTGGGTTGCTCTGTCCAGCACTTTCTCTTTAAGGTCTGAACCAGCAAGTGGCACACTTCACTCTTGCTGTGGTGCCTTTGTTGAGAACTAATCCTATCACCTCTTCTGCTTTCTGGGTTATGGAGGTGATAATATCTTAAGGGGGTTGGCTGGATAAGTCCTTCATGGATAGGATTCTATTATGGAAAGCTTTTTGTACATAGGTGCTGTATCCCCCAGTCTTGTAAGTTATACTAAGGAATTTAGGTTTTTATACTGAGAAATAGAGCATGAATTTGGGGCTTGTTAAGCAGGAATAACATGATTAAATTTTAATTTTAAAATGTAATGCTGATAGCATCATAAAGAAAGGAATTGTGGGGTAATATTAGAAGAAAGGATATAATATTAAGGAGGCTGTTTTGGTAATTCTGGTAAGTAGTTCTGAATTAAGGCAGTGTTGGTAGGAGTGGAGAACATGGAAGAGATTCCAGTGATATTTCAGAAATAGACTCATCATAATCCCTGATTGATTTCTTGTGAGGAAAGAGGAAGAGGAAAATTCTAGGTATCTCATGATTTCTGGCTTGAGTGAATGGTGAGATCTCGGTAACATTAAATAAGTAGGAACAGGTTGGGAAGGGCTCAGTGTGAAACATATTGAGTTTAAGACTTCTGTGGGATATCCAAATGGCAGTATCCAGTGAGTTGTATATATCAATTAATTTTCAGGAGAGACTATGAGGCTTAAAAATCGATTTTATAGTTATTACAATAATGGTAAGAGGTTTTTGAAATCACACGTGGATGAAGTCATCCATAGCAATCATAGATTTCTGTAATGACATAAGAATGTTGATTTCCAATTTCTATTTTAATCCAAACGAAGAGTTATAAGTAAAAAGGAAGAGTTTAAATAATGTCAAATTATGAATACAGTGAGTTAGCTATTTCAGAAGTATTTAATGGCAAAAAGAAAACAAAAAATTCCTGCCAAATATCATAAATTCAAATATTATAAGAAGATAGTCATCATAAGACAGAAAATTGTTACAAGTAAGAAGGGTTTTATGAACTTGACAAATCTTTATGCATGAGTATTGCCATTACTGTGTACAGTCAATGAAATACACATTTACTTAATAACCCTATGCTATTGCAGGTATCTATCAAGTATGTTGACAAAACAAGAGGTGGCCAATTTTATTCTTCTATTTGTCTTCCTGGCAAATAACCAGCTCCTTTCTGGAAACTCTGAGCCATTTATACTTATATTTTCATTAACTTTTTCATTTAAGGACAGGCCCAAGGTAATTATTACTAGATTAAAGATGATCATGTGACCATGGAGTTAGTTAGAAACGTAAATCAAAGATCCCAATGAAAGATCCTATTAGGTGACGGTTAAAAAATGCCAAATAAACAACTAAATAATATCCAGATGTCAGAAAGTGCTTGAAATTTCTGTATATGAGGCTACTAAATTCAAGAAATGAAAATTTCAAATGTTTTAAAATATGACACCATTATGGAGTACTTCTCCAAACACTGATATTTCTTTTCAGTTAGGACCATTGTGGAAAACTTTGTAAATCATCATCATAATTTTGGTAAGGGTCACTTGCTAATTTTATTTGAGTTAATTGTGCAGAAAACTCAGCGATTTGATTTTTGCTATGTCTAATCTGGTGTTAGGCTCACGTGTGATGTGTGGGCACTGAGTCTATTTGATGTGTTAGATTTACATCCTCTTCTGAGTTCTGATGTCTATTTTTATTTCCATATCCAAAGTGTTTTAAAGAAGTCTTTTGCTAAAATGCACTATGATCCTCCCCCCTTTTTTTAAAAAATGAGAAGTATAAGTAGAATTTCAAAAAAATATTGGTAATCCAGATTTCAGAGTCTCCTAATTACAGAATTTGAGTTCGGTTCTAAATTGTCATCTTTCATTTCAAAGCTAAAGGCCGATACCTAGAATCAGAGATAACGCTTACACAACTTGGTGGGAATGAAATTAGAGAACGAACTTCCTATTTCTTGGAATGATATAAAAGTGAAATATACTTAAAAGCAAAACTATCCAATTGCTTTAAATTACGAATAAATATAATAAACAATGACTATCTTTTATGTTTTTAAAGGTGCCCTTCACTTTCATGTTTTATATTCAGTTAACTGAAGAAAATAATAGAGAAGCATCATGGATTTCTTTAGTGGACATAGATAGTCACTAAGCTATCTAAAAAGGTTTCTTTGGGGGTGGTGACCAATTTCAAATTGGACTGAAGACACCTAAAAGGCAGTCTCAGGGACATTTACATTTGCAGGATCCTCTTTACCTAACTATTCCTTTTGATGCTCTGCAGAGATTTAACTGATTCCCTTTGCATAGCGTAGTATTTGTGGATTATATGGCTTAATTCACAGCCACATGCCCACGACTCCCAAGTCTCTCTCCTGTGCTGATCTCCCACCTGCATATGCAATGGCTGGCTGGATATCACATTCAACTTGACCCCTCTCATACTTGCTTCTCAAAGCCTGCTCCTTCTCCAAGGCTCCCACGCCCTGGCCACCAACCCCAGAATCAACCTGGATGATCTCCTGTCCCTCCTGTTGTTATAGTCCCATATATACCAATTCCGCCTCTTTAATGTACTCAAATCTGTCCATTTGTCTCTTTCCTCGTTGTAGCTAAAGTACTTCAAGTGCCTTTATCTTATGGCTTGCTCTACTGCCTTCTTCTTGCCCCAGCCGTGTTTTCTGCATGCTACCCTCAGCTTTCCCACCCAAATCTATTCACTGTGCAACCAAAATGGCCTCTCCTCCACATCAGTTATCCATACTGCAGCCAGAGAGGTATTTCTAAAATAAAAATATACCCTTGGCACTCTGTTGATTAGAAAAGTTTTAAGAGTTTCTCATTTCTCCCAAAATAAACTCCAAACTTATTAGCACAACATATATGGCCCTTTATGCCTCTGTCCTATTCTTTGCTTAGTTCCTTAATGTACCAAGCCTCTCTATAGCATCTTGGACTTTGTTGAGGATTGTCCCACCTCAAACTCTAATTCACCCCTCTCCTCCACATTGCTTTATCTCACACTCTCTTTCAGGACTTAGTTTTGATTTTACTTCCCTGGTGAATCTTTTCCTGACCAACTCAAGCTGGATTTTTACATTCTTTCCGTGTATTCCCTCAGCACCCTATTCTTACCTCATCTCACTCATCACATCAAATTTCAATAACCGGTTTATTTATCTCGCCTTATTCTTACATTGCAAGCTCCTTGAAGTCCTTCCTTGAGGGCAGGGACTATTCTTTATTTACCCATGTATCCCTAGTGTCTAGCACAGGCCTGAAATAAAGTAGGCACTCAGTTAATATTGGTTGATTGAAGGAATGGATACCAATTAGATTGTCCTTACACAGAGGTGACAGATGTTTAAATTTGATCATTGCCCACCAACATCATCTTATCTCAGAAAGGATTCCTTTTCAGTTTGTATCCTAAAATTTTGCTATTATAGAAGCTTCATTTTGGTAAACATAAATAAATAGATTAACAAACAGACAAACAAGTAGATAAATATATCCACTTCTGGTAGGAGGTGAGGAAGCACACACATACTTCTGGAAGAAGATGAGAAAACTGGTTTAATTTTTTAAACCATTTATTTAAAATTGATATGAAGGAATAAACATCTGGCTTTCTTAAAAACCCAGTTTCTTCCAATCCCTTCCAATCCCACTTCCTTCCAATCCAAGTTACCACCTCTAAATGAATTAGGAATAAATGGACTTTAAATAGAGCTCAGAGATATTAAATTAGACTTCAGTGAAGGGAGACATAAGCCTCAAAGTATTTGTTTTTTATTGCTGTGTAACAAGTTACCATAAATTTACAAACTTCAAGCAACACCTATTTGGCAACTCACATTTCTGTATGTTGGGAGTTCAGGACGATGTGGCTGAGTTCTTTGCTCAGGGTCTCACAAGGCTGAAGTCAAAATATCAGTTGACTGCATTCTCGTCTGGAGGTCAAGGTCCTTTCCCAAACTTGTTTCTGTTATTGCCAGAACTCAGTTCCTCGTGATTAGAATACTGAACTTCTTAATCTCAAATTCGCATGCCTGATGCGCAGTAAGCCAAATACTGAGACATCAGTGTTTGGCAACGGAGAAAGGTTTTATTCGAATTGACCAAAATGAGAAGGTGGAGAGCATGAGTTCGCTCAAATCTGCCTTAACAAGAGCAGAAAACAGGCATTTTTATAGAGCTGGGGGGATTGCAGGGGGAGATTCAGAGAAACAAAAGGATCCCTCCCTGCAAGCCCCCGGGCGATCTGACATCTGGGCGTCAACAGCAGCTGGGGGTGACCATCTGGTGATTGCAACCTCCCCAAAGGCATTCTTTTTCTTCTGCAAAACAAGCTCACAAATCCCTTAAGACTCCTGAGTCACCCCTCAAGATAAACAAAACAGCAAATTGACAAGATTCATTTATGTCTGTGCTGAGAACAAAGTCAAAAGGCAATCGTGTTCTTATTGACTGACTGCAGTAACCCTCAGGTACCTGGCCTCAATTATAGGACTGAGGTCCTGTTTCTTTGCTGGCTTTCAGCTGGGGCCTCCCTCAGCTCCTTAAGGCCCCCGGAATTCCTTCTCAAATGACTCCCTTCATCTTCAAACCTGCTGCAGCACATTGAATCCTTCTCACACTTCAAATCTCTCTGACTTCTGCCACCAGTTATAGAAAGTTCTCTGTTTGTAAGGGCTAATGTTATTAGATGTGGCCCACCTGGATTACCTCCCCATCTTATGATCAACTGTGCCATGTAGCAACATAATCATGGATCTCATCATATTCACAGGGGATTTGGGCAGGACATCTTTGAAGGGGGAGAATTTTAGAAATTCTGCCTACCACATTCCATATCTTAGAGTAGGTGGCCTAGTGATGATTTATGTGAAATAAACTTAACAGGCATGTGAAAAAGCATAGAGATTGCAAATTCTTGGCCACCCACCTTTGGGCAAAGACATGGTGGTCTTCTGTTGGGTTGAGAATATAAGTCATTTTTCTTATTTTTCATAGCAGAATGCCAACTCCCAAATGACTGAATCTATGTGTTTTGATAAATTTCTTAATCAACATCTTTGAAAGTATACATTTCAGGAAGTCTCCAGAAAGCTCAATGTTGGTCTGACTGTTACTTCCTAGTTGCAGAAAAGAATCTTATCACGACTAATAATCCAAAGAGACAGGTGAAATGTTATGTTAACACTAACAACATTTCCAAAACTCATCTTTCCTAGGCCGCAGTCCCATTATAAGCATCTCTTCATCTATCAAAGAAGGGTGGCCAAGAAGCCTTGATCAGGAATTTGAGTTGAATAATGGAAGATCTCAGTGGTGTCCATGAACCTATGGGAGGGAAATACTCTTCTGAAAATTGTTGATGTAACTTTCAACCCAATAGAGTGTTTACTAGTGTGGAAGAGGGGGAAAGGGTAGAAGAGAAGAGGCTGATGAATCCTCGTTGAGAGGGGTGTCCACAATATGCAGCAGGCCTGGGAAACCTTCTTGATGGAAGTTAGTGCCAGGGAAGTTTCGTCTTCTGAAAAATAGCTTTGCTTTTTATTATCAAATACAGGAGCTATGTAATCATTCATGTTTCTGTTTTGCCTTCATTGCCAAAATCTCAGAACGAATAGGTGCGCATCTCATCTCCTCCCTGGTTCCTGGGAGATTTTCCTCCTCTTTTCTATACCTGGTTGTTAATATCTTGTATTCTTTATTTTAGCTATCTGTATACACGGCATATATGTTTTCATATAAACTATTTAAAAGTCTTTGTGGAAGTAGGTGAGTATGGTTTGCAAATATATAGAATGTGGCATGTTAGAATATGCAGCAGGAATGTGCAAAATGGGGAATTTGATATCTTAGGTGAAACCAATAGACAGATATACACAAAAATAGGGGGGAGCCAGGAGGACGAAAGCGGTAATAGGGCACAGGTGTACAGTGATGGATGGCAATTAGACTGGGCGGTAAACACGGTGTAGTCGTCACGGAAGTCGACATATAATGATGTATGCCTGAAATTTATATAATGTTGTAAACCAATGTTCCTTCAATAAAAAAAAATAAAGAGAGCCAGAAAAAGATAATGGAAACACCTAGGAAAACCCACTAGTGGGATAGGGTTAGGAGAAAAGAAATCTATTTTTAGAGAAGATGGAAATACTGCTTAATTTAGTAACCCAAATAAGCATTTAAACTTAAGAGACTATGTTCACTTTAACACTACCCTAGGCTCACAGCTCCTCACTGTTTTTGGTGGGTGGCACACGTATTCACAGACATCTTTGAGAATATTGATGAAATTTATGACTTCTCTTCTTACAAAAATTCAAACACAAACATGCACACCAAATAACTTCAAAGGGTCTCAAATCTCCTAATGTTCATACCTGGATCCTCTCTAAGGAACTCTAATATATTAAAGAACCTTCTCTATAGAAATATATTCTGATTTATAAAAATAAAGTTTAACAATTTGTAATATAAAAAAATACATGTTTACTTTACAATATAGTATTCAGAAGGGAATATTCTTTGAAAATTTCATTGCTATGCCTTCTCTATCTAAGTTGAGTGGTCCACTAACTCATGTTAGCAGGAACCATGAGTACAGATGCAAAGATTTGGAGGAATTACTAAGTTTTCCCTTGAATTAGCTTTTTTACACTACTATATTAGGTTGCATAGCTATTAGCAAGTTAACAGCTGTCTTAGTATTTTCTAGTTGAGACAAACTCCACACAGGTTAAGATACCACAGGCATGCTTTGCTAGTAAGGAGAATGGGTACAGGTTAAAGTTCGGTCAGGGCAATAGACGAGGAAGGTGGGCTGCAATACGAAACCAAAGAGAGGGAGGAACATGAGAGATGAAAAGAAAGGATAAGGGAACCAAGGGCTTAGAGTAAGACTTTCTGAACAAAACGGCGGTGGACACCAAAGGCAGCCTGCCTTCAGATCTGGGATCCAGGCTGGCTCTTGATCCTAGTATGCAACCCTGACTTGTTAATGCGAATGGGAAAGGCTTTGAAGATGAGAGAAAGAGAGATGGTTAGTGAAATCTCAGGGTCAATGGCCAACTTACTGCAGCTTTGTTTCTCCCTGGCTCTAAATCAGCTCCTAGGAAATACCCCTCCTCCACAGATTTTCCCCAAATCTCACTTCTGCTGAGTAGCAAGTGACTCTGGGCTGGTTGCTAAATCTCATTTTTTTCATATGGAAAAATCATTGCCAGGAATGAAACATGTAACATAAGGAAATTGCCTGAAACAGTAAGTAGAATATACTAGGTTAGTGATCAATTAATTTAGTTTTTTACCTTGTATCAAATAATGCGACCCTAGAAAATGGCTGAAAGGAGTAAGCAAGTGGAGAATCCAAGTTAGGAAGTTTGAGAAAATGGAAGCGGAAAAGAAAAAGGAAAGGCTTCCTCTGGTTCTTTTCTGTGCCAGCATCTGGGAAAACAACAGCAGTGTCTCCCTAAGAACCAAGAACAGAAAAATGTGCAAGGATGTGTAGAAGGTAACTCTCACAAAAGAAGGAGTTGTTGTTTGTTTTATCTTCAGGCTTTTGATGTGCATTTGAAAGTGTCTGGAAGTAAAGCAGGGCCTGTGCTTTCTATTCTCTGATGACCTAGTCTGAGATTATCTGCGATATAATGGCACAAATAGCACTAAACCTATGAGCAATAAATGACTTAGGGTATGGACCTTACACACAGCACCTTTATTAGTTGTGCTCTGTGGTTTAAGAAATCTACTGTGGGCCTGACCCCGGGGCCGAGCGGTTGAGTTCTCACACTCCGCTTCGGCAGCCCAGGGTTTCCCTGGTTTGGATCCTGGGCGCGGATGTGGCACCACTCGTCGGGCCATGCTGAGGCGGTATCCCAAATGCCACAACTAGAACGACCCACAACTAAAAAATATACAACTATGTACTGGGGGGTTTTGGGGAGAAAAAGGAAAAAAAAAATCTAAAGAAAAAAAGAAATCTACTCTGCTGAGAGAAGATACATGTTACATTATAAGTGCTAACTTAAGTTGTTAGATTAGGAACATTAAAATATATTTCACCCAAATAAGTGATGTTCATTAAATAATTTATTAAGAACCGTTACATGATCTATCGGAAACACTGAGTTATAGGCATCCTTGGTGACAGTAAATGAAAACTGCATCAGCTTGTACCAAGTCCAGCCCTGAAATTTCAACTGCCGCAAGTGATTTTCACCCCACTGTCCCTCCTGGCCCTAACTGCCCGCGTTCATAATCATAACATTCCTCGATCTTCCCCTGGGATAGAGTGCAGTCTCCCATCTTAATTTTCTTATGTTTCTAAATGACACCCTCTTCGTTTTGGGCCAAAGGAGCCCTATTAAATGTGCAAAATGGGAAAAATATATCTTGGGCAGGTGCTTTTTTTTCTATTTCCCTTCCCCTCCTACTGAAACATTGCTTCCAGACAGCTGTCAATTTCCTCCTTTCCTAAATTTTAACGGATATAGTAATTATTCTCCCAGAGGACTAATGAGAGAAAAACCAAAAGAATGACCCTGTAGTGGCGTAATTTTAAGGACTATGCTAAGCATAAAGTATGGATATTTGAACAGTGGGGTCTTTCCTGACACTTTTCAAATAATTCCGTTCTCGCTACAAGCCAACAAGTCTTTACAGTGAAGAACACCCAAAAGCAGTCTAAACAACCTCTGTTTTCTTTCATTACATTGTTCTCAGCTCCAATTTCCCCAAATCCTGTTTTATGTCTGTTGCTATGCAATTGAAGAACCTACAAAGGCTCTTTCATTTTGCAGTCGTTGCAATTTAAACTTTCTGCCAGATCCTCAATCGGGTCTTACATTCACAGTCAATTTTTCCTCCACTATATGCATTATCCAGACTCTAGAGGTTTTGAATTCTGGAATTATGCTACAGAATAAAATTTCTCGTGTAGCAATACCATCTTGGGTTGGTATTCTATATTTATTAAAGTTTTTGATTAAGTAATGAATTAATACATGAAAAGGTTAATGAATGAAATATTGCTGGCCTGTTCTCTAGACTCCATTACTTGAACTCCAACATCTACCCCTTGCCTATGCTGTTCCTTGCACCTGAAATGCGTACTTCCTTCTATATCAGGGGTTATAGTCTGTACTAGAATCACCTGGAGCACTTGTCAAAACCTAGATTGCTTGGTTTCACCCCAGAGTTCCAGGGTGGGGCCCAAGAATTTGTACTTCTAAACAAATTCCCAAGAGATGTGAATGACGCTGGCCTGGGGACCAGATTTTGAGAACACATCTAGAGCTCAGGTACCTTCTGAGACATACTTTGTCTCTGTTTTGTTTTATTTTTGGTGACGTCCCCTCATGTGATTTAAGTCCATCTACTATTTATGTCTTTTTGTTCAGTTTTCTGTACTCCTAGAAACTCATTACACATTGGGCTGTTTTCCAAAAACTAGATGCTTTCACATCCTAACCCCAACCATGCTGAACTCCTCACTTCTTGAAAAGACCGTGTGTCTTTATGACTTCTCATAATTCCCTTTTCGTAGCTCACCTTCCATGCCTTTCAACCAGGTAAACTCTAAGACTTAGTTCTACTGCTCCCTCTTCTGTAGAGTCTTCTGTGAATTTCTTGGTGGTTCCCACCCTCTGCCCCATCTCTTTGCTCCCACACATCACTGAACTTACCAATACCATTGAAAGTATCTGAGATGTATATTCTGAACTCTAACAGGCTGGAAGCAGGTCATATTTATATTGGTAACCCTAAGACAAACACAATACCTCACTAAAAGTATTTTTGAAAGAGTCCCAATTCTTTGTAAAAGAATGTGTTATGTAAAAGCAAACACAAACAATAAAACCAAAACAGAACAACGAACCTGCTGTAGACAGAACTTCCATACTGACTTGTCATGTAAAATCAATTCGACCAAAATGCCCTCCTATTAAGGCTAAATTCCACATTCTGTTAATAATTTAGGCTAAAAGCATGTCAAATAACAGAATGATATATTTATTGTTGTTTCTGTTTAAAATAAGAGCTGAGCAGAAAGAGTAGGGAAAAAGAAACGAGAAATATCTCTTCTTAGTCTCAATTTGACTACCTAGATGAAAACTAGAGAAAGAAATGAAGGAATATCTAGATTTGCTTTCCATTATAAATTCAAGAAAAAAATAACTCTAACATCATCCACAGTGATAAATTTCTGAAATTAGCCCCCATGACCTCTTCTTAACTATTTCTGCCTTTAATGTGCTTCCCCCAAAGATTTGATTCTTTTCCTCAAATCCCCTAGATGCTTTCTTACATCTGACTTTAGGATCAAGCCATCTTGGTACAGACATAGTCTCACCCTTTATCTTTGGTTTAAAATATAAACCACCTGTAACCTCAATGATACTTTGTACAAAATGGTTATGTTTAGATTTGGTGATCAAAACGTATCTTAAGAGCCAAGAAGAGAAAGTTCAGAGCAGCTAGGTCAGAGGTCAATTAGAGGAAGTAATCATTCTGACAGTTGACATTATGACTTGTAATAGGCTTGACCAACTGTTTCTTGTGGAAGTTTTATTGTTTCTGTTGTTATGGCTGCTTCTGTCAGCAAAGGAGATCTGGAGAGTGTTTTAGCAAGCACACTTTTCATAATTCAAATGATAAATTATCTTATATAACTATCACACCTATTTATATCTTCACATTGATCTAGGCAAATCTTCTGGAAAGTAATATTGCATGTACTTCCTGTATTCACATATCTATGGAGACATCTAACTTTCTTAGAGTTGATCGATGAGCATTTTTCACAGTTCAATAGTTTTAAAGCCATGCTGGTGATGGGCACACCACTTTTGCTAATGTGGAAACTAGCGGGGAGAGACTGAGTGTCCTGAGTGCAGAGAGAGTTAACGTGAAGCTACAGAGTCAAAGGATGTAGAAGATTTCACGAAGTTCAGCTTTGCAAACAAGTTTCCTCAGAAGGAGTTGCATTCCTGAAGTGGAGCCAGTCACTTTGAGATATGTGTTTTATTTATGGTGCAACATCTTCACAGTGATGTGCATTACTCACTGTATGCTCAGAGACACATGACTCTAAAAGAAGAAAAGGAACACAATTCCAAAGGTCAATTTTGTTGGTTAACTTTGGCAAAAGTCTTGGCTGAAGTTGTTGGTTGAGACCACTTTGCCTTGTGGATAGGTCAGTGTGTGGTCTAATGTGTCCCCCCTTCCAGATAATTAAGAATGAACTTTTCTAATTTTTATCTGTTCTTCTGATGAATTAGGGTAATAAAATTCTGTTCTTAAGTCACAGAGAAATGTGTGGGTCCTGAAAGAAAGTCAATAAAGACTTTTTTCCCTGACACAATAAGGCCCTGAAAGAAAGTTAATAAAGATTTCTTTCCACCTGACTTTCAATCAGAATTGAATTACATCCTGTGAGAAGGCAGTAGACCTGTATAATGATGGGTAAATTGATGAACATTTCTGAGCCTCAGTTTTCTCCTCTGTAACAAGGGGATAATGATCCTTGGTATACAGGGTTGTCAAGAGAATTACATGAGAATATATATGAAGAGATTAGCGCAAGGCTGGCATGTCAACATTTTCAATAAATCGAGCTATTAGTATCATTGTGAGAACACTGAGATCTTTGAAGATTTTGTTCTCAGTAACTAGAGCCATCCTGTTCTTCCATGTGGCTGTTGATTTCAGCGCTTAGAGCATACTTTAACTTCTCAGTCAACTACCATGAAAAAGACTGCCTCACCTATTTCCAACTGTTTGCAGTGTTGTCACCATTTTGGGGGATATGGCAGTGAATCAAAAAGTTAATGCTTCTCTAACTTTTGAGCTAAAAAACTGCCATTATCCCTTCTGAAGTCATTATTTCCTAGGATACCTAAGCACTAGAAGGAAAAGTACATAGTGAGTCTAGCTATTAAAACCGAGTGATGGGGGGCTGGCCCGGTGGTGCAGCAGTTAAGTTCACATGTTCCGCTTTGGCAGCCTGGGGTTTGCTGGTTTGCATCCTGGGTGCAGACATGGCACCACTTGGCAAGCCATGCTGTGGCAAGCGTTCCACATACAAAATAGAGGAAGATGGGCACGGATGTTAGCTCAGGGCCAGTCTTCCTCAGCCAAAAGAGGAGGATTGGCAGCAGTTAGCTCAGGGCTACTCTTCCTCAAAAAAAAAATAAATAAATAAATAAAACTGGGTGGTTGTAGCTGTCCTCTCTCCCAACACTTGCTCAAGGGCCAGATTGTTGCCAGCACATGAAAAGGGTCTTTACTCCTCAAGTTGTCATTCTCTCCTTTCATGTTCCCAGCGCCTGTTCATTTGGCATCTGCTATGTGCTGGGCCCAGGCAAATAAAAATGAATCTGAGATCTTCTCTGCCCTGCGAAAAACATTTCATTGTTTAATGATGTGTATTTGGGGGCAATACTGCAAACATAAATTTATCGTATCAAACATCGAGGAGAGCCTTTTTTCAAAGCACAGTACTACGTGGGGAAAAGATAATAGGAGAAGGCATGATCCTCTTCTGCCAGGCTAGATGCAATCAAAATTCAGGAAAGTTAGTGGTAGCAGCCACAAGCAAGAAATAAAGTGTTATGAGAATTCAGAATTTATTCCTAATCTTAGATGAATCTGCAAGACTTCACCGAGGCAAAGGAAACCGATATGGGTCTTGAAGGATGAGAATAAGTTCACTCACTCATCCAGCCAGCATTTATCAAACCATTTCTAAGTACCCGGCACTATGGCAAGTATCTGAGATAAAAGAGGATATAGCTCTGCCCTTCAGGAGCTCATGGTCTAGTTCTGGAAAGACAGACGTGTAAGCAAATAATTATAATATAATAGATTTATAATATTAAAATATAATTAATATATTTGTTATACTGACATGATATGATGCTGACATGGTCTGATCTGATATATGATATAGTATATTATAACATAACATAATATAGTATAATATAGTTATTGAGGGTGGCCCTGATTCTACCTTAGCCTACAATCATGTGTATGTATGTGTGTGTGTGTGTGTGTGTGTGTGTGTGTGTGTGTATAGAAGGGGAACTTGGAAAGTCTTCCCAGAGAAGATATTAGAGCTAAGTCTTGAAGAAGAGTAGGACTTCAGCAAGTTGCCCTGGGATTGGGGCCACAGGAGCATTCTAGGTGAAGGAGGAAGGAAACCAACTTTCCTTAGGGAACTGCAAAGAAAGTGATTGTCTGGAGAATAATGTAAGGAGATGGGGAGTGAGATCTGGGAATGGGCACGAGAGTATGAATCACAATTTAGATGTGAAGGAGAAGAAGCTAAAATTCAGATGAAGGCCAGATCATGAAAGGCTGTGTACTAAGCCGCAGGGAGGCACTGAGGCGGCTGCAGTGAACTCAGTGGCTGAGCCTGCCATGGGTGAGCACGGGTCAACGTGCTGTAGTCTGGTCCATCTGTGCCCCAACCTCAGCCATGCCTCATTCCCACTTCCAGCCAGCTATGCTGCAAATAGATGCCCTCAATTTCAGGAGCCGTGAAGCCAAAATCTATTGGTATTGTTTGAAATACTTTGGGAACATAACACTTCACCTCGTTCAGAAATGTTAGCTTCATCTTGAATATAAATGTTGTAATTTAGGTATGAAAATCAAGAGACATACAACAGGGCTGTATAGGTGGAAGCATTTTTTAAACTGATAAGAGATTTTTAAATTTTTGAGTAATATTCAGGAATAGTTTTCTCGACCTTGAGTTGCTTAGAATGTTAACTTCATCCATTCTTGGAACATTGGCATATTTGCCTCTATTTCATTTACTTGTTTAATTTACTAATGTCCTCTACTGGCAGAAGTATTATTGCAAATACTTTTGATTTTTCCCTTTCTACTGGAGTTTTTGAAAACCAAATAAAGAATTGGAGATAAAACTGAAAGTTGAAAGTTTTGTTTATTTCTCCACCGAGTTACCGGTAACCTAGGGAGCAGAGCGATGACAGCCCTTCCTGGTGAACTTCTGCGAGTTTGGTAAAGGATTATCTTTCCGCCTGCTTTCCAGGTCACCACTCTGACAGAAACACTGCTCAGGGAAACCAGTGTACGGTGAGAGCAATGTCATTTCGTCCAGAGTGATGAGTGTCACAAAGTATTTGATTAACTGGGAGGCCAAAGACAATTTAATTATTTGGTCAATATTGTATTAGGTTTTTCAGTCATTGCCCATTTTATTTTTAATTACTTTATTTTCCTATTCTCCCTGTCTACTCATCCAATGTCTTACGTACTTAAACTGTACATACTTAATGTACTTAAACTGTAAGATCAACTGTGAAGCTAGCCCAAAGATTAAATAATAGTTTATCAGAAACTTGTACTTAGCCTCATTCTGAGACATGTTGTTTGCAGTAAAAAAAGTCTTCAGAAAAAGAATCACTAATTAGACTTTTTTTAATCTTGCCAAATTTCTTTCAAATTGCTTCTTTTTTTTTTTAGGGGAGGAAGATTGGCTCTGAGCTAACAACTGTTAACCTGTTGTCAATCTTCCTTTTTTTTTTCTCCCCAAAGCCCCAGTACATAGTTGTAAGTCCTTCTAGTTCTTCTATGTGGGATGCCACCTCAGCATGCTTTGATGAGTGGTGTGTAGGTCTGAGCCCAGGATCTGAACTGGTGAACCCTGGGCCACTGAAGCAGAGCACACGAACTTAACCACTGTGCCACCGGCCTCCTCGAATTACTTTTTTATAAACCCACATCGAGACATGACAGCAGGATGGTGGACAAGAACTTCACAGGTTTTACAGTTTGAAGGAAAATGGGGGAAATGCCTCTGAGAGTGGATTTCATGAAAAGGACAGAATCGAAGCACAGATGTGTCTATTAGTCTTTATTGTTACTTTATTTCGTAATTTTGGATTAGTCATTAAAAATGCCAAAGGGGTCACATATTTTCTACAACAGAACAGAGTATTGTGTACAAGGTCCTGGTTTGCAGCTTTCCTGAGGAATGGAGCTCTGCAAACCTGTGGTCTGGGGACTTTCTCAGCTCAAGGCAACTAGCAGGAATTTTGCTTAAATCAGATCTTAGAATTGAACTCCCTAGTTCTTAGGTTGTCAATGTGTGTTAAAAAAAATACAGTATCTGTAAATTCCTAGGATGAAATAACAGGCCAATGAAGCAACATAAATTTCTGAATTTTCTACTGAGTAGCTGTTTTTTAATTATAATTAATATTAGTGCATTCTAGTGGTAGCAAGCCAAACAATACAGAAGCATAAGAAGAAAATGTTATAGTTTCTCCTGCTTCCAATCCCTTCCTTCCTTAGAACAACAGGTATCTTGTATACATCCCTCTGTATCTTTTAAAACATGTCCTAGTACATTAGTCATCAGAGTTAGATATTCTTAACATGGCCATCATGATCCATAATGTAAAATTTCTATATAGTGCAGGGGTTTTCAATCACTTTTACAGCAGAACATTTTCTTTTCCCAAATTAAATCTTTCATGAAAATTATGGTACTTCCATGCTTAAAGGCTAGTCTCAGCTTAAATGTCACTTTCCCTGGGAAGTCATTTTTATTATGTGAACTGGATTTATAATTAATTCCTGAGGGATTGTTTTGGCTTTAATGCTGTAAGTTCCTAGAGGTGCAGAGAGTTACTATAATTCTATTTCAACAGTATTTAGCCCAAAGCCTGTGACATAATAAGGACTATCTGTGGTTTCTATTATGTAAAGATGGATAGATAGATAGATAGAGATAGACAGATCATGATGAATGAGTTCCTTCATTATTAACAGAAAACATTCTTAAGCACTATAAGAGCAGAGCCTTTACACAGTGCCTAGTAGATAAAAGTTGCCCAGAATTTGTGGAATGAAGAATAATGTCCCTCTAAACACTCCAAGTAGCTGTAGCGTTGTCTGGGGCACAATTTGAAAATCACTAGGTTAGCGGATAGGGCACCCACAAAGGAGGTAGGATATCTGCATTACAGGTTTGAGGTTTGTATAGCCTCTGCGCTTCGGTTATGATTTCCATTTCACTTGACTTACCTGGGGGCACTGACATCATTGGCCACGTGGCTTTCCCATTCTCTCCTGGTTCTCTGCTACAGCCCTGAGAGTCTCTCCTCACTCTCCTTCATGGAGGATGACCTCGAGGAATCCAGTATAGCTCTATTCACCTTTCCATTGGACGTGCTCTTTTTTGAACAACCTTATCTACTTTGTGGTTTTAGTTAGTGGTGTGTTAGTGACATGTGGGTCCTTATTTCCAGAGCCCGTTATTCTCCTGAGCTCCAGAAGGTATTTCTAACTGCTGCCGGACAACCTCACTTTTATGTTTTCCAGATGCTTTATACTCTCAGATATATAACACTATCCTATCGTCTTCCATAATTGTGCTTCTTTTACTGTATTCTCTATCTTGGTTAATGGCATTGGTTGTTCAATCTAGGAAACTTAATCTTAAATGATTGTCATCTCCTTTACGTATCGGCAATTCCTGTTACTTTTACCTCTTAAATAGATCTCAAGCCCACTCCATATAATTTGTTCCCAAAGCCTCTGTGTTGGGTCAGAACCTCAAGGTCTCTCCCACATGGATTGTCTATCCTCTACAATGTTGATAAAATATTATCTTCTTAAAGCAGGAATATGAGCATTTCATTCCTCTACTTGAAAATATCAGTGACTCCCATTGCCTGATTCCTTGTAGCCCCAGCGAGACGTTTAGGTTCAGGAAGGAAATATTTGGGCATCTTTTCTGTTCATTTTTTTTTTCTTACGCAACATTTGATATTTACTAAAGAATGTGACATATATATAAGTTATAGAATATATTAATAAAAAGAATGCCTGGAACTCACTACGGACTTGGCCCAGAACATCGCCAGAGCTGTCTCACCTACCTTCGTTTTCACCTCTCCCCTCCCCCTGCTTCCACTGACCCATCCCCACCCAAGCTGAATTTTATTTTTTATAATTTCCTTAATTTTTCATAGGTTTGTGACATACGCATTTATTTAGAAATGGGATATTTAGTTTGTTCTTAAACTTTTGAAAAGTGGTACAAACTGTATTTGGTCTCTGTAACTTGCTTTTTAACTCAGTATTATGTTCTAAAGATGTAATCATAGTCTTGCACAAGGGCTGTACTTCCTTAATTTTTACTGAGAGAGAGTGTTTCATTGCGCAAATATACCCAAAATTTATTTATCCACTCTCTTGCTGGTGGATATTTGGATTCTCTCCAAGTTTAGCTGGTGTGGACAATCCTGCTATGGATAGTATTGTATACTTTCTTGGTGCACATGGACAACTTCCAGGGATAAACCCGGCAGTGGAACTATTGTATCATACAACAGGCAAACGCTCAGAACATAATATGTTAGCAGTTACATAGGCACACACTTTATTTTAAGATATATTAAAGATATTTTAAGGGTGAGTGCTCGAAACAATTTTTTCTGGATAGGAGTGTGTGAGCAAAAATGTTTGGAGACCACTAGTTTATAGAATAAAATATCACTCCCAGACCTAGCTCCAAGTTCCATCTTTCACTTCCACTTTCCCTAAACAAGCCCCTTATGCTCCTGCTGCTGCAAGCTTCCACTGCGTGGATCACCAGGATAGTATTCATCAGGGTCATTAGTTGTTTATTTCAAATCAGTCTCCTCACTAGGACTTGGTGGTCAAGAGCAGAGTTGCAATCTCATTCATTTTTGTATCTCTAGGACCCAGCCCAGTGGTAGTACGTTGTAAGCAAAAAGTTAAATATTTATTGAATGAATGAAATGTAAAATGGTAGGAATACCATTTTAGATAGCTGCGAAGATAAAAGAAGTATCACAAGAAAATCCTGCCTACTCTGGGGGGAAATCATTATATAAACTCAAGGTATTAGTGTTTTATGATAGGATTTAATCAACAGTGTTCCACAGCCTGAATATCAAAATACATGTCTTAGTTTAGAATTAATCAAGAAAGCCAACATTCTATTTGCTCCTTATCTTCAGCTTAGATGCACTGGCACCACAGCAAAGCAATGAAAAATTCTCTTAGTCTCTAACCTACGTTCTCTTTTGTAATATTTGCAGCAGTAAGAGGTTATGTTAGAACAGAAGTGTAACTGGACTAGCAAGCAGACAGACCAAGATTTGTCTCAGTTCATTTGGCTAGGAGGTGACTTTGTACAAATCACTCAATTTCTTTGGTAATCTGTACGATAATTTAAAAGAACTATTGCTTATTAGCATATGTCAGGCACAGTGATATGCACTTTATAGGAATCATCTCATTTAATAACAGGTATAAATGCTATCCCTGTTTTACAGAAGTAGAAAATGAGGATCAGAAAGATTATACCACTTGCTCGAGGTCCTACAGACACAAGTCACAAGTCATTATCAACCTTTTCTAGACCCTTCTTTTTCATCATTATGCTGTTCTACCTCGCCCTTGCTTCCTCCCAGGAGTTTTGAAAGGATCAAATGAGATAATCTATGTGAGAACATTCTATACTTTTTAATGCTTTACCCATTCAACAAATATTTATTTAGCACTTAGCAAATACCCTGTTCTGTAGTAGCCAGGAAAAAAAAATGATGATGAATTATATAGTCAGCAGCTGGAAGGTCTTGAAGTCTTGTAAAGGAGACACAAATACCCATAAATTACAGGAGCATGGTAGTAGCTACTTTTTCCACAGGGTGGAGGTCGGGGAAAACCTTACAGAGGAGATGCCATTGAACTCTAATATATTAAAAGATGACTGCGAGTTTTCTAGGCAGAGACTGTGTTAAAGGACATACAAGACGTGGGAACAGCAAGAGCAGAGACAGAGGAGGTGAAAAGATATCTGGGAAACTGTAAGTCAGCCATGATGGCAGAAGTACAGGATGTGTAGCGGGAGGTAGAGTCAGAAAGAAGGATAAGTTGGAGCCAGATTATGAAAGACTTCAGAGTTTGGATTATTGTATTGGGCTAATGGGTATCAGAGAAACGTTTTAACTAGGCAAGTACTATGATGTTGACAATAAGAATGGTAATAATTGTAACTGATTTTTATAACAATAATGGATAATATTTACTGAACGCTTAATATGTGTCAGTAAGTACATTAATGCATGACTGATTTACTTGATCTTCACAGTTACCTATGGAGTAGGCTCTGTTTTTACTCTGTACACTCTGCTTTTAGCCACATTCCCACACTGTCACTACAGTGAGGGCTCTAGAATGTCAACACAGCAAGTTAAGTGAGGCCAATCCTATTGGTAGGGGAGAGGGGCCAGGAGACCAGCTGTTTTGGGGGGGGGGGGCGTTGTTTTGTTTTCTGAATTTGCATTTACATAGCAAACACATTATTTCTTCTTAATTTCTTTGGGATGGCTCGAGAGGATTCTGGTAGAGATAGGGAGGTTAAAGCCTCCCCCTCTAAAGCCCTCTTGGGGTGCCATCACTGCAAAGTGCTATGGAAGAAGAGGGTAGATTTCAGGGCATCGTTAGCGATTGTTAGGGCCAGCAGTACGTCAGCAAAGCTAATGGAGGACACCAAAGGTGTTGAGGTGGCAGCATAACATGGTTGGCCCAGAGACACAGCAGGCTTTCCAGCATGGACAAGCTCATTTATACTTGTGCCCTCGTGTCTTGAAATCACTGCTGACTACAGCTTTGCTTGAGAACAGATGCAGGATGCAATTGGTCACGCATTTCTCATGTCCACGAGAAGTCAGTGGGTAGTTTTAACTGCAGACATTTTACTGCTATTCCAAAGCAAACTACACCTTATGGGCAAAAGCAGCCTTGTTCCAGGTAGAAAAATATCCTGCCAGTGAGAAGCCATCCATTACATGTGCATGGCAGGGACACTGGGTGTGAGTTTGTCCTGCTGGGATTTCTAGCCTTACAGCTCCCCTTCTCTCTCCACACGTGGAACAAAGTGGACTAGATCCTATATTTAATAAATATCCTTTTTGACAGGCACAGGGGTATTCTCAGAGACCCAGAAACTCCCTCCAGGGAGATCTTCCGTCCAAATATTTACTTGGCTGGGGAAGAATCCAGAAATTTGGACAATGACTTGAACTTAAAGACTGGGCAGGGCCTGCCTGGTGGCGCAGCGGTTAAGTTTGCCTGTTCTACTTCGGCAGCCTGGGGTTCGCCAGTTCGGACCCCAGGTGCAGACAGGGCACCTCTTGGCAAGCCACACTGTGGTAGGCATCCCACATATAAAGTGGAGGTAGATGGGCATGGATGTTAGCTCAGGGCCAGTCTTCCTCAGCAAAAAAAAAAAAAAAAAAAAGAGTGGGATTGGTAGCAGATGTTAGCTCAGGGCTAAACTTCCTCAAAAAAAAAAAAAGACTGGGCAGACCTTATTGCTTAGGGCTGCGTGATACTTATTGTTAGCAAGCAACCAGGTGCAACAGATGAAGACCCAGACTGGTTAGCAAAGAAATGGTGCTCTGAGGGTGGGCAACATGCTGATACATAGAGACACATACTCGTGACGCTTCCTCCTTTGTACAAACAGAGATGCACACGTGTTTTTCTGGATGTAGCCCTCTCTCTGCTACTGGAACATAAGCTCCTTGAGGGCAAAGACTTTCTGTTTTTTTCATCACCGGTACTTAGATTAGTTACTTACAACATAATAGATCCTTGGTAAATCTCTCTTTCACTCATTTTTCACACAAAAGAATGCTGAGCACCTATCATGTTTATTTACAATTTAAACGAATAAGTGAATGAGCGAGTGTATGAATAAAAAAGCAAATGTAGGACTTTAACAATAATAGCAGTGTGTGAAATTAAACTTTCCCACCTTCCGGAATAGTCTTATCTGTCACGGGTTCATCTGTAAGAGTTAGTCTTATACAGAACATGTACAGAATCAACAACATGCGAACGTTGTCAGGATTCCTGATTTCTCCTTTAGTGCTTCTTGTCCTTCCACAGCGAACCACGTTTAATGCTCAGTAGTCAAATATGAAGAACAGACGCCAAATGCAGGACCCCGGTTTGAGAAGAGGGAACGGAAACTATCGGTTACTTTGTTTTTAGGATGTGCTATGTTCTTTCACAAGTTATTTCACTTCATTCGTAAAATAACCATCTGAAGTCACGGTATCATTGCTGTTTTCTATCCATGAGGAAACTAAGTTCATACTTCTCTTAAGAAACAGAGGGAGCATTTTTTCTGTTCCTCTATGACCGCTCATATATGTGTCTTCCTCACTGGACTAGGGTTGTTGAAAAGGCTTTCTCAACCAAAACCCATCTCAATCCCCGGCTTTGTATCTGTTTCTAAAATTCTCATATTACCTATACTTTGGGCTATGGACATTGATACCATCTGTCAAATACAAACATAATCTTGGCGAGACAGAGGAAACCATAATTAATCATGAACACCTTGCTTCAATTTGGTTTCCGAGGTTTCTTTTAGCAACCGGAACCCTGAGAAAGTGAAATGCCGGTGGAAATTGTCTTGAAGCCTCTCCCCGTCACAGTCCGACTTTGAAGTGGAGTCCTGAACAGCTGAATTACAGGAGGGGGGAAATCTGCCAGTCGTCTGTTTCCTCCAGCCCATTGAGAAGGCTGTATTAAAATCATGAAGTTAACCTAAAGGCTGGAAAAGCGTGGATGATGAGCTTCGTCTGGGGTAGAAAGTGGGTCCTCAACCTCTACAGTTTCTCCAGAGACTCTTGGTCTGTTTCCTGAACATTCACCTTGTTTTGTCACTCATACTCTTTTGAAAAACTTGTGACAGTTTCTATGCACAACAGAGAAATTGACACAATTGTCAGGATTAATCAGGCCCCCAACTCTTAGCCCCAGGAATTGCCACAATCAACAGAGCCTCTACCAAGGACAAGGAGGTGACAGCGAGCCAGCCCTGCGCCAGCAAAGCCTGGGGCTCCTTCGTCACTTGTGAAGACACACCTCATCACCTTAGGTGGTGGAACTTAAAACTTTCTTTGAGAGGTTTGATGATTCCTTTGCGGCTGTAATAACAGGGTGTTCACTCTAACCCTCTGCGGTTCTTTTCCTTAAAAAGCCTTGGGCGTTATAAATGGAACTTCCTCTGCAACTTCTCTGGTTTCTAATTATTTTCCTCTCTACTGCACTGAGTATAAAAGAGTGTTGGGGCCGGCCCGGTGGGGCAGTGGTTAAGTTCGCACGGTCAGCTTCAGCGGCCCGGGGTTCACTGGTTCGGATCCCGGGTGCGGACACGGCACGGCTTGGCAAGCCATGCTGTGGTAGGCGTCCCACATACAAAGTAGAGGAAGATGGGCACGGATGTTAGCTCAGGGCCAGTCTTCCTCAGCAAAAAGAGGAAGATTGGCAGCAGCAGTTAGCTCAGGGCTAATCTTCCTCAAAAAAATAAAAAAGAAAAGAAAATAGTGTTTCCATTAAATGCAGACTCAGCAGGCAATAGCCATATCCCACGCTCATCTTCTTTTATCCCCCCCGCTATAAAAAAGTTCAAAATAAAAAATAAAGGATTTTTCTTCAGTAGAAGCAGAAATTAAAAATGTCTATTTGACTGCCTGAATTTTCATCACTGTGAATGATATGGTGGTAGAATGATTTGCTGCCTGAACTGAAATGATATCTAGCCACTTAAATATACACAAGTAGACATACAAGATAGGTGCTTAAAATCTAACTGGCATTCCACCTAGGTAAATACACTCTAGAAGATGTGTTTTCCACTCTCTGTGTTTACTGACCAGCTGTGTTCCGGGATTTCTCAGCTCCTGTCAGGTTACTGGAAGGGATGTTCTTTTGTGATGGGTTCCGAGAATTAGAAAAACAGCAAGGAACAGACTCTTTATTAGCATGACCCAAAAGACCGTCACCTAAATGTCCAAATTAGGGAAATTTCCTTTTAAGAAAGGGAAGAATTGGGAAAAGTATTCCTTTGTCACCATTTCAGAACTGAGGCTCTTTTTGGGTTCGGTTAGACCCCTGCATACTAACTTGCAGAGCGGAGTTGAGGCTGCGGCTCAGATTACTAGAGAAATAAACTGCTGTGGGCTTGGCAGCGGGGGAGAATGAGAAGAGGGATTTGGAACCCGTGCTGTACAGATGGCCTGCTTGAACAGAATGTCAATGTCATTCCAAATGAGCTCAGAGAGGAGCTCCAGCCTCTGGGGTATTTGTGATTCTCCTTCTTGCTGAAAACCAGAGCCTCTGTTTGTACCTCTGAATGTGTCCAAGAAACCATGCCTATTGCATCGATATGGATATTTTAGCCTTAAATGTAACAGCAAGTTGTCCTAATTCTCTGCTCCATTTTGCTTGGGCATTTGTATTGCATGTATCTGGTGTGTGGGGAGGTCTGCCTATATATTTGCTACCATCGTTCATTTCAGGAGCTGCAATGGGAAGTGTGCTACAAACTGGAAGGCTATTTCTTCAAGTTCAAAATCCAGCCACAGAATCAGCATGCTAGTGCTGCCAGAAGCTGCAGGATTGTCCATTCTAATGTTTTCCTGTCCTTGATGAGAGGGGAGAGGCCCAGAGTTTTGAAGGGACTTACCCCAAATATTACAGCAAGTTTAAGTCCAGCCAGGTCTGGGTTTGAGATTCCTGATTCTTAGTTCCCATGACTCAAGTCCAGAATGGACATTGCATTATCAAAGTACTTAAAATGCTCTAGAGAAAAGGTAAGTTCTTGTGTGGAAAGAAAGTGAACAGCTTCCAAATTAGATTGGCTTTGAGTTTTGGCAGAAATTGGCCAAATGAACAATTATATTTGAGGCTCTTAACAACCGCTAACACATTTGGGGACTGAGTAACTGTTAAGTTTATTCTGACTTTTAGCGATCGTTACCAAGTTGGCAGAAGATAATCAGGCTCTCCAGACTTCTAAACTGGTACAATCTGACCCCAAATTCTATGTTCTTAACCAGTACACTACATTTGTATCTTCTTCTGTTCCTTCTCGGTTATTTTATAAAAATAATCATCTCTGTTAAGGTCTTTGTAATTCTTAACCTGTATACTTCCTTTCCAAACTCTCCTTTCGTACATTTATTCATTAACTCATTTATCCAACAGGCACTGGGAAGTTATCACATACCAGGACACAGAGATGTATAAACAATTTCTCTCCTTGGAGGTCAGAGCGTAGTGAGGGGAACAGACATGGCAACAGAAAATGAAGATTCAAAACTCTGAGACTGAAGTGCACATACCTGTGAGAATCCTCTGCACAGTTCTGTGATCTCCTGCAGCAAGGCAGATTTCAATGTGCTGTTATGTAAATGCCTCTTACACTAAGCTTGTGAGGTAGGCAGACTAAACAGAGGTCCCAAAGAGGTTAAAATGACGTCAACAGATCTCAGGGACCATATCTGTCCTGTTCACCACTGTGACTTGTGCACGGGTTCCTGGCATACACTGGGAGCTCAACAGATTTTTTTTTGACCGAAAGGCTGAACCCAGCTAGTAAATGGCAAAATAGGGCCTTAAATTCAGGTGTCCTAATCTTGAGTTCAGTGATTATTCTGTTGCATCCATATTCAATGCCAGCTGGGAGCCTTACCTCTCTTTGCTCCTCAGAGCAATGGCTCTCGTCTACCTTGAGTCCCATCTACTTGAGATGAAGCAATCCAATTAATTAATGCTCATGAAGCTTTTGCCCAATATATCAACAAACTTAAAAACAGTCTCAGTTGAGGCAGAAGATGATTGATTCGCCAGGTATTGCACCTAGTTATGTAGGCAATTTTTATCCCTGGTTCCATCAGATCATATCAAAGAGCTAATCACACTGTTCCCTTGCAGAATGCCAACTTTGAGAGTCTTGTGGCAAGTTTATGAGAACAATGAGCAGCCAGAAATGTGACATTTTCTAGTGGCAAACAGCCATAAATTTGTTTCTGAAATGCCCATTTTGTTCATCATTAAATGATGGACATTATAAAAATAGTAGTTAGGATGATGTCAGTGATGACAATAATGAGGTTGATAATAACAAGAAAAATGGCTACCATTTATTGAGATCCAATGATGTTCCAGCCAGGTGCCAAATGATTTGCACGTGTTGTTTCAACCGAATCCTAACAATTCCGTGACATAGATAATATTATCAATTCCAGTTTACAGGTAACGGAGGCACAATGGCTTCCATTAACTCCAAATATTCAGTAAATACAATTCATTCTTAAAACAATGCGCCATCCTCTGTCTCCTTTACTCACAGCCTCATCTGCCTATTTTCCCTTCCACGCACACGTAATGTTAGATAGAATACAAGTGTGTCACCTGAGATAGAGGTCAAACCAGCAGTCAGTTAAACAAAATATTGAAGACCATGGAATACTTCCCAACTCATTCTATGAAGCTGGCATTACTCTGATATCACAACCAGAAAGCAACCTTACAAGAATACAAACTGTAGACCAATATCTCTCACAAACACAGACATCAAAATTATTTTAAAAGTGTTAGTCAATCTAATCCAATGATACACAAAAAAAGCATAACACATGATGACTAAGTGGCATTGTCCTAGAGAAAGAACGTGGCTTAACATTCAAAAATTCTTCAATGTAATTCATCATATCAATGAATGAAAGAAGAACGATATGATTATCTCGATACACGTAAAAAAAAATTTGAAAAAATCCAACATTCATTCCTGATAAAATCTCTCAGGGAACTTCCTTAATCTGATAAGCGGCGTCAATGAAATTCTGTAGCTGAGTGTTATACTTAGCAGTTCCTCCTAAGATAGAGAATGAGACAAAAATGTCTCTTTTGTATTCTACATTGTGCTGGAGACCCAGCCAGGGAAATAAGGCAAGAAAACACACCCGATAGAATGGCTAAAAACAAGGCGGATCAGACCACATGTTGCTGAGGATGTGGAGCAACTGGAACTCTCCTTCACTGCTGATGGAAGTGTAAAATAGGACAACCACTTTGGAAAAAAGTTTGGCAGATTCTTAAAAAGTTAAATATCTTCTTACCATACGATCAGCCATTCTACTTGTAGTTATTTACCCAAGAGAAATAAAAGCATGTTTCGACCCAAAGACTGGTAGACAAATATTCATAGCAGCTATGTTCATAATAGCCATAAACTGGACTGGAAACACCTCAAAAGTCCATAATGGATAAGCAAATTGTGGCATATCCATACAATGAAATATTACTGAGTAATAAAAAGGAACAAGCTATTGATATATCCGAAAGTATGGATAAGCTTCAAAATAATTATAAATGGAGAAGCCAGGTAAAAAGTGCATACTCCATAATATCATTTGTATAAAATTCTAGAAAATGCAACCTACAATAATAGAAAGCAGATTGCTGGTTGACTGGGGATGGTGGTGGTCATGGATGGATGTGTTACAAAGGGACACAAAGAAACTTTTGTAGGGAGAAGTATATGTTCTATTTCCTGATTGCATGGTTTCATGGGTATATACATATGTCAAAAGTTATGAGATGTATATATAATTTGCGCAGTTGTATGTTGATTATACTTCAAAGAAACTATAAAAATAGAAAACAAAAACAAAAGAAGATAAAATTGAAGCTTTCTTCTCTCTCATGTTTCAGATTGAATGTACATAGGATAGGGCTGATGGGCAGCTCTGTGGTGTCTGGGACTCCAGACACTATCTTCTATCTTCTCGCTCTGAAATTCTCTACATGCAGCTTTCATCTTGTGAATTAAAAAAGCTGTTCCAGCTCCTTCCATTATGTCCACATGATAGCCACTGGGAAAGAGAGAAAAGAAGTGGAAGGCAAATCTTCTCTTTTAAGGGCATAAACTGGACTTTGACCACATCACTTCTGCTACCATCCCATTGACCTGAGCTACACGGCCACAACTTGCTAAGGGAGGCCAGGAGATTTAGTCTTTCAACTGTGTGATCATGTACCCAGCTAAAACTCAGACTGACCATTACTAAGGAAGGAGAGTCTAAAAGTCTCTATCTCCCATTACATAAACAACTTCTATGAAATTTCACTTGAACCAATTCAATAAATAAGCTATTGCTTATGTTACAGTTTTTAAAGATCATAGACTGGAGCGTTCTCTATTTCTTTTTTCTGCTGTAAGATGGAAAGAGCTGGGTGTTACATTGAGGAAGAAAGAAATGGTCTCCTGGATCCTGTAATGAGAGTTCAAAGCTGTGTGGATGTTGAGCACATGTAAAAATTGCCTACGATTTTATAGCATCTTGTAATTATGTTATCTCCTCAAGAACACCCAAAGTCACTAAAAGTTTGAGCTCTTTGATCCATGGCCAGCCAGATCTACCAATACTTCTTTGAGTCTGCACAATGTGTATAGATGTCAATGAAACATTAGAGCAATTTTTGATGTTACTATGATCTGTTTCCTGAGGAATGAATCTTTTCTTTGATCATGGTTATGAATATTTAGGATCATGAAAGCACTAAGAAATTTTATAGCTCTGCTACAAAAAGTAGGGGTCTGTTTTTCTCCCTGAAGGTTGCTTAATAAATGATGAAGGCAATCTGCTGAAAGTGAAAAATAACTATAAACGTTATTTATCTGAGGCCCTTTTATTCATTGTGCAATCAAAAACAAACAAAATTGTCATTTCCATTTAAGCTATCACACTATTTCCTCTCTGAGTTTTGCAGTTTCATTAAATCTAACCTCACCTAAACTTTTGATAAAACTGGCTAATACACTCCATTATACAGGGTCCTATTGCCCTCTCTCCCCTCCTCTGTACAATGTACTCAGTTTCTGCCATCCTACAATTCTTGTCTTCTCCTAGTTTATTTTTTCCCCTCCTTTCACAAAACTCACACCTCCACAAGTACGTACTTTGAATTCAAAGCTTAATATGTCCCATTTTAAGGGAGAGAAGATCAGGATGCAGAGAAGAAAAATATTTCTATAACTGTCACATGGATACTATCAGATTTCCAGAATGTAGGGAGAAAACACTCTTAAGATAATCTGTTCCCTTGGTCCCATAAGACTGTTTGATGTTATCAAAATAAGTGCTCTAAGTTTTGATTTGGAAACTAAGAATTGTCACTGTAATTATGGAGGGGGAAATTTCACAGGTGAGTATGACTGAGTATAAGAGAAAAGTCAGAAAATAGGTACTAAAAAAGGAATATAGTGAGTCACTCAAATATGAGATACCAATGTCTCTAATCCAGCTTGTTTGAATGTCTCTCTATGGTTATACTGGTCTGATATTTTGTTCAGGTTAAGCACGTTGGGTTTCAATCTAGAATGATAAATTTGATGTCCTCTTTTTGGTGGCTTTTGTGATAGTTAATTAGGATCCTGCTGGCAGTACATTGCTTAGAGACTTTTTTTAAACCAGTGCTTGTTTGATTTGTTTCTTCTGTTTTGTAAATGTCACCGCTGTGAGCACTCTCTGCAGAAAGGATAGTTGAAATATTTTTAAAACGTGAAAGTAGGTCTAGTGGTTTTAGATCATTGTATTTGCTTGGGCAAAGCTAATGTTCCGAGTTTTTGAGATATCATTTAAAGTCACAGTCAAATAGTTCCAGCCATCGTTCAGCATCCTGGTGTAACTGCTTGGACTAGAGGACGTGGCACATGTGTTGGGAATGAGCTGACAGATCCCACAACTGTGACACTGTCAGTCAGCCATGTGGCTTTAGGCAAAACACAAGTGTCATTTAGAGTTTGGCAGCAGAAAAGTCAAATGAGATCATTTTGAGCGTGGTCTATTCCTTTGGATTAAAACTGCAGACGTTCATTTTCCTAGAGAAATGCCTTCTTTTCACTGTTTTCAGTTCCTTGCAAGATCAATAAGGTCATGATCATGTTGAAATTGTTATTTATTAGCACTTATTGACAACCATCATAGGTAGCAATTACTGAGTGCATGCTAAAATGCTAGGCAATATGCAATAGCTTTACAGGAATTATCTCAAATGAACCTCACAGTAATTCTGTGAAGCTTGGACTGTTACAATCTGTGTTTACAGATGAAGACATTGAGCTCAGTTGGTAAGCGGTGAAGCGGGCACTTCAGTTCAGTCCTCTGATTTGTAATGAATATATTTCCACCCAAGCCCTCTGCAATAAATAAGAATGATGAAAACTAATATTCCTTACAGGAATTCTTCTTTAACTTGAAATATTTTCTTTTCCCTCTTTGTAATGCCCTATGTGACACACACGGCATTCAAAGCTATTTTAAAAAGCTTACCGTAAAAACGTCTTTGCCCAGTAGCTATTGTTGGCCTGAATATCTTACTTCACTTGTGAATTAATGTATTACAGACCATCTGATAGCAGTCTCTTCCTAGCTTCATTTCCTGCCAACTCTGCACATTAGACCGTATACAGTTGCCCAGCATCCTCTGAGCTCTCACACTTCTGGACCTTCAAATATTCTTCTGCAGGGAGTGACTTCCTCCTGCATTTACCCATACAT
Organism: Equus caballus; assembly: GCF_041296265.1. NCBI lineage: Eukaryota > Metazoa > Chordata > Mammalia > Perissodactyla > Equidae > Equus > Equus caballus. The sequence goes on from NC_091688.1 coordinate 96,293,885, forward strand.
TAGGACATTTTATGGGGCCTTCTGAGACTCTTCCAGGCAGAATGAATTGCTCCTTCCTCTGTGTTCCCATGTCAATGCATATATATCTTGATTACACAATATCTTTGGCATAGCTTTTTGAAAGAGTAACGTATACTTATGTTAAAGAATTAAAACACTAAAAAATGGTTTACAGTGTAAAGTATGTCTCCCTCTATGCTTGACACACAGGCCTCTTCTAAGGCAACAGGTGTTCTCGTGATAGTTAACACACACAGAAACATGGATGTACACACAGCTCTTGGGTTTTGCAAGACTGAAAGCCTATCTAAAACCATAGTGTTCTGCACTTTGCTTTCTTCACTTAATAATTTCTTGGACTTCTGTCTATATTAGTACAGAAACATTATTTTTAATAGCTCTAGATATTTTAATATGACATAGCAAAATTTCCTTAACCATCCTCCTATGATGGACATTTGGACTGTTTTTAGCTGTTACAAACAGCGCTGCCATAACTAGCCTTGTGTTTATAGAGAGCAGATAAGAGGATGGACCCTGAAGTCAGATTTCCTGGGTTTGAACCTTAGCTCTGTACTACTAGCTCTTATAGTTTTAATCAGGTTATTTAATCTCTGTATGCCCCAGTTTCCTGTCATGTAAAATGGGGATTTGACAGTAATGCCCTTCGATTTTTCTGCGGATTGAGTGAATTACTACAAGGAGGGAACTTTAACGCCTAGTATATAGTCAGCACTTAACTGTGTTTACTACTGTTATCATAAAGATCATATGTCTTTGGGCACATGTCTGAGTATATATTCAGGATGAATTCCTGGAAGTAGAATTCTTGGGGCTAGGGGTAAGTGCATTTAGAATTTTTATAGATACACACCTTAATTGGGTTCCTTTAGAAGTAGACCCGGAAAGAAGGATCCAAATTCAAATAGTTAATTTAGGTGGTGAAGGAACCCAATAGGGGCGTGGAAAAGTGAGACAGGGAAGGAAAAGTAGCCAATAATTGGTGTACTCATGCATCAGTTACTGGTTTGGGTGCCTAAGGCTCCATCCTGAGGAAACTCTAGGAGCCAGTATTGATGCAAGCTCAGAGACATCCCACTCAGGGGCTGAGGGAGCCAGGCTATTTGTGCACTGACTCCTGTCCTGTCAGGTTGATCACAGTCTGAGGGCCGTGTATGATCCTGGGAGCATGGTATCCAAGGGCAGGACAGTGGGAAGGCTCTGCCTTGGGTTTGGCAATAATGAGACTGCATGTAGATCTTTTTAAAAGAGTAACAAAATAGACTAAAAGTCACTCTGCTTTTATCATCATGATGTGCTGGGAATTCTCTGTAACCTCGGTTATAGAATATTCCTCCCCCGCTTGCTCACCTGTATTCTACTGCCTGAGAGGTGTTAATTCCCCAACACTTCCGACCTGTTTCACTGGCAGGTAAAGTGGGTTTCATTGGCCAGAGAAGGAAAGAAATGCAGTGCTAGCAGCTGGAAGCCTGACGAGCATGAACTGAAGGGCAGGGGGGAGAGGATATGGTCAATGTACCAAGAGCACCTGCTACAGTTGATCCTGCCCCACTCAGACCACCTGCGCAAGTTCATACCATTTGTGTTGTTTGAAGTTCTGCCCCTAGTAGTGAGGATTTCCCCTCACTACATCTTTCGTCACCAGCCCTGAGTGGAGCCGTGTTACATAAGCAGTCTATTTTCAGCTCACATGAATATTGAGCCAACCCATCTGTGAATCAGACCTGGGTTTTATTGTCCTCTGACAACTACTTGTAGGAACTCTTCATGAAGCCATAGGCATGACATGAGGGAGAGACGCTGGTTTAACAAGTTAGGTCATATGAAGGGCTGGGCTGCCAGTTCATGTAATCTAGTTGTTCCCTCTGATGTGCTCAGGCTTGATCACGAATGTACTGTTCATTGTATGACGGGTTATTACTGTGCCACTCAACCTGATGAGTTGGAGGATCTACCAAGAACTAGCTCAGGATAAGCAGCTCTGGTGACATAGTCACTTGAGTTTGCACCATCAGCCTCAGTTTCTACCAGGTCCAGGAGCAAACTGAGAGCTGTTTTTTGAATGATAAACAGTTCTTTGAAACTTTCTGGCTTTCACATTGTGTCCTGATTAATAGTTGAGCCTGTCATTTTTTTTTCCTCAGTAAACCTATGACACTAACAGCAACTAGCCAACTCCACTGTCCTTGTCATCCCCATTATGCCCTTATCTCTCATATTCTAAATATATGGCATGAAGCAGTGCATGCCCTCCGTCCTGTATTTGAACACACTGCAGTAGGCGATGATGAATTTTGGAAATAAGGCCAGGATACACTGAAATGTAGGGGGCACGAGGATGTAGGCAGGGTGCCAACAGCTTCTGCTAAAACATCACTAAATTATCTTCCAAAGAACACATTTCACTTTACATTCCCCCAAACAATATGTGAGATGGCTGTTTTTATGCATCCTTACTGTCTCAGTATATTAGCAAATGTTCGCTCTTTGTTCATCTGATAGGCTTTTAAAAGTGGTTCTTTATTGTTGTTTTATGTACATTTCTTTATTGTGAAGTTACATCTCTTTTCACACATATGAAAACAAGCGATAGCTCTCTCACTATAAAAAATTGATTGGCAATCCCTTTTTGCATGCTTTGCCCATTTTTCTGTCTGGTTGTTGGTCTTTTTTTCCAATGATTTGTCAAAATTCTCTCTATACTAGGGAAACCAGCCTTTTGTCAAATGACTTGTAAATTCTGTCCCATTTTCGTATTTGTCCTTTTTTTGTTGTTTGTGGTATTTTTTGTTTTCCTGAAGAATTTTCCTTTTATATAGCCATGTGTTTTAATCTTTTCTTTAATGCTTCTGTGTTTAATTACTTGCTTGTAAAGATATCCCCGTTTCTAAAATTATAAAAATAATTCTCCTCTGTTTTCCTCTATTTATTTTAATTGTTGTATTTTAACTATTTATTCATGCTATTATCTCTCTTTCTCAACTTTAACATCCTGAAAAGCAAATTTCCAGGACGCGGTTTTCTCCCTTCCTTCCTTCCTATCTTATATATCTTTCTAACGTCAATACGTACCAAAGTCCCTGGTGTAGAGTAGGTACTCAACCAATTCTTGCTTACTCCAACAATGAACAAATTACATGGTCTTATCTGTTTTTTTTAAATAAATTTTATTTTTTTAGAACAGTTCTAGATTTACCAAAAAAGACTGAAGATGATACAGAGAGTTTCCATATTCCCCACACTCAGTTTCCCCTGTTATTAATATCTTTTTATTGTCATTTGTTACAATTAATGAGCAAATATTGATGTGCTATAATTCACTGAAGTCTAGACTTACGTTCAGATTTCCTTTGTGTTTATCTTGTGCCCTTTTTCTGTTCCAGTATGCTGTCTAGCATGTCACGTCATGTTTAGTCATCATTTCCCCTTGAGCTCCTTTTGACTGTGACAGTTTCTCAAAATGTTTCTTGTTTCTGATGACCTTGACAGTTTTGAGGGGTACTGGTCAGGTGTTTTGTTGAATGTCGCTCTATTAGGAATTGTCTGATGTTTTTCTCATGATTAGACGGGGATTACGGGTTTCTGGGAGAAAGACCACAGAAGTGAAATGCTATTTTCATCCCCTCATAGCAAGAGCACATACTATCAACATAATTTACCACTGTTGATGTTGACCTTGATCAGCTGGCTGAGGTAGCGTTTGTCATACTTTTCTACTCTTTGTGATGGCTACTTTTATGCATCAACTTGACTGGGCTAAGGGATGCCCTGACAGCTGGTAAAACATTTTTATTTCTGAGTGTGTCTGGGAGGGTGCTTCCAGAAGAGGTCAGTATTTGAATCGTTAGACTGAGTAAAGAAGATCTGCCCTTGCCTATGAGGGTGGGCATTATCCAATCCATTGAGGCCCCAAATAGAAGAAAAAGGCAGAGGAAGGGCAAATACTCTCTCTCTTCTTGAGCTGGGACATCCATCTTCTCCTGCCCTAGGACATCAGAGTTCCTGATTCTTGGGCCTTTGGGCTCTGGGGCTTATCCCAGCAGCTCCCAGTTCTCAGGTTTTTGGCCTCAGACTGGTAGCTACACCATCAGCTACCCTGGTTCTCAGGCCTTCAGCCTTGGACTGAATTATACCATTGGCTTTCCTCGTTCTCCAGCTTGCAGATGGCAGATCATGGGACTTCTTGGCCTTCATAACCACGTGAGCCAATTCCTGTAATAAATCTCCTCTTACATATCTCTGTGTATCCTATTTGTCCTGTTTCTCTGGAGAACCCTGATGAAAACCCTTTCCCCTGTTTCCATACTGCATTCTTTGGGAGGAAGTTGCTATGCACAACCACACTTAAGGAGTGGGGAGTTGGCTCTACCTCCTTGAGGACAGAGGACCTATATAAACTATTTGGAATCCTTCTGCATGGGAGATTTGTTTGTTCTCCATTTTTTTATTTATTCATTCATTTATTTATATCAATATGGACTCATGGATAGTCATTTTATACTTTAGGTTATAGTCCGGTATGATTTTATTTATTTTGCTACTCATAATGTTCCTTCTTTGGCCATTGAGAACTCTTTCTTGTGGCTGCCATGTCCCTTTGACATATCTCCATGATTGTGTGTTTTGGTTTGTTTTTTACACTTCCTTACCTTTTGGCGCTCCAAGATGCTTTAGGCTTGTCTTGTATATTTCCCGCCCGAGTCCATGAATCAGCCATTTCGCCAAGGAGCTCTGGTTCCTTTTATAGGAGAACAGTATTAGGAACCATGATTGGATCACTAGATATTCCTCTTACTACTGGAGTTGGATTTACTTTTTTGTTTGTTTGCTTTTTGTTTTTGGGTTTTTTTTTTTTTGAGGAAGACTGGCCCTGAGCTAACATCCATGCCCATCTTCCTCTACTTTATATGTGGGACGCCTACCACAGCATGGCTTGACAAGTGGTGCCATGTCCACACCCGGGATCCGAACCGGCAAACCCCGGGCTGCCGAAGAGGAACACGCACACTTAACCACTGTGCCACTGGGCTGGCCCCATGGATTTACTTTTTAAGCATATAGACAAAACCAATGAAATATGGTTTATTTAATAAACAAGTTTTTAATGCAATTCACAACACACTGACCTGTGCTCAAATGATGAGTCTAGTCTGACAGGTATAACCTCTGGCAATCAATATTCCTCAAACAATTTTAAATAAACTCAAGTATCCTCTTCTTAGCTATAATTACAAATTAAAAGCGTGCATCCTCAAGGTTGGTAAAATACAACCAATTATGTATATGATGTAGAGTGTAGAGATTAGAGCTTTGTAAGTCTGTGTCAAACTGATTGTATATTTCTAAGAAAAAAGAAGCACATTTCTCAGATTCAGCTGCCCCGATTCTTTCAGACTAGAGAATGAAGATAAAAATGCCAGTTTGGAGCCTGAAATGTCCTGTAGGGTGGAGAAGATTTTTCACAACTAAAATAAAAATAACAACAAAAGCTACGACTATCATCCCATCTTATTACCAAACTTTGAACATCTCCATTACTGTGAACAGAGTGACTTTTGGTCGTTACAGCTGACCTAACATTCAATGACCATCAATGTCCTTGACAATAAAAATGCTGTCTTATGACTCTAATCTAATCCACCTTGCTAAGCATAGGAACACTTGACACTTTCCTAGGGCATTGATTAATGAGAAAACACTTGGTTTCACAGTTGACGGGAATTATTATGAGCTCTGGGAACCTATTAGTTTTATAAGAAACCAGTTCTGCATGATGATTGCATTTATTGGTGTCTGCATTCATAACACAAGAGCCACATCTCTATATGACTGCCCTTCAAATTGAGAAAATGCAACTTGGGGCTAATTTTTAGCATGTCATGCATGTCATGTGGTAAATGCAACCCTCCTTCCCTTCTTCCCTTTTGCCTCCCATGACGTTAGTGGTGTAAGAGGCATGGGGAAGTCAAACTAACCTGAGCTGACTATCCCATTTGTACATACATTTAATTTAATTCTTATAAAAGCATTAAAAGCTAAATGTTTTGAGTTGAGGAAACAGAGATTTGGAGAGGTTAAGTAACTTGCTCAAGGTCACACAATTTGTAAAGTAGCAATTATGGAATTTATGCCCAGGTCAATGTGATGCCAAAATTTACCTTTTCTCACTCCAACGGAGGTTCTCAAAATCAGCAGCTTGCATAAGAATAATTTAAGATGATTTTAAAAAGTAATGATGCCTGAGGCCCATTCTAAGAGATTCTGATTTAATCATTCTCGGGAAGAATCTAGGCATGAGCAAGTTTTAAAAGTTCCTCAGGTGATACTAAAGCACAGTCAGGTCCGAATCAGAGCACCACGCCACTCCGCTTTCACATTTATACCCTGATAATTATAATGAACATTCATGCAGTGTCCCCATAGTTTTCAAAGTTGTTGTTTTTTAAAAGGATAGTTCATTTAATCCATAAACTAACCCAATTAGAGATTATTATGCCTATTTTATAGACTAGGAAACAGAGATTTAAGGTGTTTAAAAATCTTACTCAGTATTGGAGTGATACTCTCTATAGAAAAGTTGAAGAAGGCCACCCTACCCTTTTTATCCTTATTTAGAATCTCCTAATCTTGGTCCCTTTCGGGTCCCTCCCTCTCTTTCCCTCCTCCTCTGGCCTATTCCCCAGCACAGGACTGCGAGAGCGACTTGGATGCACCTGCAACCATCAATTACGTGTGGATGGGGAGGAGTGGTGGCCGTGAGGACCATGATTCTTTACTACCGCAACATTGGTTAGCAGGAAAAAGAGAGTCGGGGGTAGAAACTGGACACCTTAAAAAGTGATTTTATTCCTTTGAAGCGCAGGTCCAATAATAAAATGTGGGGAAGTAACAGTACCACCTCATTATTTTATCATGAAAATAAGATAAGATAATTTGTATAAAAGGGATTTGCATACTGAAAGGCATTGTACTTTATGCTAGTCATTCCTATTCCACTTGTAATGATTACTTTTGAGGTGTTGTGGTAGTTTCCCAAGGCTGCCCCAACAAATTATCACAACCTGGGTTACTTAAAACTACAGAAAATTATTCTTTCCCAGTTCTGGAAACTAGAAGTCTGAAATTAAGGTGTCAGCCGGGCCAACCTCCCTCCAAAGGCTCTAGGAGAGCATCCTCTTCTAATGGCTGTAGGCATTCCTTGACCTTGTTCCTTGGCTTGCAGCACAACACTCCAGACTCTGTCTCTGTCTCCCCGTCACCTTCTCTGTGTCTGTCTCAGATATCCTCTACCTTTCTCTTATAAAGATATTTGTCATCGGATCTAGGACCCATCCAGATAATCCAGCATCATCTTTTCATCTCGAAATCCTTAACTTAAGGACATCTGCAAAAAGCCATTTTCCAAACAAGGTAATATTCATAGGTTTTAGGAATTAGGACATGGATGTATCTTTTGGGGAGCCACCATTCAACCCACTACATATATACTACAATTATTTTTCTTTCCTTAAGCTCAATATGCCACCCTCTGATTCTCTAACTGCCACTTGCCAATAGGTTTAAGTTCTAAATCCTTTATGTGCTAAATATGGTCTTCAGTCCACAAGTCAGCTGTGCTTTGTCCCTCAAACAGCTACACAGAACTTTCTACCGTTTCCAGAACATTCCCCGCACTTTCCCACCCCTGTGCCTTTATGTATGCCATTCTTGTTGCTCACCTGCCATCTCTTTCTGGACTTCATCACTGTGTCTCATCCTCTTCTGTGAAATATTTACTCATCATCAATAAAGGCTGCTCCTTCTTTTCTTTCCAAATCTGTTAGATTTCTTGGGTTCCTACCCTTGATTCTAGCGCTTACCACAGGCTGAACGTCACCATTGTAGCTGAGCACTGTTTGCTTTTCCATTAAACTGAGGTGTGTTTTCATTATGTCCTAAGGATACTCAGCTTTGTACTGCCCACTTCGTGAGGCCCACTACCAGGCACACAGTAGGTTCTCAACAAAGCTTGGTGAACCACAGGGAATGATTGACAGCCCTCCACTCAGGCTCCTCCAGTCTACTACTTTGTTGGCACAGCTGAAAGAAGGGCCTGGCAGTCTTATTCTCCTTTCAGTGTTGCAGAGTCTACTATACATTTGTCTTATTCTCTTCATTTAAGCATTTCATTATTATTATTTAGAAAATTGACTTATGGGCCCGTTTCCTTCCTTTTCTCACTCGGTTGTTATTTTGTGGTGATTAATTTCTGTATATTCCAGGATTTTCTTCTATGAAAGTGATTTTTCTTTGATGGAGAGTATTTTATCTGATGACAAGTCTACAGCTTTACTGTCAGTAATAACATATTTCTTACATCATCTGGCTTAACACTGTGTGTGAGGGAGGGGAAGGCACATAGAGGTTGTATGGTCTCCATTTTCTCCTCAGATCTCAGCTCTGTGCTTTGATTTAGGTTTTGCCTTTTTGAAGTACAATATATTTGTTTTTCTCTTTATTTCCCCCATCCCTTTTGTGGCTAAAGTCCTTTTCAGTAGATTAGATTAGATTCAAAATCCAAAATTAGGCTTGGGACGAAGACACAGAAGATTGAATGTTGTCCCCTTTCCTGCATACTGCCAATGCTATATGTGGTAGGTACATACTTGCTTTCATGATTTTTTTAAAAGATTTTGCCTTTGAAGTGAAAATTTTCTCAGATTCCCCTAGATTGAATAGCCATACTCACATACATCTTGAAATATAAGTTCTTTAAAGGTCAGAACTGCCTGTTGCCCATCTTTAATCACCATGCTAGCACAGAGTCTGGCACATAATAAGTATTCAAAAAAAGTTAGATAAACCAATGACTGCAAATATCGGTCTTGGGAACTGGCACAACACTAATAGACAATGGATACCTCTGATTTCTGCTTCTCACTATAATACCTACTCAATTTTGTGAGTGATAGTATTTTTATTGAATCTGTCTCTTTTTCAACAAGACATCTGGAAAAGCCCAAAGAAACTCTTGATTAGAACCAACACATTTCACGGGACCTGTTCTGCATGACACACGTCCATATAGTATCAATGCCGAGGTCTATGTATTTTCTTACTGCTCCCCCAGTCCTCCTTTGGGAATTTAAAGTCCACTTAGGTCTGTGGGCATTTGCATAACAAGACAAAAGGCCACCACACTCCAAAAGCAGTCTTCTCCAAATATCACCATCTGCCAGTGTCCCACGTTTCAGCCCAGCACTGAAGCCCCCCAGCTCCGAGCAAGATCTCCAGGGATCGCCTAGGAGACTATCGGTCCTTTTCTCTCAGTTTTGTTTGTAAATCTTTCCCGGGAGGTTGGGCATCAGTCTCATCACATATGTCACTCTTTCTCCAAGAAGGAGTCCATTCAAACTTCACTAAACTGTATTCCTTGTGTATACCCTTACAGTGTGTCTAAGCTGTCCTACCTGTTTCCTTCCACCGGTCCGACATACATATTTGCAATAAATAGTCAAATATCAAAATGATCAAGTCCAGGTCCTCACCACTTTGTCACTTGGGCTTGGAAAGATTTGTCCACGATAAACTGGTTCACGTATTACAATCACCTCCCAGTAAGAGCTTGACATTCTTCGTGGAGTGCACAAAATCCCATATGGCAGTGGTCCCCTGCAGAATGCTGTGCTTGCCTCCCTCGCTCCTCTACCACCTTGAAATTGAAATACAGAGCTGAAAGGCAATTCCTGTGTTAATGTAGGCACCAAACTGCCTGCATTACATTTCGTGTCTCACCTCCGACAGGAAACAGATAGAATCTTATAAGAAAAGCTTAGCACATTGTGTTCACAGTGTCTTTACTTCCTCAATTCAATACATTTACAGTTACAAAATAGATTTTTTTTCAGCAAAAGGCATATAAAAGAATAAAAATGTAATCTCTGGTGGTTCAATCTATATTTCCTGTCACTCGGTTAGAGCTGTGAACACTTGGTCATTGGTTCCTGCACAATAAAAGAGGCTGACAGGCAGAACGAGAAGACAAAGCAGCCATCCTTCAAGGTCCAGCCATGGTGTATATATAGCAGAAAATACGCCTCTCCCCAACTCCTGCAGCCTGCCTGCCAACAAAGAAGGAAACACTTACTGTCCAGGATAGGAGCTTGGGGTTTGGCAGTGATCCAGCAGAGAAATAGGGACAGAGGTCTGTAAGATAAGAAATAAAATTAAAGTTAATCTGAAACAGGCTTTGTATCTAAAGAACCATGCTAAAGAAAATTAGAGAGAAAATTGGTAGCTCTGGATTAATTTTGCAACCAAGGCTGCACCTCCAAGGGAAAGGCTGCTGCCACTGAGATGTGGACAAGATGTCCTCAAAGTCCTTCCTACTCAAAGATCACTTTGGATGTACTTAAATTTCCTGCCATTACTGTCCCTGTATCTAGCGAGTCTGTTGAAATGTTGAAGAGTCTAATACTGAATCACTGAAAGATGTACAGTTACAGCCCCCAAACAATTGATGTGAATTTTATGTATTTTCTCTTCTTGGTTATTTTTTCAGCTATGTCTTCTCCAGGCTTTTCATCCACATCCCTTAGTTCAGGTCCTTAGCATTTTTCATGGGGTTGTTGCAGTAACCTTACAAACTGCTTTCTGCTTCTACTGCAGTCCTCTGCAAATTATCCTTCACACAGAAAAACGCAGATCTGGTCTTGTTTCCTGTTTAAAACTCTTGAAGCACTCCCCATTGCCTGTAGGGTAAAATCTGGGAAAAAGCATGAAAGCCCTTTAAAATCTGACCCTTGCTTATCTCTTCCTAGCCCTCTACCCCTTAGAAGTTCTGGCAGTTGCTCCAAAGCACAATCGTGCTCCATGCTTCTGTGGCTTCTCCCACATGGTTCTTCTTTAGCCTGGGAGATTCTTCTCCTCTTCCAAGGCTGATCAATTTCAGTTCATTCGTTAAGACTCAGCCTGGGTGCCGTTTCTTTGGGAGTGCTTCTCCTTTTCTTGGAGTGAATTGTATATACTATGTGCATTACCATAGCCTCTGGTTTCCTCCCTTCATCACAGCTCATCACATTGCATCCCAGTTGTGGGCATAATTGTCTGTGTCTCCCACTAAACAGCAAACAATGTGAAGGCAGGGACTTTATCCCCAGGATCCGGTGGCACATGTGAGGTACAGAGCAGGTGTTTAATAAACATTCTTTGCATGTATCCACACACTCTTGCTGGGCCATATCCTTCCTTGGGCATTTTCACATATATTATGCCTCTTAATATTTCGAGGAACAAATTCAATCCTGTCCCTTTGAACAGCAGTGGTCCAATTCTTGGAGAATTCTTCAAGCATCAGGTTGAGGTACAGGTGAGCATTATTACCTCAGAAAATTCAAGAAAGAGAGTATCCTGAGATGGGAAGTAGATAATGAAAGGGGAGACAATTAAGAGAGGGGATGAAAAAGCAGAGCTCTTAAAACTTTACAACTCTGATGTTATAACAAAATAATTCTCTTCTTATTCGAAATCATAGAGGGAAAAAGGAACATGAGATGGTATTACTGGGTAGTGTTAACTCTACAATATGTGCACTATTCTATGTGATTTTTTTGCATTAACTCATTCACTGCTCAAAAAAACACTAGGAGATAAGCGCCATTAGTATCTTCATTTGACAGATGAGGAAACTGAGGTACAGAGAAATAATTTTCCCATGTACATAGCTAGTAAGTGGCATAGTGATGATTATAAACCGAGGCAGTATGAAACCAAGACACTATGCTCATAACCACTCTACACGACGTAGTTAAAATGCAGAGAGGTTGGTACTGGAACAAGCTGTAGCAGTGCCACACACTCTGATGCAAATTGATGGTCAGGGAAGACTTCACCAAGGAGGTAAGGAATGACCAAGTCTTAAAGGAACAAGAATTGACCAAGGGACAGGAAGTGTAAGCGTACTTTAGGAAGAGGGAATGGTGGCATCTGTAAAGATGAGGAGGATGTCAAGAAAAATCTACCATCTTGGTCTGGAGCTGCATTTATGGCTGAATGTCAAGTGAAAGGGAGAAGGAGAAATATAGGAAGACTAAGATGGGCAGCAGTGCGGATTACCTGAGTCCACACCTAGTAGTGTTGGCCTGGGTTGCCCAGCAGGGATGTGGGGGAAGTCTGCTTTGATAAGACCAGAGTAGCCCTCACATGAGTAGACTAGGCCATAAACCTCAACTGGGTACTTCCTAGAGCCAGCAAAGTCCTGGGATGCTTGGGAGACACTAAATGCACACTATGGGGTAAGAAATACCTGTAGACAGCATCTTCCCACCTTTTTATTCAATAATGACATGCAAGTTCAAATAGTTTAAGTGATATAACCAAGGCTGTACAGCTCCTTAGCATTAGAAACTGGGAGATGAAGTATTTTCCTTTGAAGAGCTGATAATCTTTCAGAGAGAGAAAAATTAAATATAGGAACATACTGAAATCAATAACAGCACAGCATTTCAATAAATGCAAAACAAACAGAAACTGCACGTTTTAAAATCTAGGTGCTGAAGGATTGACTGAGTAAAGATGGAAACAAGGAAGTCTGGAAGTCATCCTGGAGCAGGTTAGTTTTTAATCAGGCTTTGGTGAGGTGATGGAGCTTGGCCGGATCAAGGAGGGACTGGGAGAAAGGAGCTCCTGAACGGGAGCTTGTCTAATAATACTATGGTGTGTATATACCAGTTCGGTTGGTTGTATGGGTAGGCAGCTTGATACAGTGGAGAGAGCACAGACATGGGAGTCACAGAGGACTGAGGCCAAGCTGCTGCATTCATCAGCTGTGGGATCACGGGTGAGTTCAGTTATTTGAGCCCAAAGGTTGTCATCTATAAATGAGAATAGAGGTTCTTGACACATGGTAGTTATTATAATTGTAGTCACTTTGTAGCAATCTAATACACAGAAGAGATTGATGTCACTGGGTCTCCTCTTTTTTGCACTGTCCACTGAATAAATGCATGAATGAATAAATGAGTGAGTGAATTCCCAGATTCTTTTCAAACCCACCTGAGCAATGGAAATGTGGCACTCACCAGGCGTGATCTGGTAGATTGTACCCCTTTGTCCCTAACCTCCTCTTGTGTAGCTTGCCTAGGAGAAGAAAGGAAAGGAGAAAGAGTCCCCAAGACCAATGAGGGCTGAGGACTGTTTGATGAACCAAACAGAAAACGGAAGAGGTGTTCCACAGCCTTCGGACCCCTATCTCTAACCTCCTGAGAAACATGCACCCTCATCAGATCCGTGGACAGAAGAGCGTTTGATCATTACATGTTGTACCAGGAGCACCTGGAGTTTTACTTCTCCACAAACTAGAGGGAAAGAGATCCAGCATCTATGTCTAGGGCTTCAAGTCATATCCAGTGAGATATTTTCTCAGGTTTGGCTCTGAAATACCTAAATGTGGCTCCCGTCTACACTCTGCCAATTTTAAAGAGAATCTGGAAGGCTCGAGTCCTGTTGGCACCCTGATGACTAATCAGTAAACTTGGAAAAGAGATTCCACAGTATAAAATTTCACAAAATCTCAGGATAGGATGGGACCTAATGTCATCTAGTTTAAGGGTTCCCAGACTCAGGAATTTCAAGAACTAGTAAAATTTCAGAAAGAAAAACAAAATAAAAACAAAAATAGGCAATTGACCTAGGGTGGCTGTATTAGTTTTCTAGGGCTGCCATAACAAATTACCACAAACTAAGAGGCTTAAACAACAAAAATTTATTGTTGTTGGTTCTGGAAGTCTGAGATCAAGGTGTCAGCACATTTGGTTCCTTCTGAGGCCTGTGAGAAGGAATCTGTTCCATACCTCTCTTAGCTTCTAGGGGCATGCCTGCATTCTTGGGCATTCCCTGGCTTGTAGATGGCATTCTCCGAGTGTCTTCATCTAATCTTCCCTTTGTATGTGTCTGTCTCGGTGTCCAAATTTCCTCTTTCCTGAGGACTCAGTCATATTGGATAGGGCCCACCCCCTGCTCTAATGCGCTCATTTTAACTTGGTCACCTGCAAAGCCTCCATTTCCAAATAGGGTCACATTCCCAGGTACTGGGGATGAGGACGTCAACATCTTTTGGGAGAATTAATTCAACCCGTAACAATGGCCAACTTATAATTTAGTTAAGTAAGGACATTAAGAAAAAATGCTAGAGTCTACTCTCCTCGTTATTTCAAAAAGAAGATAGTTTAACACCAAACATTTGAGAACTGTTATCATCCCACTACAAAGAGCACTCCTTCCCAGAAGAAGCAGCTGTAGTCTTGCATCAACAACCTGAGAGCATGGGCTGCGTGGCTCTTACGTCCTGATCTTACTCTGGGTTGGCAGGGACTCTGGCGCAGACCCGCAGGGATCTGTGGAAAGCGTTTCTTTGGTGCGCTTGGTCCAGGACGACTGCTTGATGGCTGCTGAGACCCCTCTGGATGCATCTTAGCCTGACCTTTGGTACTATGGTTCTCGTATGCAAGTGAAACAGACTGTCCAGAGGTTACACTGTCACTTAATGTCACACTTCAGTATCTGAAGTTATGTGAGGCCTGGTTCCTTTCCTGTTCTGTATTTTCTCCCTCAAATATGCTATGGGCTGTTACTGTGAAACCCAAACTGTTTTTGTGAAATCTCATTGCAGGGAGTGAGCAGAACACTCTAAAACATCTTTGTAGCATCTGGAATCCAAATTTCAGCCTTGTCTCTCCCTTCCCTGTTTACAGTGATGCTGATTTAATCAATCCTTACACTGGATTTTGTGTGAATGATCTTGGAGTTGTATAGAATGAGGAGTAGCCACCATTCAAAGGCAATGATTGATCAAAAGCAACCACTTGAATTCTAGGACCACTCGTCTCTTATTGGGGCAGAGGGAAGCTCACTTGAACCTTCAGAACACTAACCACATTACCCTTGGATTGGTAGAGTTGCTATTCATGCCCAGCAACTGGCTTGCTGGAAAGTCCTATTCATACACAGGGGGTGGACTATCCACTGTCAAGTAGTTTTGAGAAAATAAGAAAAGGATGGGTGAAGATTATGGCTTATATATGATTTGGTCATTTCTCCTATTTGTCATTTCTTTTTCAGAATTCTATCCTCTCACTTCTGGTGCTGTGTAAGTATTCTGAGTTGAATGTCAAGAGAAAAACCTTTAAGGAGAGAAAAATATAGGAATATTAAGAAAGCCATGCTTTAGGTGAAGAAGATTGGATGAGGTAGCTTTACCCCTGCCTCTGCCACTGAATAGTTTCATGATCTAGGGTGTGATGTTTACACTCCTTGAGTCTCAGTTTCATCATTTATAAAATGGAATTAATAACATCTACTTCATAGGGCTGTTGTGAGGGTTGATGGATCTCTGGTGGGGATGGAAGTGGGGTACAGGGAGGGCCGTCAAGAAGGAAAGAGTAAGCTTAATGTACTTTTGCCTAAACTTGAGGCTTGATCCAAACGGCACAAGAATTGTGGTTCATGACAGCACTTTAATCTTAAAAAACCTAATTTTCTTTCATGAGTTGAGCGATCATGTAACACATTTTTTGAAAGAAATGATGAGTTTACCTTCAACAAGAGTAGAAAATAACCAAATATGCTTCATATCAAACAACCAGAAGGCTAGTGAAACAGGTCAAGTTATTCAAGATCACAAAAGAAATTAGGAATTGAATGTAGTTTTCTGGCAGACTTGCAGGCTCAAAGTGCCATTTGGTATTTAACAGAGTTAAACTGATGATTATCGCAAAATGACGTAAGAAATAAAACTTATCAGGCCCTCCAAAAGGTTACTTTCCAAGTGACCAGAAGTGAAATGTGCTTCTTTGCATCTATAATTTCATTATAGAATAAGGCAAAAGACCTGCATCAGTGTTACCGTTATATGTAGATTAAAATTTTTTATTTGAAGAGTAAAATGGTCAGATTGAAGAAAATGTTAACTAGGATTTGGAGAATGCAGAGGATATAATTCAAATATCAAGGAAGCTACCAACAAATGAACTTTGTTGCTTTTACTCTTAGCAGCGAATGTACTTTTGACTGGAACATTTGGAGGATTTCATCTTGGCAGCAATTTTCAAAGGAATTTTTCCTGACTTATTTGAACATCTTGTATAATAAAATCCTATCCATTCACGGAAAAGTCCTGACTATTCAGGGAAGAGGTCTTAGTCACGTAAAAGGCATTTCACATTCCTGCATGAACACTGACTCTGAACTCAGGGAGCTGGATTCTAATTAAAATTAGGGTTTCTCTCTACAATCCTGTCACCTAACTGGAGAAGGCATATATTGGGGAAAGTCCTGGAGAGGTTGCCTCATTAGGAAATTACAGGGTCGCAAGAAAAAAATGCATGCTTAGCTGAACAACCGAGATCCTCTACTTCAATTCCCAGCACATCTGCCCAGTCTTGAAGTCTTTCTTCACTCCACTATCCCACAGCTGAAACGAGAGGCAGTGTGCTGGGGGAAAGGCATCAGGCTGTTCTAGATTAAATCGCAGTGCGGCACATACTTAGCTGCATAACTTTAGAAAAGTCTTCACTGTTCTGAGCCTCAGCCCCCTCTGTATGATGGGAAAACCACTCTCTATTGCATGGGGATTACCAAGAAACTTAAACATGGTGATAGAAGGTGCCTGGCACCCAGTGGGTACCTACCCTCCAACTACATGGGGAAGACAATGATCTGGGAAGCTCTGGCTTGGAACTAATAGACTCGAGCCGATTTGAGCTGTTTTGTTTTGTTCTTAGTTTAGCTCAAGTTTGTACTCAGTAGTGACTGAGTATGAAAGGACAAACAGTGGACCTTGTTTCTGCTTTCCAGGAGCCAATTACCTATCCACAGAAAGCACATAGATGAAATGTTATCTAATGTATATTGCAAGATCCGCTGTAGATATATAGGTATTATGTTATCTGCTAGAAAGATACAAAGGTAAACTAAGAAATGTTCTTACTTTAATGGAGGCTACAATGAGCGGAGGAGGGAGACAGAGGGCGGGCACGTTTCTCCTTGGAGGGCCTAGTGTCATCTATGTGAGTTCTACGTGAACACAATAGACATACTTCCATCATAGCCATTTCTCTCTCTATACTTCTCATCTGAGCTTGACTGTACTCGGTGCCAGCCATGCTAAACAGATGTCGGCAGGTGGCAGCCACCCTTGGAAGCTCCCACTCTGTGCCAGGCACTGTTCTGAGCACTTCGAATACACTATCTTGTTTAAACCTCAGAGCAAACCTGTGCAGTCGGGTTATTATCAGCATTTTACAGATGAGAAAACACGAGTCTGGAGAGGTTCACTCGTATGCCTCAGAGCAACAGCCAATGAGTGATAGAACTGGGGTGGAAATGCAGGTCTGTGTGCCTCCAAAGTCTTTTTGCCCCTGAAACTCCATGTTTTACTACCTGTCCCCTGTGTATTTCACACAGGAGACCACACAGTCTGTGCTCCAAAATACTTATTCATAGAATGATTATAAAGAAGTAAATTACTGGTCTCAAGCTAGCCCTTTCAAGGTGGACTCAGACCGTTTCTGGATTTGCCCTTCCCAGTGGAGTGTGATTTCATAGGAAAGACTGTGTTGATTTGCTGCATTCCCATTTCTAAGTGCAATCCCAGATGTTTTTTCCTAAGACTCACAGCACGTGTCTCTTCAACTCGGTTCTCCAGACTATATAAAGCATTTGCTAAGTGTTGTTAGGACCTTTGGAGATCTCCGTGGATGATCTTACACGGCATAATTTTGTAATCTTCCCTTCCTCGGGCTATGAGTAAGGTTGCAAGAAAGACCATGCTATTTTTATGATTGTTGTTAGAGAAAAAGAACGCTATGCAAGTCTGCAAGCTCTAAAACAAGCAGAACGTAGCAAGAGCGCAGTTCCGGCCCTGGGGGGCATCTGACCCCAAACCACAAGTGGGTGTATTTTGGCACTGCCTCTGTTTCTGTCCCCTCGAGCAGTAGCAGACGATTGATGTCTCCATATTTTACAGCTGGAGGGAATTTGTGCTTGCTTCTTTTTTCTTAAGATTCGCCTGTATCAGTTAGAGTGAGAGACAGAGAGAAAGCCTCTGCAAAGAGTAGCAAGGAGTGAGGGAGGGAGCAGTGCTAGAAAGTTAAGCCTTTAAAATTTATTTTACTGTTTCTGGCTGCTGCATCAATATCTAACTGTGAGTCTGAGGGTGACATCTCCAGTTGTGGGTGAGTGTGTTTATATCAAATGAGAATACAGGAAATGCATTCCAAAATCAAATGGAAATAATTTTTGAATCATTGCTCTTTCATTAAACAACCATTAACTGAGTGCCTGTGTAATGAATGATGGTGCCTGCCTGCTAGATGCTCACGGTCTAGCGTAAGAAATAGACAAAGATAGAGGGAGGTAAGTTTTATGACAATGGGCTACCTGTTGTACACAAAATCTGAAAGAGTGCACTTCATCCAGCCTGGTGGGGATGGGGTCAAGGAAGCGCAGCCTGGAGAAGGTAATGGTGAGTTTTACAAGATGAGTATAAGTCACTGTGGGAAAGAAGCTGGTTGCAGAGAGGATAGCACACAAATGAGTGTGAAGAACATAAGAGGGCTTATTATGTTTAAAATAGGGAAATAACAAAACAAAAACTCCTATGGAGGCATAATTGGGTGCCCCTTCATTTAACTGCAGAGACAAAAACAAGAGCCAGATTTTGAAGCTAGTTATGCCAAACTAGGGAGTTTGGACTTTGTCCTAAGGAGAGTGATTGAAAGATTATTAGTAGGAACATGATAAAAACCATTTTCTCTTGTAGCTACATGGAGAATAGGTCACAGAAATCTACGTGTGAGGAGAACAGACTGTTAGAGCAAGAAAAGGTAGTGTCTGTGGGGATGGATATCTAAGTGGTAAAACTGGTGAGGTGCACCAACTGCCCGGAGAAGGTTAGATGGAGCCTGACAGCTGAGCGGATGGTAGGGCCATTTACCAAGATAACGTCTGCAAGAGGGAGTTTGCGAGGAGTGGCACTCAAGGTAGATTGAGGCATGAGTTAATGCCCAATTCTTGGCTGTTTTTCTGTCTATTTCTCTTATCCTCCACTATTTTGCAGAAGTTAGAAGATTGATTTGAGAAATCATTTCAAATCTCAAATCTGCCAGTTCCTGGCTTTCTGATCTTAAGAAGACCACTTACCCTCTACAAGCCTCAGTGTTCTTATTGGTAAACGATGACAAGAACACTTATGTCACAGGGTTGTTGTAAGTAATGGTTAAAAGAGAAAATGCACTTTGAGTGCCTAACACAAAGTGAGCGTTGAATAAATGCCAACTATTATTATTGTTGTTGTTATTGTCTGTTGAATGCTCACTGAGTACGGGGTCTACACTTTCTTCAACTTTGAGTCCCTCAAGGGCCTTGTCTTGTGGTCTGTACATAATAATGTGTCAAGAACTGATTGTTGAATTGAGCTGAATTGAAATGGTAGAACATAGGAGCTCCAAAGAAAGTTTCTGAAAGAGATGGGGAAGGATTCCTGCCTGCCTAATGTGCAGCTTCAGATAAGTAAATCACATAGGGAAGGGCAAGAGTGACATTTGGGGATGAAGGAGAGGAAAAGAGTAATGCCATTGATTAAGTAAAATGGGAGGTGACTCCTCACAGTGAAAAAAGCCAACTGGCCCAAGGGGAGGAGCCTGAGGCGTCTTCACGGACACATGGGCGTTCAAGAGGAATTGGTGATCTAATGTTTTTCTTCTTAGCTCAAGGTTTTACGTCACATCAGAAATCACGCAGCATATCATCACTGCAAGAAAAAAACTATAGGGCATCAACTGTATAAAAAGAGTTAAATCCTAGCCTCAAATAGAAACCTAATCCGAGAACTGATCTATTATTCAGTTGACATCATGATTCCTCTTATTTTTCTTTGAGTCATGTGATTTTTTCTGAATGTGAGCCATGTTAATCTTTACATATAAACAAAACAAATACAAGTTATTGCTTTTGCATCTTCAAACTAAACTTGTCCAACAGAGAAATAAAATAATTATATATTTATCAGTAACAGAACATGAATAAAGTATAAACTAACAAGATGGAGCACAAGCTGAAGGGGAAATTCTCTTTGTGCACTGGATTTCGATTTTTCGGGTAATTTGCATGTTGCTAAGGGGCAAATTCGGACAGATCTAGCTATTCTAGGTCAGCAGCACATAAATCTAAGCCAAGGTGGCATGAAAAATGGGAATAATTTCTTTAACACCAGGTAAATTCAGCCGCTCACGCATTTTGTTTTCAGCAAACCTCCCAAAGTCTTGCAGTGCACTATGGCCCACTCTATCCCAGGGCAGCTGCAAACTGCAAGCACTCTGTTCACAGAACAAGGGTGCCAGACAGAGGAGAGGGTAGGGATCCCCGAGGGAACCAAATGCATGGGTAAACTACAGCACTTCTGTATCCCATGCCCTACATTGTCTTTCCATTGGGAAAAAAAAAATCCCCAAATGCACAAATTAAGGCCAGCTTCTTCCTGCAGAATAATACCAGTCTCTTTCCCAGCGTCTTAGATGAATTTAAAAGCCGGGAGGTTGACTGGAAAATCATGATCAACACAGAGACATTTTGGTGTTCCTGAGCTTCCTACCCCTCTGCATGGTTTTCCTTAGGCGTCTATTATTTATTCTCTAAATAGAGGTTTTTCAGAGGCTTTGGATGTGCCTGTGATCATAAAAGCCCATCTCCTTGGTGTCCTTCATGCCTGTAAAGTGTCTCCAGCAACACAGCCAAGCCTGTTGCTTGTTCTGCTCAGTCAGGTAGCTTGTTGGGCCTGTTCTCTGCCTCCTGGAAACTCAGCTTGGAGAAAGGCCAGGGTGTCACTTGCCAGCGTACATGGTACAGTTCTGCTGATTTTCAGAGTCAACACCCACGGCTTTGCACACTGTGATTACCACCAAAATGAAAGATGGATGGGAACAGTGTTGTGGCTTCATGGCTTTCCAGCCAGATGAAACCCTTGTGAAGCTGCCTTTTCCCACTCTTATTTTGAGTTACTCAGAGAGTTCTAAATGGAATCCTATATCCAAACATAATGGGAGAAAGAAAATATTTCTCTGCTCTTGTTTACAGACTCGTCTATAGTTTGTGTTTGAATATGAGTTTTGGCATATTATGAAACCCAGCAAAACCACCCAGCTAGAAAATGAGAGCTGCTACAAATCAGGCAGCTCAAATGTAAAACAGATCTTTAAAATCTGCTTTATATTCTCTAATGCACCACAGAGAAAATACCAAGAATTTGGAAATTTAAAAACAAAGAGATTATTTAGGGACTTCATTAGAAAATAAGTATCAAGAGCAATAAGCACAATCTATCTTCTCTTGAACCTAGAACTGAACTGAAATGAAGCCAACTTCAGTTATTCCCTGGGCAGAGGACACATCAGGAAGATTGGATTCGGGAATCTGAGACTTGCTTTCCCCCTCCTCTGCCCCACCACACACACACACACACACACAGGATACTGTTCAACAGGGACAAACATACACACATTTGGGTGAAATGACAAATTATAATAATGATCAACTACATGCAGAATGGTCAGCGAAAGAGCTCGGACGTCCAAGCAGACCATAACCCGAACCTTTAACATTTAAAAGTCTGTAGCAAGTCATGTGTGAAAAGTTCCAGGAAAGAAAGTATTTACTAAATTCTACACTTGGTCCCTTTTGTATTTCAGGATTCTGTAGAATTCTAATGAAAATGAAGAAAGATCTGAAGTGCCCTAAGAGTCCCTGTAAATGCCCTTTCCCGTTTCAGACGGCCTCAAGCCCTCACCTTTAGCATTTAGAGGGGCCTTGACATCATGTTTAGAAGGGCGTTAACGCCAGGCTTCAGCCAGCTCTTCATGCCCACAGGCAAAATTGTAAACTATTTTTCTAAGACTTCCAGAGTTGTCGTGATCTGTGCCAAACTATCTTCCTAGTTTCATCTTGGGGCCCTCATTCTCACAACCCTTATGTTCCAGCTTTCTCCAGTGTTAGCTTCTTCTTCCTCTGAAGTAGTCAGGAGAAGGATTTAAGAACTTGGACTCTGGAGTTAGACAAACCTGCATCCGAGGGACAGTTCTGCCATATACCAGGAGTGAAGCCGTGGCAAGTCATTTCACTCATTCACGCTTTCTTGAATTCAACAGTATTCGTTGAGCATCTAGTGTATGTGCCAGACTTTGTGCTGCACATTGAGGATGGAGCAGAGAACAGTTAAAGTTCCTGCACCCGTTAGAGCTTTCTTCTAGTTGGAGGAGACTGAAAATGTCTGATAAGTATCACGATGAAAACTAAAGCAGGTGAGGAGGCAGAGCGCAATGCAGGAGTGGAGAGGAGAGAGGGCTGCGTTTGCCGCACACTGGACGAGGAAGGCTTTTCTGATAAGATGACATTTGAACAGAGACCTGAATGAAGAAGGAAGTGAGCCTTGCTGCCATCTGGGAGACAGGGGTCCAGGCAGGGGGATCTGCAAGGGAGCATTCTGGGGGTTTTTGAGGAGCAGCAAAGCGGGGAAAAGGTGGCTGTAGAGTGATGGGTTCGAAAGTGAGTGGTAGGAAATGACGTCACGGAGGAGTGGAGGGCAAAATCCTGCAGGATCTGGAAAGCTGTGCTAAGAACTTTGGGTTTTAATGCAACTGAGATGGGAAGCTGTTAGAAAGTTTGTGGAGAGCGCTGACATTATCTGATTTGTTTTTAAAAGATCACAAAGAGACTGAAAGTAAGACAATGAATGACAGAAGCAGAGAGACCCGTGCAAAGGCTACTGCACAAATTTGAGAGAGAGGCGAGAACAGCTTTGACTGGAGTAGCTGTGGAGGAGATGATGAGGCGTGTGTGGTAGGATGACTTCAGGGTCCTCTGCGGGAAACACTCCCTGCTGTCACTGGATCCGTGATCATATGAAGTGGCTCTGAGGATTACACGAGGTTCCTTAGGGTCAAGCGCACAGGGCAGGTCGTGGCACACGGGAAGTGGCTAAGACAGAGACAGGGTTGTTTTTGCCGTCTCCTCTCTGCAGCCTCCCTCACCATTCGCTTCCACCTGTCCTCATCACCGGCACAATCCCTCCACGCTGGGTTCGCACTGCATGATCTACACCGCACCGTGGCTGCGTTCGTCACAGTGTACATCCTCGCTCTTTCCTCAAGCTTTTGTTTTCTCAGCTAGAATGTGAGCTTGGTGAGAAGGGTGACTTTGCCTCATTCTTGAGCCTTCAGAGCCTGACACAGTGCCTTACATATCAAAGTTTCTGAATACATGCTGGTTGAATGAATAAATGAATGAATGAATGAGCTTAAATCCCACTTGCTCCACAAAGTTTTTTCAACTTACCTTCATCTCTACCTTTACCTGTTGTTTGTATCAGTCATATCATTTAACATATGTGTCACTTAACCTATATTATTTTGCATATAAAATTCTTAATTTTTTGCATCTGTATCTCATTTCCAACTCGATCGTAAAGTCTGATGGAACAGGAATTGTATCTCTTATTCTTTGTATATCTCTTAGAGTATTATGTACGTACATGGGTCAATTACCATTGTACTGTTAAAAGAAAAGCTTAATGAATACATGCACAGATCGACTTAAAATTGTTTGATAGACAGTGTATTACACATTTTTGATGGACTGAATGAGTGATCATGGTAGAATATAATTTCCGTTGTTTCAGAGAAACCACAGGGAATTCCAGAAGCACAAGCCAGAGAAATTTTAGAATGTTCGGAATGATGACGGACAATAGAAGCCAACTATCATTTCAGCACTTGAGACTTAATTAAAACTTAGCTCATTCCTGGTTGCTAATGGGAGGAATAGAAAAAGTCTGACTGTTTTGAATCAGACAGATTTGGGTTTTGGTGTTTTCAGGAAAATGACCTCGGAATAGTTAGACTGTTTGATGAAAGATATGCAGAATGCAATGGGGTATCATTGTAATATCTAGAAGAGTTATGGACCAAATATAGGAAGAATGTAACAAAGAGAGAGGAGCCCCCTTGAGTTCTTATCTATAGGAACTTAGAAACTTGAGGGAACTCCTGCCAGTTGGAAGACATTTAAATGTCTCAGCCAGCAAATGATGCAAAATTCTATCAAGGGACATAACAGCCTAAGGGTGGGTTGGGTGGGGGGAGTGGGTTCAGATCTCTGTGAGTGGACAGAAGAATTAAGTATATATTTAAATTTGAAGGACACAGGTGGCGAGACCACCCCAATTGAAGAGTGTATTAGTTTTTTTATTGCTTTCTAACAGATCACCACAAACTTGACAGCTTAAAGCAACACAAATTTTTATCTCACACTTCCTTTGGGGGAGTCTGGGTATGGGTGAGCTGGGTTCTCTGCTCAGGGTCTCACCAGACTGCCATCAAGGTGTCATCGGGGCTATGATCTCATCTGAGGTTTGAAGGTCCTCTTCCAAGGCCAGCAGGAGGGTGCTGTTGCTGCTTCTTATCTCTTTTAAGGCCCACCTGATTAGGTCAGGATTGCCCAGGAAATTTCCCCATTTGATTAATTCTCATTCATTCTATCCGGAAATTCATTACATCTGGAAATTTCTTTTTGACATATAACGTAACAATCACAGGAGGGATAACCCCTCATGTTCATAAGTTCTACGCATACTGAAGGGAAGACCATTATAGAGACTGTGTGCACCAGGGGCAGAAATCTTGGAGGCCCTCTGAGAGCTCTGTCTACCACAGAGGGCACTGACTTAGGGAAACAGGGCTCAGCGTGTTCCAAGAGCATCGCAGATAAAGGTCCATTCATGTCCAGTTGATAACCTGGTTTTTAAGAAACCTCAGCAAGCTGAGAAGACAACCCACAAAATTACTTAGGAAGGTAACATCAAAATTGTTGGGGATGATATAGCTGTGTCCTTATCTTTTAATGATGCAAAATTTAGCATTATGTACAAAAACAATGAAAATATAAAAGTTATAGCAATAAATTATCCTTAGGGATCTGTGTTTATTTTGAATTTTAATTATTTGTACTGTTTAAGAAAATTAGGTCTAGTACAAATTAGAATAACAGGTTAACCTTGTAACTCCAAGTTAAAATGAGTAATTGAGTCACTGCTTTAGCTTGTCATTTCAGATTGAAATCTTGCTTGGAACATATCTATAAATTTAATTTATAGATATAAATTTAATTTAATTTATAGATATAAATTTAATTTAATTTAACGTCATATCTATAAATTTAATTTATTAGATTTATAAGAATTACTTAAGTTCTTGAGAAGTTTGTTACGTCATGCGACTGAAGTACTTAAAAATATATATATATACTACATTAATAAATGTGGCAAAATAGTCAAGGAACTTAACTTGTAAAATCTTCCTTTAAAGTAATTATAAAATTTGCTAGATTTATGAATATATTAATAAAATTTATAAACTAACATGCAAACCTAAGAAAAACAAAAGTTTCAAATAAATTGAACACTCATTTTGCACCAAAATAACTTTGAATAGCCTTTCTCTGGGCATAATAATTGCCCTCAAGAACATAAAAATACTCATACTTAACAAGTTTCAACTCTGCTATTTTGTGTGACTTTCATCAAGTCACTCAACTTCTCTTCGCCTCAGGTTCTCATCTGCAAAATGGGAGTCCTCATATTAACTGCACTATTGTTCTAAGGAGTAAATAAGATATTATGCGTAAATTGCTCGGCACATGTTAGGCTCTCAATAATGAGACCTTAAAGAAATAAAAAGAAAGCTGGGTCTTCTCCTGAAGAGAAGGACAGAAGCTTTGCTTGCAGTCCATCCACGTCACAGACACTTCAAAGTTCAATCCTTCATGGACCCTCTTCAATAACAATTCGTTTGTTACCTTTCCAGGCACAAACGATGCTTAGAGAATTAATTTTAATGCCAAAGGTAGCACAGTAACCCACGCCAAATCCCAGGAGAGGCTGACCACACCCTTTAGATCTTCGCCAGAAGGTGGCTGCAGGAAAGCAAGAACAAACAATGTCCCATTTCTGTCCTTGAAACCTGAAGCTCAGAGGACAGAAAGTGAGCACCAGGCTTCAAGGACTCGATGCAACCAGTCTCTGAGCCAATAGCTGGCACCAAATTACCGGAATGGGATGTAAAACACTGGGGGAAGGGACAAGTTAGTATTCCCCCTAGGCTAATAGTCGCCTGGTGAAATGTCACTGTACTTGTGTCAGAAGGAGCGGAGGAATGCAAGCCTGTCTGGGCAGACTGCGAACAGAAAACCCAGGAGAGAGTGGACCCAGTCCCTCGGCAGGACTGAGAAAGCAGTGTGCTTAATATAGACTGATCCACTTTTCTCATGTTCCTGTATTTGGGGACTGAAAACACTATCAAGAATAAAAGTGTATAATGAATTATTCCGATCACATAAAAATCTTCATATGTGTTTAATTTTTTTAAAAAAGGCAATGATTTTTGATGATAACTCTGGAGGGGAACAAACACAAATATAGAAAGGTGTGTGTGTGTGAGAGAGAGAGACAGAGGTGGAAAGGAGAAATGGAGGAACAGAGAGAGAGTCTCAGAGAAAGAGAACAGAGGGCTGTGACAGATTAGAGAGAAGCCGTGAGGTCACCCAGACACAGAGAAAACAAGCATGAAGAGGTGACGTTGAAACACAGAGAGGCCCACCACTGAAAACTCGGGAGACGAAAAGTAAGGGAAAACTCTGTAAAAACATATATACGGTTCAAGGAGCCAAGGAGCCAGCCACAGGACCTGGGAGAAAAAAGAGAGAAAGGAAGATAACACAGGGCAACATTCAATTTAGTCAATATTTACTGAGTGCCCTCAGGGAACATAGCAACCTTCTGGAACTGAAGTGGAAACAAATTCAATTCTCTGTTGGGGAGGGTGGGGAAGTTCAAGTCTGCCAAGCTGCCTGGGGCTGAGGAGGGGAGTACATGCAGGTCCACACTCTGCTCTGCCTCCAGACCTCCAGATGCTGGCCCAGCAATTCCCTGTCTCCTTGGGCTGACCTACAACCCTCTCTTCGCCATCTCTGTGGAGGAAAAACAAATGTTTAAAGAGAGGCAAAGATCAAGGCATTATATAAATTTTTTGTACTTGTAATATCAGGTCTAAAACTAGTGTTACTAGTAACACCATATTTATTTCTCAATTAGACATAAAAATCTAAAATCTTAAATATTTAGATAATAAAAAATATTTAGATATTAAAAAAAGAAAAATATTAACCTTTTTTTATAAGGCTGAATCAGAGGCCACTTTCATTAGACTCCCCCCATGTCTTGACATACGATAACATATAGTAGTTTTAAAACAAATCTCTATTTCAAAAAATTCAGCTCAGAAAGTATCTCTTAGGAATATCAGAGCACACAGACACATATCTGGTTGAAATGTCTCTGAAATACCTGCAGAAAGGGAAATGTAGTTATATGACTCACGGTGTGCATAAGATAAAAATAAACCAGAGGTTTAGAAGAAACACAACTATTCCTGGCAGTGGGGTCTATGAAGTAGACTTGCCAGGGAAAGACACAATCGTCAAAACTCACTACATCTCAAAGGGAACTCACACCCATTCACAGCAACCCAACTGATAAACCTAAAAGAAAGAAGACACGTAGCAGAATCATTTCTGGGAATATTAGCTTACCTTTACCCCTCCTATATTTTTCTTCCTCACTGCTGGATCTTTAGTATTTGCTGGCCTCTGGGAATTTTGTAGGGTGGAAAACAGAAGATGCTCAATGTAAAGGGTCCTTTGTGTTGTGTAAAAGTGAGAAATTGTTGAAGAACCTATGCTACTATGATCCTAAGGATGGAGGGTGAAAGAGTAACTTTGAGAAACTTGGAAAGAGGCAACTATGTCTCCCAGACCAAAAAGAGAGTCAAAGTCAGGGTCCATGCATTGCTCATTAGCAAAACT
Source organism: Equus caballus (assembly GCF_041296265.1). Taxonomy (NCBI): domain Eukaryota; kingdom Metazoa; phylum Chordata; class Mammalia; order Perissodactyla; family Equidae; genus Equus; species Equus caballus. The sequence continues at coordinate 96,321,848 of NC_091688.1, forward strand.
AGCGCTCCAGGGAGGTGGCACGTGACAATGGGAACGTGTGTTTGATGTGCCAGGAGAGTGGCACCCTAAGTCCCAGAGTTCCAAACTTCGCCAAAGATCCCGTGCCTGCAACATGAGCTGGAGTGTGAGAGCGGCCAGGTCGGAAGGATCAACTCACACAGGACACGGTCTGAAACAGTGAGAATCTCAATGGCACTCTGTGGGTCAATGACCAACGACTGCCTCTCAGGTGATGTGGCACTACCTACAACTAGCTCTAGGACCGCAGCGCCAGTCCGTGGTGTGGAGTCCCAATGGTGACTGCGATTGAATTTTCCACCACCCTGGCAGAATAGGCTTAGAGAACAATTTTAATTGATTTTGTAAAAATAAATAAGTGAGATATTTTATATGTATCCGTGTTTGTGGTCTGAATGTCATACCTGCCACACAAACTTTGACATCACATAGAACTAGGGCCAAGGAACCTGTGGGCGCCTTACTTAATTTCTCCAAGTCTCAATTTTCTTATCTGAAAAAAGGAGACCAAAGTAGAAATTAATTCCTAAGTTGCTCTAAGTACTGCAGATTAAGTAGATGCTAAGTTTCAGAGCCTGGAACACGTAAGTGCTCAAGAACAGTGGTCATTCTTATTCAGTTTTAAAAATGAGTCTACTAGAAATGAGACAAAACTTTGATACAAAGCTTTCAGCCATTGCACAAACACAAGCATTGCAAACAGGGAAACACCATCAGTGACGCACACTGTTTACAAGAAAAAAAATAAATTATTAATGCTTCTTTAAGAGTAATACCACTATCCCTTGTAGGAAGAACAATATGAGAATATGGCCAAGAAAAATACCAACACAGGCCATGCCCAGTGAGACCAGCACGTCTAACAAAACACCAGCCCATGGGGAAGAATAATAGAGGAGCAATTCCAAGTGCTTAATATGGTAATGGCTTTGGAAAAGTCAACAGCCACCCTTCTCCTCCTCCTTTTTCCACTCCCTTCATCCAACACAACCTCATCTGAGGCTAAAGATATTTATAATTCTCTGGGTGACTAACTGTAGCAAACCTGACAGGCAGGCTGGTAAACTTGATAAAATTATCTTAATATGACAGATATACGTCTCAAATGGAATGTGGGAGGGGAGCAGGTGCTTTAATGTTTGATAAGCTAAAATAGCACTTTGAAAATGGAATGACCCCACCAAGGGATTTAATGGTAGAGCCAATTTCTGGTCGGATAAGCCTCCAGCTATAAGGTAATCAGGTTTGCATTCACATTAGAAATCTTGGTGTGACCCCAGGATCTCCTCATTCTTGCCTTCCTCTATCCTACCCAAATCATTTGGTACCAATCACTGGTCCCAGGTCTATCGCCCAATGGTAACATGTTGGAAAAATCATAATTTAGCAATTCAACAAATATTTCTTGAGCCTTTGCTAAGAACCTCGTACTGGGGACACAGAGATGGACATAATCATTGCTGTCAGCCCCATCTCAAAACCCTGGAGCAGCCTTCCCCAGCTTCAAACAGCGAGGCCCATTCAGTCCTGCCCACCACCTGAGCCACATCCTCTGGCTCCAACCACCCCAAAGCCTGCCTGTCATGGTATTTATTAAAGTCTAACATGGACAAGGAAGAGAGGACTCTGACACAAATGTTGTCTATTTGCAACCTAAGCATAGACAATCTTGAGCCACTGAGGAGTTTTGTTAATCTGGAGAGTAATGAGCCTAGAAGTTTCTATCTTGCCAGTTGGGAGAGCTTCTTCAGGATCTAGACTGGCCTCGTGGGTGTATCTAATGACAATGTAATGTCCTCTATCTTTCCAGCCATGTTTAATTATTTACAAGTAAACAGTCCATAGATTCTGAATGGTGATACCCACCCTTGAGGAGAAGATATGAGGCTGGAGGAGAGAGACAATCACACAAATAAATATAAATAGTGTAATAAATGCCATTAAAGTTACATTCTTAGAATGTACAGAAAAGAGAACAATAAAATCTGCCTGGATGGAAAACTCTTCATGAAATAGATCATAAAAGATGCTTGCATGATGAATGAGAGTCTGAGAGGTGGAAAAGGGTATTCATGGATGAGGAAACAGCCTCAGCTAGTAGCACAGATGTGTGAGAGGGAACAGTCTAGTCAGCGAACAGCAAAACAGTTAAGCATGCCAGCGTGGTGGAGGACCAGGAAAGACCAGGGTCAGTGGCAGAAATGCAACTGAAAAGGTGCTTGGGACAATCGAGAAGGGCCTTGTCCATGTTGAGAGGTTTGAATAGAGCTTGAATAGAGCTTTTCTTAGACATGCCTGATGAGGTAAGGAGAACGCATTCTAAGTTAGAGAGCATGGAGGCAAAGGGAGTCGTTAGAAATCCAGTCAGGCATTCAGAGCAGAGAGGCTGAGCCAGAAATAAGAGTATCCACCCTCTGTCCTGCTGCCTGGGTGAATACACAGGTCCAGGTTTGAGTTCTGGTGCCTTCACACTACCTTGGCCCTGTGTCGGGCTGTGGGAACACCTCAAGCACCTCCAGTCTGATCGAGCCGCCAGTGCCCTCTGGTGGTGACCCACTGGATGTCCCGAAGATGCGAACCATCCAATTCCTCCCCCATTTCCGAGCATCTGCCATGTGCTGGCTTCTGAGATAGCTGGGGGAGACACAGATCTCCAAGAAGTTGGTTTTTCACTCAAGAAGCTCACAGTTTAGGATGTGGGGCACAGAGGTGAACACATCAGAATAACAGTGTGTGGTCAGTGCCAAAAAAATTGTGCAATCAGAAATATGCATAAGACAGTTCATACGGAAGACAAATGATTATCTTTTGGGTCTGGTGGCTTTGATGGTGGTCTGAGGTCTGGGCTGGCACTGAGAAAGGCCTCCTGGACGATGTGATTGGGCTCTGAAAGTAGATTAGGACTTCACAAGGCAATTAATAGAAAATGAGCTTTCCAGGAACAGAGATCAACACAGGTTATTTGGAGAACTGCAAGTAATTCCGATTTCTAGAAGCATCAAGTGGGAACAAAATTAGGTAACTTTTGCAGTGGACCTTTCTGAGGGAGTCTAAATGGTACCCAGTGTTTCCCAAAACTGTTCCGTTCGGCAAGCATTTATCAAGCATCTTCTATAGGCAGTGTGATAGGGAATTAAATATTGTGCTGGCCCTCAAGGTGCTTACAGTCAAGCACTAAGACAGAAGTTCAGACAGAGATGTGAAGGAATACTTCCTATAAAATGCAAGTTATACACAAATAGCAGTTGGCAGCAAAGGAAAAGAGGCATTTACATTGAAAGGGACAGTCAAGGAAGTCTTTCCAAAGTAGGAAGCACTTGAGTTGAATACTGAAAAACAAATGAGTAGGAATTTGCCAAATGGCAGTCAGGGTCCGGTGTGCCCCCGTTGTTTCTGTGATGTGTGATGCGAACTGGCTGAATGTCTTCTTGCCCCTCTGGGTGCATTTTACTTTCTTCCTCTGATTCCTCTTCTTCCTCCTACCCCTACTGTGATTGATCCACCACTGCCCCCCCACCCCCACCAGGTTCTGTGCTCAGCCCTCACATCTTTGCTTGGTTCCCTCTTGGGGACTTCATTCACACCCAGGGCTTCCACTTAAGAGTACCTCACTTTTTACCCAGAAAGTCAGCCTATCCCTAATGAGACTTGCTCCAAGCAGAACCCACCATCATTAACCTCTGAATCCTCACCTCTCCTTGCTTGGTTGTCCCACCCACCCTTTAGTGGTCTGATTTTATAAGTCGAGAAGCTTGAAAAGACCCTTACTTACTCCTTTCCTCTCTCCAGCATCCAGTGCCTCTACAAGTTCTGCAGCATTCGTAAATCATTTTCTTTGTGTCCACTGTTACAGCCTGAAATGGATTCCTCATAATCTCTTGCCTGGTTGATTGCAGTGGCCTCCTAATCTGTCTCTCTGCTTCTAGCTCACCCCCTCAGTCCACCCCGCTTCGTGACTGCTAATGGGGTGTTCCTAACAAGCAAGTCAAGCAAGTCTGATCTTGTGTCATATGCCACCCTACCCATCCTGCTTACAATGCCTCCATGTTCCCTACAACCTTCAACATCAGGTCTCAGCTCCTTAGGGTGGCAGACAAACCCCTCTGCTAACCTCTCTAGCCTCATCTGTTGTCCTCTGCTTCCAGGAGTTCTCCAGAAATTCCACACTGATTGCAGATCCCCTAAACATGTTGTTTCGTACTTTCCTGCCTAAGAATACTATCAGGTAGAATGTTCTCCCCACCACTCTTCCCACGTGGCAAACTCCAATTTATCCCCCAAAACTCAGTTCCATGCCACATCCCCCCAGTGAGCCTTCCTTGGCCCTCCCTTTTGGGTAGATGACCACTTTCCTTTCTGGGCTACTTCTGGACCATAGATGTGTATCTATTATTATGTCATTTTGTGATGTTCTGCTTACCTGTCTGCATCCCTTGCTCCAGGCTGGAGCAGCAGTATAGCAGAGCAATTAAGAAAGTGGAACCAAATCCCAGCTCTGCCACTTACCAGAGTGAACTTGGGCAAGTTGTTTACTTCTCTTTGGCTTGGTTTCCTCATCTATAAAATGGAGATGACAGTAGTACTGCCTCATGAAGTTGTTGTCAGGTTAGTGTATATCAAGTGCTTTGAGCAGTACTTGGCGTATAGTAAGTGCTATATAAGAATTTGCTATGATTTTCAACTATGAGTGTCTTTATGTTAGGAAATTAGGTCTTATTCATCTCCATTTTCCAGGGTCCAGCACAGTGCCTGACACAGAGAGTATGCTTGTTGAAAGGAAGAAAGGCTACATCTTTGGCTCCTCCCTTCTCCTTGACCCAGTACCTAGCAAATCCCTGAACCCTACTGGACTTTCCTTTTCAATGTCCCTTGTATTTACCTTTCTTTCTGTAGTAACTGTCACCATTCCTTCATTTATTAAACAAAAAGTTTATTAAGGACCAACGGTCTAAAAGGCATCACTCCTCTTGCTGAGGATGCTGCTTCAAATACGACAAAGTTCCTCCGCTATGGACCTTACATTCTAGCAGATAACACAGACAGTAAATAATAGCATATTAGTTATTTGATCATAAATGTGATATATATATGATAGGAGGAATTTAACGTAGTCTTGAAGGTCAGGAAGTTTCTCTTAGAGAGGAAATTCCACTGATATATGAAAGACTAGAAGTAAATAAGTAGCATGAGATGGTAGAAGGAAGCTGTGGTGGCAAGCCTCCAGGCAGAGGGAACAGCATACACAAAGCCCTGAGTCAGGAAGAATTCTGGCACATAGAGATTTTGAGTTCCTTGTGTCTGGATTATTCCTACAAATGATACCTGATGTCTGCACAAGATGACCTTCCACAGGGCTCTAGAATTAAACTTTCTATCTTGTTGATTCCCTGCTCAGAAACCTTTCATTACTCTCTATTACCTACTGAATGAAAGGTTAATTCCTTAGCTATTTTTCATGAGCCAGTGCCATAAGGGCTCCAGTAATGGCCCAGTTTTATCTCCCATAGATCTTCTGCATCTATACTCAACAATAACCCTCATGTCCTACTTGATATTCCCCACACATTCCTTATTCTTTTTTACTTTCTCAAACTTATGTTGTTATTGTCCCAAAAATGCCTTTCTTCTCTATTCCTATCAATGCTTGTTGTTCTGCAAATATTTATTTGTTCTATGGGTGATGTGCTTTGACATTTTCTATTCTAGTCTATTCTACTTCATTCCATTTCAGTTTTTTTTTTTTTTTTAAAGATTGGCACCTGGGCTAACAACTGTTGCCAATCTCTTTTTCTGTTTTATCTCCCCAAACCCACCCTGTACATAGTTGTATATCTTAGTTGCAGGTCCTTCTACTTGTGGGATGTCCATTTCAGTTTTTAAGACAAGCAAGTTGTAACCTACTGATGCAATTTCACATCCCATTAATGGATCTTGATCCACAGTTGAAAACATTGCCCCAAATAACCTTAAAGATTTTTCTGATATATGATTCTCGAGTGAGGTTGGCTTTGGTAGATTCTAAGTTTTCTTCCAGCAGTTGCATCCTCTAACTCAATTACATCTTGGTTATTGGGCATCTGTATCCTCTGAAGACAGGATGGTAAAATTCTGCATAAGCACGTGATCACTGGGGGAGCTAATATTACAGAGCCAAAGCCCCCTGAGGATACTTGGCAATGCATCTTAATTTGTAGGAGATGTCACACTTTGCAGTTTCGATCCTGGTAATGTTCTGAACTGAAGTTGCTAATCATATTGAGCTGTTCCAGATCACATACCGGGCAAAGATGTACATGGGAGAGTATTTGTTCCAGCTGTAATGGAGTGAAAAAGCAAAAAATAACAAGCCCAAACCTCCATTAACAAAGAAATCCATGGCAATCAGATGCAACTGTAGCTCATATTATGTAATAAGTGTATCTTTGCAAATAGATTTGCTTTATATTGGCCCAAAGAGACTACTTGAATCTCTTGTAATAACCACTTCTCAAACTATCTGTTTTTCAAAATCGGTTTCATATCTTGGGTTAACTTTCAGTAGAGCATTTCAGTATTTCAATATTCTTCCACTTTAGATTCTGCAATGTCAACACCTGGGTCAATTTACCATCTTGTTAATGTTCTTTATCTCTAGCCCAGATTACGTTCCTATGTTTCATTTTTCTGTATCTCCTACTGCCAAGTGGACACGACTATGACAATGACCTCCAGACACCCCAAACCCATCAATCCAAAAGTGAATTCATTATCATCATCCTATATCAGCTGCCCCTACCCCTTCACCTTACTTTGATTGGAGAATGGCACGCCATCTCTCCACTTAAGTCAGAGAACACAGGCATCAGGTTTGACTCCTCCTTCAACTAACCTGCCACAAATTCCTCTTGATGTTACATCCTATATGCTTCTCAAATCTGTCTACCTCTCTCCAGCCTCCCTGCCTCTCCTGATGTTCAAGCCTCTTTAAATGGTTCTCCTGCTATCTTTCTTAGTACATTTCACGAAGTGGCCAATCTATCATGTCATTCTCCAGCGGGAAGTCATCCAGTTAACTACTATTCCCTTTAGGAGAGAGTCTAACAGCAAGAACCCAAAATTGCTTGCAAAGCCCTTCCTGATCTGTCCTCTGCTAACCTTTTCTGCCTCACTTTCACTCTCTCCTTTCCAACTTTCTTCCATCCCTCCTCTCCCCCTCCATTCATATCCTACCTTCCAATCATTAAAACACTCCATTTTTGTCTGGAACATTCTCCTTTTTACTGGAGAGTTCTTACTCTTCCTTCAAGCCACATCTTGGATATCTCATGGAAAACGTTCCTGGAGCCTTCTAAGTCCAGGCTTCTAAGACAGGCTCCTCAGTCCTCCTTTAGTGCCCTGTAACTCGCCATTACACTCTAAATCACCTATTCACTTCAGTCCACTAGTGTGAGCACAGGAGTTATTCAGTATTATATACCTGTTGCCTAGCACATAATGTGTATGTGCTAGGTGTATGGTTAATATTTCCAGAATGAACAAATAACATCTGATTTTCTGTCTGCCAAGTGGTAAGGGGACTCTCCTATGGGAGAACCCTATAGTGTTCAGCTATGCTGATGACTGGGAGGTAAGTCTATCTAAGACTGGGATGAAATAGTATCAAAAAACTATTTTGACTGTAGATTTAAGTCATGATCTCCAAAGAGCTTATCAGTAATGTAACTTACTTTTTAAGAAAAAATCTCCATCTGTGTTACGTGTCATACTTCACAAACTCAGGAGAAGGTAAAAAGGAGGGAGCTATTTTTGGTTCTTTAAAATCCCAAAATTTCATATAGTCTCTTTTCTTAGACAACTAAATTTTACTTTTTACTAGACTCATCACGGCTAATATCTAGATCCTCAGATCACTGGGGCTTTTACTAGTTTCATTTACTTATTCTCATTCATCTATTTCTCATTAATTAAACACCTACTAAGTGCCAGATAGTGGAGATACTAGGTGGGTAAGATGTCATCCCTCCCATCAAAAACCAATCAATTCAATGGCTGGGAGGAAGGAAAAAAGCAGACATGTGGGCTGTTATGATCCAGATGCCCTCCAAACTCATGCAAACTTGAACTTAGCCAAAGAATTCCAAAGGGGGATAAAAAATGTTAAGGAATGAGAATGTTTTCACTTGTGTATGAAAAAAACAAAATAAGCTTTATGAGTGATAAATATTCTGAGGGAAGAACATACAGCAAACAGCAGATACCACAAGGGGAAGGTTTTCCCCTATGGAACGGTAAAGATTCTCATTGTATTAGTTCACATTTAGTCAGAGCTATTTGAGTCAGTTACCATCTTGTTGAATTCTATTCATAATTGAAAAGCAAATGGTCTAGCAGAGTGTAGACATTTATTCAAAATATTTAGGCAAAATATAGCCAAAGTGATGAGAGTTTGTGGTTAGTCACAGATGGTCAACACTTACAGCTTGTGAATTATTAAATTGTGTCAGTGGTGACGATGCTGATGCTGATACCAGAAAATAAAAATGTATTCTGAAGGATTTTTGACTCAAGCAAAATTGGAAATGAGCAAGACTTTTCTGAACAGAATGATTCTGCAGTTTTCACAAGCCAAGAACTCTTCAAAATCCATCTCTGAGTCTCTGGCATAAATATTTAGAGCCTCATTGAATTTCTTGCTATTCCCTTAACACCCTGTGCTTTATGATACCTTATGCCTTTGCTGTTCTTTCTGATTAGAATAGCCCCCAGCTCCTCGGTGCCTGTTAAACTCAAATATCATCTCTTCTATGAAGCACTACAACAGGATAAATGGAAATCTCTCGGGCTAAATTAATTCCTCCCTACTCAGTGCTCACAGCATTTTGTGATTTGCCTTTCAAATTGCACTTATTACATTATATTATCCTTATTGGTGGCTGTATTTTTGTTCCCTAATAGACCATGAACTGCTCATTGGATCTGCATCCACAGGACCCAGCAGGGCCCGATACAAATTAAAACCTCTTTCTAGATAGGTTTAATGGCTGAATCATTCTATTTTTCTCCTCCACCTCTTCTGTTTCACTGTAGTATCAAGGTCATCTTCTCCAGTTTTGGCTAACTTCATGATGCACATTATTTAAAAGTTCTAATCTAAAAATTAAAATATATAAATAGTTTCAAGTTTATCTTGGAAAAAGCAAGAGGTTGTAGTTTTAAGATCCATCTCTGTCGCTAAGAGATCATGTGATTTGGCACAATCGATTTACCTGTCTTGGCTTCAGTTTCCTCATCTAGAAAATGAGGACATTGCTAAATGATCTCTAAATTCTCTGTCTTTGCTAATTCTATGACCCAATATCCTTTCCTGAATTCATGAAAAATTAATGGTCTCAAATACACAATTGTGTATTTAAGTAACAGTTTTTATTGATCTTGACTTGTTTCCGGTTTCTTTGCTTTGCTTTTCCTTAAAAACACATAATCAAATGAAAGTTCTTTATTGTTTACAGTGATGTCTTTAGAGGTTGGAAAGTCAAACAGATATAGGTTTCATCCCTGACTCTGCCACTTATAAAACTAACGTTATAACCTTGGCAACTTCAATGTGCCCAAGCCTCAGTTTCCTCCTGTGTGAAGTGAGAATAATAATAATAGTGCTTGTTTCATACGGTTATAGGGAATCTTCTGTATTTCTTCTAAGTCCCTGCAGTTGCGGGTACATAGGGCTGCAAAGGTCTTCATAACACAAGCAAGTTCACTGATGAATTAATCACCAGCCTTTATTTTCTCTCACTGTGTAAAGTGTTTTATCTATTTCTTGCTGATTGCCAGATATTGTAAACATCTGATAATATAATGCAAATATAATGCAAATTGTACTTGTACAGTGCCAAGTACTATTGCAAATCTTGCAACAGATGCAAAGCTTCATGAAATTGATGAAAATAGTCAAATGAATTTTAAAGACACAAGTAAAGCCATTGACAAATAAATTGAAGAAGAGAAAGCTAATAAAAATATAGCAGAGTAGTCACCTTAAAGGTATTGAATGGAATATGGGAATAAATAGATTAATCCCTGCATTATTTAAAACAAAAAGCGACCATATTTATGATCATGCTACAAAAGTTTAGGATGTTACTTTGCATGGTGATGCATTTTTTAAAAATGCTCAAAATTAATTATTTAATTTCTTTTTTGCTTCTTCTAAGAAATAATTTACGGAAGCGATCAGCAAGAGGAGGAAATTCCGCATGAGAATAGGAGTGTCTCACACAGTGGGCATCACGGGGCAGAACAGGGACAGTGAGGAGCAGCAAAGACGACCTTCATCTAGATCTCAGTTCTGCTGCAGGCCAGCTCTGGCCGTATCCTTATCAGCCACTTGAGAAAGCAAAGGAGAAAAAGCCAGACTGTTCATCTGTGGATGTCTGACATCCAGTAATTTATTAAAGTTTCAGCGTAAGCATCTCTATTCAAATATGAAAAACAAATGAATGTCAAAACTTCAGTGAAACTTTAGTAAACAATTTCATCTCTTTCCATAGCATTTTGCAATAAATAAAGATAATTTCATCACTTTTTGTTCTACTAATAGCAGTGTGAATCACTAAACAGGTATTACTTCTCTTTTACTGTTGAAAAAGCAAAAGTTGGCCAAATTTACTCAAGACAGTCAGAGATTGGACACGGCCCCCTGACTCCAGGGCATTGGGATAAGGATGCTTTATGTTCCTTCTCTAGCACCAGTAATATTAAATACTTTACATTTTAGTTCTAATGCTCAATACAATCTTTTCAGGATGGATTTTGTTGCCCCCAATTTACAGATAAGAAATCTACGGTTCAAAGAGATTAGATAAACTTGCCCAAAATCACCTGTGTGCTTTGACTTCCTAAATCCACAGCCCCTGGGGCTTTCACCACCTCACCGCTTTCCATGCTGAATTTCGGTGTTGGATGTTTTTAGTAATAAGAGAAGAACACCACCCACAGAGAAGAGGCTTTAGAGTGTAATTGAACTTTAGAAAGTTTGTCTTAGAAAAAAATAATTATTTTAAACCTTTTCAGTTTACATCTCAATTATTATTACTAGTAAATTTAAGAAATAAAGTTTAAAAGTTATGCATTTATCTCACATTTTTCCCTTTTCCTATATACAATCTGGAGGCAATACTAAAAAGCAACGAAATAAGCAAAAACACGTTGCACCAAAAAAGGAAAAAGAAGCTGTAATTTGTATAAATCTCTAACCTTAGCAGGTCACTGCCCCTGTCACCTCCTTTTACCGATTCAGATGCGAACCATAAAGAGATTCAGTGAACTTTCTAGGGTCACAGAGTTCAAAGTCAGCTAAGAAATCACACCAAATATTCTTGCATCCTTCATTGTTTTTGATGGCTATCTTTAACGCAACCATATTTGTAGTAAAAATATAAGCTTTTGTTTAATAAAGCAATAAACAGAATACATCAGCTGAAATTATCTCCAGTAAGATCTGGACTGAACATACGTGGTGTGAGGGACCATTTACTTCTACTTACAGCAGTTCTCATCATGGATTATTTGTGAAGGGTTTTTCATATGAGTGATATAAGTTACATAAATGAAACAAAGACTGTGAATATATACATATCTTAGGTTATATTAAAGTTGCAGCAAAACAAATACTTTCTATTAGTGAAGTCTGAAAATAAAAAACCTATACTAAAATTTTAGAATTGAATCTATTTGCTTCGTAAAGAGATTTTGACACGTCTTTTTTTCTTTTTGAATTAAAAAAAAACTAATGCTGTCAACTTTTAAGCAAGGCAGCAGAAAATCTAGTTATATTTCACTTTACACTCTTGCAGTGATTTTTGTAACTTATTAACATTGCTTCAGAATACAGAAAAGGACCCTATAATGTGTCAGTTGAGATTCAGGACCCAAAGTCTCCCATTAGAAGGTGATGCATTTGTTCATTAAAATTGTGAAGCTGTAAGGCATCCTTCTAGAAGAGTTGCTGAATTGCCATCTAAACTAAATAATAACAGCCATAAAACAAGTTTTGTGCTTACTCTTTTATTTCACACATTCATATTAAGGCTGGTAGATGTAAGAAGCAATTTATAAATGCATACACCATTCTGTAAGTGGCCTCAACAAAGAAAGCTGTTCCCAGGGAAAACAAACTTTTAGGATTGTTCCAAATCAAATAAACTCTCAATATATTTTCATATTTTGACAGTAAACATCTACAGTGTCAGTCACCATGTTGTCACAGAGATATGACAGTGTGTAAGAAAATGCCCCATGTTAACCTTCTGCCCCACTTGAATCTCAAGTCCACTGATTCCATATCATCTTTTCATTGTTCCTCCCCCTGAAGGCCTTACTCCCCTCTTCATCTCACTAAAATTCTCTGGTCAATCATTACAATCACCTCCTTGCATATGCCCTTGACTTCTTTTCCCGGGCTGGTTTTGTTCCCTGTTTAGCAGAACTAGAGGGTTGCAGGTTACACAGTTTACACATTTGTCAAAAACCATCAGATTGTACACTTAGTAGTTATGTATTTCATTGCATGTAATTTCACCTTTAAAAAACTTTAAACAAATATTGAACTCTAGTTATTAGGTTTGTGTTTTGCAATGGTATGAGTTAGCAATTTTAAAACTTGCTTAAACAAATGAGTAAATATATTGAAGGTAATGGGAGTAGTATTTTAAGTAGGAGTTAGAAATATGGAAAGAAGGAACTTTGGAACTGGATTGAAATGGAAAGTATCAATGATATCTAACGTCTGTCTATCCAGCTCTGTAAATATAGAAATGTCTATAGATATAGGCATATATGTGCATATGTGTACATATACTAGATCTGGTTGCTGAGATTGTCTAAAAGGTATGACACAGCGTTAGCAACGAGCACACCTAATACCTAGATCTTGATTTCTATTTACCATTTCTCACTAAAAGGAATGTAGACTTCTTAAAGAAAAAATTATTCCAGGACTGGATCAGAGGGAAAAATATTGCTATAAAGGATATTATTGGGAAATTTGACAAAATTTGAATATAGACTATGGATTTGATAACAGTGTTTATCAATGTCAACTTTCCTGATTTTGTTAGTAGTATTGTGGTTATGTAAGAGAATGTTCTTGTTTTTAGAGAACATTCACAGAACTATTTCGTGCTAAAGGATCATGACTTTCAATTTACTGTCAAATAGTTCAGAAAAAAAATCATGCATCTATCTATCTATTTATCTATCTATCTATCATCTATCTATCTGTAATCTCCCTCCCACTCTCTTTCTCTCTACCATTTAGAAAGAATGATAAAAGCAATGGGAGAAAATGTAAACAACTGGTTAATGTGAGTACAGGTATTCCTTGTACTTACTTTGCTGTAAGTTTGAAATTCTATCAAAATAAAAGGTTACATTAAAGAATATCTTCAATGACTTCTTGTATTAGTCAGTCTAAGAGCTAAAGTTCTAAAATTGGCCCAAAAGTCTCCACCTCCTCATCTGGACCCTCGTTACCCCGACATCATCTTCTCCAACTCTCCCTCTTGATGCTCTGTCCTCAGAAGTCCTTGTTATGTGCAGAGACCCTTCAGCTCATTTAAATCTGCACAAGTCTCACCTTCTCAGTCGGATAATCCTATTTTCCATTAACCTGCCCCCATCCCTGAGCTCTGGATCCCCGTCGTCTTGCTTTACTTTTTCTTTTCCATGGCACATGTAACTTTCTCACATTCGTATGACTCACTTAGGCATCTTGTTTCTGTCTTTTCTCCACTCTCTAGAATGCAAGTTCCACAGGACAGGAGTCTTGTCTGCTGCCCTTCCCGATCTATTCTAAGCACCCGGAACGGTGCATGGCATTCTATAAATATTTGTTGAATGGAAGAATCACTATTATCAGATTGTCAGATTACCTTCAGGAAACCTTAACTCTTTTGGATATGAATCTTTGAGGATATTTTCTTCTTTACAGTTCTTAGCTCAGTATAGTCAAATGTCTATTAGATATTAGTATTTGTGGTCATGTTAAAGTAGCGTGGTTTCTAAATACCTGTTTTTGAAGCATATAGATAACTTAATTGGAATAATTTGAGGAATTTGGAGATACTGCTTAAGGAGATCATCTGGGTCTCACAAGAAGGCAGTAAGCTGCTCTGGGTCCCTCTTTCCACCATCTGCTCCTGAGCTTTAAAGGTAAATGAGAGACTGGCTCACACTAATCAAAATTCATAAAATATCGATGAGAAGGCCAATTTAAAGAATTATCATGAGAAACAGAGTTGCCACAGATATTAGAAAGTTGAATCTTCTACTGAGCTTATTCTCTCTCTATAAGAAGTTGACATGGAGTCCAATAGATAAGGGCAAAGCTACCTCTTTTTGTGGAATCAGAACAAAAGGAATGAGTTAGTCAAATTATGCTAGCCTGATGCATACATTTGTCTAAAGATGGAATGTCGAGGGGTCAGGCCGGTGGTGTAGTGATTAAATTCATGTGCTCCACTATCATGGCCTGGGGTTCACTGGTCCAGACCCTGGGCGTAGACCTACACACCACTCATCAAGCCATGCTGTGGCAGCATCCCACATACAAAATTGAGGAAGATTGGCACAGATGTTAGCTCAGGACCACTCTTCCTCAAGCAAAAAGAGGAAGATTGGCAGCAGATGTTAGCTCAGGGCCAATCTTCCTCAAGCAAAGAGAGGAAGATTGGCAGCAGATGTTAGCTCAGGGCCAATCTTCCTCATCAAAAAAAGAAAAAAGATAGAATGTCTAAGGATAGAGTATTAAAAAATCTGCATTCAGAGCATTTTCTCACTTCATGGTATTGAAATGAAAAGTATTAAATTTGTGTTTGGACATCTCCCCTTTTAAAGGTTGCACATTAATAATCACTTCACATATTTCTTCCTTTAGATATGTGAATACATATCTAGGCTGCAGTCAAGCCCTATTGGTATTGATTTCCAAAGGAAATCATGTTGATCTTTGAAGATGATTTCACAGTTGGCTGACCTTATCCACTACATGCTGAATTTATTACTTTAGTTGTTAGAGTTGCGGTGAGGTGGTTCCTCCACTGAAATTCACGTCTCCATTGTCTACAATTAAATGATAAAGAAACATTTAATAAAAGTTGCTTAATGCTTAACAAAATAGAAAATGCCTGAACGAAGTTAAACTTCATAAAATTCTGAAATCTCATTAGGTGTCTGTTTCCAGATCAAGATGGAGCAGATGCACTTCTCTCTATTCCTTCTATTAGGTACAGGAAAAAGTCCTGGATGTGATATATAAGGCAAACGCAAGAGGACTGTGAAAAGTAGGGAGACGAAGGCAGACCAGCTACAGAACTTGGAATCTGAGAAAGACCATGGTGGCAAGTTCCCTAGGTTTTCTTTTTGACTCATATATCCTGGACTGGGTGCTGGAGAAGCTGCAATCTGGAAAAGCCATTGGAAACTGACCAAAAGAGCCCTCATAAAAATTTGCTCTCTCTAACAAAGGACAAGGAAAGAGACAGCTTAGCAAGCTAAAAACTTTCAGACAATAACTGCCCTACCGCAAAAACATATCATGGAACAAAATGCAGCTGTAACCCCCTCGTTGTCAACAAAGGCTGAGTAGGGAGCCTAGACTTCTACTCTTGCCAGGCTGTAATAAGGCACTGCCAGTGTGCTATCAGAGAAGCCAAGCGAGGAGATGTGATTCTCCTTCTCACCCAGCAGTAATGAATCTCTCCCCACAGTGTCAATGGAAGCCACCTGGGGATCCTGGACTTCCATCCCCACCTGGCAGTAATGAGGCATCCTCCTCATCTCCACAGGGGTGAAATAAGAGGATACCAATTGGGGAACTTTCTCTACCAGTCAACCGTAAAACAGTTTCCCTCTTGTGGTGTCTGTGGAGGTTAATGCCATGTGAAGTTTACGTGGGAAGTAGTAACATAGTCACTTCCCCTCCCAACCAGGGAAACGTTAGTGAAGGCCTAGTGGAGAGCCTAAATTCCCACTTCCATTCAGCAGCAATGAGGCATCCCTGAGGTATCAACAGAGGCCAAGTGAGGAACCTGGACCTGTATCCACTCCTGGCAGTCGTGAGGAAGTATCCACCCTCCCACATTGACACAGTGTTAGGGGAGGGCAGTTAGAAGATTTAGATAAGATCCGGAGCCTCATCACATAATACACAAGATGTCCAGGCCAGAATAAAAATCACACATGTACTAAGAACCAGAAAAGTCTCAAATGAGAAAAGACATTTAACAGATACCGATACAACACAGATGTTAGAATTAGGTGACAAGGATTTTAAAGCAGCCATCGTAAACTGTCTCAATAAGCAATTATGAACTTGCTTGAAACAAATGAAAAATCTCACCTAGGAAATGGAAAATATAAAGAAGAGCCCAATGGAAATCTTAAAGCTGAAAAATAAAATAATTGAAATAAAAAGCTCAGTGGATATTTCAACAGCAGAATGGAGAGGACAGAGAAAAACAAATCAGTGAACTTGAAGATAGAACATTAGAAATGAGCTAATCTAAACAGCAGAGAGAAAATAGACTGAAAAAATAAACCAAATCTCAGAGGTCTGTGGGACTATAACAAAACATTTGTGTCATAGGAGCCCCAAATGGGGAGGAGAAAGAGGGTGGAGTTGAAAAATATTCAAAGAAATTACTCAAATCTGGCATAAAACCAACAGTTAAAAAAAGGCATAAACCAACAGATTCAAGAAACTGAATGAACTCCAAACAAGATAAACCCAAACAAATCCATGCCAATACTCATCAAAATAAAACTTTAGAAAACTCAAAACAAAGGAAAAATCTTGAAAGCAGCAAGAAGGAAGGAGAATTTACCTATCAGAGGAAAAACCAATTTGAATAACAATGGATTTCTCATCAGAAATCCCAGAGGTCAGAAAGAAATGGCACACTTTTCAAGTACTGGAAGAAAAGAACGAGGAACTCCAAATTCTGTATCTGCCCTCCAGAAATAAATTCTATATCTTAATCTTCAGGAATGTAGAGGAAAATGACATTTTCACATAAATGAAAACAGAGACTTTGTCAACAGCAGCACCTAGACTAAAATAATGGCTTAAAGGAAGTCCTTGAATAAGAAAGGATTAAAGAAGGAAACAAAGGACATTAAGAAGGAAGAAAGAATAACTATGGGTAAATACAAAAACGTTCCTTCTCCTCTTTCTAAATTCTGCTTAAGAGTTGAAGCAAAAAGGACAATATTCTCTGATGTGGATCTCAATGTTAAGTAGAGAAAGTATTTAAGGCAATTATATGATAAATGAAGGAAAGTAAAGAGAAGAGGTGGCAAGCTTTCTACATTTGATTTGGACACCAGTAGATCTTTGGGGTGATGGAAGAATTCTGTATCTTGATTGCAGCAGTGGTTACAGGAATCCGCACATATGATAAGATGACATTGAACTATTCAGAACATTGTACCAATATCAATTTCTTGGTTCCGACTTTGTACTATTTTATAAAAGATGTAACCACTGGGAGAAAGTGGGTGTAGGGTACCCAGGAATTTTCCATTATTGTAACTTCCTGTAAGTCTATAATTATTTCAAAATAAACAATAAAAAATAAACGTGAAAAAAATCTTTAATAGGTCATATTCAGAAACTTCTAAATGTGAGAAAACATAAAAAACACACAATAAAGTGTTGGTGTAAAATCATAGATCAGATTTCCTCAGTAATTGGTTGTGGTTTTCTTTGATAGTCACTAATGAGCTATTCAATTTGGGGAATGCAATTCTGCTTTGATGTTAATTTTATTATCAATTTCTTCTTTTTTATGTCTTCAAAAATAACACTGAGTAAAAGCTCTTGAATCATCTTGGGTGGGTCATGACTATAACCGACAATTTTTTTAGCTTTTCCTAAAGAAAAAAATTAGTTATTATCTTCAGCTATCAGGGGATAGTAGCAGATACCTGCTAGCATTTTTTTCTCCTTTAGAGAAGTGAAAAAGAACTAGCGTAAGTGTCTCAGAATCTATTAGTGGCACAACAAGTGGCATCAAACTGTGATAGTCAAATACATTCAGGCTTTATTACTCATCTCCGTCTGATTTTCTTATCTACAGTGAAAATCCTTCCACCCCTTCCAATCTGCAGTAAACATTTTCAGAGTTTCTACAAAGTCCAGATGATTCCTCTGGGAACGGACCCCATCTTCCCCATGCAGCCGTGTTTGAACTATGCGATCTTCTCCACTGGTCATGATTGATGGGATTCCCTTTCCTATGCTAACTTGGAACTGGGACACATAGACTCAAATTGGGCAACTTTAAGGTTCAATATTGCCAGTTACTTTTATAGCTGTTACTATATAACATATAGCTGTTACTTTTTCTCAATTATAAAATACTTCAAACATGCAAAAATATGCAATTACTCCCAGCCCTGAATGAACAAATGTTAATACTCTGCCATATTTATTTCCAATTT
Organism: Equus caballus; assembly: GCF_041296265.1. NCBI lineage: Eukaryota > Metazoa > Chordata > Mammalia > Perissodactyla > Equidae > Equus > Equus caballus. Next base: position 96,340,343 of record NC_091688.1, read on the forward strand.
CTCTTTAAAGAAAATGTGAAAATTTTGATATAGATGCAAAATTAAAGAGACTCGTACAAGATATTCCAATAACCAAGATAAAACAATTCCCAGGGGCAAGCCGTGTGGCCAAGTGGTTTGGATCTTGAGTGTGGACCTACACGTGGCTCATCAAGCCATGCTGTGGTGGTGTCCCACATAGAAGAACTAGAATCACTTGTAACTATGATATACAGCTATGTGCTGGGGCTTTGGGGAGAAAAAAAAAGAGGAAGATGGATGTTAGCTTAGGGCCAATCTTCCTCATACACACACAAAAAGATCTATTTTTTAAGAAAAGACTATTTCCCAAATTTTGTCACGTTCACTTAACCTACTTATTTATTCATTTTTTAATTGTGGTAAAAATACACAACATAAAATTTACCATCTTGAGCATTTTTAAGTGCATAATTCAGTAGTGTTAACTATATTCATACTATTATGCAATGGATCTCTAGAACTTTTTCATCTTGCAAAACTGAAACTCTATGCCCTTTGAACAACTTCTCATTTCCCCCTTCCCCCAGTCCCTGGCAGCCACAATTCAACTTTCTGTTTCTATGAATTTGGCTATTATAGATATCTTATATAAGTGGAACCATGCAGTATTTATCTTTTTATGACTGGCTTATTTCACTTAACATATTGTCCTCAAGGTTCATCCACGTTGTAGCATGTGACAGACTTTCTTCTTTTTTAACAGAGAATAATATTCCAGTGTATGTATTTACCACATTTTCTTTATAAATTTAGTAGTTGATGGACATTTGAGTTACTTCCACTGCTTGACTATTGAGAATACTGCTTCAATGAACATGGGTGTGCAAATATCTCTGAGATTCTACTTTCAAACATTTTGAGTATATGCAGAAGTGGGATTTGCTGGATCATATGTAATCATATTTTAAATTTTTTGAGGACCCTCTATACTGTTTTCCATAGTGGTTGTACTGTTTCACATTCCCATCTATAATGTCCAAGGCTTCCAATATTTTCGTGTTCTCACCAATGCTTGTTATTTTCCGTTTTTGTGATAGTGACCATCTTATGGGTGTAAGGTTGATACTTCATTGTAATTTTGATTTTCATTTCTCTAAGGATTAGTAATGCTGAGCATTTTTCAAATGCTTTTGGGCTTTTAGCATATCTTTTCTGGAGAAACGTCCATTCAATTATTTTGCCCATTTTTTAATTGGGTTGCTTTTTTGTCGTCGTTGAGTTGTAGGAATCCTTTATGTATTCTGGATACAACCCCTTATCAGATATATGATTTGCAAATATTTTCTCCCATCTGAAGGTTTTCTTGCACTCTGTTGACTATTTCCTTGGATATGCAGAAGTTTTTAAATTTGATATAGTCTTATTTATCTATTTTGCTCCTGTGCTTTTGGTGTCATACCAAGAAATCATTGTCAAATCCAATATCATGAACCTTTTTCCTCTGTTTTCTTCTAGTAGTTTTATGGTTTCAGATCTTACATTTAGGTCTTTAATCCATTTTGAGTTAATTTTTGGTATATGGTGTAAGGTAGGAGTCTAAGTTCATTCCTTTGCAGGTGGTGTTTTCCCAACACCATTTGTTGAAGAGACTCTTCTTTCCCCCAATGTGTGATTGAAGATCACTTGATCATATGCACAAGGGTTTCTTTCTGGGCTCTCTATTCCATTCCGCTGATCTATATAGCTGTTTTTATACCACTACCACACTGTTTTGATTACTGTAACTTTGTATAACTTAACTTATTTTTTTAAACACCTTTTCCCTTTTTCCTTCTTAATGCATTTTACAGCAAATATCAAAAGGCATGATTTTATCCCCACATGATTCAGTATGAATCTCTAAAAATTATGGACACTTTCTTACAAAACCACGATATCATTATCACTTATAATAAAATTGGCAATGTTTCTTTGGTATCATCTCATACCTAGTAGAAAAATGAAATGTATGAATTGTCTCAAAAACCTGTTTATTGCTCTGTTTGAATCGGGATCTAAAAACGTCTGCACTTTAATTTGGTTATGTCTCTTAAGTCCCTTTTGATTCAAAGAAGTTCCTGCCTTCTCCCCCCGCCGTTGATTTGTAGAAATTAGATTAGTTGTCCTATAGAATATCTCAGTCTGGATTTCTCTGTTTATTTCCTCGTTCTGTCATTTAACTTGTAAATATAAGTTAAATGGTGACTTAATTGTATGGTCATTTAAGTATAAATTGAAATTAACTCAGAACTTTGATTTTTTTTTCATGCTTGCATGAGGTTTTTTAAATTCATTTGCAAATTGGAGCCTCTGGGGACTTTTCCCAGTGTCACTGGGCATTCTCAGATGTCTTCCCATGCTTTCCCCCTCCCCATGTTTCCTTCTGCCTTAGAAGTGGATATTTGTTGGCAAAGTTTTTGAACCCTGGGTTTGTGGGGTACATGGGTTGTCCCCATTTCTTATTATTCCTGCCACCAGCTTCAATCATGTTCTTGTTCCACTGCTGCAGGTGACATCATTTGTGTTCATGATCTGAAGTATGTAGAAATGTCTTGCTTTCCAGTTTTATTTAGACGTTGTAAATGGATTTCTCACTTGCCATCCTAATTGGTTTGTTTATTTTTCAGGAGGAATTTTTGGGAAATTAAAAACCTACCTTGCTCCAAGATCACATCACTGGAAGTTCCTCAACTTTCTTTCTGTTAAAGAAAGAAAACATCACAGAAACATCCCACCTCCCAACCTGCTCCCTTTCACTTTCTCCCCCATGTTCCCCTAAGGTAATCCCTATCCAGAAGTTGGTATCTCCTGTTTCCAGGCGTGCTTTTGTATTTTTACTACATGTATATGCATCCATTAAATCTGTATCCTATTGTTTTGAGAGTGGAGAATATTTACATATATGTTTTCCTGTTACATGTGTGATTTTCTACTTGGTTTTCTTTACTCAAAATTGTATTTCTTGAGAATTATCCATATTGAAACATGAAGCTGTACATCATTAATTTTAACGGCTGTAAAGTATTCCATGGTTTGAAGAAAACATAATTTGTCAGTCCCCTGCCAAAGGAAAATTATTTCATTTTGTCATGACAAGCATCACTGCAAAAAAAAAAAAATCACTTGTGTACATGTTTGCTTGTGCACACATTTATGAGGTTCTCTAAGATAAATACGTAGGAGTCGAAGTACTAGATCAAAGGGCTTGTGCATCTTGTTACGCCCGCACGAATGAGAGTTTCCCCCGTGTGTAGTTACAGGAATGTTTGTGATGTTTTAATTTTTTACAACCCTATAGGTGTGAAATGATATTTCATTGTTTATTTTACATTTTCCTGGTTGAAATGTGAAGTTGAGAATCTTTCCAAGTCTTATTGATGATTTGGTTTTCTTCTGTGTCTGGCTTGTTTATAAAATTGACAATTTCTCCTGGGTTCTATGTCAATTTCTTAATGATTTGCAAAGGTTTTAAAAATATGTTCTGAATAATAATGCTCTGTTTTTGGTGCCTATTGAATACAATAAGTTCTCATAAACTCTCTGTTAATCCCCTCTTCTCATTCTTTCTCCTTCTGCCTCTGCCCCTTCCTCTACCTCTCCCTTTCTCTATCTCAATAACCCTTTCTCTCCCTACAGCTCAGACTTTGTCCATGGAAACATCTTGGGAAACAAGCAGCATACTGACCTTTTCACTTTCCCGAATCTTGGTCTCTAACTACCCCTCATCCCCATGACCAACACTCAAATTTCTTGATGGAACATCTTTTCTTTCAAAGTATTGACACTCATTGCAAATATATTTTAAGAGCAGAAGTGTTCTGCTTTTGTGGGCTACCGGTTTGTCAGATACAATCACATTCCGTATATGAGTTTCAGTTCAACTGATGTTTTCCTTTTCCCAGCACGTCTGTTACCTCTTTCTGGACCTTCCCTATTCCATGTCTTTGTCAGGATTTTGCAAGTCTGGTGAGGGCAGTGAACAAAATTTATGGGTGCAATGGGTGCTGATATGGATGATAGGAAAAAGAAATTCTAATTATTTTATCAACATAGACTATGCACTGAGATAAGAATTTGAAGTTACTGCAAAATGAAACCGTTGAGATGAAGATGTTAATATATTGAGATTAGTAGATGTCATAATGAGTTTAGAAAAAAAGAAAAGTTTCTAGGACATACCAGATCATATTGCCGCACTGCCTCCGTACACAAAATTGGTGTTAATGCATAAATTTCTCTGGAAGATTCTATAAGTTTGTGAGTTGGAAGCAATGCTGTTTTAAATATTGACACCTAGTTATTGCAACTTCTTAAATTAAAATGTATAAGCTAGAGGTTTTCTTTTGCTTTTCTATCTTCCTCTTTTTTCTAAGTATAGACGAGAAATAAAGGCAGATGTAAATGCTTAGAGTTATTTATTTGGATTCCAATTTAAACTTTCCATTACTTTTTATTTTGTTTTTAAACATAGGCATCTGTTCGGTTTCATGAGCAAAGCCCCCAATTTTGTTCTCTTCTTACTGAAGTTCTTGAAATAGAAGTAATGTTTTAATGTTTGATAATAATAGACCAAAGAGGATGACAACATCCAAGTATAAGTATGTATTTCACAATCTAGAATAATTTTTTTTACAGGAAAATGCATTAGACAAAGAATAGTGTGTGTAGGGGTGTGGTAATTACAATAATAAACGTGGAAGAAATAACTGGCCAGGGATAACATAGCCAGTCCAAGTTTGTATCCAATATACTTTTTTTTTATCTAAAGCAGAATTATAATCTAAAAATAATATTTACATTCTGAATGATGAGTCAGACAGACAGAAACGTAGTAGCATGTAGTGTTTAAGATTGTTCAAAAATATGAGTGATTTTATTTGAAAAATGACTGACTTTCTTCAGAGTTCCAGGGCTCTCGGTTATTTTAATAAAGCAAATTATCTTGGAGGAAGGTTCATAAACTCTACCTTCATTAGCTTACCCTTGTACGGCAGGGGCGTTTGCTTGGGAAATCATTAGACTCTTTTTGGGCTCAGAAATAGGTGCCCTTAAACTAGTGTTTCGTGCAGTGCACAATGCAAAAGGCTGATAATTTTACTTGAAAAAAAATCATTATACTTTCCATTCTGTTCAGTCTATATCACACTCAGAAGAAATTAATTATCTTGGTGGTTTGGTGCTTCAGTTGTCCAAAGTCTTTGTTTGTGTTAATGATAAATGTAATACTATATTAACTTTAGGTTGTACTTCTTGCTACAAATTCTCACTGTTTGGTTTACTAAATAAGTGAAAACATTTTCACAAGTGGCCAATATAAGAAGGGACAGGTAAGCTTCTTGCTTCATAACCTTTTCCAAAAGCTTTATTTCCATGTAAATTTAATCTATTCTTACTTGCTATTAATTTAGCAGCTACAAGTTTCATCTCATTTATTTAACTAGCTAGTTGATAAATCTTTGTATTAAGTCTTGGTATATGTTAGGCAATGATTTACTTGTGACTCAAGTTCTGAATTCTTTTTTCCTAAAATTAGCAAAATTTAGAGCTTCTGTTTTTATCCTCAAATATTCCAATAATTTCTCTCTTAAACAAACAAACAAACCTGGATTAAAGAGATGATTGAAATTCATAACAAATATCATTTTTGTCTCTCACATTACCATACTACTTAGAACCAGGACAGGTGTTAGTTTTTATATTTGTGGTGCTTCACACATATCACTTATCCTTGTGAATATCCTTTAGACTCTCAATGAAAAAGCATCACGCCTCCCCCAAGGTCCTTGAAGAAATATGATCTGTGACAGTGCAGGCGACTCTAGGACACAAAACAGAGCATAGGCAAGAGGCTGCAGATTGGGGAGAGCCCAGGTTCCGGAAGGTCCTGGGATCTAGAAGATGCTGAGAAGAAAATAAGGTGATCTCTATTCTCTCCTAGCCCAGCCAAGACCTCTCAAGAGGTCAGCAAAAAGAAAAGAAATTGAAATCAGTAAAATTTATCTAGTTCCTCTTATGTGCTGGTGTTAGCATGCATATTTCCCGGTTTCAGTGCTCACCAGCCGTGTAACCTGGGACAAGGACATAACCTCCCTGGGCTGCAGTTTTCTTATCTATATAAAATAAAGACAATAATAACATGTTTTTCAGTGGCCGGTCCTGTGGCGGAGTGATTAAGTTCACACGCTCCACTTTGGCGTCCCAGGGTTTCGCCGGTTCGGATCCTGGGCGCAGACATAGCACCATTCATCAGGCCATGTTGAGGTGGCATCCCACATGCCACAACTAGAAGGACCCACAACGAAAATATACAACTATGTACTGGGGGGATTTGGGGAGAAAAAGAAATTAAAAAAAAAAAATATTGCCAACAGTTGTTAGCTCAGGTGCCAATCTTTAAAAAAAAAGAACACATTTTTCAGAGTTTGCTGTGATAATTCAATGCATTTGCTCTTATTAAGTGCTTAGAACAGTGCCTGCCACAAAGTAAGTATTCCTTAAATATTTGCTATTATTATAGTATTATTTTTGTTGCTGTTATTAATGTAAGGACTGGCACACCAACATGACATGTCATGGCAGAATTTTAGCAAAGATTCTGTTGACTTAGCTTTCCTGATCATTTTGGACATCCAGTCTTGACCACAATTACGTGCAAGATCCTAATAGCTCAGGTATGTCCCTGTCACTACAGCAGATGGGTTTTAATTTTCTCCCTGTGGGGTGGATCCTCCTATTAAACCTAATCATGACTCATTAGGAGGCAGGGGTTTTTAAACAGTGCCTTTCAGATGCCCAGGAGTTTCAAAGGGGAACCTGATCGGTGGTAAGCTTGAGGTGCTAAAACGAGAATGCTTTCCTCCCAAGCCGAGGCAGGCTTGCTAATGACCTGTGACCACTTTAGCCCACTATGAGCGTCTTGACCTAGTATGAAAGTCTCAGGGTCTGCTTTCGCACTTTGCAGCTGACTCAATGCTGGGCGTCTGCACCCCAGCACCATGGGAGCCTCAGCAGCCAGGTCATCCCAGGCAACCCATTGCTTACTGGTCACTGCTCATGGTTTCGTTATTCCAGTTTCAGTTTCTTCTTCCTCTTACCTCTTCCTTTTCTTCTTTCTCCTGTGTCCTCCTTCGTCTTTCTCCTTTACCATTGGAGATTTTTCTTACTTTCATCTCAGCCAGGGATACCTTTGGAAGGCATGTTTGCATTACTTTTGCCACCATCTAGTTGTTCTGCTTTGAGAGGGCTGCTCAGTGTTTCTGGTCTATCACACGGTAGAAAGCAGAAGTCAAGATTCCATTTTCTTAAAGGCCTAATCTGAGTTGGATCTGTGTTTCTTGTGTTTGGAACAGTGTGCTAAAACTGACCACAAGGAGGCCTAGTTTTTTCCAGGTTATAGACTTTTCCATCTCCTCCCATAGCAGCACAAACTCAAGTTAAGGAGTAAACTCTGCAGGCACAGGATCCTGTCTATACCATGCCCTCCAAAAAACTGGTTTTAATTCTCTCTCTTCTTTCCCATCAGTATACTTACCACTGCTTTCCTCTCCAAATCTCAATTCAGTGGATTCAACTTTAGTCTTTCTGCATGACACTTAATACAGACATTTTACATACTTTATCTGAAGCAAGCTAGAGCATGACTGAGTAAATGCATGTGCATGTATGCAGCAACCCATACATACAAAAATAATCTTAAACTTTTGATTCTTACTCAGTGTAATAAGAGAGGTCAAAAACAGGTAACAAAAGAGTCTATCAGAAAACAGACAACTTATGTCCTCAGGGAAGGAAGGACTGGTCAGAAACAAAATTTTATAGCTTAAACATCCACATTTCATGCTAAGAGCTGCATGTGAGGTCAAAATACAACATTATGATGGGTAGATTCGAACCCTTGGAATCAGAGGAGGCTGCAGGCAGGGGTTTTGTTGTTGAGTGTCCCAGCTGACTGCTTCCAGAATACTCCAGCTTACATACTGGGAAAAGGAAGCAAGTGTTATCAGATGACTGCTCAGGAATGTGACCTAAAGGGGACATTAATGCCACACAGAGACTGGTCCCATGGCTGTCTTTGGCGGGTTGTTTTAAACAACGGTCTGCAATAGCTGATGTCTGTGATCCGTACCTAGGTCACCTTCAACAGCTTCTCTTCTTGTAAACAAGGAAAGCAGTGCTGGGAAATAGGCCAGTGGGAGAAAACAAGTGGGAATCACAGTCACTTCTGGTCCTATTAGCCAATATGACACTACTTGATGGCCCTGGAGTTGAGTTTTAGTAATCCTTCGATATGTTTAGCTGCTTTGTTTACAAATTGAACCTCAAAGCAATGAATGCTGGTGAGCAGTGTGGCCAAAAGAGTTCAGGATTTGAAGGGATCAAATCTCAGCCCCATGACTTAATAGCTTTGTAGCCTTGGTCTTATAACCTGTCTATGTGCTATTACTCCAATTTGTAAACTGGTGATTATAATAACAACTTCAACAGATTAAGGTAAAGATGAAATAAGATAACAGAAGGTATTAGGCAAATACTAGGTGCACAGAATTTATTGGTTCCTTTTTCATCATATCGTAGGCTAACTGCACCCAATCCTTCTACCCACAGAGACTGGGCTGGGTGTTAGAAGATGTTCATATATTCACGCTGGGATCAATTCACTCCATCCACACTAACTATCCCTGCTGTTGCTGAAACACAGCAGACATTCTCCTGCCTGAGGGCAATGGATCTGTCTGTTCTCTCTCCCTGAATGTTCTCCCAATTATGCACATGGACTGACTCTTACTTCCTTCAACTCCATGCTCCAATGTCTCCTTCTCATTGTGGCTTCTCCTGAAAAGCCCTTTTAAAATTGCACCTGTACGTGTCCTTCCTTGCTGCCCCCCTTAGTGTGCTATTAATGCCTCTTACTATGCTCGTTTCCTTTTTTAGCACAATTATCACTTCCTAGCACACTATACAATTTGCTTTTTATTACATCTATTGTTTATTCTCTGCCTTCCTGCACTGGAAGGTATTCTACAGAAAGGCTAAAGTCTTTATTTAATTCACTGATGTATCCCAAGCACCTGTTCCTGGTATGTAGCTAAGGCAAAATAAACATTTTTGAATGAATGCGCACAGACATTTCAGACTAAATCAGACTAAAGAACTTACTCTGGAATGGACTGTGCCCTGAATTACCATGCTTTCTTTACCTTCAAACCTCCAGAACCTGGAGGGTAGGAAGCATGAAATGTATAATAGAATGGATGAAAAAATTGTTTCAAGTAGAGTGCAGCTTCCCAAGAGAGCTGGGAATTTCCAGGCACAGGCAAAATCCATGATCATTATTCTCTTCCTTCTGAACCTGACAACCAAGCATGCTGGTTTAGGATTTTTTCTATATTTGACTGATATGCATCCAGAAGGTCATGAAAATGTGGAGAATATTAACTATGGTCCAAGAATGTTGATGTAACCATGATGAATATTTATACTCACTGGACTATTTAAAATTTGAATGTCGATATTTAAATTAACGCTAAAATAATATTCATCATTTTTTGTAATACAAGAACAATTTAGAGAAATTCAGTTGCACCTCATCAGAGAATAGTCTTACATTGCTACCCATGTCATTTTGAGCTTGGCTGAGCAGGACATTGGCATGTGTTCTTATGGAGTGAGCCTATCTACCTCACCCAAGTGAAGAGACACAAGTGTTTGAGCCCCTTCTGAGAATCCACTCTTTGTTCTTAGAATTTTCTTCTCTACATAGTATTAAGAGGGCATCCTCTAGTACAATCTTAAGAAAGTCCAACATCCTCTTAACACTTGAGATGACATCATGCTCAGAGAATTTCCATAGAGTCAAATCCAAATGAAGAATGACTTTATAGTTATTTGGAGGAATATAAATCATGAGACATGAGACAAAGAGGAGCGTATGTTACAAATACAAGGAAAAAAGTTTACAGAAATCACAGTAAATTTCCTTTGAGAGAGCTGGAATTCAGATATGTTCCATCATCACCTGATCTTCCTCTCCCTCTATTTCTAGCAGTTCAAATGATGGTCTTTCCCCTGACATCTCTTTATAATGGAAACTTCATGATATATTAATCTGATTTTACACAACTGCTCTTCTCAACATCTGTGCTCAAAGTGTCAGAGATGAGTGAACAACCAAGCATTGTGCAAAGGCTTTATGTGAAACTCGTATCTGGTCTTGCCTTGCAACAGTGCATTTATCGATTAAGTGCGCCTTTGTCTGGTCTCTCAGCATTGACACAGTTAAGGATTTCACAGGCTGCACTGAAGAAATATGCCCTAGGGAAGTGCCGAGCCTGTTTATATTCTACCTCATCACTAACACCATCATTCACTTGTTTGAACACAGAGGGGAATGAAAAATGCAGTAGTTTTCTGAAACAATGTGAGGACAGAGGATTAAATCAAGCATTCCGGCAAATAACTTATGCCCTCAAAAATATGTTTTAATGTGTACAACAGTCTTAAGTGCTCAAAACTCAAATGTCTCACTTTAGAATTTGAGCTCCCAGGTGGCAGACAAGACCGCCAACCTATTCATGATTCATTTTAACCTCTTTATATGAGACGGCAACTGGGAACATAGACAAGGAATAAGCAAGCTGACCCAGAATCTGTCAAGGAAGACTATTCAGCTGAAAATACTACAGAAGAGCATCCAGAGGTCAAGAAGGAGAAATCCAAATGTAAGACCATAAACCCAGTGGTATGCTGTTAAAGCATGATGAGCAAAGATGGGTGGCCCAAGCAGAGGTTCTATATCAACTGGAAAAGATGAAAAGCTGTTTGCTCCCAAGGCTCTGATGACATAAGTATCACAGAATGAGAAATGTGTCAAATGGTTAGTGCTAAAAGTAACTCTGAGGACAACTAATCCAACCCCAGTAATTTTTCAAAGGATGTAAATGGGTTCAGAGAAGTCAAATAATGTGTTCTTAATCCACAATTAGTTGATGTTGGAGAATATAGGAGAAAAAAAGAATATATGATCTTTACCATTATGCTGTATCTGTCTTATTAGGTTCATCTAACATATTAGGGCCTCAGGTCACATGATACCAAATAATTGAATTGGCCAGGTGTTTCATTTGGTGCCCTGTATTTATGGATAAATTGTATTCCATTTTGTCATTGCCTTTGTTTGAGATTATATTAGTTATAATTCCCATTTTACTTCAATTAGAGGATTATTGTTTCTAGCCGTCTTTTCTTCTGCCTAGACACAGGTCATTTGTATAAAAAGGCTCTAAAATGGAGTCCCCAGGGTCTGTTCCTGTTCAGCTACCCTGGTTTCTACCCTGCAATTAGCCACAGGGATGTGAGTGCACAGCACTGAGAAGGGAGCCAAGCAAGGGCCGGCTCTCACGTGATTTTAGTCATTGAACATTGGCACAGCAACTAAATTCAACCAAGCGGAGAGGCAGTAAAAATAGGAATCCAGATTACTGGTATGAGGACAATGTAGCTGTGAAAGAGATTTGTATATATTTTTCTGAGTTCCGTGGCATATTTAAATGACCCCACATCATTTCAAATGAATCCTGGTTGAAGTTTCAAGGATCTTGGATCATTTTGAAAGTGAGAGTTATTTACAAATCGTATAACTACTGAGCTAGACTACTTTTCTCTTGTTGGTTTTTTTAAGAAAAGGGAGGACAAATTACCCCAACCTCAAGCTGTTGATGCTCAGGAATTGGACCATGTAAATCAAGGACACAGACAATATCAAGTGCCCACGACTTCAGTCAGTAGCAAGCTTTCTGTGCTGGGGTGGCTGAAAGGCTTAAAAAGTAGGTATAAGGTGAGGAAGAGAGAGAATAAGGAAGAAGGAAAGCTGAGGAGATAAATTTTTCTAACAAAATTGCTCTAAAAACCCTTTTATGACGGGTCTTGCCTTATTTACATAAGCCAGGATGACTAAGTTATTCTTTAAAAAGCTGTTTACATATCAGAATGCTATTTTCTACCCTCAAAAGAGCAGTGTGTAAAGCACTTCAGAGCACTAAGGGCATTAATGTCTGAGCTAGCTCCTTAAGAGGACTGCTTGCTGCACTTGTCAAGGAACCAAACCTTGTGGCACAAAGCAGTCGCATTGTCTGTGTTATCCATCTTACATTCTGAATCTAGAAGTAAAATAGAACTCCCTCTTTATTGATGTCATTTTTCAGTGTTTATCATATGTCACAAAATATTAGACCTTAAAGTCCCCATCTGCCTTCCTGGAGCAGGGACCTCCTCCCAATTGCATTATGCCGTCAAATGAGCAAACAGTAAACTTTGATTGTGTCCAGTCACTGGAATTTAGAGTGTTTGTTACAGCCCCCTGTGTTACTTTACCCTGACATATGACAGAGGAACACTTCTTTTCTTTCAAATAGGTAGTTTTTTCCACGTGGTTGACATCGTATATAATTCTTCACCAATACCTTATTCTACTCCCCTTCTGTACACCTAGAAGATGTGTTTATTGGTTTCCGTGAAGTTGAGTGAAGCATTGTGATTAGTTCTGCCATTAAATTGTGACTGAAAGTTCTGCGTGGCTGAGTCTGTGGAGCTCTCATGTTTAGTTACTCAGGCTCTGTTTGCTTATGCCAGGCAATTGAGGGGGCTTTTGTTCTAGAAGGTGCAGCTGCCGCATAGTAGAGTCCTTGTTGGCCTGGGTTCCTGAGCGACTGTGGAGTTGGGCCCCACATCAACCAGCCAAGCATATATAATTTGAGCAGGAAATAAGTTTATATTGGCTTAAGCCACTGAGATTTCGAGAGTTTTTGTTAGTGCAGCACAACCTACCCTATTCCGACTAATATATGACATGCAAGCTAAAATATGTATATGTATATGATGTGTATGTGAAGGTGTATATATACATACATGAAGATACACTTATGTCTACATATATATATACACATAAATGTATACACACAAGTGTTTATATACACACGTGGAGATATATATATATATATATATGTATTGTTGACATTAAACAAATAGACAGCCAGTTACTTCTCCAGCAGAAATAGGTTTATTCTGGATCAGCAAAAAATTGCAGTTTGGCATCAGGAACCATGGTAAGCCACATGAAAGACCCTTGCAACAAGGGAAGGAGAAGGTGTTTTATAGAGGGGAAGAGAAAGTTGGGAGGGCTATTGTAAACAAAGAGTCCATTGGAGGAGACTGGGAGTCCGAAGTATAGTGACTTTTCATTGGCTGAGTTTTGACGTCTTTCATTGGCTGAGCTGCTGCTAGGCAAGAAGAGGAAGTCTGTCTTCTTTCTGTTGGGCTCTGCTATTGTCATAGAGCAGGAGAGCTCCCCTTCTGGTCTCCAAATTCCATTTTAAATGAAGTTTCTGTTTATTAATTTTCACAGTATATACACACATAAACACATATAAGAGGTGTTTTAATCAGAATATGTATGTATATATATGTATGTACACACACTTCTACACACGTGATTGCTAAATTGCTGCATGAGGAATTTTCATGATATAACGGTGCTTTATTTTACTGTAAACTTTCTTAATTGTGCATTTAAAAGAAGATAACTTTTAGCAATCTGTGTCATTTTTTACGACACGAAGCCAAAAAGCAAACCATACACTAGCTGACCTCTGCTGGAGGTTCTGCACAGTGCTGATCACACCCTTTGTGCTCTCTGCATTCTAAACAGTGTGAAAAACAAACACAGGAACTGGATGGAATGTAGATCTCAAAACAGTAGATTTTTCATCCAAAAAATGCTCAAAATGGATTTTTCTACTCTATACCACCTAACGTAAACTGACTCATCCATCTACTTTCAGGGAGACCAGCTGGAGCTCTGTGGGTTTCTTCTTGCAGAGGCAAAAGGTCCTGCTGCAGAGAGCTTAGTGTATGGTACAGTCAGCAAAGAGGAGAGCAGGGATGACATGAAGACATGTTGGAAAGGGAACAAGAGACTGTTGTCTTCTATGACAATGACGTTCCCCTCAATCTTATCCTTCAGAGAGGTAAATAATGGGGCAATGGGAGAGACTCATGGTGGTCTTCCAATATGGTTTCCTAGTGGAGAGACACAAAGAATCTTTTTATTCCATGGATTTTGAGGAGTTGATTAATAGACTTTCTCTTCCATCCACAACACCTTTGTCTGAGTCTTCTGCATCTTTGCAGTTATTACTACTCAACATTGAAAACTGTCACCTTTTTATGTAGGCAATGCAATATACTGAATTGGATCCTGGAACAGAAAAAGAACTTTAGTGGAAAACCTAGTGAAATCTAAACAAGCCTGGAATTTAGTTGATAGCAATTTCTTAGTTTTGGTAAATGTACCATAGTTATATAAAATGTTAATGTTAGGGGATGCTGGAATGAAAGGTAAACTAGAACTCTATACTACCCTTACAACTCTTCTGTAAATCTAAAATTAATTCAAAGTAAAAAATTTAGAGAAAATAATATCTGTCTTCTTCTACAAACTAGGGGGCACAATCATTAGAAATCTAATTCTATGAGTAACTTCATGGCAAAACCTGCTTAAAGGAAAAATGTATCAGGATGAGCCTGAGGAGAGATTTTGGGGTTCCTCTTAATATTCTGACTTAAGCATAATAGTAATACTCTTCTTATAATACTCTGTAGCAAAGCTTAGACAAATTTGGCATATTTTAGTAAATCTGCACTAAAAGCTAGTAAGTAACAAGAGAAACATACACACTTCAAAAAGCTGACCTACAATATGCAGCTGAATTATCATAATGTTGTGAATCCTAAAAGGTATTCTCTTTCACTTCACGCCCAGCTTCTTTCCACCTGAGAAAGTTCTTCTTGTAAATATCAACTATCCAAGAAGGATATAAACCCTTTGCAACTTCCAGATCAAGTTGTTAAAATTTCATCCTCACAATTCCTTGAGGGGTTCCATAGACATCCTTGCTGGTGCAACATCCACATCTCTACATTACAAATAACCTCAGTGTTCATGGAATAGATATCAGAGGGCCATTTAATTTCAACAAACAATCTCTTGAGAGTCAACACAATAGGAAAGAAATGGGAATAGCTTTGGAACCAGAAAAAAAGAACTAGGCTTAAATACTAGACACGCCACTTTCTACCAAGGTTCTCTTAAGCAAAATATCTTATCTATTTAAGTCTCAGTTTGTTGATCTGTAAAACTGTGAGAATAGAGCCTACTTACAAGGTCATTGTGAGATTTAAATGACACATAATATACAAAATAGTTCCTGGGATGCAATAGGGCATCTCTACACATAGGTTCTACGTTCTCTGAAAAAAGTAGGATTTGATAAAAAGGAGACTTGCTTAAAACTCTGACCATCAAGATGGAGCGAGGAGCAAGTGTCATTGCAAGAAGTAAAGGCATACAACTGGGAGGTGGCTTTGCTGAAAGGTGTGTAATTTCTTCACAACTGTACACATACTGGATTGTGGTCACAACTATAGCCCCAGGCACTACAGTGCCTTTCAGTCAGCATATTTTCACCCTTATGTCACTGCTTGTGGGATCATAGAAAGATTTACAAGATGCACTCTCCTGGAAGAGTCAAGATTCATCGGAAGACCCAAACCAGCAGATTGTAAATGGCAACTTCTGTTAATTGCATAATCACAGACAACTCAGTCAAAATGAGTTTGCTGGTTGTTGCTGTAGAGCTTTCAGCACCCCATTTGGAACAGAACAAATTTAAGAATATGACTGATACAAAATGGTGGTCATCTACCTGGTTGAATAGGAGGACTTTATCCACCCAAATCGTTTGAGCTTAAATTCCAAGTAATTGATGAATGTATACCTGACAACTCGGTTACCAGAAACAATTCAAGGAGCACTGATGATAGTGGTGATTGCTTGTAATAAATACATAAGCTCTTAGGAAAAGTTTTCAAGGCCTTATAAAACCAACTAATGAGGTAATGATATTTTGTTCTGTTTAATTACCAGTCATAATGCAATATAATTAAATCCAATGACAGGAGGATAACAGCACCAAGATACAGACAACTAACTTAATCACAGCACACGTAAGATATGTTTATGCACCACATAAATCTTCTGACAGGAAGGATCTGATCTGCCTTAATTAAAATAAGCATTTTCCTTGCATTTGCACATAATAAAAAAAATGTCCAGTTTCTGTATTCTAAACTGTAGGGTAAACAGTCAAAGATAGTGTTTCTAAGAATTGGATACTACCATTAACCCATTTTTAAAGAATTGAATTTAAGAGGCTAAGAATTATTTCTTCTAGTTCAGATTCTTAGAGAAGCCCTAGGTGAGAAAAAAGAAAGAATATTAAAAAGTAAACAAAATTATTTATTCTGAAAATTGATTTGCAGTTCATTACGTATTCTGGGTAACAATCATTTGTTGAATACATATTGCAACTATTTACTCCCAGGTCTTCAGCTTTTCATTTACCTTCATTTATCATATCTTGTGACATACAAATTTTTAAATGTTAATTTCAACATATTTATCAGTCTTCTCACATGGCTTGTGTTTTTGAGTAATATTTAAGAATAACTTACCTACCATGTAGCAACATATATTATTCTGTTTTTTCTTCTAATAAAGATTTATTTTTTCGTACTTAAGTCTTTAATGTCTCTGGAGCTCATTTTTGTGTTTTGGGTGAAGTTGGGACCTAGTTTTATTTTTTCCAAGAAAATCCACTGATACGACACCACTTTTTAAATAGATTGTCCTTTTATCACCATTTTGTAACATCATCTCCATCTTTTATATATTGTTTATATATCTATATGTGTATAAAGCATTTATATTTAAATTATGTAGATTAGATGTCATATTATGCTTATTGTAATTATTTATTATATTACAAATTTATATTTATATATTATTTATATATAATGTATTTCATTGATATCAAGTCCTTCCTAATATGTACTTTATAATTCTCTACTTCATTACTTAGTTTGTTCTTACATTAATACATAACTATTTTAACTCCTATAACTGTATAATAAATCTTGATATCTGGTACCCCAAACCTTCTTCAAATGTGTCTTGGTTTACTTATTCCTTTAGTCTTCTGTATTAACTTTAGAATTAGCTTCTATTGTTCTCTGAAAAAAAATTGACATCTTTGTGACATTGAGTCTTCCGTATACAAGACATAGATCTCCATTCACTCAGATTTTCTTACGTGTTCTTTACTGTTTGAAAATTGTCTCCATAAAATTCTTTCATTTGTTGTATTGGGTAAATTCCAATGAAATTTATAATTTTAAAACTACTTTTAGTAAGATCTTTTCTTTTCTATTTTCTATTTGGTTGAAGAGAGAGTTGTATCTAGAATTCTTGGTTGACAGCTTTTTCTTTTAGTAGTTTGAATATGCCATCCCGCTGTGTTCTGACATCCATGATTTCTGATGGAAATCAGCTGTTAATCTTATTAACGATCCCTTGTATGTGATGAGACACTTCTCTCTGATGCTTTCAAGATTCTCTTCATCTTTGTCTTTCAAGAGTTTGATTATGATGAGTCTGGATGTGGATCTCATTGAGTTTATCTTACTTAAAATTCCTTCAGCTTCTTGGATATGTAGATGAATGTTTTTCATCAAATCTAGGAAGTTTTCAGCTATTATTTCTTCAAATATTCTTTCTCTCCTTTTCTTCTAGGACTCCCATTACATGTATGTTGGTAAGGTTGATGGTGTCCTACAGGTCTCTGATGCTCTGTTAATTTTTCTTCATATTTTTTTTTCTGTTCCTCAGACTGAATAATCTCAATTGACTTGTCTTCAAGTTCATGGTTTGTTTGTTGGTTGGTTGGTTTTGTTGCCATCTTAAATCTGTTGTTGAGCCACTTTAGTGAAATTTCCCTTTCAATTATTGTAGTTTTCAACTCTAGAACTTTTGTTTTCATTTTGTAATTTCTGTCCCTTTGCTGATACTATTTGGTGAGATACAGTTCTCATACTTTCCTTTAGTTCTTTAGACATAGTTTTTTTTTTTTTTAGTTCTTTGAGCATATTTATAACAGATGATTTACAGTCTTTTTCTAGTAAGTTCAACATCTGGGTTTACTCAGGCACAGTTTCTACTGATAGCTTTTTTCCTGTGTATGGGCTATAATTTTTTTCATTGCATGTCTCGTAATTTTGGTTGACAATTCAACATTCTAAATAATACCATGTGGTAACTTTTAAAATCATATTACTCTCCTTTTCAGTGTTTATCATTGTGTCTGTTTGTTATTGTTGTTGTTGCTATTGGGTTTTTTGTTTGTTTGTTTACTGATTTTTGTGACTAAGTGTCTAAAGTCTGTATTTTTTGTGTTGTGTGGCCACTCTAGTCTCTGCTTGATTAGCTTAGTGGTCAGCTAACAATTAGATAGATTTCCTTGAATCTTTTGAGCAAGTAGGTTTTCCAGTCTTTCCTGAGGTGCTCTTTTGGGTGCTAGGGTCTGTGTTAAACACTCTGGTAGTTTACAGCTCTACCTTAGCTTTGACTTCTGGCTTATGTGGAGCCTCCGGATCAGCCAGAGGTAAGAATTAGGACCTTTTCAGGTGTTTCCTGGCCATGCACACAACATTGCACGTTTGTTTGGCCTTCTAGACCTGGGGATGTCAGAGCTTTTCATTCCCCAGATTTTCCTTTTAAATACTTTGGCAAACTTTTTGTTTGTCCCTTCTAGTGTTACTGCCTATGACATCTGTGACAATTGCTGCTGATGGTTTTAGACAACTGCCCTGGAGATAGGGATCTCCTTACTGAGAGAGACTTGAGTTAAGTCAAACAAAGACAAGCTTTGCAAAGAGCTTTTCCAGGGAGTGACCATTCAGGCCACCTAATGACAATTCTCTGGAAATGGGTTTTTTGGGGAAGTTCTGAACTCTTTCTACTCCCTCCAGTGGCTGCTAGGCTACTGGTTTTCACAGCTACCATGTTGCTGAGGCTGCTGGTTTTCAAGGCTACCGAAAAGCTGAGGAGAGAGGAATGGGAATAAGGCAAATTAAAACACCATAAAGCTCACTATTGTCCAAAGTCATCTGTTTTTCTTGAATAAATTTTCACACTGTTGCAAGCCTTTGGTTATTTTACAGAATTTTTTAAAAGTTGATTTTGACAATTATTTTGCCAGTGTTCTTGTTGTTTTTCTGGAAGAATGGATTTTCAGAGGTCTTTACATTATGTGATGGACTGAATGTTTGCCTCCCCCCCAAATTCATATGTTGAAGCCCTAGTCCCCAATGGTATGGCATTAGGAGGTGGGGCCTTTGAGAGGTAATTAAGTTTATATGAGGTCATGAGGATGGGGCCTCCATATGGGATTAGTGCCCTTATACGAAGAGATATCAGAGACTTGTTTTTTCTTCCTCTCGCCACCATATGAGGCTACAGCGATAAGGTGGCCATCTACAAGCCTCAAAGAGGGTTTTCCGCAGAACCCAACCATCTTGATCTTGGATGTCCCAGGCTCCAGAAGTACGATAAATAAACATCTGTTGTTGAAGCCACCCAGCTTATGGTATTTTGTTATAGTAGCCCAAGCTGATAAGACACTTTGCCTTTCCGGAGGCTTTTCTCTATTTTCCATGTATTTAACAGTCGTAAGTGCTTCACTTTGGAGAAACTTCTCATGCTCTGTGCCCATTCTATTGTAGTATTAGATTTTCTTATTGGACTGGAAGTGAGTTTTTATACTATATATATGTAAATTGTGGTATATTTTTTGGTATAACTTTCCCAGTTTACTGTTTACTTTTAAATATTATAACTTTTGTATATATAGATTTTTTTTAATCAAGTCCACTATATCAATATCTACCCTTCTATTCTTCATCTTATTAGGCAGAGTTAAAATTCATTCATATTTTTGGGGTTTTTAACGATTTTATTTTTGTATAAAATTTTACCTTTCATCTGGAATTAATTTTGGCATATGTTATAGTGAGAAAATGAACTTGATTTTTGTCCCTAACTATCCATTTCCCCAAAAGAATTTATCTAATCATCTATTTCATCCCCCATGGGTTTGTGATACTTCATTAATCATCCATTAAGTTCCTAAGTGTAATGATATGTAATAAGAAGAATTTCTGAGCTATCTCTTCTGAACTCTGATCATATTCCTACTCTTGAGCCAACACTACATTGTCTTGATATATTGCTGCTTTGTACTCTATTTTAATATTTAGTTGTTTACTCTGAATTAATATGCAATGTAAAGAGCAAACACTAGATGAAATGTTGTCTTTGGAACATGGCCTTTCCATCTTTCCTCCTGTAGTTCTTCAGTCCTTATTCAAATTTCAACAAAAGCATTGCTTCCTCTAGGGAGATTTTAAGTCCTTCTTTTCCTCCTCCTGGGTTAGGGTAAGTGCCTTTCTTCTATGCTACCTCTTTATAGCCTCATAATGCCCCCTGCATATCTTTGTTATGGCATATATCTCATTGCATTGGGAGGGTTGAGTTTTTGACTATTTATACCACTAGACTGTGGTAAATTCTTTGAGGGAAGAGATTATGTTCTGTATCTATGATGCCTCGAATGGTTTCTGGCCATATTAGGAACTCAATTAATTTTCTTTGAATAAATGAATAAATGGTATCAATTGAACTTTCCTCTGATGTGGATAACGTGGGGAAGGGAATCTAGTTTACAATTCAGGCATTATTGTCATTAATCTATGACTTATTACAAATAGATACACTATAGTGATTTGAAATACAAACATTTAGTTATGATTCAGTAATGGCTTGATTTTGCATTTTCTTGTTCTGCTTTAAGAAAAAGTTTGACTATCATCATTGGATATTCAAAAACTGTGGTTTGTATGCAAGTCCCAGTTATTAGCAGTTAAAATATCCCTTACAGTTTATCTCTATTGCCAGCTCTATTTGCTTTTAAATCAAACCAATTTAAATCAAGTATCTACAGATTATCTGCTAATCCCAGGAGGGCCTGAAAGTCTCAACACTATTTGCACTTGGAGAAATGACTTTCTGTTGTATGCATCTGGCCCCAGCTGCCACAAGAGATGGCATGAGCATTAAATACACAGCCACATTCCTAACAGACCTTCTAGGACTATGAATTTCCATTTAGAGATTTCTCAGGAAGCTTACACATAACCCAACAGCTAGTTAACAAAAGAGACAGTCGGTTTGATTGGTAACAGTTGTAGACTTTTGCATTTTGAATTAGACTTTCATCTCAGCAACAGACATAACCAGCTTATCAAATAGGCCACACCTTGTGCAAGAATTAGAACACTTTTTTAAAAATCTGAAGGGAATATTTACACTTTTCAAATGAAAATATTGAAAGTTTAATAGCCTCTGAGCAACCAAAAATGATCATAAAGTCTAGCATCTAATCTATCCAATCTATTGAACAGGTTCAAAATCATTTTGCAATAAGCCAAGCTATATGTAAACATGTAAATACTTACAGTATAAAAAGGTAGATAATTGTGGTAGACCAGAAATGGTTGGATATACTGGCAAGAATAAGAAGTGAGAGCTGACAGCCTGGAGCGGAGCTGGAATAACTGTAAAAGCTTACACAAACAAAGAAGACAATCATTTAAAGGAGACTCAAATTTGCAAAGCCAACTGAAGTGGAGCTCCTATGAATCTTTCATTAATCCAGTCTAAGACAACATGTGCAATATTGACAAATGCTTCCGCATTCCATGTTAATTTAATCAGCTCATTTTGAAGAACCCACATTTACTTAGACTACTCAAGGCTCCCTTTAACCTTTTAATACTGAGAAATGTGGCTTTTGCAACATCTATTTATGGTTAGACATAACATTACAAGATTTGAATCTTGTCTTTCTCTCTCAGGAGCAAATGGATGTCACAGCAAGCATCAGAACTCCCTGCCCTCCCCAGACGCATGGGAGCTCTGGAACAAAGCTTTCACAGCTGAGAAAGTGATTGCTTTGGCTAGAGGATCTGACTAGAGGTTAAGCACAGCTCAGCAAAGAAGAATAAAAATTCTTCTTTTGTATTCAATGTAGTCAAGTCCTGAAGATTTTTATTCTCACTTTCGAAGCAGAGTTTCAAAGTTTTGATCTTTATAGAAAGGAAATACTTTGTTTCATTGTGCTAATGAACAAGGAATGATTATGTTGCAGCTCATACTAAATCATAGAGATAGTCCTCCATGTTATTACTGTTGCCAACAACCCTGAGAAAATCACAGCTTTCCTTCAGACAATGTCATTTTTATTGGGCATGAATAATCTTGCCTCATCACCCCAACTCCCTGCAGCAAAAGAAATGCCCTTTCAAAGGGCTGAAATCCCTACTTACAGAGAAATCACTCCATGATTTAAGCTTTGGTGTACCCAGAAGCTTCTTAGTCAATACAAACAGCACCAAAGGCAGAGTGTATCACGTCTTAGAGAGCTTTAACACTTTAGTATAGACTAGCCTATTGATGTCTTTTTGCTTCAGGGAAACCAGGAGAGGACAATTCTGAGGCTTGGGCATGGCCTGGGAAGTTAGGGTTTCACCAAATTATTACCTGTCAACTTAGAATGCTGTGAGCAGCGCAGAAGGAGTGGGACACACTGGACAGACACACTGTGATGGGATAGAAAAGAGAGGTACAGGCCGATGGCCTCTCGAACACATCAGCCTTCATCCTTCCTCTTGGTCTTTGCACTTGCTATTCCTTTGACACTCTCTACTCCTCTGTCCCAACCCCAACCCCCGCTTCTCTACTTGCCTAATTCCTATTCAAGCTTTGGGTCTTAACATAAATGTCACTTCCTCAGACAAGCCTCTGGCCCTTTCTGGCTCCTAAGATTAGGAAGAGCTCAAACAAAGGTCGAAGGCACCGAATGCATAGCATTTCCAGGGAACAGTCAGAGGACTGATATGGATAGAAGATTCTGTTGGAGTTGGGGGCTGGAAGGGAACATTCAGGAGAAGCAGGCAGGGCAAGATTATGAAAGACTAAGCTAAGAAGTTTCAATATTACGTTGTAGGCCAATGTTTCTCAAATATACCTGACCAAAAGAATCACATAGAATGTTTGTTAAAAATATACATTTCCTGGACCCTTCTCTGGAGATCCTGATACATTAAATATAGAGTTGGTCCCAGGAATTTATATTTTAACTAAATGTAGGCGAGAAGAAAAAAGAAAAACTTTACAAATAAATTTTAATTTTACCACTTACTACCTTTAAGATCCTTAGCAAAATATGTAACTTTCTTGAGTTTCATCTTTAAAATGTGGGAAATGACCCCTACCTTGCAGGGCTGCTATGGGAAGATGTTAGAATGTAGGGTAGTTCTAGGCTACACTAAGAGAATCAATAAGTAGTAGCTATTAATGCTAATTTTGCTAATGTTATTCTCACTAGTGTTCCTTACTTCAGGTCATTTCTTTGTCTAGACTATCATAATAGCCTTCCAACAGGTCTTCTTGCCTCCGGTATCACCCTGAACACAGCAGCAAGAAGCTGTGCAGGCACAGGAAATGATGGACAGGGATCGCAGGGTGGGGATTGGGGTCAATAAGACTGAGCTAAGCCAGAGCTCTCGTGTCAGGGAATGGAACTCTGAAGAACTCACATGTGCTTCTAAGAACAGTGTCAGAGGAAGAGTGACAACCAACAGAGGATTGTTCATATGTCTGGGGAGGCAGAGGGATTCTGGAGAGAGACCTGAAAAGCTCTTATATAATCTGATAAGGGCAGAGGAGGGGGTGAAAGCACAGACCTTAACCTTCTGCCCCATGGCGTCTCTCAACGTGAAGACCTGTCGGCGCTGGGGGAGGGGAAAGTATGAGACTTAAATGGGGTGTCAGACTAGAGTTTTAAATTGAACAAGACTATGTTATGCAAACAACCAAAACTTCCCCACGTGGTCTTAAGAGGTAGGAAAGAGAGATTTAATTTAGCACTGTTCGAAACAGGGATTCTGAAAGAAACTACAACCTTTTAAGTTTTATGCCCTTTCAAGTTCAAACTGTTCAAGAATCTGGTAAGATAGATGACACTGGCAAAGACAACATTCAGGTCTCTAGCATGGGAAAGTAAATAGCAGTGCTGTTCCCTGAGATGAGAAGAGAGCAGCCCAGGTGTGGACATAGAGGTTTGGGAGTCCACTGCCTGAAAACACTAGCTGAAGCATTGTGAAAGGATGCGATGACACAGGGAGAGGGGGACCAAGACCAGCCAAGGGAAGAGAAGTCCATGTAGACAACAGAAAAGAGTGAGCGAGGAATCATGTTTCTGAGGGAGGGGATAAAGACACGAGGCGCAGCTGTGGCTCCTGATTCCAATCTCACTTCCATGACAATTGTGCCAACAGCCCAGAGCGGTTGAGCAGGCAGTGCTTTTCTCTTCCCTTCCAGGGAGATTCAGGATGCTTTCATTTTTCAAGGAAGTTCTACAATGTGTACAAGTATGCTAATACTTGTAATATTACAATACTCGTAGCATACAAGTATGCAAAGTATGCTTATCATTTTTTTTTTTACTTAGAACTCCAGAAATGTTCATTTGTCAGTAAAACAAATGTTCAGGAAAGAAAATACATAACATATTGTTCCCTCGATGATTCTTTGGATGTTCCTTGGTATTTGGGTACATTAAGCATCAACTACAATATAGTGCTACCTCTTCCTAGACTGCATGGACCCTAGAGGCAATTTCAGGAGCCAAGATAAAAGACAGCCAGTGTAAATAAAATGCACTTGTCAAGAGTTCCAAAACTTTTTCTCAATTTGAGAACTCCAGAGTGTGAGCTGGTAAATGGATTTGGTGTTCTCTTCCAGGTCACATGGCCCTCTATCCAACTCATAAGGGCACTTAAACAAAATATATTCAAGATATATTTATTGTGAATACAGGGTCAGTTAGAACTGCAGAGGCGGACAGCATCCAGTGGCATGAAACTGAGCATCCAGGTGTTATGGGGTCCCCACAGCAAGTGCCCTGCAGTGGAGGTCCCGGCATTCGTCGTGGTTGTATGTGGTGGTGATGGCACTTGCCAGCCCATTCTTGTGTCAGGAAATTAGCTCCCTTAATTCCTGCCCATCCTGGTTCTCCAGGCTTTCTATGTTTCTGTGAGCTATGAGTTCTTTTTCTGCCTAAGCTAACCAGACCTAGTTACAGATTTTTGCAACCAAGAACCCAGACAGTGCTTTGGATTTATCTCCCCTGGCCATTCCCTCAGGGAGCTATTTTAGGGTATTTTAGGATAAAATATGAGACTCAAAGGAGACTATAAGCAGGGAGCTTAGCAAACATATTTGGTAGTTGTTTGCCAAGCACCCTTTGCCTCTGTTCTGCTGATGTCCTCTCACTCTGGTTGCAGATAGACACATGACATAAACCAAGTATAAAATCTCACCACCACCACCTGTCATGGTGATGGAAAGAAAGGGCAGACCCGTGACCCTAGTCTTGTCAATCAAACTTGAGTCTGTGATTTTTTTTAACAGAAACTGTTGAGAGAGGTGGGCAGAGTAAGAAAGTGTGGTGAGAAGTGAAGGAAGATGGGCAGATACTGTTAATGCCTCATCCACATCCTTAAGGATTTCATTACTGTTTTCATACACCTGCCTCTCTTTGTTGGAAGATTGTCCTCAGGATGCTAGATTCGCATGTGCACACCTACGGTTGGAAGAGCCTGGGAACTCACATTTCTCTGGGAGCAGCCCTTAACTAGTGACCAGCAGGTACCTGATTATTGGACAATGCCGAGGGGAGATCTACTCCGTCTCAAGAGTCCCCCTGAGGGATTGAGCCTAAGTTCCCCTCTGAAGGGCTTTGCTTCATTCTGCACCTTTGCTTAGATTCCTTCTCTTTCCTGGACCCTGTCTCCACTCCCTTATCAGGTTTTCCCAGAAACACTTCCTAATAAATATTTGCAAGATCTGCTTCTGGAGAATCTAATCTAAGACATCAGAAAAGCCAGCAGTTCTCTCTCATTGCCTGTGGATAACAGTGCTTGAGATAGAAAGTCAATAAGCAGAAAGATGAACCAAATCTCTGCCTCCAATCACTCCAGTCCCTCCAACAGAGGAACGGGAGAATCCCCACTCCTGCAGAGCTAGGCTGAGTTTGATTTCTGTCACTTACAACTAAGAGACTCCATTCAGCAGGATGAGGTCGACTGAGTCCTTTCTTTGCTCCATTTAACAACAGATCTTGTAGACAAATGAGAGATGCCCATGATATTACCATGGAGGGGAGTAAATCAGGGGTATTTTCTGAAAAAGGTTATCAGAGGATCATTGTTATATTCATTGTGCTTTGGGTGCCACGTACCTGATTTATGATTTATATGTCTTCCACTAGAGTTTACCGAGCTGCTTCTAGACTTTTCTACAAGTCCCTGAAAAAGTTCAATCTACCTTGATATATTCCATAATACATATCATATGTATGTTAAGAAAGAAAAAGAGGAGGGCAAAATCTTTCTAAAACGCAAATCTGATTATGTCAAACCAAGTGTGAAGCCCTTTAATACCTCCTCCTTGTTCTCAAGATCAGGTTCATCCTACTCAAAATGGTCTCAAAATGCTTCATTATGTGACCTCAGGTGCAATCAACAATCGCGTCCTTTCTGCTCCACTCCTGTATTCTAGTCACAGTGAACACTTTCGGTGCCTTCAGTGACATGCTCTTTCTTGGCCTGGACCTTTGTCCCTCCTCTTCCTCCACTTGCTTATATCCCAGCTTCTCACTTCACTTGGTTTACTCCTTTTTAGGTTTCAGGACTTTAGGTTTAAGGCCAAGATGTTACTTCTTCCAGGAAGCCCTCTTTGATGTCCCACTTCCCACCTCTCCTAGGTGCCCCCATTGTTCCCTTTACTTCCCTTTAATTTCACATATCTCTCTCTAGTGTGACTAAACGTGTTTGTTTGAAATAATAATATATGATCCTTGAGGTAAAATTTTGTCTGTTCAGTGCTATATTGCTGGGGTCTAAAAGAGTGCCTGGCTTATAACAGAGTCATAATATTTTTAAATGCATGAATGAAAAAGAAAAGAGAGAGAGAGATGTTGAGAGGAGAAATGATGTCTTTTTGCACACCAGTATGGCTGGTACACTAAGTTCCAATCAGGAAACATCTCCTTAAAAGAAATATCTTGATGAGAACTCATGTATATATACTTTCACCCCAGCATATGGCTCCCTGGTGTCAACTCTTTATGGTAGCTAAGGTTGGTAACCATAAAATTTGTTTTCAGCAACAAGACAAGATCCTTAAACAACACGATCGAGAGTCATTTAGCCGTGGTACTTGGCTTCCCTCCCAGAACAAGATACCCAAGTTCTCTTGGAAAAAAGACAGCTGAGATGAGTATACCATGGCTGAGAGACTTGGGGCCATCATTTAACCTATTTGTTGTTATATTAAATTATGGATCAATGTTCAGGGGCACCCAGCTGTAAAAACTGCTCTTTAAATCTATTTTATTTCCGAACTTACCCCAGTTAGTAGCCAGATAGATTAAAGAATAAGCAGACACTGACCTACGGAACAAAGTGCAAGACTGAAAGTCAGGAGTTGATGCGCTGTGAAAGTAGAAACAGAAAGCACTAAGCCGTGTGTGCTCTCTGACCCAGTGCTGTGAGAAACCTACCCTTCTCTCAGCACAGTTTATTAGTTTTAAACTGTCAGTTTTCACCCTGACCAGGATCATTGTGCTGGATCCTTTGTCTTTGAACAATAGACTAACCATTTTCACGAACAGAAAATATGACCATTGTACCACCACTCCTTAATGCAGCTTCCTTGACTGGCCTCACTAACTCATCAGAATGTTCTCGAGTCACATGAGACAGCCTCATCCTTGGAATGCCCCTCAATGCATCCCTCCAGCAGTGACTGCTGTCTAGTTAAACTGGCCTCAGAAGAGAAAACTATTGTGTCACTCTGACTTTTCTGCTCAATCAATGACGGGCAATTAGTTACCTTTGGGATCTCTAATATTCTTCTCCCTGCCATCACTGATCTTCTGTCAATACTCACAGAACTACTCACCATATGCCAAGCCACTGCTCTTAGACTGGATAGGGTGACATCTATGGAGCCGATGAATATAGCCGCTGATCCATGTTGATTTTAAGCATCATTTAGTGCTTGGGGATTATTCTTTGTCCCCTTTCCTATCACATTATGGATGGTCTCAATGCTCACAGGTGGCAGTAGTGCCTGAACTGTCATCTCATGGTCAACCCAATCCAGTCCACTTCTACAGAGCGGATGGTTGGCCATTCACCCAGGCGAGAGTATCAGTGAGTCTTGTTTACACAAAACGGTGTCAATCCCACCACATCCTTCTTTCATTTTTAAATATCTTGATCCAAGAACAATTGATAAAGAGTACTTGAAATATGACTTTTATCCTTAAATTATTTGCTTTTCATTTCAGTCTTATCAGGAAAAAAAAAAAAAAAAACCTTTTATTTTCCAAATTCCTTGGTCCTCTATATTTCCTCTCTTGGCTCATAAATCAGCCTAGGGTTTCCAAAATTCAATCATTTAAATCCTACCTTCACAACTTTTGCCAACTACTCTTATAGATGATAGATAGATAGATAGATAGATAGACAGATAGATGATATAGTATTGGTAGATACATACATGGGTAGATAATCTGTTCTGAATGAACCCATTTTTTATAGCCTTTTACTTGACCTAAACAATAATTGCCATGGGCTACTTACCTATTTTTCTAATATACATTAAAAAACCATAGCTATTGAAATTTAAAATGATCCATCATCATCTAAAATGATCTTAACTATGAGTATAACTCTTGGAGAAACAATGATTTTCCAGTGGTTCTCCACACTGGCATATCAGAATCACCTGGAAAGACTTTCTTAAAAGTCCAATGTCTGAATCTCACCTCAGACAAAGTAAACCTGCATGAGAATATCTGAAAACAATGATATACCTAAAAGAGAAAAACATAATCATGCAGAAGCTCCTGCTTCTAATCTGTGAACTGTGTGACTGCCTCAAGATAAACAATTCCAATAAAAAATGTATTAAGAGTTGCATTACAAACCAACTTTGGGCTTCTTCCCTCCCATCAGGAATTTGTGAACTAGTATTCAATTTACCCTAATCAATGGTTCTAACAAAACGTCTAATTTTAAAAAGATTAGTTGGTTTTGGTTACAAAATTTAATTTCTCAAAGTTAATTTAAACTGAACAAAATCTTTATAGAGAAATATACAGTTCTTAATATTCCTCCACCTGCATGCATTGGACATGGCTATGAATTCTCTAGGAACAAGAATTTTATCTTCTCACACCTGAGTATCTACCTATCTAAAGCTCAAGCACTGTCTGCACACAGCATATCTTCAATAAAGGTCATTGAATAGAAATGAATAAGCAAACACATATAGCTCTAATACATAGGATACAAATTATGTCAAAAAAAAATTTGTAATTACGTCTCCTCTCACTTGAACCTCATCATCTCTACTGTGTCTATCGTGAGACTTTCTTACGCGATTTGAAAGATGAAGACTAAAGTTTTCTAACATTTCATCCTTTGCTGAAAAGTAAAGTAATAGTGAGAGACTAAATGCCACCTTAATCTGTTTTAATTGTGCATCTTTTACTGTTTGCAATCTGAGGAGCAGTCGTCAATTTCAGAAGAAGTGACTGCTTTCAACCATTATAGCTGAACTGGGAGCATTTTACTCATAGCTGAGCCACTGTCCTGGACCCAGCACATAGTAAGTGCTAAATAAATCTGTCATTTGAACAAACATGACTGTGGGATATAATCAGAACGCTTTTTAGTGGGGCAGTGTTTCTCCTGCCTCTGGATGAAAGCTCGGTGGGTGCCACATCTTCTCCAGTATTTCAGTCTTACCAATTACATTCACCTCCAAAGGACTCATTTTCTTCATCTGTAAGATAAAGGGTTGGTACTACATACTACATCTCCATTCTATTTCTAACATTCTCTCTCTTTTTTTGACTGTAAAATTCAGTGATGTGAAGTACATTCATGTTGCTGCTCTATTTCTAACATTCTGATAGTACAATTTTAAATTTTCTGTATCAGACCTGGATTCAAAATTTCAAGAAATAGGATGACACTTCACATTTCCATAGAAACCCCGCTATGGTTTTAAATAGTGATCACACTCACAGTTTTCAGCAAGAACAGGGTCAGCGAGCACAGTGGATCTTGACAGAGCTGAAATCATTGACTTACAGAGAACAGCATATAATCCGCCTGGTGATTCTAACACTCTCTCGTCAGGCTCTTGCCTCTTTCCTTGGATTCAAGAAGATTTTAGTTTCCAGTTTACTGACACGAGTATTCCACATGATTTCTTCCTCTTCGTCAAGCTTTTGCATAGATGCCACCAAATCTGCAAATACAGTTACCTTTTATACAACTGATGGAGGGGTATATCTTGGAAACTTCCCTCACCACCATAACAAATTTCCCCCAGAAAGAGCTGGTGCTCACATTTTCTAAGCTCTGTGAGCATGTGACTGCAAAATGCTGGCAACTCATATTATGGTGATGTCTTTAACTGAGGCCAAACAAGCTGCTGCAATTGCATTGTCCTTGATTCATGTTCTTATTTTCTTCAAAATTCATCCAGAGCCAATTCCTGCCATATGTTGCAGACAAAGGACAAAACAATTTTAGAATCTTCTCCTTTTCACTTTGTATCTGAGGCCCACACTTTGGATTATCTCATCTTGAAGAGAGATGTCAGAAAGAAGATTTTTGTTCTATATTGCAGACACAGTAATGAAAAATGCAAACTAAAAATTCCACTCTACTTTTTAGTACCAAACGAAAGGAAAACACAGCCTTGGTGAATAACAGCCAAGAAATTGAACTGCATCCTGAGGGGATAGGAAGGATCAATATGGCCCTCTATCGTTCTGGGCAGCACTGTTACAGGAGGCAGAGGTCACTGGCCCCATTCCTCCCAGAGAGTACATATTAGATCAGAAATAGGAATGCGTGGGTGGTGAAAAATCCTCCTCATGTGAAACAAGGATAAAATTCACTGCCCTCTGTTTCTATTTTGGGGAAAAGTAGCCAAGAGTTGATGAGAAACCAAGGAAATTGGATCACTTTCTTCTTTTTACCCTATTCATTTATTTATTCCTTCTTTTGTATCTTAGGTGGTTATTAAGCAGATTTTATATATATATATATATATCAGCACTGTGCTAGCCTCTGGGAACACAAGTATAAAAGAGGTGAGTGTAGCCCCCAATAAGCTGAAATCAAGTGGGGAAACAGTCGCCTATACAGATTATCATAATACAGAGCTCTCTGGAGCTCATGATCCCTGAATTAAATTTTGCTCTAGTTTAATACTAAATATAAATTTAATTAGCTAGATAATACCACTTCACACTTATAAAATTTGTTCTTCACTTCATACCTACATACATACATACTCATCCATACTAATTGTTAAATGATGAGCATAAATTGAACTTTGAGGGAAGGAGGTAAAGAGGGGGTAGAAGTGGGAACATGTCATGCCAAATAGAGGGACTTGCATGAACAAAGGCTTAGAGAAACAGTTCAGTGTTCTGAGCAGATTACCTTACTAGCTGTTTTGAACGGCTGGAATGCAGAAGAAATTAAGTAAGGAGAACATATAATTTATTATCCAAAGTGGAACACTTTTGAAAGTGAAAATGAAGTTAAAATAACTAAAATTATACAATTTATAACATTTATATATTCACCTAAAATCGTTATTATTATATTGGTGAACCTGTAAGTCTTCAATAACTATTTTCAAAAATAAAATTCTTTCGAAAATTAAAATAAGATATATCTATGTATATTAAAGCAAAAAAAAAAAAACCCCCAGCATTAATTATCTAAATGTTACAATCATAACATAAACCAAATAATACTTTTTAATATAAATGTTTGAGTTAACCAGTTTTTTCTTTTTTTCTTTTCTTTTCTTTCTTTTTTTTTGTTTTGGTGAGGAAGATTGGCCCCTGAACTAACATCTGTTGCCAATCTTCCTCTTTTTTTTCTCCCCAAAGCCCCAGCACATAGCCGTATATCCTAGTTGCAAGTGATTCTAGTTCTTCTATGTGGGGCATCCCCACAGCATGGATTGATGAGCAGTGTGTAGGTCCGTGCCCAGGATCCAAACTCATGAACCCCAGGCTGCTGAAGTGAAGCACGTGAACTTAACCACTGGGCCCCTGAGTTAACTAGTTTCTGAGACAGTACAGTGTTGGCAACATTAAATATTTCTCCCTTTACCCCCTGAGACCCAAAAGTTGAGCTATCCCTAGCCATCGTTTTTTCGTTTATTAACAAGTATTCTGCATTGTGTCTTTGAAAGAGAGATGATAGTTACATTATGCCTGGGAAGGCCTGGGCAAAAGAACATGGTTATCATTGATCATCTTTCACATGTAGCCACAGGTTACAGAGAGAACGCTCTTTAATATACAAGCAACTCATCATTACTAGATAAGACGTGACCAAAGCTGGAAGCACAAAGTAGAGTAAATCCATCCCGGCTTATTTGAATGCAACTATTAGTAATCACACTTTGTTTAATAGAATAAAAAATCCCAGAAAAATATTCAACCAGGCAGGGCCCTCGGACAGCATTCGTAAACCTGGACTATTCCAGGCAAAGCAGAGATAGGGCCAGCTGAGTTAAGGGAGTGTGAGACAGAAAGCTGGAGAAAGAAGCACAGGCCAGATCCTGGAGGGCCTCATGCAGCAGGTGAGGGAGCGTGGAATTCTGCAAGGGGAAGCCTGTGAAGAGCTTCAGACAGAACTGTGTCTTCTTTAGAACACTCTGGCTGCTTTTGGAAGATGAACTTTGAGGAGGCAAAGCCATTATATTATTTACACTAGAGACAGCAAACTGGAAGCCCATGAGCTGCATCCAAACCCCATGCAAATTTTTTGTTTTGCTTTTATTTGTTCTTTCCCGATCATTAACAGCATTCACAGCATTTAACAAATTGAATTTGCAGATTAAGCAGTTAAAAATCAGGAAACTGCACATAAAAATTTGGACTGCTGGCTTTCACTGAAGCATGGGAAGATCTGGGGTTGTAAGACCTGTTTTTCTGGGTGACAACAATTGGAGAAATTACCAGTTGCCTTTATAGCATGGGATGTACTCTCCAACTTGACAGCCTGACCTGCTTTCACTGACACACACTAAATGCCTGGGCCTGTGGCACTTGAGTTGCAGCTTCCAGTACACACTACCTTTTCAATGAGCAATACTTGATAAAAATGGCCAGAAGAAAACACATACCTAAACTAGTAGCTGCATTCTCATCAGATGTCCCAACTTAACGGCACAAAAATGCAGACCAGAAAAATGCCATGACAGCCTTTAGATATGGGCAGGGGCAATGCCCATGCATATGATCACTTCAGACATTGTTTCCATCTTGTGACAGCACAGCACACTTTAGCTATCATGCTAAAATGACCCAAAGGTAGCACAATCTAATGATCACTCTCTCGCTTGGATTCCAAGTAGTAACTTACCAGAAGGAAATATCATTTCAATTATAGTTCATGGGCAGCTCCAAGATAAGGAGAGCAGAGTAAATCCACACCCACCCCCTCCTTCCTTTGGTCCAGTGCTTCACTGCAATATGGACAATGTAGGGTTTCAAAAGGAGTTTTCCAAATGAAGCCACTGGCTACTACCCTTCCCAACCCCGAAAAAAGAACAATGCACTATACCGGTTATTAACCTCCTCTTTTCGGTGACCCACATAATTTGTGGCTTCTACTTTTCTGAGTACTTATACAATGATTATGCATTTCAGTAAGGCTTTTAGCCAAAGAGAAATGATGTTATTATAGAAGGTGGAAGAGTAAAATAAAAGGAGCATATCCTTTAATGCCAATGATAAGTGTACACTCTTTTGTAAATATTACAGGTCACTAGAAGAATTCCTAACTCCCTTTTCATGTTTTATAAGACCTTTCATGATCTGCTTACCCCCTACCCCCTCTCCAACCCCTTTTGCCTCAAACTCAGTCTCCAGTCGTACTTACCTGCTTTCATTTCCTCAAACACGTCATGTTCTCCCTTCCAGACCTCTGCACATGTTCATCCCTCGACCTAGAACACATTCGCAACCACCCTTCCCACTTGCTGTGTATTAGTTATCTATTGCTGTTTAACAAATTAACCAAACTTAGTGGCTTAAAACAACAAATATGTATTATCTCACAGTTTCTGTGAGTCAAGAATCTAGAAACAGCTCAGCTAGGAGGTACTGGCTCACGATCTCTCACAAAGTCACCGTCAGCTGTTGGCCAGGAGTGCTGTCATCTGAAGGCTTACCTTGGGATAAAGAATGCAGGTCCAAGAAGACGCACTCATATAGCCCTCGGCAGCAGGTCTCAGTTCCTTGACACCTGTTGGCAAAGGCTTCAGGTCCTTGCCCTGTGGGCCTCTCCACCTGCTTACCTGAACATCTTGACAACATGCCAGCTGACTTCTCCCAAAGCAAGTGATCCAAGAAAGAGCAAGGCAGAAGCCACACATCTTTTATGACCTAGTCTTGAAGGTGAAACATTATCCTTTTAGCCATATTCTTTTACTAAAAATGAGCCTCTACTCCAGTCTACACTGAACGGAAGAAAATTAAACTCAAGCTCTTGAAGGGAATGTCAAGGAATTTCTGGACACATTTTAAACCACCACAGCCTTGGTAGAGACAAATTTCAGCCTGGGTGGTTACTTTCTTGGTTAGTCTTTGCAATATCTCTAGACCTGGTTGGCATCCTTCTTTAATTCTCAGGAGGTACCTCTGCTAATAGGTACTACATTTTTGGAAGCATTCCTTATGAGTCTGTCTTTTGTAGTAGAGAGCGAGCAACTTGAAGGCAAGGACTGTGTCTTTCTCACCTTTGTGTCTCTAAGCCTGGCATAGTGCTGGGCCCTCAGTAGGTACTCAAGTAACGTTTGTTGATAGATTGTTGCCACTCAAAGAGGCACTTTTTCCACCTGCTCACATGATAAACAGGGAAATTAAGGTGGAGAAGTAAATTTTATGGTGCATCCCTTGCTGTGCCTGGCACCTTGTATGTATTATCTCATTTAGTGACAGATGGAAACTTTGATAGAAGCATAATTTTGTGGTGGAAAAGAATGAAGAACTTCACTTCCATACCCTCCTGCCACTTATGACTGCAGAGCCTTGGGCAGCTGATTCAGGCTCCTGGAACTTCAGTTTTCTCCTGAAAAAATTAAAAGATATAATAATAATTGCTTTGCCCTCTAACGTCATTTTAAAGAGGATCAAATAAAACAATGTAAGTGAAAGGAAGATACAAACCATAAAACATCACACAAATATAATATGCAAATATTATTTCTCAAATTCCTATAGACTGTGGATGAGATTGCCAAACATGGAGAAGATGCTCCCATTTTGGAAACTTAATCAAAGGTGAAATTCTTATCCCAGTGATAGCCAATATTTTGATTTCCTCATTCACCATTCAATATTGACTGAGCTCGCACCATGAGCATATTCAAAGCACAGACACCTTAGTGTCTTTAATTAAGTCCAAAGGCTGTTGCAAAGTTCTCAAAATCTTCTTACACAGAGTTGATAGGTTCACTTGCGATAGTTAGCACTTTGAAAATGACAGAGGAAGGTCGTCAAAACAGCAGTGCACACAGTGGGTTAGAGGCCCGAGTCGCCTCTTGAGTCAGGAGGCTGCTGGTGCCTGCTGATGCTACGGCATTGGCTCGCCTCTCAGGGCAGAAAGTATTGGTGCCTGGCATTCAGCAAGTACTTAATCTTGCTTGAACGGAATTAAGTAAATGACTATCCCTGTACAAGGATCATTAGATGCTAGAGCTAGATGGAATGGCTGAGATTTCCAACCCAGCTGCCTCGTTTTGCAGAGGAGGAAATAGAAGTTCAACAAGCATAAGCCCCAAGATCAGACGGATGGGCAACAGCAGAGTTTAGACTCCAAATAAACCTTCTGACTCCCAGTTCTACGCTGTTTTGCCAGGGTGTGCAACACCTTTTGCAAGTCCTGGACTCTATTTTGAGAGTTTATTAATAGAAACAGCCCTGTGTCTGTGTCTGCATTTGCAAAATGATGAAAAATAACACTGACTTACCTAATAGGGTTGCTCAAAGGACTGCAAAATAATGATGTCAATAAAATACTTCACATGTTTCAGGAATTATTCCAATTACAGCAATTGTGGCCAAACTTTACAGACAAGCAATAGAGGTACGATAAATCTTTCAGCCACAAGGGTAACATTTAATACTGCCATCAAAACTGTGCATGAAAGGCGTCTTGCAGAAGGTTAATGTTATAGCCTCCTTCTTGGTATAATAATGCCCAGAGTGAGCAACGTGTCAACAGCACCATAAAGTAAACCAGTACGAATTGTGCCTTCATTTTGTTTCTTCCCTCATCTTTATTTTCCTGACTATTGAAGGGCAATAGTATTCCCCAAAAAGAAAACAAGTGCTTTATATCAGACAATCACTAGGCTGTGTGTCAGTTTTCCAGCCTAGATTGTTCTGATGATGTGGAGGGAAGATTATTCACGTTCCACCTTGATTTCCTTGAGGAAGGGTGACTGCTCCAAGGCTAATCTGAGTAGCTGTTGAAACCTGGAAACATTTCAATCACTTTCCAAAATCTTCTTCTGGTTATATTCTCACTACTTCCTTTAACTCCTGATCTTGGACTTGTGATGTTTAAATAACATGGTAATATTCTTCATGGAGGGTGATTAACATCAAGCTATCTACAGCACCTCTGGCAAGAAATTAAGGAATTTGGCCCTGAGGTGGAATACATCAAATGGCAGAAACTCGGTTACCAGGAGAGTTACACTGCTGGATCCATCAATCGACATGAGTTGTGATTCATTTTAGGCAGAAAAATATTCGCTCAGTTCCACTTTCCCAAGCTCCTTGGGGGAATGTTTCAGATCTGTTTGCCAGAGTTCCAAGTGAGCTAAGCTTCAATATGCCTGGCGTTTTGGGAAAGGAGCTATAACTTGGAGTGACAGTAGGGGGGTTTATTTTGAGGGCTTTGCTAGCCACCATCTCATCTTTAAAGCAAAATCAAGACACAAAGAAAGTGGTGAGAAATACAGTGTGGTGGCTAAAACATAAACTTTAACTTATGAACTTGGTTTAAAATCAACTTCTGTACTTGGCAATTGCATGAACCAGAAACAAAAGATTAAAACTTGTAAAATGGAGAGAAAACATCTACCTGATAGCAATGCTGTGAGAATAAGGGAAAGATGGCTCTAGATCATTTGTCTTGTGCCCACAACATACTAAGTGCTGAATAAATTGTGGCTTTTATTACCACAAATAATAAAACCAAACAAAGGCAAATTATTCTCTAAATGGTGCTCCCTGCTCTTTAAGAATTCAAGAGGCTTGCCAATGTATACTTACGCTTCCCATAAATGTGTGATAGGTCACTGAATTGATCTAAACTCCTTGAGCCGATTGATGAAATGAGAACATTTATTCCTGCCCCAAGTATGGGCCTGGACTACCGTAAAGATGCAAAGCTCTGAGATGCCAGGTATAAGTGGAAGTAAATCTAATCCACGTCTCCTGTTTTTCATTGGCACATTCAAGCACTAGAGCAAAAGCTGTGTGCTCATGAGAGTGAGGCTTCACAGGGAGCTGGGAATTTCTTCCTAAATGGTTCCAGTTACAAAGTCCTGAGCTATACCACCCCAAAATGTTTCACAACCAATCCTCTTCTCCAATCAATACAGATCTCGGCATTATGCAAAGGAAAATGCCGACAGAGTAAAACTCCAGGATAATCTCATTCAGTGTTGTTTTGCTGTCCAATTTAATTTGGTTTCTCTTATGAATAAGCCTAATGACATAAGTATAATGCAGAATGAAAAATTACAATAGTACTTTTAGTGTCATGGCAAGCAGCCAGTTCCTCCAAATTAGGGTTCCAGATAAAATACAGGATGCCTAGTTAAATTTGAATTTAGGATAAACAATGAATAATTTTTTTAGTATGAGTATGTTCCAGGCTGGTCCTGGTCTCTGGAGGTGGATTTAGAAAAATCATCAGGGGCACCCCCGAGGACCAGGCTCCATGTCAGATATACATTTGTAGCATACGGATTTAACTTTGGGTCCTATATTTTTATTTGCTAAATCTGGCAACCCTATTGCAAATGAACTAAATCAAACTAAATTGCAAATGAACTAAACCTCTACAGTAAACTGTCAATCAATTCCTTGATCACCCTTTAAAAAAATCATATTCTAAGACCCCTTCGGATATTTTCCAGTACTTGTTTATTTTAAAGGGATAACAAAAATTATGGATTAGAAATTTATTGAAAGCAATCACTTTTTATAATTTGATTTTACATGATTACCATTTATATTAATGATAACCTAATAAGGAGGAAGTTAACATGCACAAAAATAGGACTTAACTCTCCATAGACAATCATGAAATAAATAAGCCAGTGTAGGTTTCTGGGAACCAGAGAGAGAGCTTTTACTCTTATGATTGGAACCAGCTGGAAATTTTTTTTATGTTCAGGCCCATGACCATTTAGAAACAAAGAATCTTCCAATTTCAAATTCTGGACCGTTTTCACCAATGATGTCACAGCACAGAACTGGATATTTTGAACTTGAAATGAAATCAATATCATATAGTCAGAGACTGAAAGTTCAAATTTCACCCATGTTGATTTTGGACCTTGCCAGATTCATGTTATCAAGGTTTTAATGCTTTTGGACTGCCTCTTGGTGGCCAATAAGATATGAATTCTTGGAAAGTCATTCCAAACCCCAGTGAACAGTGATGGCGCAGTTTCTCAGAACATCCCTACAGAGAGTTTTAGAGAAAATCTCTGTCCTTGGGGGACCTCCTTGTCCATCTGAACCGCTCAGTGTGTGAGAGAAGATTTGCTAGGGACATAGCAATGAGCCTTTGTTTGCTGAGGTCCCTCAAACCTCAGTGTGGTAGTAATCTTGATGACCTCTGGCCGCTGAACTCGTCTCGGGAGGATTCCAAGTCCTTCTGCATTTCCTGCACAGTCCCTGGTGGATTTTGATCCAAAATGAGTAAGATCCAATCTCTGACCTCAAAGTGCTGTGGGATCAAGAGCTCTCTCAGTCATTACTTCTCTGTCCACAGCTATTGTGCTCTTCTCCCACTGCCTTGTGGCCCTTAAACTGGGAAAGGATGCCCCGCCAGCCCTGAATGGCCTACCTCAGGGCAGATGCATCTCCCTATATGGATCCCCCAGGCAAGATGCTCTTTTTGTTCTTTGCATCTTCCTGCTCAAGGAACCTGGGACAAATCCCCAGCGCTGAGTCAGAAGATGCTTCAATGGTTCCTGCTGCGCTTTACTCAGAAAGAATCTCTCTTCTCTGAGCTTGCTGCCAGGGTCCCAGTCAGCTTCTGTGCATCTCAATTCTGGTCTTCACCAGAGTGAGCTTCCTGCTCACCCAGGATATTTTGCCACCCTTTTGCTTTTTGAGACTAACTTTAGAACCTTAGATCACACTGTAAATTTAAATATATTCCCTGTTTTATCCAAAATTACTAACATGCTTGTATAAGTAACGATCTTAGTGACCCGTTGACTCGTTCATTCATTCCTGCATTTATACAACTAATATTTTGACTGAGCAATGTTGAACCAAAAAATTTGATCCTGCCCTTTTATAGCTCAATGATGGAGACGAGTGCTGAAGAAATAATTCTTTGAAATATATTATCTGATGTCTTCTCAATTCCCTCTAAATCTTGTTGTCTTGTAACTTCTCAAACATAAAAAAAAAATAACATTTATTTTCTTCAGGGAGAAATTTGTTCTTGCCTAAAACAAAGGGATCATTACTCAGATTTGGGTTTGAAATTAGACTTCTTTTCAAGTATATTTAGAACAGCAGTCTTGAAAACTAGGTTTTCTTGAGAAAGAAAGGGGTTTTCTGAATCTTAAAAATTTTCCCTTAAATATCTGAGACTAAAGCCTGGAAGACTGACTATGGCATATATCACAGCAAGAATACGGTCTATGACATCAGGGAAGTCCTCACCTTCCCATCCTCCTCCCCAAAAGAAGGCCTTCCCAGGGCCGTGGCAGGAATAGTAGGGAGATTGAGAGAAGATGAATCCAGGTTTAGAGGCCACCTGGGCCCCCTCTAGACCCAGCCTGCACCATCTCCTAGGCCTCAGCCCAGAGTGGGAAGGGGAGCGAGACTATGGATGGGGAATATGAAAGCCCATTGGGTCAAACCAAGTAAAAGAATGAGATTGATCTTGTTCTTGCTTGTGGAGGACATTCTAGTAATCCCAAGATTTCCCATTCCTTTTTCGTTCTGGGCATATGGCTCCCTGGAATTAGGCATAGCAATATGACTTACTTTGAACAATAAAATATGGGCAGAGCTGATATTTTTCACTTCCAGGTAAAAGCATTGAAGACACAGGATTCTTCACGCTCTTTTCTCACTGAAAAGGATGCAGACAGCACAGTTACAGGACACTGGAGGTTGTGTCAGCCTGGATTCCTGAGTGTGGAGAGCAGTGATATTTAGTTTCTATCTGCCATTTTCTTATTTTATTTCTTAATTTATCCTGATCTCAACGGAGAAAATAACCGGTTTGGGATGGAAATCATAAATTCAGTTTTGGATATGTGAGTATGTGATGATTCTGAGACGTGCAAGAAGAGATGTGAAGTCTGCAGGTGCATATGTGAATAATGAATTCAGAGGAAAGATCTACAGAAACATAAATTAATATATTGAAAGGATATATAAATGCTGTTTTCCCCTCCTAGCACATGAGTTGACTATCTTGCTACTATACTGAATATCTTTGTATGTATATAAATTTTTATGTGCAGCGCTGATTAATTGGTTTGGACAATTTTCTTAAAGTACAATTTCTGAGTCAAAGAATATTCTTAAATTGCTTCCACCCAAAACCTGATTGGTTTACTCTCCCATTAGCACGTATAGAAAAATATTTATTTTCAACCACACTTGCAAACATTGTTATAATTTTTTGTTAATCTCTAACAGAAACTTAAACATGTCATATTTAATTTGCAATTCTTTTTCTCATCAATAAAGGTAACAATTTTATTCACGTTTTTAACTAATCAATATATTGCTTACATTAAATGCTACTAAATGGATTTAAAGAATATCTATCAGCTTTATAAAAAATAAAGATAAAATGAATATTCACATACTTAGCATCCAGCTTAAGAAAAAGAATATTCCCACCGCCTTTCAAACATGGTGAACCCGTTATGTGCTTCCCCCTCTGAAGTAAGCACTAGCCTCAACTTTTAGTTTATGATTTTCTTTACCACTTTACCACACATATTTATATCTCATATAATAGATTATTTTTGCAAGTTTTTTGAGACTTATATCAGCTGGTTCACATGCAAATAAATGTGATTTCTACTGAACATTAAGAGATTCAATTTATTTTTCCATATAGTTGTACTTCACTCATTTTCATTGTTGAACTACAATGTATGAGTATACAGCAATTTATTTATCTTTCCTGCTACTAATTAACATTTGAGTTGTTCCTAGTATTTTGCTTTTGCCAAGTATGTTGCTTCGAACACTTTGTACAGCCTTTGTATGCACATATGGAAGAGTTTCTCTATGGAATGGTTGTAGGAGCTGAATCTCTGTGTGATGGAGTAAGTGCGTTTACAATTTAGAGAATAAGTTGCTGTTGTTATCGTTGCTATTATTTTGTACTGATTTGCATCCCCACGAAAGGATTGAAGTGTTGATACTAAGTTGTTACAAGGAATTTACACTTCCGCCAAAAAGGCATAGATGTCCAATTTTTCGATATCCATGCCGACACTGAATATTATCCAATATTTTCATATTTTCTAATTTGGTGGACATAAAATGATATTTTGTGAGTTTCTATAGTATATTTCAGATTACTGATGAGATTGAACATGTTTTATGTTTGCTTGTTTGTTTTTTGGCTAATATATATTACCTCTATTTTCCTCCTCGTCTCCCCTTTCTGCTTCCATTTATTTGTTAGTTGGATCCTTATTGCGTCATCAGAGCACATAACAATAGATTATATTCTATTATGGTGGTAGTTGCCTTATCTGTTGTAATAGCTGGGAATCAAAGATACCTTTTGAAATTGATAAATCAAGCAATAGATATTAAGCATATTTAGTAATACAAAGATAAACACTAAAAATAATAATATTAGTGACTAGATTTGAATGATGAAGGCAGGAGAATTTGAGGAAGAAGAGAATACAAGCTAACTCTATTCTTGCTCATAATATGAAACTCAGAGGTACTGTCTAAAGACGTTGGGTTCCAAGTAATACATAAACATGTAAGAATAAAAGGAACCACTAGAGCCATTTACAAACCTTCCTAAAGATAAGGAAATCTACAATACAACAAAGGGTAAGGAAAAAAGAGCACACTGTAAAAGGTTT
Organism: Equus caballus; assembly: GCF_041296265.1. Taxonomy (NCBI): domain Eukaryota; kingdom Metazoa; phylum Chordata; class Mammalia; order Perissodactyla; family Equidae; genus Equus; species Equus caballus. The sequence continues at coordinate 96,382,872 of NC_091688.1, forward strand.
GGGGGTAAGAAAGAGGAAAAATACAAGTAAACAGTATTTTTGCTTATTTTTTTATTTTCAAAACACTGAAGAAGATAAAAAATAGGGACGAATTGCTGTGGAGCTAATAAAGCTGCAGACGCAGGGCCTCTCACTTGCCTGAGCCCCGTCCCAGGCCCTGGAGGGGCTACCTTGGATTCCAATGGCCATACATGTTCATCCATTTGGCATGAATTAGATATTTAATTGCAAGAAGTTAGCACCAAGTATGTATTTATAATTTTGTTTTCTTTTTCTTAAAAGGGGCCACAAATTGTATAAACTTAAAGACCCAACAGCGTGGATCCAATCCTACTAAGAAACTAATAAAAAATGAGTTTCAGTTTGGGGTAGAAATGGAAGATATGGTGGTAGTGAGACTTCAAATGTATAACACTTAATATCGTTTTTTTAAAGATTGGCACCTGAGCTATCATCCACTGTCAATCTTCCTTTTTTCTTCTTTTCCCCCAAGCCCCCCAGTACATAGTTGTATATTCTAGTTGTGAGTGCCTCTGGTTGTGGCGTGTGGGACACTGTCTGAGCATGGCTTGATGAGTGGTGCCATGTCCTGCACTCAGGATCCCAACCAGTGAAACCCTGGGCTGCCAAAGCTGAGCACGCAAACTTAACCACTCAGCCACGGGGCCGGCCCGAACATTTTGTTTTTTAAACCACGTAAATATAGTCCCCATCAAGAATACATACCTTTTCAAATTAACTTAAAATACTGAGATTGAATGCTGCTGTGAACAAATCTTTTAAATGTCACTTAAAAAGCAATACATTAAATGATTTCATTATTGAGATCAGGAACGTAAGGTTAAAAGACCAACAAAGAGAGAGAGAAAGAAAGAAATACATGAGTGGACACTTGAGTCTGAGAAAAATGGTACAGCATCATATGAAGATCCATCAAGTTCTGGATCTCAAACGGTGTTTGAGCGGAAGTGATGATGACGTGTTCCGGAAAGCCTTTTGTTCAGTGGTTCTAAATAGTTATGAAAAGACACCAATGTCAATGAAGTGGGTAGATTTTGAATTAAAATATTATTTGTAAAATAAAATAACGTAGTATTAACTTAAAGATAAATTTTAAAACTTAAAGATCTGAGAAATTTTTTAAATGCTTCGAGAAAGGAACTTCATGAGAGTAAGCACATGCTTTCTCAGGTCACCATTTTGGAGATAACATCAATGTGTTTGTCCAAGTTTTTCTCTCTTAAAATAAATGGTTAAATTCAGTACATCTTACAGGTGGATGTGGTTAGCTTTGAAATTTAGAGAGTGAAATGAAAATTGTCTGTAGTGAAAACAACTGTGGAAATTGTAAAGATTTATGAACAGGATGGACTTGGTTGGTCTTAATGACGTAAACAATTTTGTTCTTTCTCACCACATCCTGTTCAATAGGCTTTACAGACCTCTTCTTTACCAGAGTGAAAGCTCAGGCAGGTCCCATCACTTTTGGAGTCATTTTTAGCTAATAAAATTTCCTTATAACTTTCAAGCCTTGAAGACTGTAGGTCATTCTGAGAATTACATAATTTACTCTAATACAACACAAATTTTTTTTCACTCATTCAAAGGGAAAATATGTACCTAATCTGGTGGGACTTACATTTAACCTCAATAACCTACATTTGGAAAAGGGGGCATAAGAGCTGCCATGGTTTTCTCCCTTCTCTCTTCTTTCTGCCTCTTCATACTTGCTGGCTGCTGCTTCTCATCCCTTCCAGAGACCAACCAATGATGGGGGCCGGCCTGGTGGCACATCCGTTAAGTTCCCACATTCCGCTTCGGCAGCCTGGGGTTCACTGCTTTGGATCCCGGGTGTGGACCTAGGAACCACTTGTCAAGCCATTCTGTGGCAGGCATCCCACATGAAATAGAGGAAGATGGGCATGGATGTTAGCTCAGGGCTAATCTTCTTCAACAAAAGAAAAAAAGAAAGAGGCAATGAGAGAAAAGAGCACAGTCATAAGTGTCCAAAACAATTGCAATTCAGCATTCAGCTTTGGGTGTGACCCATACCCCAAGGCTGACCTGCCCTCTCAGGATTCTCTAGAGGTTTGATAGAGATCTGCCTGCTGGGGGTCTCTTCCCTACCACTCTAGACAGGAAATGTCTCCCCTCTTCACAGCCACTCAGAAGCAAGTCCTCTTCAGCCCCTTGGGCTTTCAGTAGTCAATGGGCTAATGGAGCTTCTTTGACTCTCCAGCCAGTCTTCAGCAAAGTTTCTTTTCTTGGATTCTTCTCTTGGTCCCCATGCTTTGCTCAGTTTGCTCTGCCTGGTGAACAGGCATCTCTCTCTTAATGCAACCCTCCTTACCTGGCTGTCAGCAGACACAGCAGCAGCCACAGCCTCTCATCTCTCAGTCTCATCTCAGGCTTGAGAAGGACCTCAGAGGTTACTGAAATGATTTTGTGGCTATTCCCCTTTGATCTATTGTTCAATATATTATGTTAATAGAATTCTTTTTTTTTTTTGGAAGATTAGCCCTGAGCTAACTGCTGCCAATCCTCCTCTTTTTGCTGAGGAAGACTGGCCCTGAGCTAACATCCATGCCCATCTTCCTCTACTTTATATGTGGGACTCCTACCACAGCATGGTGTGCCAAGCAGTGCCATGTCCATACCCGGGATCCAAATTGGTGAACCCCGGGCCACCGAAGTGGAACTTGTGCACTTAACCACCGTGCCACCCGGCCGGCCCCAATAGAATTTTTTTTTTTTTTTAAGATTTTTTATAGTTTTTTTCCTTTTTCTCCCCAAAGCCCTCCGGTACATAGTTGTATATTCTTTGTTGTGGGGCATTCTAGTTGTGGCATGTGGGACGCTGCCTCAGCATGGTTTGATGAGCAGTGCCATGTCCGCGCCCAGGATTTGAACCAACGAAACAGTGGGCCGCCTGCAGCGGAGTGCATGAACTTAACCACTCGGCCACGGGGCCAGCCCCCACAATAGAATTCTTAATACTAGTTTTTCTGAACATGAAGAGTAAGTTCTACTTGTTCTTCATGTAATTGTTCTTTTCCTTTGAGAATCTATTTGCTAGGATCTTAGTTTGTGACTTTGTATTTCTGCTCATAAGTAAGATCAGTCAATATGTCTTTTTTTCTGTTTTGTTTTGTTTTATTGCTAGGTTTAGATATCAGAGTTTGCTAACTTTCCATGATTGCTTGAATCAGTCCCATTTGTTCCAAACTCTGGAAAACTTTCTATGGAATGAAAGTCAGCTTTTCCTTGGATGTTTTAAACAATTCCTCATATAACCTGCTGTGCTAAGCATGATGGAGCATTGCCAAAGGCCCTGGGAGAGGACAAGCCAGCCAGTGGTGTTAGGAGCTGCTCTGGGTCTCCAATATGACAGCCGCCAGGACCGAGATGGGAGGGGTGCAGACGGTACCCAGCAAATCTAGCAGGTACATCAAGTGTGTCTGGTACATATTTCTCTGGCAGGCCACGTCCTTTTCCACCTCCTTTGCACACATTTGCTGCCTGGAATATTCTCACACTCTTCTGGCTGCCTCCTGGTCATCTTTCAGGTCTTGGTTTAAATGTTACCTCCTCAGAGAAATCTTCCACATCCACATTAATCGAAAGTAGACCAGGGGTTACAGTTTTTCAGAACATCTTTAACTTTTAATACTAGCCCACACTATGATTCATAGTTATGTATTTATTAATATGATGATTTTTCAAAGTCTCTTTGCCTCTTGAGACAATAATCTCTGTGACGGATGAGGACTGTGTTTTCCCCCACACCTGTGTACCCAATTTACTGTGTACCTAATAAATTCATGGCACAGAGCAAATGCCCAGTAAAAGTTTGTTAAATTAGTGCAAGAAAATATATTTTGTATAGTTGCGTATGCTCTTGTTTATATGGGTGAGCGCCATTTTTTGTTGTGGTGCTTTCCTAGAACACATGTCACTCTGTGAAATCTCTGGAACTCATGGAACCTGTCAAGAAAACTTTTAATCACATCCAACTCCTACATTTTACAGACAAATTAAATGATAGAATAGTTATGTGACATTTGGAAAGTCCTGCTAGTTTATACCAGAAGCCATATCTTCTTGATTTCTGTTCTCATGGAATTCTCACACGCCATAACCTCTCTCTCTTCCTACCATGCTGTGTTCTCTTCACTCATTCATTTCCCTTCCCTCCACCAGGAATCTTCCATCTACCTTTCCCTGTTTCCGAGGTTCCACAATGTGATAAGAGGAAAGCAGAATCTTAGAGCACAACGAGATTTGAAATCAGACAGACCTGGGTTCAAATCCTAACTCAGTCACCTAACACCTGTGTGATTTTGAGCAAGTTCCTTAACTTCACTGGGCCTGTTTCCACGCCTGTACTATGGTTGTAGGATTGTTATAAATAATAGTTGTAAAAGTATATGTCAAACAATTCTGCAGCATAGGGCCTTGCACATGCTAGTGCCTGGAAACGATCAATCCACGTCATCAATTGTTTGTTTTATGCCACACATGAGCATGCATTTATTTGCCCTGACACTCTGTTTGCAAAGTGTAGAAACATCCATAGAGAAAGGTTTGAGTTCAAACCCAATGTGATTTATATCACACTGGGTACTGAGACTGTCTTTGATATTCCAACATGGAGAAGTCGAAACAATCTCCAAAGAAAGCCTTTCTCCAAGCTTCTTGAAGCTGCAGTGGTTGCTACAAAGACAAGAAAATCAATCCTGAACTCATCTTTTAATTTCTTTTCATGATTACTGTTCTCAAATGGAGCATGCAATTAAAACTAATGCCGTATTAGTTCACTTTCCTCAAAATGAACATTGATCAGATCCCATGTGAAGGGTCTGTAACATCTCTTCTGTAATTATTTTAAAATATATTAACAGGGATCTGCGTATTGTAGAACAAAGGGGACTGTTTCTGCAAGACAGGAGTTCTGAGTTCTGGCATTAGCGCCACCATTCGCCAAGATGTGACCCATGGAAAGTCATTTTTTCTAGTTGACTCTCCACCTCCTTTGGAAACTGGGTACATTACTATCTCACAAGATTGTTTAAAGATCACACAGGTCATGTATGTTAAAGGCAAAAATTGTAATACACCTTGTAATAAACTATTATGATTACTATTCACATTCCTGAAAAATATGATTAACACAAGTCACACAGAAATCAGAATCGTTGACACTTGACACACGTATGTATAATGCTTATTGTCATTATGATACGAAGCAAATGCTCCATAGCATGCTCAGAGGGCTACCTAGCTTATATTATGAGAAAGGTTAGTTCTTTCCTTTTTAGATCCAGCCAAAGAGAGCGGGATGAAAGCAGCTGAGACTCGCTACTGAACGCTAAAATTATTTATTAAATAATTATATCTCTAACTGATCCAAAATGATCAGAAACTGAGATATGGTACACGTACTTTTGGTCTTTTCAAAAGCAGCTTACCTTGCTAACGTATAATGTCAATCCAGGATTGCTGTTTGTTGTAAGCGCTCTCTAGACCTTATTTTTCTCCTTGGCAACTTCTCTCATATCTCAACATTGTGTAATCTAGGAAATGCTTCACTGTTGCAGATGTTAATCTAGCTCTTGTTAAAACCTGTTAGCCATGAATTCTGATGCTTTTTTGGAACTTCTAGATTTCAGTTTAGATGGAAATTAAAAAATTCTATTGCTGTAGTATAAATCTACCTTTTATAGCGCAAGTATTGGATTAATTTTGGCTAGGCAACAAAGTATGCATTGTGCCTAGGGAGTAAATCATACTTAAACAGACACATAACTATGTCATGCTTCGTTTTATTAGCCAGTGGAGTGTCAGGAATTTCACAACACTATAAAACTTGGTCCTTCTTCCAGCCCTGATTGGGCTAAGCAAAATGCTCACCCTTTATTTCAGATCATGAAACTGACAACATTTATATTCACACTGATGCCAGAGGAGATAAGGCACATGGATGCCTTCCTTTTTTGAAGGAAGAGGAAAAGCCATCTGCTACCCTGATAGAAGGTCTGGGCCAGCTGCACGCTCATAATTGCCATCTGTAATTACTAGATGGAAGGGAAGTGAGATAGTACCTTCTGACAGAGGCATGAAACATCAACAGGATCCTGTTTTGTTGGCTCAGAGAGCTGCTACTTCAGAGGTTAGCTTTTCTCAGGGTTACCTGGAATAAAAAGGAAAATATAATTGAGAATGCAAAAATATCCCTATGAAAACAAGCCCAAGTTCCTTTTGACAAATATTTCTTTATTCCCTTTCTTCTTCTAAATAGCTAAGCTGAAAATTTTTCATCTGACACTCAACAAATATTTATTGATCAACTAGTAAGCTTCTTTCATTCTTCAAGGCACAGATAGGGGCAGATAAGGCACAGTCCCTACATTCAAGGAGCACAATGCTTGGGGAAAGAAAAATGTGTATCTAAGCAATGAGAAAACAATAGAATACTATAGAAAAGGCCTTCCAAATGCTATTGGAGCACAGAAGCATGAGATGTATGTTGCTAAGTGTTTCGATAAAGATTTCACAGAGGAAGCAACATTTACCCTGCGTCTTGAAGGTGAAATAAAAGATGAGAAGATAATATTCTAGGAAAAAGGAATTGATTGTGCAAAAGTACTGAGCATGAGAAGGCATAATACATTCAGGAAATACGAAGTATTAATTATGTTTGTCCAGATAATAGTTTTCATAGAAGAGATTATTGACTTCCAACTCTGAAGAGAACAGCAAAGACAAGTTTATTGCTTACAGCAGGAAGGGGGCCACTTATGACCTCCACAGAATCTTAGTAGCTTCTTGGAAGTGGGGGATCAAAGCAGCAATTGTAGCATTTGGGGTCTAGTTTAAGGCATGCTTTTCAGTGAGGGATTCTGATTGGTCCCGAAAAATGTTCATAATGTAGTAGCGTGAGATTAACAGATAGAGTAAGGGGAGGACTTTGAAGAACATCTTGGAAGAGTAAATAATCATTTGGTGAGCCCAGTTGAGTAATCTATTGTTCTGAGAAGAAGCTATTTATCTAATGAGAACAAGTCAATTGTTCAGATAAAAAAACTCAGGAGGTTCTGAAATAAACAACATTTATTTTCAACTTCATCTTTCTGGGCAAATATTTCCTTGACTAACAAAGTTACGTTAATGCAGAAGTTGAAAAGTAAAATCATGTTAATGTAGACAGTGATCTGTGTGAGTGTAGATGGCTTCAGTTGTCAAGAAGTAGATGAAGTTTGAAATGGGGCTGAATTGTGAGAGTCCTCGTATGCCATTTTGAAGAATTTGAAATGGACAAAGAAAGAAGGCGGGGAAGTCTAGACCCCATGCTAAAGTGCTTTGCAAGAAAACACAATCATTCAATTCTTGTAGCAATCCTGTAAGACAGATATTATCATCCCCATATTCCAGATGATACTGAAGCTGAGAGAAGCTCAGATGGTACTTAAAAAATAATCCTTGCCCAGTGTCTTTTAAGGAATTAGTGGAGCCATATTTCAAATCCAGTTCTAGCTGACTCCAAAATTATCTTGCTCTTTCCCTTACATAATGCTGTTTCCAGGAGATTGTAAGGCAGGGGTACAAAATGAAAAGATTTCTTTAGAGATTGGCTATTTAAAGTGTGGATGCATGAATCACCTGGTTGCTTGTTAGAAATGCAGAATCTCAAACCCCAGCCCAGAACTACTGAATCAAAATCTGCTAACAAGGTCTCAGGTGATTGCTATGCACATTAAAATTTAAGAAGCACTGCCTTAGAAGATTCTGAAGAGTTCTTGACTTGCCAGTCCCATGGGGTTAGCTCGTATTACACAGTGGGGTTTTCTGCACCCCTCCAGCTTCTAGCTCTGTCTTTTTTTTTTTAAAGATTGGCACCTGAGCTAACATCTGTTGCCAATCTTTTTTCTTCTTCTTCTTCTTATCCCCAAAGACCCCAGTACATAGTTGTATATTCTAGTTGTGAGTGTCACTGGTTGTGCTATGTGGGATGCCGCCTCAGCATGGCCTGATGAGAGGTGCCATATCCGCACCCAGGATCTGAACCGGCGAAACCCCAGGCTGTGGAAGCAGAGGGTGCGAACTCAACCACTCGGACAGGGGTCTGGCCTCTGTCCTTTTTTCCCTTTATCTTCCTCATCTGTGACAAAAAAAAGAAAAGCAACAGAGATCATTAGCATAATATCCCATGAAAACTGCTGTGGAAGTGCAGTCAATAGAGCAAGAGAAATATTGTGTTTCTGATAGATATTTCTCTCTTAAGACTGCACAAAACTTGAGCCTAGTCCTAGTTGGACAGTAAGTACCTATCATTGTCCTTCCATGATGAAATCCAGAGCTCATCTCCAGGCCAGAACTGAAACTGTGGATCAGGTAGTGAGGGGAAGGGCAGAAGGGTAGAAAAGACCAATGGGAAGATGGGAGGAGGAGGAGAAGACGGAAAAATAAGGATGAAGACCAGACTCCAGAGATTATTGGCTACCCACAGAGAGGCATTGCTAAGAACTATTTGGGAAAACAAATGTCTTATATCCTCTGAATCCACACGTGTTGGTAATCATAAGATCATGTTGTTTCCTTTCTGGTAATCGTCAATATGTCAGACACTGTTCTAGGCAACGCAGACACACTAACAAGATTACTCTGCAGCTTCTTGGTGTTTATATTCTAGTGGGAAGGAGAGAGAGATAACAAGAGGGGAAAAGATGATTTCAGCTGTTTAAACTAAAGAGCTTCTCTAAGCATAAAATTATAAATAGATCTCTAGACTATGAGGGCAGGTGACATTTGAAATCAGTATTTTGGTGGGCAAGGTGGGTAAAACTGGGAAAGCTACACGTTTAACAGGCGTCACCACGCCTTCCTTCCAAGCAGCCCAGGGCAGCACAGTGATCATCGTGGCTCTGATGCGGGGGAGAAAAGCTTGCCACATGAGCATTTTGTAACATTTTCAATTTCTTACTGCCAGCATTCTCTTTGGGGGCTCTTCTCACAAGGGATAGGCATTCTTACTCCTAATTCCCCTGCCGTGGGATCCCATTGTCCAAACGCTTCTGGGAGATTTTCCTTCTCACTATGAACAGCACAAGAAAGCATGCCATCAATACCTGCTCAATCACCACCGAAAAAAGCTTCCCAAGAGACATGATTTGCTGTCCTTAGGGGATTTCCTGCGTGACACATTCTCTGTTTTAGAAGCTTTAATGGGACTTTACCCAGAGTGACCTGGTTGTGCATCTGCGGCTGGGTGACATGGCTGGGTGAGGTGACTCAAATCTAACCCACTCCTTTTAGGGCTGAGGTTTATAACTCTGCTTTCTCTATGAGTCTGAGTAAGGATAACTGACATGTGTATAGTGCGTGAATTTACAAAGCCTTTTCTCATACTGTCTGATACTGTTTTTGTATCTTCCAGCTAAGAACATGGATATTCAAAGACAATAAGCATCCTTCCTAACATCTCTGTACCCAAGAATTAAGTGTCATGCCTCCTAATTCCTAACGCCCTATTCTATCCACTATCCCAATGCTAGTATTCCATCATAGCCAGTCTCTCCCCCCCACCCCCCTCCGCTTGCTCTTTTTCTCCCTCCTTCTCTCCATCTCTCCTTCTTATGGTTTAGACATTTTTATGGCTGAAGGAAAATAAAAGTGAAGCAGCCATTCTTAACTAATCTCTTACATTAGCTTACCTTTCATTTTCATTGTCTTCTTTATGGGAATAAAGTGCCAATCCTCCAGCACCATTTCTTATAAAGATAACATTATTAGTACTCCCCATCACAAACGTTGTTAGTCCTGAGGGCGCTAAATAGGACTGGTTCACTGGTGACTGCAGATCTCAAAATAAACTAGGTCTTATTTTTACTTTTTATTACTATCAGGTACTAGCATTAGTTGTTAACACCATAATCAGGAGGCACTGTTTGGCACTGAGAGAGAAAATACCCACACATATCTTTCTGAGTACTTTGAACTCCATTGTCAAGAATAACAACAAAAAAGTCATTCAAGAAGAAAAAAGTATTTTCCTCCTTAGGAATCTTTTCTTTGATATATGAGGTATTGATTATTTAGCCAACTACTGGAACTTCAGGCAAACTTCCCACTGAAATAGATATCATAAAGTAATCCATAAAAACTAACTGTGGCAAGAAGGAAAAATGAAAGTACGAGCAGTAATCTATGTAGAGATTTTAAAGAAAACCCTTACCAGATTATCATCATCACCCCTCTTTTTAGCACCAATGCATTACTGAAGAGAACCAACATTTGACTTCCTCTGTGGTCATTTCTGTGTAATTTGGAAACACATTTAGTTTGGAAACTGAAAGTACACTCAGTAATGTCTCAGTATTGAAGTTTCACACTCATGTTCAAGTATATTCAGTTTATAGATCCTACTTTATCTGCCTCCTGCAAGTATTCGCAAAAAAGTATAAAGCAATGGTATTGGTTCCAAAATGAGAATCCTGTGGATCTACAACCATCTATGTCCTCTTTTTAAGCAATTTATCAAAATGAGATGAAAAGGTATTTAGCAAAGTTCCAGAACAAATGTCTATATTCAAGAAAGTTTCCAACAAATATCCTTAAATCCCAGAGAAACTATATGAATGAGGTACTTAAGCTGAGGAGATTGCCTTCAAAAACTGTATTTTGTTCATATAATTGTAATAAATAGCAAGACAGAGTGAAATTATCTATGAACAGAGGGAGAAACTATGTCTTCTTTATTTTTGCTTTTATAGATCTGACTTACATCAGCTATTTCGTATACATTAGACTGAATGGAATATATGCTGATACATTGAGCTCAATTCTTTCCGGCATACCCAGGAGAGCAGAAACAATGAAACATGAAAAGGAGAGTCCTCCCTATGTGAACGCATGCATGCGGGTGCAGGGACTCATGCACACACACCTCTGACCCTCTCATGATTTTCTAGACCTACACTTGCTTCTATGGCTAGACAAGAGCTTCCCCAGCCACTGTGTAGTCTGACTCTAAGCTAAGTGAAGCCGAGATGAGGTACTGCCTACACTCTAAAGTGGTCCCCTGTACTCCTGTGTCCACCCCTCTTCTCAGGTCCTATAGAATTACCCCAGGGTTAAACTCACCAGCTCTCCTTCTTTTCTGATAATTTCAAAAGTCTTTCGCTTTATCTTTGATGTTCTGCCATTTCACTATGATATTCCTGGATGTATTTTTTTTAATCCTGCTCCACACTCAGTGGGGTTTTTCAATTTGATAGCTCAAATATTTCTTCTAGAAAATATTAAACAACATTTGCTTAAACAATAGAAGTTTATTGGGGGGCCGGCCCAGTGGCCGAGTGGTTAAGTTCACACGCTCCACTGCGGCGGCCCAGGGTTTTGCCGCTTCAGATCCTAGGCACAGACATGGCACCACTCCTTAGGCCACATTGAGGTGGCGTCCCACGTGCCACAACTAGAAGGACCTGCAACTAAGATATACAACTATGTACCGGGGGGATTTGGGGAGATAAAGCAGAAAAAGAAAAAGGAAAAAAAGAAAGATTGGCAACAGTTGTTAGCTCAGGTGCCAATCTAAAAAAAAAAGAAGAAGTTTATTACTTCACAGCTCTGGAGGCTAGAAGTCTGAGACCAAGGCGTGGGCCAGGTCAGTTCCTCCCCAGGGCAGTGTGGGAGAATCGTGCCACGCCTCTCTCTTAGCTTCCCGTGGTTTGCAGGTGATCGTTGATGTTCCTTGACTTCTGCATCCTCTCGATCTCTGCCTTCATTTGCATGTGTGTGTGTGTGTGTGTGTAGTGTGCAAATTTCCCCTTCTTATAAGGACACAGGTGATGTTGGATTAGGGGCCCGCTCTAATTCATTATAACCTCATCTTAACTAATTCTTTCTGCAACGATCCTATATCCAAATAAGGTAACATTCTGTGGTAATAGGGGTTAGGTCTATAACATGAATTTGGAAACAGGGAGAAGCACTCAATTCCACCCAAATTCAAGCCACAATAGAAACCAACCGTTGTCTTCTATACTATCCTTAGTCTGGTGTCCACGTCACCAACCTCTGGCCTCTCAGTGCTTGTGATGCACAGCCTGGGTCATACACCTGCACACGCACTGTAATGAAGGGTAGGAATGAAGCGTCTGGAGTTCACCTGGGGAAGGTGAGACTCGTAGTGTGGGATCCTGGTAGAATGGAGGGAGGGTGTTCAAAAGACATGAGGATCCACAATTCACAGACGTGTGTTAAATCTCGCTTTTAATTCTGGTCCTGCTCCTCTTAATCTTGAGTGCCTTAATCTCCCTGATCTTCAGTTTCCTCACTTGTAAAATGGAGATTTGTGTGGGCTAAATGTTAAGGACTTTGAACTGTATATGGCATATAAACAGGTGTCCCATAAATGCTAGGTCTCTCTGTTTCATTTCACTCCTCTGAACCCTCAAAACTCTTTATTTCTCGGATAGGCTCCATCACTTTCTACCTTGAGTCTGTGGTTGCTTAACATATTGCTCCAATTTTAATGTAAGTTTCATCAGCCAGGGACATTGTTCTAGACCAGTGCTTCCAAATCATTTGGGATCAAGGACCATTTATATATATCCAATCTGTCACAGACAATTATAATTTTTTTCCTTTTTTGCTGAGGAAAGTTCACCCTGAGCTAACATCTGTGGCCAATCTTCCTCTGTTTTTCATATGTGGATCATTGCCACAGCATGGCTGACAAGTGGTGTAGGTCCATGCCCAGGAACAGAACCTGCGAACCCGGGCTGCCAAGTGCAGAGTGCCAAACTTAGCCACTAGGCCACTGGGCCAGCCCCACAGACCACTATATATATATATTTTATTTATTTTTTTTTTGAGGCAGATTAGCCCTGAGCTAACATCTGCCACCAATCTTCCTCTTTTTATCGAAGAAGAATGGCCCTGAGCTAACACCTGTGCCCATCTTCCTCTATTTTATATGTGGGACCCCTGCCACAGCATGGCTTGACAAGCAGTGTCTAGGTCCACACCCGGGATCCAAACCAGTGAACACCAGGCCACCAAAATGGAATGTGTGAATTTAAGCACTGCGCCACCGGGCTGGGCCCCCCACAGATCAATATTTTTGTAAAATATAATAAATATAAGTTACTAGAAAAATGAAATTAAAAAAAGCATACAAAATATCAGCCCCAATTTTGTTATGTTCAACAAACATCAAACGACTCTGTCAAAATGTTATGAAAGTTTATAAATGCTTACTTTCCATTTCTATACTTTACCTACTGTAGACCAGTAACCAACAGTTCACTGCCTAGCACAGGTCTGTGGGCCACACCTTGATTGGCATGTCCTAGACCCTTGCTCCTCAGAACGTGGCCGCAGCACCAGCAGTTTCAGCCTCACTTATGAACTTGGGAGAAATACAGAATCTCAGGCCTTATCTCAGCTCTTTGACTCAGCAGTTGCACACTGAGGTTTGAGAACATTGTCCTGGGTCATTTTGAATCCCTCGCATTACTGACCCAGGTCTTCCATAAAATAAGTGTTCAATCAAAAATCTATTAAGAGTGTTTGAGAGTAGAGACCCCCAAAAAAGACGCAATGTGTGACTTTCAGTGCATGTGGCAAGGGATTTTCATTTTATTGGGATCCTATAAATATTTATTGATTAATAATTGAACAGTTTTATAGGTCCATCCCTACTACCCAAACCATCCATTTTTACATGTGTCAGGGTCGGGGGAAATCTTTCTACTCCTCTTGTGTTCTTATGGCTGGACTAATAACAAAGTTGACACAAGACCAGACCAACAGGAGAAAACCCCAGTTTAATATGTATGTATTGGAGACCATAGGGAAATGCTGCTCGAAGAGTGAACAAAGGAGGCGGTATATATATCTTTTACATAAGGAAACAAATATGTGAGAAATTGACAGGAGAAAGAAACGTTGGTTTGGGGTACTTAATTATCGAGGAATTTAAACAGAGTTTAAGTTTGAGATAGTAAATTAACAAAGTTTGTTTATGCAGGCTTCTCGGCCAGGAATTCCCCAGCTCTGGTGATGAGGATTCAGGGCAAGCACCTTCCACATGGAAGATTACTTCCTGCTTTCAGAGGAAACAGAGACAGGAGAGTCAGAATGCCCTTCTGCTTCTCAAGTAACTTTAAGTCAAAATAATCAATAAGTTATTGTGGGATATTTTGGGGTGGCCTGTCCTGGGCCCCAACACATGAGTAGATGATTTTATACTTTTAAAGCACAGTATTATTACAAACTATATTCTTAATGTATGTGTATAGGGGTGTGTGTGTATGTCTATCAGTCTGTGAAGTATGTAAAGGAGAAATATAATTCTAACAGTGGATAATTTACTGTTTGTGTTTCATTAAGTCAAGATTAGGATGAATAAAGGCAGATTTCAAAACCGCAGTACAGTGTAGTGAAAGGACATCCGCTTTGAAGTCAGAAATGCCCCCATCTGAATGCTGAGTCTCTGGATTATTTACTTCTTTTCTTTGGCCAAAATTTTCTCACTTGTAAAATGGGGTTAGTATTCTGATTTTGTGGGATTGTAAGATTAAAATAATTTATTTTAGACACTAGTATGTTGCCTTTTATATTGTTAGGACCCAACAAACTTTGTTCTTCTGAAAAGAGATAAGTGAGCTTAAAGTTTTTCTTTATTTTTTAATGAGTATATTGGAAGAACTGAAATGCACACAATGAAATTAATAACTATAAAGTGTGTGAAACAACTTGAGCGTGGAACAGAAATTTAATTTGGCAGAAGGATACATATTAGTTATTTTTTGAATATTTGTGCGGGGGATTGGAATTGGCCACCCCAAGATATGTCTCTTTGGCATGAGGATTATTTTTGGCTGGTTACTTTTAAAAACTGCAAACACGAGAGATACTCTGGAAAGTAGAATTCACTTACCCTTTGTTAAGAGACAATTACATTTGTACAGGAAATCTCCATCTGTAAAAGTGTGTCCCTCTCTGTACCAGGAGGAAGGGGGGATGAACTTATCTCCAGAAACTCTTATCAGTGCAGAAGGCAAGCACTTAAATCTGCATAATAACCTTATTCTTGTTTACTGTGCTTTTCTGGTAATCCCCCATAACTGACTCCCTCCACCCCCAACATCCTCCTTTATCTTTAGCTGAGGATGGTATTTAAGATGAGAACCTCCGCCATTTTGGCAAGTTGCTCGGTTTTCCTGACTCTCTCCCATGTACACGTGTTATAAAGCTTTGTTTGATTTTTCTCCTGTTGTTCGGTCTCATGTGAATTTAATTCATTGTCCAGCCAGAAGGACCTAGAGTGGGTAGAAGAAATGTCTTCCTCCCCTATACTTGTAAGTTTCAAATGTCTGTTGCTACGTGTCACAAGTTGTAGATGCTCGACATTTTGCTCTCTAAAGCTAAATTTTCTACCTAATATGAATCTGCCATGTTGCCCACAGTTACAGCTTGCTCATAGAAGATGCTCCATAAATGTTTCTGGAAGAAATTGTGAATTCTTTGCTGTCAGGGACCATGTTGTATTCTCCTTATTCTGTGGTCCTCTCATCAGTTTCATGTGGCTGAGCTTCCCTCTCAGTGTGCTGCTGTGCCTTGCTGACCACAGATGGTTTTCAAGTGTCCAGAGATCTTGACTCCCCATGCTACTGGGCAGCCACCTAGGGCCTGGGAAGCTACAGCAGCACCTTTCTCCTCATCCAAGTATTACAGTGTTCTGACATGAATAAGGCTGGGAGATGTGGGTCCATCCTGTCTTCTTTTCTGACTAGAATCATTGATAGACATGTTGGTCTCCTGTAGAGAAAATTCTTTGAAATGGGCCTGAATTTTATTCATAATTGTGTTATCTCCACTTCCTTCCCCCGGAAAAGTACGATGTACCTTTAGATGAGAGTGAGTGACATTCTCACCAATTACTTTTATTATAAACTTGACCTATGTCTCTAACTAAATGTCTTTTCTCCCATTACTTTTTCAAATACACCATCCTGCAACTCAGAGCCTCCCAGCATGGCAACTAAAATGACTTTACATAGTACACTGTTAGAGTGTTTCCCTATTCCATTTGTGTTCTGTCCTCAAAAAGAGAGCCCCAGTTTGGTGTTTGTATGACTTTCACAACTTCTCCATCTCATGCTATTTTCCCTTTTTAACAATAGGAATACAAGACCTCAAGTGTTTTAGTAGGCAACAGTCTCTAACTAGAATTTAACAACATTTTTTACCTTCGTTGTGTTTATTTTTATGGTTTCCTTTATTTTAAAGCAAAAGACCAGTATTTTTCATTTCAACTATCACAATATAAGGCTACTTTTCAATATATGTGTACTTAAGTAACAAAATTAGTTGAAATTTTTAAGTTCATGGATATAGTACACTTGGGTACTATACAATATGGATGTGGTAAATACATTAAAATTATATGCAAATATCTAAAATTTGCAAAACACCAGTATAGCAGAAAGGGTGCTGGGTCTTGAATCTGAAGACCTAAGATTGGAAAACAGCTTTGTCAGTTACTCAAGCAAAGTGCTTAATCTTCCTTGGCACAATGTATTCCCTGCATCTGTAGAATAGGAATTATAGCAAAGCCTGCAGGAGCATTTCTTGTGAACTAAATTAAATAATGTCTGTGACAGAACTTTGTAAACTAAAAAGAGTTAGACAAATGTTAGTTTATTATTTTTATGAATACATCATAACTGACATTTCACATTATAATTTATACCCTAGTGTTCTAAGAGAGTCATATAAATTGCAAGATGCATGATGTGAGTGTATTAAATTTTAAGAATTTGGGCATAACATCAAAAATAACAGTGGTTTTTAGAGATCATAAAAAATCCTGTAAGTATCGATAACATTGGTATCAGGCTTATTTTCAAGGTTTGTTACGTGCCAAACCAGCTTCAGCGTTAGCCCAATACTACTAACAGAGACTATTGAGAATGGGCTACACAAATTAGCCGGGCTACAAGAAACTGCAGGCAATTACGACCTCTTACAGCAGAAGATGAAAGAATCAAGTGGGTTGGAAGAAAGGAAGTAGTACCCTGAAGAGAGCTGATTAGGAACTGTGTTCTGGGGTGATCTGGCCTACTTTAAGCCCCAACAATGTAACCATGGGAACCTAATGAATATGTTGGGAAGCAGAAAAGGAAGAGAGCCCAGAGAGTCTGTGGGACTTTCACACTGATGGGAAGCCAGGCTCTGTGCTCTCAAGCAGCCTGCCAAAATACACAGTCTACAGTAGACAAAGGCCTCAAGAAACTTGGAGTATGCTAGTCTCCTAATCGTCACAGTCCGCATATTTCAAATAGCGAATAGGAAAAGTGGGAGATTTGGACTTTCTGGGAACCTCTAGAAGAGAAAGCCAGCTGGGCTCCCACAGGCTTTTTTCATGCTGGACGCCTCATGGACTTGTTGAGGCTGGACACCGGAAAGAAATATACATTTGAATCTCACACCAACCACTCTCTATTAAATGGCTTGTGAAACCAGTCAGATGAGGCTCTAATTGAATAAAAATCATGAGGAAGGGATATTTTTACTTCTCAACTCTGCAAATCAGTAGTGACAGATGTCCCTGATCTTCTTGCAGCTTATGTGAAAGTTTTACAACTTACAAATCCAAATCTTTCTTTCTGTGTTCCAGTGCCCTATGCTACTAAGCAGTCTATAAAGTTTGAATGATCTCAGCCATGAATATTACTGTACCATCAATCAGACCAACAGCATCAGTCAGGCATTCCTCGTGTCATCAAGTTTATTGGCCAAGCTAGTGGTTCTCCAAATGGGGTCCAGGGACCCCTGGAAGTCCATAAGATCCACTCAGGGGAACTGTAATGTCAAAACTATCTTAATAATAATTCTAAAACGTTATCTTCCTTTCTCTGTCATTCTCTCATGAGCGAACAGAGTCGCTTCAACATAAAGTCTGCAGATGCAATAGCCTGAACGCAGAAGCAGATATGAGAACCCAGCTGTTTTCTATTAAGCCATCAAAGAGATTTGCACAAATGTTAAATGATGCCACTCTCCCTCACATTTTTTTTTTGTTTTGGAAAATATAGTTATTTTTCATTAAAAATGTGTTATTTATGTTAACGTTGATTTATATTAACATGTAATAGGCTTATTATTTTCAAATGAAAAACTTCTCTACATTAATTTTTAATATGGAAGCCAACAATAGACATGTAACATACAAACAATAGATATGTAACACATACTTTGGGATCCTCATAAAGGAGTCTGGAAGCCAAAAGATTGAGACCTACTGGACTAAGCTATTAAGCTGCCAGTTCCTGAAGGGCTAATTTTATCTGTGGTTTGAATTTTCTGGTATTGGCTTGAGGAAAGGTAATCCATTATAACTCTATTAGCAATTTCAATTAGGTAGCAGCTGGATTAACATTTGTGAATCTGAGTGTAACTGCAGAACGCCCAGAGAGGAATCCTTTTCTACCAGCTGCCCATCCTGAGCTCCAGAATCTTTACTGCAACCATCTTTCAGGATTTATCTGTTAGCTATTGAACTATATGAGAAGATTTTTAGATCTGAGTTTAAAATAATAACCAAAGTTTTGTTTAGAAATGGCTGAACCTGTGGTGTGATGTGAAAAGTGGAGACAGGTTTTTATATTACTACATTAGGCAAAACTACATACATTGCAAATACAAACATTACACAGCAGAGTTCCGAGGGTGAGTTTAAAAATCCTTTCTCGCTAGAAAGGAGCATCGTGCAGTGGGGAAGCGCTCAGGCCCTGGAGTCAGGCAGAGCTGGTTTGAATACCATCCTATATTTGCTAACAGCATGGCCTTGGGAATCTTAATTAATTCTAATATTAATTATTTCCACATCTATAAAATGAGAAATAGTTTCACTTCATAGAGTGATTCAAAATTCAATGAGACATTATGCAACGTGCTTCCTGCACATTATTTCATTTGTGCTGTGCGCTTCATCAACCCTCACAGCGACTTTAAGACATAGATGCTATTTTTTTCCATTTTATGACACGGAAACTGACCCTTAGGAAAGGCAAATGACTTTCCAAAGATCATCCTATTACAAGCAGCAAAGCAGGGATTTGCTTTTGACCACTCTAACTATAAACGGCCACATCACAGTGTTTTCCTAACAGCAAAGACTAGAAAATTGCAGCTCTGCTTTCTCTTGTCCACCGTCTTTAGCCCGACACCCAGCTGTGTGTGAAATACACACAAGCTAGAGTTTCTTGTAACGCTGGGCAAGAAAACAGCAGTGGCTCAGCATGGTGGCGGAAGGGAAGAGGAATTCCCCAAGATTTGGGAACCAATAACTCCCCTTGCACACAGGTTTTATAGACAACTTCTTTTGTGCATCTGCATAGCACACACGTATTCCACAAGTTCCCTTTAACGTGTTTTGGAGTAGGGTTGAGCATTGGTGACAGATAATATAAAAACTGGTTTATATATTAAGGGATAAATGATAAATGATCTTAAGAAAGGGGAAAAAATTATTTCCCCATAAAAAGCTCTCACTGAAGCATTGTGGGTGAAAGAACTTGAAGCAGTGCAGACTCACTGGCTCCTGCTATATCCCCAGGTCAACAAGCTGAGGACTTACTGGAATTTTCTGTGCCTTGATATTGTAATGAAGATGCAGAGTAGCTGTGAATGTTTCACAGATCTTGCTGTTTAGGAAGCAATTCTATCTGGAGCAATGTTGTTCCATGTATATACCAGACAAGTTAAAAAAAAAACCTCGATGCCTTTTTTTAAAACATCTATTGTAAATTCAGAGTAACAGACTAGGTATTACACAGTTAATAATCTAAGCATCTATTTATATTATGTGGATGTGTATAGCCAGGAAACTTCTCCATTTCCAGACTGGCAATCTAAAATTGTAAATAAATTTTTACATTTAATCTCTGTTGTTCCCGCTTTTCTCTTAGCTGGATAACAGGAATTGCTTGCAATTCAATCATCCCAAATTTCCTGGAGGCATGCTCAGCTCTCCCCCTCCTCCAGCACTGCAGTTATAAATGTGCGGGCTGATGAATTAGTGGTCGATCTCACTGGGTCCTTGCTTTAAACCTCGAAGGAAGAGCTCAGGAATGAATCACGGCCATAACCCATGAGTCAGACTCTTCTGGAGTTCAGTAAACCATAATTTTGATTTTACTTTTCCACTGGGATAGAGATAAGAAATTGTCTGTCCACGCAAAAGTTGGTAATTTTATGTTCCCCTTGTTATTATCACGTAGGTTGCTGTGTGGAGCTATCATGTGCCTCTTTCTTATTTCTGCTCCTTGAATTATGCTGAAGTTATTCATGGATCAAAGGAGGCCAGTTACAATCAGCTCCAGCTTCAATTTTCCATCTTGCATTCTAAGGACAGCGTAGTTAACGGCTGTGGAAACGACAGGCTGATGCTCTGCATTTCTATAACACCTTTCATCCAAGAGGAGAAAATGACCCTGTGTGTCTCTTTGACTTCATTTGTGGGAAGTAAGAGAAATGAGGCATCATGGTTTTTCTAAGATTAGATCTCAAATTATGACTTTGCATATTCCAGTTCATTCACACATCTTCCTCCAGAGAAAAAAAATTATCAAGATATTTTATTTATGTGTAGGTCAAATATTCTTCTAGGTCAAACAACAGCAACAACAAAAGGTCCAAGCTGTCATAGGTAGAATTAACCCTGGAGAAGCCTTTTGATACCCAGGCTTTTTGACACAACAAAAAATAAATGCCTATTTCTGGAGGATTCTTTTGAGTAATCACCTCCACTGCACACCAAATGCCACATAAAAATGAGAACTTCAGCACTCTCTCATTCCCAGAACTTTGATTTGTCCTGACTTATTCCTCTGACGTTGTCTTACTCTTGATACACCATAACTTCTAACTCTCCTATTTTCACGCACACTTCACTTTTTAGACTTGACCCTCAACTCGCTCTTCCCAGGTTCAAGCTTGCTGTGCCCTTGAGCATGATTTAATCTGCATTCTTCTTCCAGCAATGCTCTCCCTGCCATCTTGAGTAAATCTTGTGTATTTATATATGTTTTACTTTGAACGTTTTATTTATTTCAAAATTGACTTTATTGCAGCCAAAACAGTGGAATTAACTGTACATAATAAACTATTATATATATATATATATACACACACGCACACATTTTAAGTTATAAGGAATAAAGTTCATTTTGGAGGATAGTGTTAAACACAAGTAAAGTTGCATACATTAGTAACATAACTCAGCATCTTTAATTTGGTGTGAGTGTGACACAATTTCATGTTTTCCTGTGTTATGCTAAATCACCATAACCTAAACTGCTTTATAAAACTGATATGATAAAATTTAGCTTTACTATTCTTGTTTATATTTACTGATTCCAAACAAAACTTTTCCTAAGTTTCTTCCATCTTTGCATCCATCTCATCATCAATATCATCCAAGTATGGATCACCAGCCCCCATTCAATCTTTTCCATTTTCTTCAAAATCTCAGCACAAGTCTTCTCTTTTAAGTGACTCTTGATATTACCTTAAGTAAATTACTATAATTAATTTATAATTATAAACTACTAATTACTTTAAATAAATCTCCCACCTCCATAGCCCTAGCAGTCTCTCTTTTAAGACCACCCCTGGGAGTGTTGGTCTCACCCTATTGGTTCTGGCTTTGAAACAGGAAAAATTTCTTATAAGAAGGAAAGGAGGAAAGAAAGAAGGGAAGGGAAATGAAGATTAGACATAAACTTATTAAATAAGTGTCTTCTGAGCTAAAATTTCTTTGAGGGTCCCAAGCAGTCAAAAAAGTTTAAAAAAATCAAGGGCTTAGTTTATAAATTTAGAAGTATCGGATAGCCTCGATCTAGTTTGTTAATGGAATTCCAACTCTTCCATCACCACTGGTATTTATTTCTAACCCACATTTTGTCAAATATTGTTTCCTGATGTGTGGAAATGTGAGGTCACATGTCCCCAACTCTGCCACTTCCCACAGGATCTGGGAAGCTCACAGCAGTAGCTTTGGGCTTTACTTTGAACCTCCATATTCTGCTGAGAGCCACACTTCTTTTTACCTCACGCAAAGGGAACTCTTTCTCAAGACCCACAGGTAGTGGTCGGTAGAGATCATGCTCTCAAACATCATTCTCTACCACTTCTTGTTAATAGAAGGATTTTAGAAGAGTACATTTGTGGATTCCTATTCCAGGCTTGATCCTTACTATGTGATATGGGGAACATCTCTTCATATGTAAAAATCATAAGGATACTTGCAGATTTGTTACCTGATTAAAATAGGAAACGTATGTGTGCATGCACCTATCAAAATGCCTGGCATTTAGTATATGCCAAATATATGTAATATACTCTGTCTCTCAGGAACTAAAGGAGGGACCAAGTTCACTATCATTATGCCACTGATATCTTCTGCATCCAGCTTTTATTAAACCAGTGCATCATCCTTCTTTAGGAAAGGAATAACACTTCATGTTGGAGATGACTGAGCACTGTCAACTATGATAGAGACCAGAATTGAAATGTATCACAGTTTCCATCCAAACCCTCCAAAGGAGTCAACATAAATGGAAATGCTAGTGCCTTTCTTCAACAGATAGCTCATTCCCCTTACACTTTCATTAAATTAGAGAAGCATCATTTTTATCTTCTCTATAGCAAGGATGGAAAGTTTAGTAATCCTACCAAAGTTACTCCTAGACATGTTTCTTGTACTTCCAACTCATCTTTCATGTGTTTAACTGATCTGAGATCAAAAGCTCAATACAAAGTATAATTTTTTCAAAGCTAAGTAATCCAAAGAAAGCTTTTTTCTAAACACATGATAAATCTGACTGTAAAGCTGCCTCCCTGGAATCAATCTGACAGTTACCAAAAACAGACTGAGAGGGAACTAGATAGCACGAAGGAAGAAACATGAGCAAAGCTTCATACATATCTGTTTCTATCTTCTCTTTCAAAAAGCTGCCAGTAATGAGATAAAGTCAGTCTTAACAATACAGTTCACATTTCCATCTGTAATGGCTTGGCTATATCTGACAATCTCTGATTCAATAGGATTTGTTAGAAAAAAAGAAGCTATTTATATCGGATGCCTTATTTTATTCTTCAAGTCATTAAATATAAATAGAACAATGACAGCAAATGTTTCTGGAGTTAGGTCTTCATGTGTGTTTGGGTTAAATAAACATTTCACTTCAAAGAGAAAATCATCTACCTTCCTGTATCATCTTTAACATTTTGTATCTAAATTCCACAGTCCATGCTGTAGGCATTTGTTACTTTGGCTGGAAATATCTCTGTGCCCTTGATGTCTTTTCTATTCTGGCCACCATGACTCTCACATAGAACATTACATAGAATGGAATATTACAATTGTGTATGACTCACCTCTACCCTCTCTGGCCTGCTATTTATCCTGTGCAACATTTCCAGATTCTTATTCTTAAAACACGAGCTTTGCAAGCCTTTACCCCATAAACATAATTTTAAAAAGGCCTCCAATCTATAGCATTTTTTGCTCAATTCCTCACTATACAAACTCCTCAGTTCAACCTAACTGGTCTTCTCATTGCTACTCAATCATTCATGAGCATGTGTCATGATTCATGCCATGGCCAATCCTCAGAACTGAAACACCTGTTCTCCTTCCTCTTGTCTTTTCTGAAAAAGATTTTTGAGGTTTGAGAGAAGCTGTTCAGTTTTGCGTCTTCTTCAGACACGCTGATTTGGGATTAATACTCCAAAGTGAAAATTGACATCAACAGAATGGTAGAGTAGGCAGCTCCAAGCTCTCATCCCCCTAAAAACATCAAAACGGAAGTAGAAATTATCAAAATCTATTTTTTCAGAATTCTAGAGAACTGTCAAAGGTTTACAGCAAACCAGTAAATGTTTAACCAAGAAATATGCAACTTTAAACAGTAGGAAAGCATTGTGGCGTTTTTACTTGCCCTTGCTCCACCTCCGCCCTAGCATGGCAGCAATCTTGAAGCAGTGGCAGCCTGTGTTCCTAGGGTGGGGCTCTGGTCTCTGGTTCTGGAGAGAGCAGAGCAAACCTTACTTTTACAAATTATTGTGTAGATTTGTTCTAACCCGGCTGCCTGAGAGACTGACATAAAGCACTCATTTCTGTATGGCCCAACTCAGAAGTCAGGCCTCAAAAGCAGCAGGCATTCCTTGAAAATACTGCAGGGCAAACTAACAATGTGCAGACACCTTGTGTAAAAGGTTACAACACAGATATACGATAGAGAGCCTAACGCTCAGGAGGAAAAGCTAGGGGAAATTCTTTGGAAGATTAGGATATTCAAAAAACCCATTCATATGGAGGATTTAGAAAGCTATGCCCTTTCCCAGGGTAAGACATATGCTCAGAAAAGAGCCCAAGCTTTCAGTTTGGGCTGATCCCTAGGCTCATTGAAAGCCTGGCTAAATATTAGAGTGCCCCAACACAGAGGAAATCTGCAAAAACTGGACAATTTTTTTCTCATTTTGTTTTGCTTTGTGTTTTAGCTCCTGGTATTCTAGAAATTATTTGTCAAAATATTAGAACATGATCTAAAGGAGCAGTGACTTCAGTTGCCAATAGGATAAGAAATACAGTCTTTGCAAAATCGTTTGAAAATGTCACTAAACAAATGGACTACTACAGCCTTCAACAATCAAAAGAAAGCAAACCCTGGGAATGGTGAAGACCTCACTTCAAGAGTGACTACATTATAACATTCAAATGTCCAATTTTCAATAACAGCAAAACACATAAGAAGTGAAAGAAACAAAAGAGTAAGACCGATTCAAAGGCAGAGAATTAATGACAGAAATCATCCCTCAGGAAACCCAGACATCAGAATTACTAGGCAGACTTTAAAAGAACTGTCTTCGGGGCTGGCCCGGAGGTGCAGTGGTTAAGTTCGCACATTCTGCTTCTGCAGCCCAGGGTTCACCAGTTCGGATCTCAGGTGCGGACATGGCACCGCTTGGCATGCCATGCTGTGGTAGGCATCCCACATATAAAGTAGAGGAAGATGGGCATGGATGTTAGCTCAGGGCCATACTTTCTCAGAAAAAAAGAGGAGGACTGGCAGTAGTTAGCTCAGAGCTAATCTTCCTCAAAAAATAAGTAAATAAATAAATTAAATAGCTGTCTTAAATATGCTCAAAGAGCTAAAGGAAAACATGGACAAAGAACTAAAGGAAATCAGGAAAGTGATGCATAAACAAGATGAGAATATCATAAAAAGAGAAATTATAGAAAGGAACCAGATAGAAAGTCTAGAGTTGAAAAGTACAATAACGGAAATGAAAAGTTCAGTAGAGAGGTTCAAGAGCAGATCTGAGCAGGCAGAAGAAAGAATCAGACAACTTGAAGACAGACAACTGAAATTATCAGGTCTTATAAGCAGAAAGAAAAAAAGACTAAAGAAAAGTGAACAGAGCCTAAGAGAATTGTAGGACACCCGCACGCGGATCAACATACCCATTCTGGGAGTTCCAAAAGGAAAAGAGAGAGAGAAAGTGGAAGGAAAAATATTTGAAGAAATAATGCCTGAAAACTTTACAAATTTGAAGAAAGACATGAATTGACAAAGAAGTGAACTGAGTCCTCAGATCAGGGTTGTCAACATGTTTTTGGCAGTTACTATCAATGTTGAATCAGTGCTAAGTTATGCCACTCTCTACTTGTCATTGATAACATCCCAGTTCATCTTGTTATTCATGCTCTTTTATACATATATTCTGTTTATTCAAGCTGATTATAAGACTCTGAAGAGTAACAATTGCTTTGCCTTGGTGAGTGATTAGTTATGATTACAAAATCCATAACACAGAATGAGTCACAACCACTGAGCTGGGGACAAATACAGTTTCAGGACCTCAGAGAACAGAAAATTCAAGAATACGATAGCATAAAACATGCAGTGGTTAACATGGGGGAGTGGGAGGGTGTGCATAAATTGAGAAGGAATGTCCTGGTAATGGTCAGAGTAAAGTGAAAGAAAAATATGAAGCAAAATTCAGCATCTCTAAAATTCAGGAAATCAGCTGATATCAAGAAAATCTTTTAGCAGAAGGTGAGCCAGCAGGTATGGTTCAGAGTCCTAACTGGTAAATATTATTTTTCATAGCTTAAAGCAATAAGGAGCAACAGGAAAAAAAAATAAGTAAGATACTGATATTTAGGTTCTGGGGAAGTTACCAAGACATACACACATCACTGGAGCTTCAGGTCAAAATCTCAGTAATAGAATTAGAGCACAACAACTTTAATTAACAACAAGAGTACCACAATACTGAGCCCCAGAATAATTAACTCAAGCTCCTTAAAGATTTTCCATCTAATTTTCAGGGTTGTATCTAGAGATTAATATGGATATAAGCCTATATATTTAGTATTCTTGCTGCATGGAGAATAGGTACATAACACTAAGCAACCAGTTGTGTCCTGATAAGAACATGTGCTTCTTAAAGTCCTCCAAAGTATCTAATACAGACCCTTATATTTAGTAGCCACTCAATCAATAAATGTAAAAGGAATAATAAAAGTGATCTGCACTCCACTAATGTATCCCCACTTTGAGAATTTCTCATTAGAAAGTTCTGCAACTTCTTAACATTGCTCTGATGTCCCTTATAAGGAAACAGAAGAGCCAGTTTTATATTGTGTTCAGGTTTAAGAGGCTGGTAAAAATAGATCCTTTTGATTTTCATAAACAAGATGACATTTTTCTGGAAAAGATAAACTCCAAGTAATTGCAAAACAAACAGTAATCTCTATGTAGCATAATTTCTCTGTAAAATTTACAGGACTTTAAGACTGGGTTTTTAGCCTAGCTAAATACATGAAAGAGTTTAAAATAATTGAAATCAAGGAAACAGGCAAGATGTTAGAGGCATTGTAAAAACATATGAGACATGAACTTTCCCATCAAAGTACTTAAAATCTTAATAAGGAAATAGAACGTGACAAACATGTATTCCAGAGACAAAGTGTAAACTACATATCTTTTACAACTTCATCTATTTTTGGCCATGTCAATAGGGCCACTGGGCTCTCTCCAAAGTTTATTTACACATATAATAGAGGAACTTGATAAGTGAAAATGATGAATCACTTTAAGATGGCCAACCATAGGGCTTCTATATAAATACGGTGGATTAAAGACACCTATTTCCTTTCACTCCCTCCCTAAAATCCTGCTAAAATAATAGTAACATGATTTGGTTTAAAGGCATAAAGATACAAAATCAGGGAAAATGGAAGACAAGCCTACATTAACAAAATTATGGAAGCTAAAAATAGTTCTGGGAAAAAAAATGCTGAATCCTCAGATAAAAGTGGGCAATGCTACAAAAGAACCTGATTTACACTTCAAAATGTCCCCCAAATCTCAGGAACGATTGGCACAGCAAAGTGGAAAAGAAATGGCTAAAATGAGAGGAGTTTTGAAAATCTTCTTGGAAAAGTTAGACCCACTTTCTTTCTCCACTCTGATCAGCCATATGACTACCTCCTCTGCTCTCACAGAAGTCTGGAGGGATTTTTGCTTTGTTTTGTTTCCTTCTTCTTTCTTATTTTCTCTTAAGAGGTTAAAAAAGAGGGTCTCAATTACAGCAGGATACCATAATAACAGAAGAAACGATCAAAAGGATGTAAACTGGATACTGAATTTCCCTGACCTCCTACCCCCCATTGACTACAGAATGTTGGAAACAAGGCCATTATCCTCCAAGCATAAACTGGTAACTGCCTAAGGCAGGGGTTTAATCAGAACAACACAGATCTCCCCTGCACTCTGTCACCAGGCTAACAAACACCAAAACACAATCAACAACAGCCTACCACTGGGGAGGAACAAGAGTATGGAGAGAGACCATGGAAGGTCTAAAATTTAAGGTAAAGTAGGAAAATTGAGAAAAAGGCTCTGCAAAACCAAACTCATGATAAGAACAAGATAATGATAAAGAAATTTAAACTGTTTGCTACACTAAAGGTAGCCATAGCAACAATAAAACCCAAAACCAATTATAATCTTGACTGTATGGACTCAATATCCCACACCAATGGCCTAGCAGAAGAAAGGGTATACCCACTGTGAGTCATGAATATTAGTTACCTCAGCGTCTGCTCCTCTACACGGTATGGTCAGCAATCAATAAGACATTATAAGACACACAAAAGGCAAGAAAAAAACAAACCATTGTCAAAAGACAAATCAATCAATAGAACAAGACTCAGAGATAACTTAAAGAGGGAATTTAAAATAGCTATGATTAATATGTTATCTAATGGAAAGAGTGGACAACATACAGGAACTGATGGGGAATTTCAGCATGAACAGATGGAGAATGTAAAGGGTAAGAAACAATCAACTAGATATGCTCAGAAAAAAATATCACAGTCACAGAGATAAAGAAGACCTTTAACTGACTTAACAGTAGACTTGATAAAACCAAGGATGGTCACTAGATATCAGCCAAACTAAAACACACACATCTACATGCACACACACCCAGAAAGAGATAGAAAGAGAAAGCAGAGCAGAGCGTCCAAGAGTTCTGGGGTGCAACCAAAGAGCCTAACACACATGTAATTGGAATCCCCAGGAGAAGGAGAGAGAGAGAGAGAAAGCAGTGCTGAAGAAATATTTGAAGAGATAATGGCTGAAAATGCTCCAAAAATATTGAAGATGTCAAATCGCAGGTCCTGGAAGCTCAGCAAAGCCCAGAAAGGATTGAAAAGATAATAATGAAATTAAATTAACACACCTAGACACATATAAGTCAAAATAATGAGTACGCAAGATAAAAAGAAAATCTTGAAGTTGTCCAGAGAAAAGACCACATTACATAGAAAAAACAAAGATAAGAAGTATACCAGCTATCTTGCTAGAAACTTTGCATGCCAGAAGAAATAGAGTGATATTTTTAAAGTGCTCAAAGAAAAAACTGTCAATCCTATACCTCAGAAACTATCATTCAAAAATGATAGAAAAATAAAGACTTTTTCCAACAAGCAAAAGCTGAGAGAATTCATTAACAGCAGATCTGAACTACAAGAAATGTTGGGGCTAGCCTCATGGCCTAGTGTTTAAGAATGGCATACTCCAATTCAGCAGCCCAGGTTTGGTTCCTAGGCACAGACATACACCACTCGTCAGTGGCCAAGTTGTGGTGACCACCCATATACAAAATAGAAAAAGACTGGCACAGATGTTAGCTCAGGGTGAATCTTCCTCAACAACAACAAAAAAGAAGTGTTAAAAGAAATTCTTCAGGAAAAAGGAGTATGACACCAGACAGAAACTTGGATCTACACAAAGAAATGAGGATCCCTGGAAACAGTTAAAATAAAGATAAATATAAAAGACATTTATTTTTCTTTTTTCAATCTCTCCAAAATATTACTGACTGTCTAAGATAAAAATAAGTGATGCAGGTTTAGAGCACATGTAAAATTAAAACACATACGACAACAATAGCACAAAAAAGGAGACATCATGAGTTTATCTGAATATATTGAGTATATATCTGTACTCCTGTAACTAACTGAAAAAAACAGGAAGATGGAAAATCAGCCAAAGATCCTTAACCAGAATAGGGAAAGACACATAGCAGAACCAACCCTGGAAAGATATGATCCCACAGAGATGCTAGACCCCACCTTTAGTTGAAACAATTTAGGAAGAATATATATTCAGTTAACTTTATTTCATTTAAAACATATTCAGGCTCCACGAAGAAAATATGCATATATGAATATACTTCTTAATGATCTCAGATTGCATTTTTAATTAATTGTGCCTTAGGTAATGTTACAAGTGGATTTGATTCTAATTAATGTCATTGAGGATTTATTTTCATTTTCAATGAGAGGTTGTAATCCTCTCATTCGTACCTCCTGGTTATAATTGAAGTAGAAGAAGCCATTATCTTTATTTCATAAACTCTGCAGGTGAAATTAATTTTATACAAAAATAAGTATTCTTTAATTTGGAAAATTAAAATTTTTAAAATTATTTAACTGCTGTAGGGAGAGAAATACCTAGTGAAGTAAAAAGAAAATAAGTCTGGAGTTTGGAAATACTAGAGGAAGCTAAAACAATCCAAATGCTAATCAGGCACCAAGATGTGACAGTCATTATAACACATTTTAGCAAGGAATATGATCAAGTTTAAAAACGAGTTCCTTCAATCTAGAGGTACCAATCCAATTAAGAAGACAAGATCAGAGACAATTTTAGTCAATTTTTTTGGAGCAAAAAAAAAAACCACACAGAAAAAAAGTTGCATGAAGAGACAAAACTGGAGAGTAGCTTATGATCATTAAGTGCTGACCTAAAGAATTTGAACAATATTCTGTAATAATGATGGCAAGCATTTATTAATTCACTTTGTGCCAGGCACTGTATTTAATCATCTCAATAATCCCATGAGGTAGGGACTATTTACTTTAGTATGAGTATAGTCAGTCTTAGACAGGTAGTGTAATTTGCCCAAGATATGGCTAGAATTACAACCCAATGGATTTCTGATTCTAAGTTGCATGTTCTTATCCATTCTAATGTACTTCCAAATATCTGCTAATGTACCCAGTTAGGCAGAATAAGAAAACTGGCAACTCATGTCTCTGTAGGGACTTGCATCTTGATGAACGGAATTTCTTGCTTTTACAAAGCATTTAAACAATTCTGGCAAATGGAAAATAAAGTTAACATGAGGCCCTCTCCCATTACAAACACATAGAAATTCTAGGTAAATATACAGGAGAAAAAGTAATTTGTAGCCAAACACAAAGAAAAAAATGAAAAGGCCCCTAGGCCAGAACAAGAAATTCAAATATGTGTGATAGCACCAAACATCTGAAAGGTGATAGCAGACATACATGCAGATCTACTGGCTGGGACTGAGGTTTTAATGCCCAAAGAGAAACAGAAGTTTTGGTGCTGAGTTAACTCAAGATAAGAATTGGTACTAAGATCTCCTCCATTAAACTGGAAACTTGGAAGGATTATACCTCCGGGTAGCAAGACTCTATTCCTCAGACCAGGAAGCAACTCAGAATCTGCTCTGCTCAAAAATCTTTGTGTAAAAAAGAAAAACTGTACCCTGTGAGAAATCAAAGCCCCAGAGCTATACCACGTGTAGGATCAGAGTCCATATGTTGTAGGAGCCTGAAACCAAGAAATTACTGGTAAAATTTACTTTAGACTGGTGATCCTTCTGAAGTGCTCAAAACTACTGTGCATTTCTACAACCTAAAACAAAGGAGAATCAACAAGGAAAAACTCACTAAAAATAAGTCCATGATAAAAAATTATAAACTAGATGAAAAATCAATGCACCAAGAGGTGGAGTAAGCGGATCTCCCAAAAAGAGGAGGAATAGCAACCCAGTAACCTTAGATAAAAAGTCATCTGAAAGAGATTTTAAAAATAGTCATGCACAGGTTCAACAGCAAAGTAGGCACAGCTGAAGAGAGAATTAATGAACAGGAAAATAAATGTAGGTAATTACTGGAAATGCAGTACAGAGGGAAATGAGGTAAAAATATATTAGGGAAATCAAGAAACTTAAGTAGTAAATTGAGAAGCTTCAACTTCTATCTAGTAGAGTTTCAGAAGGAGAGCAGAGGAAGGAGAATTAATGCTCAAGAGCAAGGACTGGAAAATTCCCTAAATTTGTAATTGACATAAATCTTCAGTTTGGAAAAGCACACTGCATCAGGCAGGATAAATAAAATGAAATCCAGCATAAGGCACACTGTAGTAAAACTGACCTTTTTGTTAAAAGAAAGGAAAAACTAAAACAGACATTACCTGCAAATGAACAATTACCCTGATGACAGTCTTCACAATAGCCACACAGGAGGAAAAAAGACAATGTTAAATAGCGTATTAAGTGGATTGTCTAGATACAGCTTAACAAATATGGGTTTCTTTTTCGTATTACTAAGTCCATGAGCAATCAATGGTTGGCATTGGTTTAATTGCTCAACTAAACCATAACATCTCAGGTTCTTAAAGGTTTTCTACTCTTTCATTTTCAGGTTTTCATCTCATGCAACCATATAATTTCCAACGCATACTTCATGTTTTTGCATCTCATGCTTGAAAAATGGTTGTTGCAGCTGCAGAAATCTAGTCCACGCTCAAAATGGGAAGAAGTGAGAAGAGGAATATCTGTCTACTCGTAAAACAAAAGCTTTCCCACAAATACTCCTCCAAATAATTCTGCTTATTGACCAAAACTAGGGCACATTGTCACCTTACCAGAATAGGAGGTAATAAAAGTGAGCATTTACACTTGTATCTAGCATTTGTTTTTCTATATTTAGAAGCAAAATTTTGGAATCAATTCCATGGCACTAACAACAACAAACAATAATCTGTCTTGTTCACTTCTCTCCAGTTTTGCACTCCAGGAGGTTCTTCCTTGTCTATTTGACCACAGCCGAGATGAGTATTAAAGAGGATGCACTTCCTGGGGCTTGCATGGTTTTCCATCTACTTCCTGTCAGTGTGAGTTTGGCACTCAGGCAGGAGGACTGTTTCAGGAGTTGAACAGTCACAGGCGGATTCTAGACAGGCTTGGCATCTACAGAGTTTTCTCAAAACATTGCAGCCTTCTGGTCTATTAGCTTCCAGTCGAGTTAATGAAAATAGCCATAACCACAGATCTTCTCTGGAGATCTAGAAAGACTTTAGACGGGTGCTACTCAGAGGATGGTTCAAGGACCGGTGCCCGTCAGTTTGTTATTGCTTCCAGACAAGGTAAGTACCGAAACTGAGAATAAAATTTAGCAACTGTGATAACAATTTGAAATAGTAACTTTATCTCTATCTACTTGCCCCTATCTTAATGGCTACTCTTTTGAGTAAATTTGAAATAATAGCCCCAGGAGGAAAGGCAGTACCCCAAATCCAGTTTTTCCTGAGACTCACTCCTATTGACTAGGAGAGAAACTTAAATAAGATTTTCAAGAAAGACCTAGCACTTCATTATTCTCTCCTACAAGGCTGTAGCTTAAATTTTCTGGCTTCAGCTTGGGGATATACTAATGTTAAACTGCTGTTTCCATTTCTACAAGGCGCCAAATTAGGAAATTCAGTTAATTTCAGGGCACTGGCAGAAAGCACCTCTCTTAGCAAAACCATATCTGCAGTAGACGGAGAGCAAATAAAAATGAGTCTCATAAGTTGGTGGATTTCATTATAAGACAATGAAGTGACGGGCTTGCATCTGCAGAGTTGGCCAGCTGGGAGTTCTTGGGGTCCAGCCACTTTTTCTAGGACTGTCCATTCCTGGATACACTTTGGTACCATGCGGTGTCAGTTGTGACTTCCAGGACATCAGCAGTGACCTGGTGAGACGAGGCTTGGAGAATCCTGGGATGCAGGGATCCACCTTCTGCCTCCCTGTTGTCCGAAGAGAGCTGCTTGCTGATATTCCACCTTCCTTCATCTTCCCTCCTATACCACTTATTCCTCCAAGAAGATAAGTACTTTGCTCCACCTCTGTTTGAAAACAACATTTACGAAAGACAGGAGCCGAATGCCCAAAGCATTATTTCTGAATTCATGTAACGTGACATATAAATCATAATATATATCACAGGCAAGGTGTATTTAACCCAATAACACAAGAATGTTTTAATATTGGGGGAAACACTTAATATACTCACCACATGAATAGATTAAAGTAAAATAACACATGATGTAAAACGCTAAAATGGTGAAGAAAGGTCTTCAGTAAAATTCAATATTCACTCACGGTGAAAAGTCTTGGGAAACCAGGAGTAGAAGTAACCTTTTTTTTAAGGATTGGCACCTGAGCTAACTTCTGTTGCTAATCTTTTTTTTTCTTCTCCCCAAAACCCCCCCGTACATAGTTGTATATTTTAGTTGTAGGTCCTTCTAGTGGTGGCATGTGGGACACCGCCTCAACATGGCCTGATGAGTAGTGCCATGTCTGTGCCTGGGATCCGAACTGGCAAACCCTGAGCCACTGAAGCAGAGCACGTGAACTTAACCACTCAGCCATGGAGTCAGCCCCAGAAGCACCTTTTTTTTAAGCTGATAAAAATTATCTCCCAAAAATACAGAACAAGCATCATATTTTATGGTAGAAGTTAAGATTGGAAGTATACTCCTTAGCAATAGTAGCAAGATGAGAACGCCATTTACACCACCACTACTAACATGGAATTGGAAGCCCTAGCCCGAATAATGAGACAAAGAAAAGCAATATATGGTTTGGAAACCAAAAAAACAAATTGTTCTTTGCAGATGATATTAACTACAAAGAGCGTTCAAGAGACTCTACAGAGAATCTGTGCAAGCTTGAAAGAGAGTTCAGAAAGCTACTGCATTCCAGCTTAATATACATAAGATCCGTAAATAAATGGTGAAATACTATATGCATAGGTAAGAATTAACATCTCAAAAAAAACGGTCAGGTCTTTCTAAATCCCAACTCTATTTTTAGCAAAATTTCCAAGCTGATAATAAAATTTGTATAGTGAGAGAAAGACAAAGAATAAACAAGGACATTTTGAATAAGAAAACAACGAGCAGGGAAGAGTTGTGGGGAAGACTTCTAATGTCAAATACCAAGAAATATAATTACTATGAGAATTAGAACAGAGCAATCTTGGTGTAAGGATAGAAATATAGAATACAGATTTCAGAGCAGAGCCAAGGGCTGACGAAACTTGTGAGAGACATGGCTTTATGATTCAGAGAAGGAAAAGATGCATATATGTGAAGGAACATGGTATAAATGGAAAAAGACCAAGTTAACTCCTTACCTCATAGCCTACATGAAAATAAAAGGTGGAGTAAATAGCTGTATATAGAAAGGCGAACCTTTAAAACTACTATAAGGAAGGTGGGGGGAAGTTCAAAGGCAGATTGTAGGGGTACAGCATATCTTTTGATTTTTCAAATTTCCCTACAAAACAGACAAAGCAACTGGAATAACAAAATATGCAGCCAAAATCTACAACAAAACTAAACAAAAAAGTATCTCTATAAACCCCTTAATTTGAGGAATTGAGGCCAAACTAACTATAGCAAACCTCACATAGTACTGAGGGAGGAAGCAGAGAGAAGGCAAA
Source organism: Equus caballus (assembly GCF_041296265.1). Lineage (NCBI taxonomy): Eukaryota > Metazoa > Chordata > Mammalia > Perissodactyla > Equidae > Equus > Equus caballus. Next base: position 96,418,051 of record NC_091688.1, read on the forward strand.
GGGATTTCTGACAGCTAGGAGAGCTGGAGGACTCAGAAATTGAATGGCTCAAGAACCCAAAATTGAGAGGTCCATTCTGGAAAGCCCAGTGGGCCATTCTTAGAAAAGCACCAAAACAGGACCTGGTCTCAGGGGCTCCAATCTGTGGGTGAGGGCGAAGGACAGCAAAGGTCAGATGATGCAGGTCAGCTTGCACCCTAAGAAAATATAAATAAAGGTCAAAACTCCCTTGGAGGACAAAGACCAGCCTCCAGGAGAATCTTCTGGGAATAGAAGGTAAACTGAGCAGGATAGAGACACTAGAACCAAATGGAAGAAAAGATCCAGGTAACAGTAGAGGAGGAGAACAGAGACGATAGGCCACAGAAAGTATAAGATCGCATATGTGAACACTTCGCAATAACATGAGGGAGTCCTACGACTGTGAAGCTAGGAAAAGTCTCCTGGCCAGCACTCTTCTTCAGAGGGTGTGAAAAAACGCAGCTCACTTAAATGTGAACAAGAGAAAAGACTGTGGTCAAGTCGTATACAAAGTTCCTGTAAGATAAAAGAAAGTAATTAACAGAACCATATAATAAAACGTATTATGAAGAATGTATAATTAAACAGCATGGTATTCACATATGAATACACAGCAGAATTTTTAAAAATGCAAATTGGACCCAATTTCATACGAAAATGTAGGATATGCTGAAGGCAGCATCTCAAATCAGTGGGAAAAGCGGACTTTTTAATAAATGTTATTAGAATAACTAGAGATCTTATGTGGGGAAAAAAGATAAAATTTGGTTCATTTTTTGAACTTACCTATGGATAAATTCCAAACAAAATAGGGATTTAAATTTTTAAAAATGAAACCACACGAATACTAGAAGAAATTCTGAGAGGCAAGTGCACACCGTAAAAACCCCAGTAACTGAGTCATATGAAGCTACCCATATTACATGTGAGTTTATTATAGAAACCATCTAAAATTTGGTTTGCACTCTGCGGTTACAGAATGCTTTCTTGTTGACTGACGACACTTTTGAATTGATCCTTTGAGATAAGTAGAGACATGGTACTGATGACGATTTTAGGCTGGTTACTTTTAAAACTGCAAATGAGAAGGGTGCTGGTTACCTTTAATAAAAGCAACTCTGATGAGCAGGGTTTGCTTGCCCTTTGTTGGGAAACATTTACATTTGTAAGGGAAACCTCCATCTGTAAAGATGCCTCCTCTCAGTGCCGGGAAGAAGGGAGATGACCTTATCTCTAGAAACACTTAATCAATGCCAAAGGCAAGAACTTAAGTTGTTTACTGTCTGGCAACCTCACATAACTGACCCCTCCCAACATCCTCCTTTGTCTTTGGCTGAAGGTAATATTTAAGCGGTGGCTTCTGCCATTTACTTAATCCGGTTTGATTCTCTAAAAGTTATAGGACCACCCAATAATGAGACCCTACCGGCACTGATACCATTTTAACACCTTTTTTACATATTCCTTCCTTTGTCTTGTAAAGAGATAACTCACATACCTATGCCTTAAATTTAGCCTTGCTCTCCACCCAACTTTGCAGCAGCAGCAGCTCCCCACGCCAGCAGCAGCTCTGACTGCCCATGGGTCTTGTCCCCATGCTATTCCACACTATTCTCTAAATAAAGGAGCACTACTGCCAGACCTTGAGAGTCCAAGAAATCTTTCTTTCCACTCCTCGGCTCACCGACCCCACCTCAGTACCCACTGTGGAAAAATACAGGAAGTGAGATTCAGGAACGTGAAGGAACCTTTCCATGGTCATACAGCCCGGAAGTGATGGAGCCAAACAAGAAAGTACATTCTGAATCCAGCTATAGTGTTTCTCCCATTTCATCATGCTGCTCTTCCTCCCTTCTTTCTTTCTTCCTGCGCTATATGCCTTTTTAAAAAATATTTTTTCTTCCCTTTCCTTCTCCTCCCTTATTATCTTAGTTTTTCTAGTTAAATAGCAAAGTACTGTGAAAAATGGATGCACAGATCAGGGATAGATGCATGAATTGTGAGATATATAGGTAGAAGGATAGAGAGATAAGGGGCTGAATAGACGAGTGTTTGTATGTAAGTGATGTATCATGGAGAAGAAATAATAAACCTATCTTTCCTCAACCTGGACTATAAAATGTCAAGGAGAGCCATGTTCTCTCACTAACATATCTGGGAAAATCATGATTAGAGCAAGCTTTTGCACATTCCCCATATAACCTTCATGCTTCCAAAGTCTGTCCAGAAAACCTGCTCAGAAAAGAAAAGAAATGGCATTTTCCAAACAAAAGTATGTCACGGCTGCTGATTTTGTAGGAAAAATAGAAAATATCAATAGGTATTACTATTATTATTATTCTATTTCTGCTGCTCTTTTTTTTTTTTTTTTTTTGAGGAATATTGGCCCTGAGCTAACACCTATTACCAATCTTCCTCTTTTTACTTGAGGAAGATTGTTGCTGAGCTAACATCATGCCAATCTTCCTCCATTTTGTATGTGGGATGCCACCACAGCATGGCTCAGTAAGAGGTGTACAGGTCTGCACCCAGGATCTGAACCCATGAACCCCAGGCTGCCAAAGCAGAGCACGTGAACTTAACCACTACACCACTGGGCCAGCCCCTCTGCTGTTCTATTTTATGGCCAAACCACCATTTAGTGAGGCATGGCTGTGGCTTCCACTTGCCAAAATGCTGGAGATGATTTGCTAGCTTGGGTAAGAACTACAGATAACTGTTTCTGGCAAGAGTACCTTATTGATCACTTGTTGCCAAGAGTGATTTGCCATTTGTTGGAGTTGCCAGGAATGATTTGTTTTACTGATAAATTTTGCGAAACTTTCAAATTCTTTGATCGTCGTGTCTTCAGTTAAAACATGTTGTCTATTGCTATTCCCATAAATCCTTTTGAAAACTCATTGAGAGCTCCATAAACAATTTCATTAACCATCAGTTCTGGGAGAATAATTGCACCTGCCAGCCTGACAATCTGGCACTAATTTCCTGTGACCTGCTGAGGAAGAAAATGCCTTTCTTCCATTTGTTCGAACTATCAAACATTATCTCTGTCAACCACGTTTTGAGTCATGCACAGACACTGATTATTATTTCAGAGCCGTAACTTCGCTGCACAATTGCCAGATTATGGTTCCTGTGATACTGAGCACAGAAAGTGACCTCCAGCTGGAATGGTGAGACTCGGCTACGCCACAGAGAAGTTGAGGTAGTTCCTCCCTGAAGTGACTCCCCGAGTGTGGATAGCCTCAGTGCCTCAGCTAACAAGCCCGTAACCCGACAGGCTCTGATGAACTTTACACAACAGAAGAGTACCAGGGTCAGAATCACTGAACTCTACTTTTCATTCTCCTACTTTGTAGCTGTATCTAAACAATGAAGTCAAGCTAAATATCCAGATAATTTGTCTGTGAACTGAATGAAGATCCACTAGTTTTTCCTTCTCCCCATAAAGAAAAGTTGGGCCTGAAAATAAATAGGGCAATTTTCTCAAAACTTCATTCCTTAAATCTCCTGAATCCCTAGTGACTAGGAGAACTTGAAAGTAAATAGAGAGGTGAATTCACAGGATGGAGCACCTAGAATTTCTACCTCTTTCGTTAGATAATTTGTTAGATGAGCAAGAACAAGATTTTAATACAGGAAAAGATAGCCTTTATATATCTCAGCATCAATCATTGCGTGTCAACCCTATCCTCAGTATCTAGGCATATATCATTTTTTTTATTGATAAATGTGAAGCTAGTTTATTATCAATCAGTCATTTGGCCAGTAAGTCAGTCATTTGGGCAGTCAGTCTATTTCCAGAATCACGGAATAGCTGACTTATATAAGCTTTAAAAAACTTATATTTGGGGCCAGCTCAGTTGCATAGTGGTTAAGTTTGCACATTCTGCTTCAGTGGCCTGGGGTTCACAGGTTTGCATCCCAGGCTCAGACCTAGCACCACTCATCAAGCCACGCTGTGGCAGCATTCCACATAAAATAGAGAAAGATTGGCACAGATGTTAGCACAATGACAATCTTCCTCAAGGAAAAAGAGGAAGATTGGCAACAGATGTTAGCTCAGGGACAATCTTCCTCACACACACACACACACACACACACACACAAAACAAAAAACTGCATATATGATGTCTGCAAGAAACTTTCTTCAAATATAGTAACATAGTCAGGTTGAAAGTGAAAGGATGAAAAAAAAAGCCCATGCAAACATTAATCAAAGGAAAAGAAGAGGAGCTCTACAACATCAGATAAAGTAGTCTTTGGAGCAAAGAAAATTACCAGAGACAAAGAAAGACATAATATAATGATAAAAGGATCATAGGAATCCTAAACATGTATTCTGTGCATCAAACATCAGAGCTACAAAATATATGAGGCACATACTAACAGAACTTAAAGGAGACATAGATAAATTCACAATTACAGTTATAGACTTCCATATCTCAAGAACTGATAGAACAACTAGACAGAAAATCAACAAGGATCCTCAACAACTGTAAACCAATAGATCTAATCAGCATTTACAGAAGACCTCACCCAACAACACAACCACATGTGTTCTTTTCAAACACCCTCAGAACATATACAAAGATAGACCATATCCTGAGCCATAAAACAAAACTTAAAAAGTTTTTAAATACTGAAATTATACAGATTGTGTTCTCTGATAACAATGGAATCAAGCTAGAAGTCTGTGACAAAAGACAATAGGAAAATAGCTAACTATTTGTAAACTAAACAACATACTTCTAAATAATTTATGAGTCATATAGGAAGTCTCAAAGAAAATCAAAGACTACATTGAAATGAATGAAAACAAAAATACAACATAAAGTTTGTAAGACACAACTAAAGCAGTGCTGAGAGAGACATTTCTATCACCTAATGCATATATTAGAAAGGAGAGAAAGTCTCAAATAAGCAACCCAAACTCTACCTCAACAACCTAAAAAACAAAGATGAAATGAACTCAAAGTGAGCGTAAGGAAGGAAATAACAAAGAGAAGAGCAGAAATCAGTGAAAGTGAAAACAGAAAAACAATACAGAAAATCAATGAAAGAGCTAGTTTTTGGCAAAGATCAATTATATCGACAAACTTCTAGCAAGTCTGGAAGAAAAAAAGAGAGAAGACACAAATTACGAATATGAGGAATGAAACAGGGGATATCACTGCAGGCCTTGAAGAACCAAAAGGATAATACAGAATATTACAAACACCTCTACACTCGTGAATTTGACAACTTTGATTAAATGCACCGCTCCTCAAAAGACACAAACTGCCACAACTTACCAAAAATGAGATAGATCATTAGAAAAGCCTTCAAAATATTAAGAAAATTGAATTCATAGTTTAAAAACGCTCCCAAAATCCTCCATGCCCACATGATTTCACTGGAGAATTCTACCAAATGTTTAAAGAAGTAACACTAAATCTATACAATCTCTTCTAGAATATAAAACAGGAGAGAACATCTCCCAATTCACTTTATGAATCTACTATTGCCTTGACACCAAACCAGACAAAAATAGTATAATAAAACTATAGACCAATATCCCTCATGAATATTGGCACAAGAATTCTTAACTCTTAAATTCTTATTAGAATTCAACAATATATAAAAAGAATTATACACTGTGACCAAAAGACGTTTATTCCAGAGATGGACGTAAATGTAAGATGTGAAACTATAAAACTTTTAGAAAAAATATAGAAGAATATCTTCAGAATCCAAGGCTGGTCAGAGATTTCTTAGACTTGCTATCAAAAGCGTGATAAGTAAGGGAAAACTTATAAATTTGACTTCATCAAAATTTAAAATTTTGTTCTTCAAAAGACCCCGTTAAAATGAAAAGACAAGCTACAGATTGAGAACATATTTGCAAACCACATATCCAACAAAGAACTAGTATCTAGAAAATATAAAAAACTCTGAAAACTCAACAGTAAAAAAAAAAAAAGCCAATCAAAAAATAAGTAAAAGACCTATGCAGACACTTCACTGAAGAGCTGAAGAGAATAAACAGATAGCAAGCAACCATATGAAAAGATGTTCAACATTGTTCACCATTAGGGAAATAAGAATTAAAACCACATTGAGATGTTATTGCATACCTATCTGAACGGCTAGAATAAAAAAAGATGACAACAACAAGTGTTGGTAAGGATGCAGAAAAAATGGGTCATTGATACATTGCTGGTGGGAATGTAAAATGTTTGCCACTCTGGAAAACAGTTTGGCAGTTTCTTTAAAAAACTAAACATGAAACTACCATACAACACTTGGGTATTGGACTCTTGGGTATTTATCTCAGAGAAATCAAATCTTATGTTCACACAAAAACCTGTACACAAATGTTTATAGCAACTTTGTTCATAATAGCCAAAACCTTGATACAACCCATATATCCTTCAACTGGTGAATGATTAAGCAAACCATGCCCATCCATACCATGGAATCCTAATCAGCAATAACAAAGGACAAACTTGATATATTCAATTACCTGGATGACTCTTAAGAGAATTATGTTGAGTGGAAAAAGCCAATCCCCAAAAAGTAGCATACTGCATGATTTCATTTATATGCAACTCTTGATGAAAGAACCATTGAGATGCAGAACAGGTTAGTGGTTGCTGGGGGCTAAGGGGTTGATGATGGGAGAGAACTAAGTATAGTTATAAAAGGGCAGTAAATAAGGATGCTTATGTTGATGGGAGTATTTTATGCTTGACTACATCAATGTCAACAGCCAGGTTATGATATTGCTCTATACTGAACTATTGCAAGATGTTACCATGGTGGGAAACTGGGTCATGTGTAGAGACGGTTTCTCTATATTATATCTTGCAACTGCATGTGAATTTAAATTCTCTCAAAATAAAAAAAATTCATCTACCCAAAATTGTTTCCTCTGGGTCTCATATTTTGAAATATTTTTGTCGAGTAAATTTTCAAGTAATCACTCATTTCCCAATTTTAATTAATCAAACAAATTTCCAAGGTGGAACCAACAGTTTATTCCAATATCAATATCAAAGAGATGAAGAAACTAAAATTCAGAAAATTTACATGGCTTGATCAAGTTTAACACCACCTTCACTACTGAATTATAACAGGAGCTCACGCTGCCCAACTCATACTTTCCACCAAAATATCAGGTTAAAGTATATAAAGTTACCAATATTGCGCCATTGTTACCTATAAAAAGATAAGTTCAACTCCCAATGGGAGTATATAATTTCCCATTGTGAAAAGGATTTCCAATGCTGCTGTATTTTCTAATAAGCATTTATTTAGTGTCTACTGCATAGTTAATTAAATATAAGATGCTTAACTCTAAGGAATATGTCATTTAATTCTCCATTGAAATATGATTATTAGCTTTGTTGCCAGGACTTGGACTGCCTCAGAAACTACCTGAAATCTTATTCCCCCATCCCAGTCTGAAGTCGTCACATACCTCTTCTGCCCTACGGTGTTGATAGGTTTGACATCACTAGAATGGATTCTCAAAGCAACATGGGAAGAAAGTTGGAGGACCAGCGCTTGACCTATTCTTATCCAGAGACTTGGCCCCATGGTGTAATCCCAAAACTTCCGCTCAGAACCACCTTCTAAGAAGCTCTAGGTCTAAATAAGTGTAAGACTCTGCTCAGGGCTTCTGAGAGCCTTTCAGACTAAACACTTGTTCCTAGCCCTCCTTTTCGTTTCAGGTTAGGATTGAGTCTAAGTGGCAAGGAATGGGTGGATGAGAGAATGGAGACCCAGGATCAACCTGTCCTCCCAGGAGTCTTTTACACTGAGGGTCACAGGAACACTTAAATAGCCCAGGGGTTCTCCATCTAGCCAGGTCCCAATGCCAGCACAATGCATTTCTCCCTGGTCACACTGGGAGCACGCTTCTACCCATCTGCTTTAGGTTCTTCCTTTTCAGCACGTTACTTAGTGGGTGCCTCCTTGTGGGCCATAATAAATACAGACAGAACAAAGAATCTGGATACTCATCCCAGCTCTGCCTGTGAGCAACCGTGTGACCTGAAGCACCAACTTAATTTCTCCCAGCCTTGTTTTCTTGATCATTAAAGTAATGAAAATACTGATATAACAATCTAATGAGATAACGTAACATTTCCAAACTACAGTGTGTGTATTATTCATGATATATGAGATGATTTCAGGTGGTTTATGACCAATGTATTCATCTTAAGTCATTTTATTCTTACCTTCTATTTAAGAGAAGATGAATGGTTTCTTGTTTATACACAATTCCCTTTAAAAATAAGTGAGTGTACATTTTTCAAAATATAAAGTCATTGAAAGGAAAATATTAAGTACATAATATTACAGGAAATACATGGATGTGACAAAACAGCTTGTGAAGGAAAGTGATGTATTGGAAACACCAAGTTAGCCTACGTTGTACTGGTCAATGCAAGAGATCTTGTCTGGTCATTCCAGCACTGTACTGGAAAGGGTTGTTCACGCCTGAATCATCTATATGCCCGCTCATGCTGACAAAACTTACCAGTTACTTGCTTCCCTTTCTTTTCTCTTTGCCGGCATATGCAGTCCCAGAACACGCAGTCACTGCTGGGCTGCACGTCACTCCACATCACTGTCCTCTTGTGGCTTTCAGTTTCCAATATTAACTCCTTACCTTTATCATCACCTGAGCTATATCACCTCTTCTCACCGCCTTTAACTATTCAGGACCCCTGTCATCCTGGTTAGCACTCTGCTCGCACAATCTCGTCTACCATGACGCTGCTATTCTGCCACAAGATCCATTTCAGAACCCACTTGTGTCTAGAAGTCTAGCTAACCACATTGCTTTCAGATGATTATTCCCTTTATAGGTCCCCAGCATTGACCTATATAGTTGGTTTTGTCTGGGCTTACACAGCAGGACAAAAGAAAATATGCAGAAAATTACAATGATGGACAATGAGTGCTATGGTAAAGATATTATGCTTTGTGGTGGAGGAGGTAGTATAGGAAAGTCTTAAGAATACAAGCTGTGGAGCCAGACCATCTGGGTTTGAATTCTGGCACACCATTTGCCCCTTGAAGAAGTTAGTTAGCCTCTCTGAGTCTCAAGATCTCATCTGCAACTGGGAATAATAATAACTGCTACTTCATAAGGTTATTGTAAGGATTAAATGACCTAGTATGGGGAAGTGCTTAGAATAATACCTGAAACACTAGCTATGTTCTGTGCAGAAGGTACAAAAGGCAACATATAAGAGGTGCTCCTAAGTGAGAGTCCTAACCAAGAGGCAGCCTGAAGAGGATGGAGTCCAATTCAGCATTGCAGGACAGTAGGAGCTAGTCAAGTGTACGCGTGGTCGGGGAGGGGAGCGGGTAGAGTGAGTGTGGACTAGTCAGCACGTATAGCAGGTGCAAAGCCATACAGCAAAAGAGGCTGTGGGAACGAGGTGTAAAAGCGCATGGCGTATTAGAGAACAGTGCACAGCATCTCTAGTGCAAGACCATTGGGGTAGAAAGTAATGAAAAATAAGCCCAAGCATTTGAAGCAAGTCATGGGAAGGCTTGTATACCATGCTCAAAGGTTTTGAAAAAAAAGTATTTGAGTGTCTGCTATGCTCCACATGCTGTTTTATTTGGGGGGGTTGGACAGTCTGATACAATGGGGAAATATACATGACCTCTATCTTTGGCGTGGCCTGATGAGGAAGATAAATACGTAATTAAATGATAACATATAAATGCCTAATTGAAGTGTGTACAAATGCTGTGAACAAGTATGGATAAGCACAGCACCTAAGTTTATTATTTTCAAAGATATGAGTAATGTCCTAACAGATGAGTGATTGTTCACCAGACAATAAGCAAGAAATCAGGAAGCTTACATTATTTACCAAAAACAATACTATAGCACTATGTGCCAAACTCTTTTCTATATATGCTAAAAATATTATATCATTGATCCTTATAACAAGCAGTTTTTATTATAAGCAGTTTTTGTTAAACTCATTTTAGAGATGAGGCTCCCCAAAGTCACACAGTAAACCAGTTTTTTGGACTAGTTACACATAGTTTTCTTTAAAATACAGTACTCTTCATTCAGCAGATATTCTATCAATACTGTATTTGGCAACTAGATTAAAGGCGGTATAATTCTTAACTGTACATGACGTTTCAGGTTCATGACAAATAGTTTCTCCAATTATAGACTTTTATTTTAAAAGCCCTGAATTCCATGGCAGGGTTTGGAAGGTACTATAACAGACGGCTGTGACACACTAGGATGTCAATATCCACACATTTAAAACTTCAGAAAACAGCTACACTACAAATTCTGTGTCTAGTAACGCTGTTTCTTCCAAACACCAACAGTCACACCATCTGCCACATTGCTCTTGCCCTGACAGTGAAGAAAACAAACTGTGTGTAATCAGAGGGTTAACTGAGGACCACACTGATCATAACTGTCTCCCACACTCCTGCTGCTGGAAGGTAAGTAATGAAGTTGAAGATCACAGTAGAAAGATAGAGATAAAGATGAACATCTTCCCTTTTTCTTATTTTCTTCCACAGTTATAATGAAGTCCCTCTAAACACCTTGCCAGACAGGGGTGAAGCAGCAGCAGTTCCCTGGCCGTTAGAAGGGACGAACCCCACATTCACACTGGACGTGATCAAAAGAATATTTATTGACTAACTGAGTGACTGCAATTACTCAAAGTACCCAACATACAAACTGCTTTCACATACTTCTCTCTTTCAGTCTTCCCGAAAAGCCTGGAAAATGCTAACATCATTCCCATTTTACAGAGAAGGGAAAAGAAGCTTAAACAAGGTAAATGATGCAGCTAATTATGGAAGGACTGGAATCTGGGTAGTTGCCTCCGGGTCCAGTGGGTTTACACTCCTTGCATGTCTCTAGCTGGAAGGTCTCTGACATTAGCGATGGCCATAAAGGAGATACTGGTTAGACTCACCATGATATGAGCCTCTTGAGAAGAGGCAATGAGGTTGACGTAAAGGTGCTGACTGCTACATCAGACAACAGCGGTCACCTGGCTTCTCTTGATCCTCATCCTGCGGCTTTGCTCCCTCATCCTCTGCTCTCAGCACAACGGCCTCCTTGTTATTCCTCAAATAGGTCCAGCTGAACCATGCTGCCCGTCTGCTGTTACACCATCTGGAATTCTCTTCATGGCCTCCTTCCTAAGAAGGACCTTAGTGAAATAGCATCATTCCCTACTCTTCCTATCACCCATCCCTGCTGTACATTTTTCTATATTTCTTGTGGCCACCTGGCATGATGTAAATTCATTGGTTTATGTTTTGTTGTATGTCCTCCCCCACTAGAGTATAAACTCCATTATGGCAAAGATTTTTGACTGTGTTTACTCTGCTGCATTCCCACTACCCAGTGACTGGCACATAGTAGACATACAATAATTGCTTGCGGAGAAAAAGAAAGAAAGAGACAGAAAATGAAGGAGGAGGAGGAAGAGAAAGGAGAGGGAGGGAAGGACTTGAGTTCTGGCTCCACCACCTACTTCATAGCTGGGTGAACTTAAGTCACTTTAGTCCGGGGACAGTTTCTTCCTCTCTGCAATGAAGGGTTTAGATTCAGTCACCTCTAAGATCGTTTCCAACACTAATGTCCCATCATCTGTGCATTGTGATTCTATGTTTCCCTTGTTTACTGAGAGAAGGAGACCGCCAAGGGAAAGGCTGCACACATCAGTGGGCCCTTCTCCCTGCTCCCATCATCACACCTGCTAGGGTCCTAAGCACGGCTAGCCTGATTCTAACGAATAAGGCCTTTCTATGCAGTCTCATCTGAGAAATTTCTGGAAAGCTACCACTTGATCAAAAGCATTTTTCCCCACAAGTTTCTGTTGATACTTAAAATTCTAATGTAGACAGCATTTCTGTGAATGCTGTCCGTTATTAAATTACAAATGTCCCTTGAAACTTTTATCCCTTCTCAGTCACTATACTTGTGAGGCAGCACTGTGAAAAGAATAGGACTTTGGAGTCAAGAAGGTCTAGCTAGGAAGCTTGCCTCTGCTGCTTAATGTCTACGAGAACTTGAGCAATTGACTCATTTCTCTAAAACTTAGCTTTGTAATCTGTAAAATAGAGACCATAATACTACTTGCTTTTCAGCGATTTTGTGAGGATTAAATGACACAAAGCTTTTGAAGGCTCAAGAAATGATCAATAAATTATAGCTAATGTGTTCTTTTTAATAGTATAGGAATAATTTTATCTGATCCCAGTGTTTCGTTGGCTTCTGGCATTGGGTTTGTAAATAGTCACATTCTGGAGAATGGTAGGAAATACGGTTTCAGAACATAAGAGGTAGTGTCTACTTAGAGAGACGAAAAGGCATTGGTGTGGGGGTGAGGGAGACACTGGGCCGTCTGGAGTCACAGGGGTTCCATAAGGAAGAAAGCGTTCAAAGGCAAACTGTCTGCAGTAATTGCAACTGGAATTGTCACGTTTTCAATGTTTTAAACCTTTTGACATGCACTTACTATCTTTTTGGTTGACCAAGGCCACAGACTATTGTCTTCAGTAAAACTTTGTCCAAAACATCCATAAGACATTTGGTCCATGCCAAAAGGTCCTTGACATTTGGTCCTGGACATAGGACCAAAAGTCAAGGACCTTTCGGCATCCAGGACTATGTCCAGGACCAAACATCAAGGACTTTACGGATGTTTTGGACAGCACCAAATATCAAGGATCTTCTTGCATGGACCAAATGTCTTATGGACATTTTGGACAGGACCTTTTGTCATGGACCAAATATCTGACTGACCAAATGTCTTATGGATGCTCTGGACAGGACCAAATATCAAGGACCTTTCAGGATTGACCAAATGTCTTATGGATGTTTTGGACACGACAAAATATCAAGGCCTTTTTGGCATGGACCATGTCTTATGGATGTTTTGGACAGGGCCAAATATCAAGGACATTTTGGCGTGGACCAAATGTCTTGGGGATGTTTTGGACAGGGCCAAATATCAAGGACCTTTTGGCGTGGACCAAATGTCTTACAGGCATTTTGGACAGGGCCAGATGTCTGCTCATCCTCACATCAAATCAACGTAGCACTAGCAGACACAAGAGAAATCAGTTCTCCCTGTGGCAGACATGACCATCATTCATCATGACCATCATTCAGTGGCCCTGAGTTCTTGACTCATCCAGGAAACTTATCAGAAAAGGTCAAAGTTGTTTGGGAAAAACAAAAAGAGCACTGAACCCTAAGGCAGAACCCACTCATTAATCAGGCCTAAATGAAAACATCGCTTCTGTGTCTAGAGCACTGACATCTTCTGTATAAAGTAGAGATTTTTTTCCTTGTGGAGAGAACTTTCGTTTCAGTGATTACATTCTGTTTCAAAACTGGTGGAGCCCCAAGGAAAAGCAGCAGGAAGTAATCCAGAAAAATAGCTTTGCACCCAAAATAAAAAGGAACCAGTATAAGTGGAAATGGAGGATCACAGTGAATTTCCACCTCCTTATTAAAGCCAGCTCCTGTTTTACTAAATATCAGGAAAGTTTTTTCAATATGTTCTCAATCTTTTGCATTAGTTATCTGAAATGTGGAATATGCTCTGTTAGACAACTGTAACTGCGCTTGATAAGAAACATAAAAACTAAACCTTTAGAGCAATAGAAACAGAAAATAGCGTTGTCTTAAATGTACTACCACTCAAAAACCCACATATTTATGATGTGGCCTCCTCCCAAATAACTCAGATTTGAATTAGTGCAATTCCTGATTCAATATTTGACTTTGAAGAGCTTTAGCAGTTTTGAGGACTTTTTTTCTCTGCTCTCAAATAATTACTTCAAAGAACTCAGACATAAATATCAGTCACTTGGAGTTTATTCCCGAGTGGCCACAATGCTGGTGACAGACTTAGGCACTCTTTCTTCTTAGGTCCCACATTTCACGTTGCAGTTAAGCTGCCAGCCCCTGGGAACTAAAACTTCTAAATTTCATCATTATCATTGTGCTTAGCACATGTAAGGCACTCGATTGAATATCTTTTAAATCAATAAGTGTTTAATGGATAAATTGGTCGCCACTGGGAATGAAAAATTGCGTAAGGCTTACCTGATCTTACAAGTTAGTAGACTAGGTAAGAAACACAAAATTAAATAACAATCCGACAGTTGAATTACCCCAGAGGCTGAAGTTTTCCAGGGAAGGGAACCCGAGCAGTAACTACCTTGGAATGAGGAGGCAGGCCAGTGTGCTAGTAAGAGTTTAGACTCCGAAATCAGACGTAATGTGTTTGTTGGTTGGTTGAAACTCAGAAATGTGTTTATTGGAGTGAGTCCTGACTGGCCGACTTTCAGAAAGCAAAGGACTGGCCTTGATTACTTGGCTTGTGGAAGTGCATTCACGGCAGCCGTTGTGGATCAAGAGACTGGGTTTAAAACCAGTTCTGTTGACTACTTGTTGCCATGCCTGCAGAACAATTAATCTTTTCTTACATTTGTGAAAACTTAACCTTTCTAAATTTCAGTTTATTTATAAACCTCATGGGGGGTTTTATAAGAATTTTAAAAGATGATGCTCATAGAGAACTTACACTGTGCTTGCCACATAGTGAGTATTCAATAAAAGTTATGCTTGTATTTTTAAGATACACATAAAGCATTTTGTCTTTAGGATGGATGGAATTCCTGAGAAATACGGTCTGAATGTTTTGCTGGAACACCATGAAACGTTGTCATCCCCTTCATCTCCTCCCTCTCCCCACTCTTAGTTTAAAAAAACACTCAACCAGCATGGCATTTTATTCACAAGGCCTAAGACTGAGTTTAAATGGGCTTGTATTATCTAGGATTCTGCTTTTCTTCTGTTCTACCTTAGCTCACCTTAGATTCTGAAGGCATGTGATGCATAGAAAGGCTGTCTTCCAGGGCTCTCAGAGAACATGAGGAGACATGGTAGACTGGATTATTATCTCCAGTTCTTTTCTCCAACCTTGTTATAGGATTGTACGTGATTTTACAGTATCTCCCACCAAGTAAACAGAGTCTCTTCCACATCCCCATTGATATTGCTGTTGGCCACATGAACTACTTCAGCCAATGTCTTGTAGGGCGTGTGTTGCAAGGAAAGGTTTTAGGGTTCCTTTCAGGATTTGTCTTGGAATTTTGCATCTCTGCATCTACCATGAGGGTAACATACCAATCCAAGAAGAACGAGGAGGCACATGGGAAAGATCAGAACCCAATGTGCTGTCTGAAGCCAAGCCCTGCTAACCAACAGACCCATGAGTGAGAAAAATAAATATGTGTTGGTGTTAAGTCACTGAGATTTTGAGGTTGTTTCTTGTGCAGCAAAAGCTGACTAACATATATAATACATAAGGGAAAGCCAAGAGACAGAGACTGGATAGTCATAGAATGGAAAAGAGAAATGGAGCAGGCATGGGGAATAAAGAACAAGAGAAATAGATTGGTCTAAGAAAAATATTGCCATGACCTTGTTTTGCTTCAGCTGCAAGGGGAATATTAATACATAAATACTTTCTCTCCTCCTGGGTACAAAATAAAACAAAGATAGAGCAATCATGTAGACTAAAATATGGGACTTTCCTGAAGAAACAGACACTTGAGTAAAAAAGAAAGATAAATGTTCAATGCTTGACATTTAACAAGCCAGTGTACTAAAGACAGAACGACATGAGCTGGCAAACCAATCCTGAGACTGGGGAGGTTCTGAAGGAAAAGAGAAGACCAAGATTCTAGGTGCTAGGAAAGTCCCCTCATAAAGCTTTTTATCACAATATGAATTTGATTCAATTCAGGATTAAACTCCAGTCTTTGTGTACCTATAAGGGGGAAGGAGTGGATGTTAAGTAAAAGCATATCGGATCTCTGATGCACAGCTAGAAAATGTCGACAGATAATAATTAGATGGGATGCATTTGGTAAGTATAAATGTCAAGGCTTGTCTCTTAAAAGCAAGCGTAATTCTCTGGCAGAAACAGTGAAGACAATTGACTACCACATTACATATATATTATAACAATGTTTCCCTGGAAATAGATTCCAAGGCTTCCAGGAATTAATGATGCAAAGGTTCTATCAGTTAACTTTCTTTGGTTGAAAGCAATATAATCTGACATTGGCTAAGCTGAGCAAAAGAAAATTTATTATGAAATGTTGGCTACCTTATAGCATCAAACAATCAGGGTGGAATTTAGAGGAGCGCTGAGCATCTTTAACATGGACTAACGGACAGCGTCATCAGGATTGAAGAAGCTGCAACTCTTTCTATCCTTGTGTCCTTCCCCACAAGTTTCCAAATCCCAGGCTAGTGAGATGGACTGCCTTGGTTTATGCGACATCCCTCTGCACAACCAAAGTTGCAAACAATGGGGGAGAGACAAGTTATCCAGGAAGAAATTTTAAGTTGCCAGAAAAGAAAGAGGACTGTATCCTAGGTGGCAAAGATAACAGATGGACAGATGGATAGTTCTTGTGTTGTTTCTTTTATTAACTTGCATTTTGGGGTGCCTTGCTCAGCGTTTGACCCACAGTGGATGCTCAATAAATACGTGTTAAATGAATGTTGAATGAATGAACATGGAATAAATGATTGCAAGCTCATTGACAATCCTCTTTTTTTCATCTTCTATAAAATGGTGATGTCAATATCTATCCTATCTTCCTCTCTTTTGTCTCAAAATAAATTGGGGTTATATGACATAAATCATTTAGAAAATTTAATGCTCTACATAAAAAACAAGGGAGTTCAGTTTTTCTTGTCTGCAGTAACTTGCATTTGTTGGGCACTTCTTAGCGTGGGCCAGACACCATGCCACAAGTACCTTACGTAAATCATTTCATCTGCTCTTCAAACCCTGAGAGGTAGATGTCATTATACACCCCGGCCGCCTTGGTTCCATTTTACAGATGCAGAAACTAAGGTTTGGGAGGGGAGTGGTATATGATTTGTCTGAGGTGTCACAGTAAATTACAGAATAAGCATTTGAATGCAGAGTGCGTGACTTCAAAGAGCACACTCTTAACGACTACGCTCAAGAATTTTCTGATCCAGAAGGATCTTGTAGATTTCAGAATCATCAATGTCAGCAAATATTATCTTCTAAATATTAATGTACAGTATTGGGAAAGTGGTAAACCATATCATTTGAGTCTTAATTTAATGTATGGAAAATTAAATTATATTATGAAATCAAATACCATGCCTTTAAGAAAGTGTTAACTTTGATTAAACCAATAATAAAACTCGGGCTAAAAGTCCAGAATAGCTTGGGTTATCTAGGTCAGGTCCATTGCCATAAGAGTCCTTTTATTTATGAGTATCTAGTTAATTTATTTAATGAAAAAGATCATAATTTCAGATCTCAAGTGTTTGACAATGACAGCCAAAACAAAGATGTCTCCTTGAAACCAAAACACAAACTTAACAGTTTAAATTATGTATGCCAGATTACATCTCATAAATTTAGAACACTCTTCTCAAAAAAGTAAACTGCCATAAAGCTAAATTGTTTATATTTGGAAATTCTGAACTTTTAGAAGAAAGGCTGATGGGTCCCCACCAGCTCACAACTATTTAAAACATTTCATGTGCATTTAATGGCTACGAGGTTTTCTACCCTCACCCTGTGATGGTCTTATAATAGTAACAACTTTGAAAGGAAGTATACCTCATTCTCACTTCTGCATTTCTTTTTTATAATGTTCTCAACTTATCTACACAGTCAAAGGAAAAGCACATTTAGGATCCTCCCTTTTTCCCCATTCAACCACCTTTGCTAAAAGAGGACTCTGAAGCCTGAGTTATTTAGATGTACCCTATGTAATCTGAATTTGTTGGATAATAATTCAACCTTTCACTTTGGTTCAGCAAAATAGGCCTTAAGGGATACATAAATATGGCTTCCGAAGCCAGGGGAGTACTTTGAACCAGTAATTATTTACCAACTAGAACGCTTCCAGCTACTGTTAACCAAAAACACAAGTATAAGTTTCTCAAACAATAAGGACACTTGAAAGTCTTTTAACGAGAAATTCAGAGGTGGGGAACCTCCAGAGTCGGCTAATTCAGCAACTCATTGATATCAGGGCTCTGGCATCTTCCGTGCATGGATTTTTGTCATTGAGCTTATGCTCTCTTGGTTACAAGGGGACTTTCAGCAGTTCTGGGCATCACATCCTCGCAGTACAATCTCCACAGGCAGAAAACAGGAATGTCCCTGACTTCTGTCCTCTCCTTTTCTCTAAAAGTCCTTCAGACAGACTCTCTCAAGACTCCTGGCCAGAGGTCATTCACTTACCTATTCTTAAACCCATCATAGGTGAGCAGAATGGACCAATTGTCTTAGGACGGCTAAGATTCATTCCCTGGGCTGGGGAGAGACCCAGGCACCCCTGATGCCCAGGGCCCCACTGGATAAAATTGGATTCAACACATAAATGGCATGAGGGGAGAATTATTGTTGGATAGACGACTGACTGGATGGTATCTGCCGTAGGTTTTTAGCTACATTTTTATAGCACTTAAAATTTTTCAAACTCTTTTAGACATGTGTTTTAATTTCCAAAACACATCACTCTTTATGGTCTCAAAAATATGTTACTTCTAGGAATCTATTCTCTAGAAATACGTGCACATGTACACCAAGACATATGTACAGGGCAGTTCGTTGCTACATTGTCATAATAATGAAAATTTAAGAACAACATGAATGACCTCAATAGAAGTACAGTTAAATAAGTTTATATATATATATTCATAATATATATATATACGCACACAGAAAATGGAACTTTAAGCAGTTCTTTAAAAATTTTGGTAAATTTATATGTACTGATGAAGAAGATGTATGTCATAAATTGTTATATTTCAAAAGTAAGATCTGGAAAAATACTTAACCTATATTCTATTTTTGCTTTGAAAAGTACATGTTATCATGTTATATGAGCATAGAAAATCCCTGGAAGGAGACACAGCAAACTGTTAACAATTGAACCTATAGGAGAAAGATATTAAAGATTGAAATAGCTTACTTTTAACTTTATAGACTTCTAGGTAGTTGGCTAAGTATTGTGTTTATACCTTTTAAATAATCTAAAAACAAAAATGTTAGAACGTTGTAACTCATTATCCCACTGGTTTTTCGTTAGAGTGATTCGATAAAAGATATCGTAGGAAAGCAGCACAGTGAAGTGACAAACAAGCTGCCTAGGCCTGAACACCAGCTCTGTTACATACTAACTGTAAGTCCTGGGGCAAGTTACTCACTTTCTCTGTGCAGTGATTTCCTCATCTGTACAGTGGGGATAATGATAGCACCAAGTGACATTGTTGCAAGAATAAAAGGAGACAGTGCATGAAAAAGTCTAACTTCAAACAGTATCCAGAACACAGTAAGTTTCAATAAATGTTAACAACTAATAGAGAGGAAGTACAGAAAGGAGATACGCCTCAGCGAAAATGATCTATCTTGTTAGTCCCAGAGTTGAGATTAGAACTTAAGATGCCTGGTTCCTGGCTCAGTTGCCTTTGAATGATAGACTTTGCTCTTTCTCTTTCAAGTCAGCACTTTTAAGACTCTGAGATCAATCCAGTTTCCTCCATTCTTTATTCTGGAGGAAACTGTCTCCAGCGTTCAAGTGGCATATACAGAAAATCATAAAAAGAAAAACAAAAGTATCAAGAAAATGTTCAAGATACAAGGACAATCATTCATTAAGTCCAATAATTTTCTGAAAACTTGCTTTCTTAAATGTAATCTCTCGCAGTTGTCAGCAAGATGTATGTATAGCCAACTGTGAGGAAATAAGAATTCACTAGTAAAATTTAATCTGAAAAAAAAACGTGTTATGAAAAAGAATCCTCCAAAATAGGACCAATATGTCATGTCAATCTTATAGAAGAGCTTAATAGCTCAAGCAGCTGTTCATTATGGGCTAAATATTATACACATTTATGTTCTCAAAAAGATGCCGCAGTAGCCCATCAAATGCGATCCGTACATATGAGTATCAAAGCTCTTTCGTGAAGGGCCTGAATTTTGGGGAAACAGCTAATTGCTCATCACATATTAGGTATATTCAACAAATATCTGTTGAATGGACTAGTAGACATACACTTCAAATCTGATTACATAATTGCATCTCTGCTGGCTGTCCATTTCTGACGTAGTTGAAAATCTCCTTTCTTCTTTACTATCCCACAAAGTAAAACAAACAAGAGATTTATAATTTAATACCATCTGGACCAACTACCAGTGTTTCCATTTTTCTACTGACAGAAACACTAAGCTTTGAGAAATATTCTTTCCTTACATAAACAAGCTCCTCTGTTTTCTGCAAAAATTTCATGGGTATCTCAAAAAGAAAGGAAAATGGAGAGAGAAAGGGAGAGATTGCTGCTGTGTGATTGCTCTCGCTCTGGCTCAAAACAGCTTCATTTCCGCCTCATTTCTCCTAAGATACACAGTACTTTAGTTTCCTGGGTAGATTGCTGACTTCCATAGTCCCTGAACATCACTTTTCCTCCCACTCAAATTACCTCTACCTGGCATGGCTTTTCCTCCACCCAAGCCAGGCCTGGGAGAGTGAGCCTTCTTTGATCCATACTGAAAACAAGAACCCGGGGATAGCGTTTGCTCCCAATGGTCTGTCCTTTCATCTTCTCTTCTCAGCTTGAAACCTGGAGCATGAAGCAGAGAGCACCTTTTCCTTTTATACTTCTTTCAACCAAACTCTACCATTTTTGCTGCATCCACTAGAGAAAAATCTATGGAATTCCCACACAATCATCAGGGATGCAGGAAATTCCACAGAAGCCATTAGCCATTGTATACAGCTCCACTCCTGGCAGAGTACTGGGAATCGAAATTAAGAGAAGGGTCAGCCCTGGTCGCCTAGTGGTTAAGTTTGGTGTGCTCCACTTCCGCAGCCAGGGTTCAGTTCCCAGGTGCAGACCTACAGTGCTCTGTTAGCAGCCACACTGCACTGGTGGCCCACGTACTAAAAAGTAAAGGAAGACTGGCATGGATGTTAGCTTAGGATGAGTCTTCTTCAGAACAAAAAAGAGGAGAAAAGGAAGAAAGCTATAAATACAACAAGACAGGAAGCTCCTATACCCAGAATTAGTTGGTTTTCAAATGCTCTAGTCAAGAATGTTTAATTCCCTAACCTTGACCTGTTGGTGATTTGCATTCTTCTCATCAGAAAATCATTTCAGACACAGCCATCATTGCCACAGTGTTATTTTGGTATAATGTCTGAAATCAGCATTTCAATATTTTTAACATGTTTTATTTATGCTTCCAAATTCTGCTTTCTTTAATCTCTTTTATACTCTACCTCCTATTTTAAAGCCTGCACTGTATCCTAGGGTTTTTTTCTGAGTGTTTCACAATTATCTTTGGGTAAAAGCATTAAGGATTTGATTAGCTTATTGTGAACTGTGTGTCCTGTCCTTCTGGACAGGAACAAGAGGTTCTTCAGAATTTCAGCGGCTGCATCCACAGCTTTTGAGAGCCCTGATACCAACTCAGGGACACAGTCTGCAGCTTATCTGCCTCCTTCATATTGTACCCAGAGCCAGGTGATTTTGTTATTTGCCTGGTTTTTTTTTTTTAACTTTTTTTTTGAAGATTAGCCCTGAACTAACACCTGCTGCCAATCCTCTTCTTCTTCTTTTTTTGTTTTTCCTGAGGAAGACTGGCTCTGAGCTAACATCTGTGCCCATCTTCCTCCATTTCATATGTGGGATGCCTGCCACAGCATGGCTTGCCAAGCGGTGCCATGTCCGCACCTGGGATCCAAACTGGCGAACTCCAGGCCACTGAAGTGGAGTGTGCGAACTTAACTGCTGTACTGCCAGGCTGGCCCCACCCGCCTGTTTTATTTAAAAAATAACTATTCTTGGCGCTGGCCTGGGGGTGCAGTGGTTAAGTTTGCACACTCCACTTAGGTGGCCCAGAGTTTGCCGCTTCAGATCCCGGGTGCGGACATGGCACTGCTTGGCAAGCCATGCTGTGGCAGGCATCCCACATATAAAGTGGAGGAAGATGGGCACAAATGTTATCTCAAGGCCAGTCTTCCTCAGCAAAAAAAAAAGCAGGTGTTAGCTCAGGGCTAATCTTCCCCCAAAATAAATAAAGTAAATCAATATTCTTGTTTACCACAAGCACACTGGACCAATACTTAAAAAGAAATACAAAGCAGGGAAGCAAATATTTACTGTAGGGTAATAGTGGAAAAAGAGTGGGCTTTGGAGCCAAAGAGAGAAAGCTCCTTCCCACAGTGATTGTACATCTTGTTAGGAGAACTAAGGCATTGTAAATGAAAATAAAGGTAGTAACGCTGTGTAGATAACTTTAAAAAAATTTTTCAGCTCTAGAATTCTATGATTCTACTAAGAATAAAGGATGATTGAATAACTTTACATCCCGGAGCAAAATACATTGAATTCACTCCAATATTAACAAAGGAATTATGTCATCTAGTCTCAGTGTTAGAGAGAGGAAAGGAGAGAAGGCATCTGCCACTCTCAGTTTCAAGGGAGAGTATGAGCCTTCTCATTCTTGCTGTGCCCACAAGGCCCTGAATGATCTGCCTGACCATTTTATTATTTTTGCTTCCCCATGTGCCTGGCATCCCTCAGCACCCTGGCAATTCCTTCTTTAAGAAACACTGAGACAGGTGCCTGTGCTATGTGAGCTACATCCTTTAGCATAGGTTCCTGCCACAGCTCTGGCCTTGCTACACCCCCCCTTACTGTAAATTCCTGAAATGTGGGGATGTTGGAATTAATCACCACATCAGTGAAGAGTTCTTCTCTATTAGTCAGAAGACATTTGGGCATGCTTTACTGAGAAGATTAAGTCAGTGATTCAGGACTCTGTGAATGACTATGTTGTATTTCTACAGTGTCTCCTTGCCTCTCTCCTTATTCTCCTCCAGTGTACATCCTAGATGCATTTCAGGACTCCTTCTCGAGAATCCTGGCAGGAGAGGAGAAGGTTATGGAGCCAAGAACACTCCAGCACAGCAAGCCATTTAGATTGCTTCCTCAATCAAAATCCACTTTAAATCTATACTGTCATCAAACAAATGACTATTTCAGTGAGACATGGACCAATGCAGACCCATCATTATTTCTGCAGACAGTATTTTATTTACAAGTTATATATAGTTCAATGGTAAAGAACATGAGCTCTTGAGTCCAGCAGACCTGAATCCAAGTTTGTCTCTGCCCTTCTGGCTGTGTCAACTTGGGCAAGGATTGTAGTCCTTTTATGCTCAGATTTTCAATCTATAAAATAGGGATACCCACAACACATACCTCACGGAGTTATTGGGAAGAGTAAATAAGGCGATCTGTATAAAAATAGCTAACAGTGCCTGACACTTAAGTGCTTGACAAAAAGTAAGTATGATGATTCATTCATTCCTTCATTTATTCATGATTTCAAAAAAACATTGGTGCTGAGAATACACAGCAAAGCAAAGGGATAAAACTGCCTATTTCCATGAGCTTTCAGTCTAGCAATGGAGACAATAAATATAGCACATGATGTGTTTGTGCAGTCCTAGGGAGAAAAATAAAGCAGGAAAGGAAAATTGAATGGGCGTAACAGTGGGAGTCGTTGCATTTTTAAATTGGGTGGTCAGAGGAGGCTTCGTTCTGAACATGATGATTACCGAAAGTCATTACAACTGTTCCAATTTCCTGTGCCTAACTGGGATCATACGTAGAAAGAAAAATGTCCAAATGTGAGCTCCTTGAGGTGAAGAGTTGTGTTTATGTGATTCATTACCATGTCCTCAGTAATAGTACTTGACATGCAGGTGCCCAATAAATAATTAACGAATATTGATGAATAAATATTACCATTATGGAAGGCATTATGTGGCATATATTATAAACATCTTTGTTCGCAAAATAAATGTACAATCCTTTTGGGAAAACAGGTATAGAAAACAAACGATAGAATATAATTAGTGGTAAATTGTTAGGGGTAGTGGACATTTGACTAGAAACATTTTATGGTACCTGGTCCCCAGCCTTCCCCCCACCACTAGTGTCTCTCTCAGGGAATCTGCTTGTTCTCTTACTCCTGTACCGTAAGCAACAGACTGCAAAGGAACCAGGAAACAGATGAGTGGAAAAGGGCTGGTCCTTGGAAGGCGTGGCCCATTCTAGGCAGGTCATCAATTTTTGTTGTCTCATGTGAAGAGAAGCCAAGCCAATTGGATCATCTCCTTGAGGAATTTTCACTAAAAGAACAAGGGGGAAATTTACCTGTGATTTGGGTGTTTGAGCTGAAGGTTCATCTGCAGTTTGGGCTAGAGTGGCCAATTCAGAGCCATATGTTATGAGGAAACAGAGACTCAGAGAAAGCTGGCTGGGAGTGAAAGATCAGAGGGGCTGTGCAGAGAGGCAACAAGAAACCATGGAATAGAAAGACAAAGATGGGAAAGTGGCTAGCCCTTGAGATACCCCAAGTTCCTACTGACTCTGCAGCCTGGTTGTTTAGCCTCTCCTGGATTACTTGAGACATCTTCATGTCCTTAGGATAACTTCATTTTTGCTTAAAGTAAAGCAAATTTCTCTTCCTTATAACCAAGAATGCAGACTCTTCGTCATCAACTATATGCTAATGCACTATAATTCTTACTCATATACTTTAGCAAGAAAAAAATAATGAAGGTTCAGAAAAATTAACCAGTTCACCCAAAGTTGAATGCTATCACATGGAAGATCTGAAATTTGAACTCAAGTCTGTCCCAGTCCAAGGCTAATGATTTTCCTCCTATTCTGGAGGAACAGAATGTAAGCACTATAGGAGATGGTGAAAAATAGACTCCTTTTGATTAGAGTATGCAGATAAAGCCTAATCAATAGAAATTTGTTTTCTCACAGATCTAGAGGGTGGAAGTTCAAGATCAAGGTGTCGACAGGTCCGGTTTCTTCTGGGGCCTGTTCCCTGGCTTGCAGACAGCTGTCTCCTCATTGTGTCCTCACATGGTCTTCAGGATTTCTTGTGTGTACTCATACCCCTGGTGTCTCTTTTTGTGTGTCCAAATTTCTTCTTCCTATGAAGATATGAGTCAGATTGGATTAGGGCCCACCCTAGGGGCCTCATGTTGATGTAAGCACCTCTTTAAAGGCCCTATCTCCAAATACAGTCACATTCTAAGGTACTGAGGGTTCGAGCTTCAACATATGAATTTTGAAGGAGACACAATTCAGTCCATAATACCATGGTTTCCTAATCAATAAATCCAAAAGTCTTTCCCTGCCTCACCATCCTTAAACTCTCTGTGGCATTTAATCCTATTGCCCACTTCTTCCTCAAAATGTTGCTCCCTTGGCTTGAGGAATACACCACAGCATCTCTCACCTTTGCACCTTGTCACATGATATATTTTTTTTCTAATTAGAGAAATTTCCATGCCCTCTTTACTTCCACTCCAAGTTGGACATCACTCCTTTGGGTTGCCTTCCATGACCACCCTAGTCACCTTGTACGAACCCTATACTGTTTCTATCATAGCAATAATAATAATGACAAAAATAATAGAAGGAGAAGGAGGAGCTAACAGTTTCTGAGTAGTTTCTGTGTGCCTGGTACTGTTCAAAGTGACTTACGTGTGTTAACTTTTAGCAACAATCCAATAAGCACTATTATTATTACCATGCTGTAGAGAATGATATTGAGGCATAGAGAAGTAAGGATACACGGCTTTAGTAATCAACAGAGCGTTTGTCACATTAAATTATAACAGCAATTGTAATTATCTGTTTATCCTACTAGACTATAACCTCTGTGAGGGCAAGGAGAGATCTGTCTTACTTACTGTGGTGTTCCTAGTACCTAACATGCTGTCTTATTGGTAGCTGCCTAATAAACACTTTTCTTCCACTGAAGTGATTTGAGTTGAATTGTCACTCTGTGCTCTGTTCTCTTCCTCCCCGTTTGGGAACTTCACTTCTAAACACTTTGTTGACTCTTTTTCCTCTTTACACCCAATAAATGTAGATTTTTTTTATCGTCACAGCTCTATATCCTTCTTTTTCTCTCTACATACACTCTCTCAAAAGGATTTCATCTTCTGACAGTGTCAACCATCATATCTATTCAAATTACTCCCAACATGTAATTCTGACCACTCTCTCAAAGGCAGGTGCCTTTCCACCTGCCTACATGCTAACTTTAGGGGGATGTCATATTACATCCATGCCTCAGTTTCAATGTCCAAACTGAAATCTTCATACTCTCCAAGGCACCTTCTTAAAGGCAGCAGTACTCTCTCATTCACCCAACTTAATACCTGAAAATTAATCTGAATTCTTCTTGGTAGCCTCCTCTAGCCAACCAGCTGCTTGTCGTATAGGTTCTTCCTCTGCAACACCTCTTCCGTTCATGCCTATTTTCACTGTCTAGTCAGAACTTCATTATTTCAAGTCCAGACTTTCCCATTGGCTTCCTAACTGGACTTTCCCCCTCCAATTCACCCTCGCAATGCTGCCAGATTCCTTCTTCCTAAAGTGTCAGTCTGATTACGTCACACCTTTACTCAAAGCCTTTACTGACTCTCTACTCAGATGAATTACAGATTACTTTTTCAACCTGGCATCCACAGCCTTCCTCGTCAAACATCTCTGCTCATTGGAACCTTTTGCATTCTCTATCCTGCAGTCATTCAGACCCACTCTTTGCTCCCAGGATACCCCATACTTTCTCACTTCTGCTCTCCTGCAGCCTAGAATAAACTCTATCCCCATCTCCACCAATCAAATTCTATTACTCCTTCAGACCTTAAATGCAAGCTCCTCAGTGATATCAACTGAATATGCTTTCTCCTTCTGATTAAGTTTTGAACTGAAATACCTCTGGGTCACTGTCATGTAAGAGATACTAAATTTTGCTTTATACTGTATTAGGTTTTCTTACATATTTGTCTTGTCTGCCTATTTATTGTAGGCTCCTTATGGGAAAGAATTTTATCTTGCTCAACTATAGGAATGAGCACAATGCTTTGTGTGTGTGAGATACTCAAAAAATAATTGTTAAATTGAATGATCATAGAGCTAGTGTAGGAAGCAAGAACCATCAGCTTCTCCAAAGAAGCTGACTTACTTTCTGCAATCCTATTTATACTAACACTTACTAAAAGAATCATAAGCAATCAACCTACGATTCTTCCGGATCCTCTACTTACAGGACTGATCAGTACAGTTGACTTTACTTTATGTGTGTGCAGGGCAAGAGTAGGAGGAGGGCCAGGGTCATAAGCATTTTTTGAAAAGATTCTCTCATGTAGGGAGAGTTTGTATTTTAATTTCCTGTATAGGATTCAGCATTAAACACCCAAAGCAGAACTTCTTTCAGCCAGAAGGTAGCCATTTTTCAGAAGAGCCCAAGGACCAGTGTCCCTGGAGCGTCCTGGTGTTTGATTCAGTTCTATTTCTGCAAGACGGCAAAATCGATCTGATGTGAGGGACTCTGAAAACAGCATAATGAGATTTAACCTTTTGTTGCCTGGTAACGACAGAAATGATCTAAGCCAAGCTTCAACTAACTCTTCCAAAACAAAAGAAAAAAACCCTAGAGAACAAAAGTGACTATTAAATAGGAGTGTTTTGCCTGAAGAGCCCCTTTGGGCGGTACTTATGAAACCCTGGCCCACCACAGCTTCCTGACCCCCTGCACTCAAGACCTAACCTCCATCTCACTCCTCACTCCTTCATTAGAATCATCAATGGTTGTACAAGGGCTTTGAAGCCTGCTTAATTCTCTAGTATAAGATAATTTCGTAAGAATTAACAATTGATATCTAGACCTCTTGGGGAATATGAGAGGAGAACATGCTGCTCACACTTACCCCACCCCAGGAAACTCACAGTCTCAACCCCCAGGCCTGCTCCCACTCCACGTAACTGGTTCCTCAAATATGCAGACCTATAAAATGCTTGCTTTATTCATAGCCTTAGTTCCAAATCATTTGTCCTGATCCAATTCCCCCATGAGTTTTACTTATGCAAAATAAATCAGAGTTGCTATGGTTGGATCAAATGCTGATTGGCCAATGGTCTTCTCTTCCTTAATGTCTAGATATCCAGGGAGATCAGGGTCTTTGGAGGGTCTGACCCCCTCAGAGTCAAGGGATCAAGACCACGGCGGGACACAGCTGCCTTTGAGGGACTCCCAAGCTCAGACAGCTCTGGTCAGCACCCTTAATTTGATAACAACTATGCTGACCAAATGCATGTTTGCCTTCGAATATATTCCTTGTCCTTCCTCTTGCCATGCTCCATTCGATGGGCCCCCTTGTCTTTTGGTTTCCTGGTAAATTCATCCAGTGGGAGGAATTAACAGAGAATTGGAGGGCAGCAATAGAGGAAAAGTCAGGCTCGTTCTCCCCTCCTCCTCTCCTTCCTGTGGGTCTCTGGAAGCAGCCATGTCTCCTTCATAACTCCAGCAGCCCTTCCCTTGACAGCTCAGGCCTTACGAGGCAGCCTTCACCATGGTTCTACTTCCAGCAGAATCATCTTGGGTTCCGCCATTGACACTCCAACCCCACATGTGGTAGTGGCTCTCTGCTTTGCAAATTTCTGGGTTGCCTCATTATCCACTTGCCTTCTCATTCAACTATGACCTGGACAACTCCTTCTTTGTCTGAATTTCCTTTGCTTTGAAAGATATAGTGTGGTTTCTGTTTTCCTAAATGGACTATGACTAATACAGGTAGCATTCCAGTGGTGTAAGATAGATTAGGTTGCTTTGAATGATGATGGCTTTACAGTGGACTGGAGTCATTGCTACTCCCAGATCTAAGATTCCTAACCTGGGATGAACATCCAAATCACCTGAAGAACATTCTCAATATCTAGATTCCTGGCCCTTGTTTAAGATCTCTGGAGGAGGAACCCCAGACATATACGATATTTTAAATCCCCACAGGTGCATCTGAAGGGCACATCCTGGTTAGGAATCACTCTTCTAAGGATATGGTAACAATTTAAAAAAAACCGAAAAACAATCTTCATCATGTTGATAGAATAGAAGATAGAACCAAACTACTGAAATGGCTTATGCTAGATAATTGCACTTGCCATCTCCCCTCCATATGCCCATTGTTTGCGCTTCTGTGTTCTGCTCTGTGCTTAGGTTGGATGATTTCTATGAGCTCATCACTTAGGATCCCTTGTCCTCTGGCTTCTGGTTTAGTTTGGTTGATGGGAGGGACTGGCTGGAAGTCAGAGGTGAGAAGAGAGAGAAATGGGGGTATTTGTTCACTGCATTCCCTCCCTGCCTGGCCTGGATTCTGGCCACAGTTGCAGTCTATGCTTGTAGTTCCTCTCTTTCATTGCTCCAAACAGTCTTTGGGTTCCATAACCCTGTTGATTTCCCTTGCCCTTTCGGGCCTAGTGGTGGTAAATAGCTTCCGCTAATCCCTGGGCATTTTGCCACCCCTGTGGGTTCTCTTCTCTCCATCTCAGGCTGTAAACAGATCCTTCATTAACCTCTGCTTAGCTAACCCCTCTGAGTATACATTCTTTCCTCAGGGATTCTGGCAGGGATTCTGCTAACCCAGAAATCTTTATTTTTTTGGTGAGGGAGAGTGGCCCTGGGCTAACATCTGTTGCCAATCTTCCTTTTTTTTTTCCCTCCTCAAAGCCCCAGTACATAGTTGCATATCCTAGTTGTAAGTCTTTCTAGATCTTTTGTACGGGATGCCACCACAGCATGGCTTGATGAGCAATGTGTAGGTCCAAGTCCAGGATGCGAACCAGTGAACCCCGGGCCGCTGAAGCAGAGTGTGTGAATTTAACCTCTACGCCATGGGGCCCAGCCCCTATAAATCTTGATGAATATAATTTTAAATTGTTTTAAAAATCACCACTCTCTATAATATTGCAAAGGGGTTAAATAAATGCCAATATCACTGGATGATCCTTTATATCCTCTTCTAAAGTGTACATGGAAGGAATTTCATTTGGTTCATAGTATTAGAAAATTCATTAATTAATACAAAATGTCAAAATGGGATCTCTACAATATTTCACGTATTTCCGACAATGTTTTAAAAAATCTTCTATATACATAACAAAGCTTCTTTTATGAGAGTTATTTTAATAATGGTGACAAAGAGATTTGTCGTCTGTCTGAGCTCATTTGGTAGACTTCAAGCCATTCTGTTCCCTCCTTGCACTAATTGTACATTTTGGATCCATCTTGATCCATTTGCACTTCCCCACGGCAACCTGCTGTTCCTCTGAAGCCTGCGACCAGCTTATCTGATCTTTCTCTCCACTGTCTGTGCGAAAGTACTTCATCTCTTTCTAGCCCACGCTAAAGTGATTTCAACAAAGTGCTATGCCAAGAGCTATGCTGACTAGATGGTGAAAGAAGTGAAAAGAAGAAACGGAGGGTACAGACCATAGATGGATAATCACACAAAAAGAGAAGAGAGATAACAGAGAAGAGAGAACAAATGCCCTGGCATGCTACCATTTCATTGCAAATGGTTTTAGTTGCCTAGAACTTCCATACAGAGCCCTTGCTGAACAAGCTGCCAACTGCAGTGCGATCTTGGAATCTTCAAAACTGCTGGACTTCTTTCCAATGACCCTTCACAAGGTAGTGGTCATAAGCAGTCTCACTGAAGATGGAAAGAAGAAAGATGGTGTAGGAAAAGAAAAGATATGTGCAATAATGTACTAATCATTAAGGCGCATATATAAGTGATGCTGAATTCAGAACAAATACAAAGAACTGGCATGAGTTTGGACTCTTCATTTGATTACCTTGGACTACCTCTTTCCATCACATTTCCAACGTTCTCATCAGATCCAAGTGTCATCAGCAGTTGAAGTTTACTTGACATTCTATTTGGTTTCTTTGTCTAAACTAATCGGTAATTCTATATAGTTACTTACTTGAGTCATATATTTTCACGCTTTATTTTCTTCTTTTAAATTTAATCATTTCAAGCCTATGTCTAACAATTTCCTTATCCGAAGTCCTTTCTTGTCTGTTTCTAGGGCTTGTTGGTTTTTGCTGGGTTTTGTTGTCTTTTTCCTTGTATGCTTACTTCCTCTTTACTTCAAACCACTTGTGGTAACTTTTGAGGGCTTGGGTAAGAGTGGGTTCCTTGCAGAGGATTTGTATTTACTTCTGCCAAGCTACGGAGGCACTAAAAGTTTACAATCAATTTTAATTTAATTTTCAGCATGACATTTTCTAGAAGCCTCATAAGCAATGTGATTTTGTCCTACAAACCACATAGGGCCAACTCATGGTTCCAAATTCCCAACAGTGTACTTTCCCCACTCTGTTCAAAGCCAAGATTTGAGATAGTCGACTAGCCTTACAAGTTGCCTGAGAGACAGTTCTTGCTATTTCATCATGTTATTGAGAGTGAAGACCTTTGGTGTCCTAACTTTATGCAAGAATAATTTTCAATTACACTCCTCATCTTGAGAAACCCTGGGTTTTTCTCTTGTTCCCTGTACCCTATAAGGGCATATAAAATCAAGCCCAAGTCCAAGTTGCAAATGTTCTCAAGGCGAAAGCCAGCTCTGGGCTCAGTTTACTTCTCTCAGTGTCTATCCTTACAAGGTCACCCATTTGACAATTCACTTACTTTCTTATTGGTGCATCTATGCTCTTTAGAAGATGTTTTGTACCCTTTCCCATGAGTTTCAGTTATTTTCACGGTGGGATCCAAACACTTAGACCACCAGCATTCCAATAGGAATCTAGGAGGAGCATTTTTATGAATCTGGGCTCTGAGAAGACTTTTTGAATGAGTGTTTTTGCAAACAGTACATTGAGTGACTAACCAATTTCTTCAAATGCAGTTGTATCTTTAAAAAGGCAAAGCCATTCTTCAGGTGAGTATTTCCAATGTTACTACTCGGTAAAAGCTAAGAGCATGAAGTTTTCAGCACACCTTTGTGAAGGAAGTCCCCTAAGGAGCCAGAGGAAAGTTATACAAGGATGTTGTTTTAGGGAAATGAAGTTTTGTATTCTGGATAATTAGCCCCTCAATATGTCACAATGAAAAGAATTTTGATTAACTAAGTCTGAAGAACATTGCACACTGTATTATCCATACTATATTATCTTAGAGATTGGTAAGATACATTAACATAGGAAGGCTGCAAAGAGTTCTGAATAAAGAAATCTGTTTTTCGGAAACTTATGTGAACTTGAAATTCTTCCCTTTTCTACAGAAGCGGAAACTAGCATGCCATATAAAATACTTTGTGAACCTTGCCTAAAGATGAGTTCTGGCATTATATTATATATTATTATATTATATATATTATATATTATATGCTAAAGCTTGGAGAATTTTCATAACAGAATATGGAGTATTTCCCTCGCACTACATTTCTCAATAAATTTTTTAGCAGATGAATGGCAGAGAAATAAAGATTAAAAGTTTCTAGCAAGACTCAAAATATCAAGTATTCTATGCTTCCTCTTTCCTTCTTGAAACACCGTTTTCACTTAATTTCCTGAATAGTATACTCTCCAGTTTTCCTTCTGCCTTACTGGCTGAACATTCCCAGGTTCCTTTGCTAGTTACTTCTATCTACCTAATGTCCTAATTGTTGGGCCTTAGATATCTTCTCTACCTATGTTCACAAACATGGTAAACTCCTCCAGTCCTATAACTTAATTTCTATATGCTGAAGATTCCCAAATATATATCTCCAAACCAGGCTTCTCTCCAGAACGCAAACTTCCTATGTCCAGTTGTCCACTTGATATCGACCCTGATAGCAGTTTCCCTACATTAAACCCAGCATATAGGAGGTTAAAAGCAAAGCACTCTTTCCCCACTTACTCCCTGGCTTTCTGGCTCCAGAACCCACTATCCTCCACGGAGACAGACACCACCAAGGATAAGCACCTGGATTCATTATCTCCTTCCCACAAAGAGATACAGGCTAGTGGGAAAGCTGCTGACCAGCAAGGTCATGGGCTCCCTCCTCTCTGCAAGTAGTCTCAAGGCCAAAGACAGGCTGGTGGGAAAGCTCCGAACAGCAAGGCCATATGCTCCCCCTCCCCTACCTAAAACCCCCCAAAAAACCCTTCCTTTTAGCTTTTCAGGGAGTTTGGGATTTCAGCATTAGCTGCCCTCTTTCCTTGCTCAGTGCTGTGGAAAAATAAAATTCCTACTTTCTTCCCCTACACCCAGTGTCAAAGTTTGGCTTGCTGCACAACGAGTGAGCAAACTCACTTCAGGTTCCATGTCACACTTGACATCTCCCTTGGATGTCTCAGACTCAACATGTCAGAAACGGAATTCCTGAGCCCAAAAACTGCTTCTCCCGCACTATTTCCTGTCTTAGCATCCTTTAAGTCATCATATTTGATTGCTCTCTTTTTCTTACAAATCCAATCCATCAACAAATCCTGTTGATTCTACCTTTAAAATATATCCAAAATAAATCACTTTTCTCCTCTCCCAGAGCTCCATCCCTGGTCCAGGCCTCCATCAACTCTTACCTAGATTATTACAATAGCTCCTCACTAATCTCCAAGTTTCCATCCTTCTTTGCCCATTGTACTAGTCAGGCCTCTCCAGAGAAAAAGGACCAGTTGGAAATATAGATATAGACATACACATAGATATAAACATAGATTTAGATATATAGACAGAGAGAGAGAAGGATTTATTATAAGAAATTGGCTCATGCAATTATGGAGGCTGACAAGTCCCAAGATTTACTTTCAGCAAGCTGGAGACCCAGGAGAGCCGACGGTTTGGTTCCAGTCCAAGTCCAAAGGCCTGAAAACCAGGAGAATTGATGACACAGTTCCAGTCGGAAGGCCAGCAGGCTCGAAACCAAGGAAAAGCCAACGTTTTTGTGAGAAAAAAACAGTGCTGCTGCTCAAAGACAGTCAAGCATTGGAAATTACCTCTTATTTGGAAGAGAGTCAGCCTTTGGATCTATTCAGGCCTTTAACTGATTGGATGAGGCCCACTCACAGAAGGGAGGGCAATCCACTTTATTCAGTCTATTGATTTAAATGTTAAGTTCACCCCAAAATATCTTCACAGAGACACTCAGAATAATGTTTGGGCAAATATCTGGGCACCCTGTGGCCCATTCAAGTTGACATATAAAATTAACCATCATACCCCTATGACCAATGCTCATCATAACAAAGGTCATTCTGTTAAAACAAAATTCAGATCACGTCATGCTCCAAATTCTTCATTGCCTTCCCATCTCCTTATAACGATTTGTAAGCCCCTCCCCAATGTATATCCCACTACTCCTCATTTCTTCTCTGATTTCACTTCCTTCAACTCTTCCTTTTTCTCCTTCAACTCTAAGCACACAGATATCCTTCCACTTCCTCCTGCTCCCCACTCAGGGTCTTTACACTTGCATTTCCCTCTGCCTGGATTATATCTATCTGCCTCACTAATCTCCATCAAATGTTTGCTCCAATATTATTTTCTCACTAATACCTTCTCTGGCCATGCTATCTAAAATTGAGCTTCTGCCTCCCATAATCTTTATTTCCCTCCCTGCTTGAAACTTTTCCCCATGGTGTTTATCATCATCAAACTCACTAGTTAATTCACTTCTTTATTTTATTTTCTTGTTTCCATCATTGGAAGATAAGCTCCACGAGAGCAGGGAATTTCGTCAGCTTTATTCACTGTCAGATTCCTGGTGCCTAGAAAATTCCTGGAACGTAGAAAATGTTTAATAAATATTTTTGAATGAAGGAATGCTTTCCATCTTCACATTTACTTGTGAAAGCAATGTTTCATTTGGAACATTTTAAAAATCTGATGCTTTTTCTCACTTTAAATAAAGACTTTCCCAGCTGTACACAGAAAGGCTGCAAAAGTATCTGTAGGTTGAATTTCTCAAAGAGGAGCTCCTGCTTTGTTCGTGTTCTTAGATCAGTGGAAGCCTTGTAATTTTTATAAGAAATGCCTAGAAAACATTCTCAAATCATCTGGAACAGAGAACCCTAGGTCTGGGGTCTCAAAACATTTCTTATAGTCTCCAAGAGGCTTTATCCATGTTAATTTTTCTCAACCTTTTGATCACCATCATTTTCCTAATATACATGAAAATCAACTGCAGAGCAGTGATATCCAGAGACTGGATTCTCCATTTGAGGGTAAAATGATCACTTTTAATCTGCCCCCAAAGTTAAATCCAACATGGAGATATACAGGGTAGATCTAGTTATTAAAACATCAATAATGCTGGTTCCTTAGTCAGACACATAAGGGAAATTCCTTCTCCATTTAGTCCATTGGATAACATGGAAAAATAATATTTTACGAGGCCAGCCGGATGGCATAGTGGTTAAATCTGGTAGGCTCTGCTTTGGCAGCCTGGGTTCGTGGGTTCAGATCCCAGTCACAGACCTACAACACTCATCAGTCATGCTGTGGCAGTGACCCACATATAAAGTGGAAGAAGATTGGCACAGATGTTAGCTCAGGGCTAATCTTCCCCAGCAAAAAAAAAAAAAAATTATGATTGTGGATAAGTTTGCTCAGCTTTTGCTTTTCTGTGTGAGCTGACCTTCCATAGAGGCTTAGCACACACAGTAATTGTCTTAATAACCTAGATCATCTATAATTAAAATTATCTATGATAGTCATTCTTAATCCAGGTATTTAAGTTACCTGTAGTTATTAAGTCAGCCAAGTTTCAAAAGGTCAACAAAGATGGAAAGAAATTAATACTTATTGCCTGCCTACTTTGTATCAGTCACTAAGCTGGGCAATTGTGTGTGTGTGTGTGTGTGTGTGTGTGTGTGGTTGACTCGTCATAACAGACACATGAGATGGACAATGTTCTATCCATCCCCACAGGTGAAATAATTTGATCAAGGTATCAGCTAGTAAATGAAAAAAGATTATAGGCATTTATAATTCAAAACAAAATTCCATTTGTGACCCTTTCTTGATGTCATGTTTTCACATGAGGTTTATAAGATTTATGGCAAGTAAGTATAAGACTAACTGTGTCAATGGCTTTAAGCTGAACCGTTGCTTTCATGTCCCGTGAACTTGGAGGGATCCAT
The DNA here is from genome assembly GCF_041296265.1 of Equus caballus. Lineage (NCBI taxonomy): Eukaryota > Metazoa > Chordata > Mammalia > Perissodactyla > Equidae > Equus > Equus caballus. The sequence continues at coordinate 96,454,173 of NC_091688.1, forward strand.
ACTGGTACATAAGGTGGGAGGAGTGGTGTCTTTCCTCAGCCAACCGGTTGCACAGCTGCCAGTTTCTCTGAAACCTATGGAAATTAATAATCACATCGATCTTAGAAGAGAAAACTTCAGCTGTAGGTTGCAATCTATTCTCAACACAGCAGCCCAAGTAATCTTTCTTAAAATGTAAGAAGGTAGACCCTGTAACTCCTCTGTCCAAACTCTCCGGTGCCTTCTCAGATAGAAGCAGCAGCCCTTGCAATGTTCTACAGGCCCCACACGACCCGTTGCCTCTCCAACCCACTCTCCTATTATTCTCCTCCATGCTTCTCTAGATTTTTCCCACCATGCATGCTCCCACCTTTCACTTGCTGCTCTATCTGGAAAGCTCTTCCCCCAAATAATGGCATGGCTCACTCCATCACTTTCTTCAGGACTTTACTCAAATGTCACCTTGGGAGAACCTCCTTGACTCTCTACCTTAGCCATGTCCACCATCACCCAGTGCATCCACCATCTCCCACCATTTCTACACCAGGCACCCATCACACTCCCAGCACTCCCTACCCTGCTTCCTTTCTTCAGTTTGACATGCTATATATTTTACATATCTATATTGATTATTGTCTGTCCCTCCCCTCCCCACATGAGAATGTGACATTCACAAGGGAAGGATTTTGTGTGTTTTGTTAATGATATATGCAATGTCTATACCAGTACTTGTGTATACAGTACATGCTCCATAAATACTGGTTTAGTCAATGGATGAATTTAAAAGTTGAGGATGCAAAATTTTCTTGACTTCTGAAAATAACCAATTTGGTTCCAATCAGTCCTTTTACACAAGTTCAGATAGTACCTGATGAATTTTCACTAGAAAGTGTAGCATGTTGGACAGTAAGTGAGTTTTATCTTTTAAGCTATAAGAACCCAAAGCCTTTACCATTTTGCAACTAAGACCCTGGACTATCAGCCTGCCAGGAAAAGGCGCCTCAGACACAACGTTCTTCAGATTTAATTCTCTATCACTTGTTTTCTGAACCCTGGAGATTCCAACATCTGCGCTAGGACTCCCTGATGTTTGGCCTGTCACTGAGAGCAGTAGCAAGAATTTCCCAGACATTCTTAAGCAAAATCCAATTTGACAAGATGACAACAGCTATATGAATATTAGGTCCTTCAATTGCTAGCATAGCTGAGAAATTAGACCTAGAAACCTCCAAAATTATCAGATTGTGATTTATTAGGAATGAATTGAAATATATTTTTAAAAAGGTACTGATCCTGGGGCCGATCCGGTGGTGCAGTAGTTAAGTTTGCACGTTCTGCTTCGGCGGCCCGGGGTTCACAGGTTCGGATCCCGGGTGTGAACATGGCACTGCTTGACAAACCATGCTGTGGTAAGCAACCTGCATATAAAGCAGAGGAAGATGAGCATGGATGTTAGCCCAGGGCCAGTCTTCCTCAGCAAAAAGAGGAGCATTGGCAGCAGATGTTAGCTCAGGGCTAGTCTTCCTCAAAAACAAATTTTTTTTTCAAAAAAAAGGTGCTAATCCAGTTTTATATGTTTTATATTTTTTCCTTAGACTTTTATACCATCCTCTCTTCTGCCTTCCCTAAAAATAGATATATATTTAATTCCACCTAAATGAATCTTTAAATCAAAAAGTTTAAAGTAGGAATATTTCCTTCAATTTTGATTTGATTTTAAAGGCAAAGAAAAGAACAATGCTATTCTGCACAGTCCCCACCTCACAGATCTGAATTTAACACTGTGAGAATTCAGGAGAAGCCCGCGGCCTTTCAACTCCTATTTAACACCAAATTCAACAGTCATGACTCTTGAACTGAGCAAAAGCATTTTAAGCCGCCTAAATGAAGAACATACCAACCACCAGCCTCAGGTATAAAGACGCCAGCTCTCAGGGAGAAGACGGAGAAGGAAGAACTACAGAAAAAAGTTCAATGGTAGCAAATACAATACCTTTTCTAACGAAGAACTCTTCCCTGTTTCTGTCTCTTTCTAAAATCAGCCCCCATCAGGCACAGCACCAGTCACACCATAACACCAGATTTCAGCTTCAGACACTGAGACCATTTTGCTGCTTTTCTTTTCCTAGTTCTTAGTAGATACACAATCTTTTTTCCCATACACCCCATTAAAGAGAGTTGACCCAAGTCATTATATGTATGGCTTGCTCATATTGAATTATAGGTCTTTATATTCCTCAAAAAGGTGTGAAACTAGAGTCATGCCCTAATTTCTAACGCCTATTTAATGCAGTCCTGCATCACTTAGCAACGGGGGTACGTTCTGAGAAATGCATTGTCAAGCGATATCATCATTGTGGAAACATCACAGAGTGAACTTACACAAACTTACTACACACCTAGGCTATGCGGTGCAGTCTATTGCTCCCAGGCTACAAACCTGCAAGGCATGTTACTGTACTGAATACTCTAGGCAACTGTAACACAAAGGTAAGTATTTGTGTATCTAAACATATCTAGAAACAGAAAAGGTACAGTAAAAATACAGTATAAAAGATAAAAAATAGTACACCTGTATAGTGCCCTTATCATGAGTAGATCTTGCAGGACTGGAAGTTGCTCTGGGTGAGTCAGTAGGTGAGAGGTGTGTGGATGTGAGGGCCTAGGGCATTACCGGACATCCTGTAGGCTACGAACGCTGGGCACTGAGGCTACACTAAATTTATACAAAATATTTTTCTTCAATAATAAATTAACCTTAGCTTATTGTAACTTTTTTACTTTATAAACTTTTTAGCTTTTTTAACATTTTGATTCTTTTGTAATATCATTTAGCTTAAAACACAATCACACTGTACAGCTGTACAAAAATATTTTCTTTCTTTATATCCTGATTCTATAAGCTTTTCTCTATTTAAATTTTTTTTTTACTTTTTAAATTTGTTTGTTAAAAACTAAGACAGACACATATTAGCCTAGGCCTATGCAGGGTCAGGATCATCAATATCACTGTCTTCCACCTCCACATCTCATCCCACTGGAAGGTCTTCAGGGACAATAGCATGCATGGAGCTGTCGCCTCCTATGATAACAGTGCCTTCTTCTGGAACACCTCCTGAAGGACCTGCCTGAGCCTCTCCTTGAGAAGGTTTCACTCTTTTCAGAAATATGTCCATGGTGGTTTGCTTGGTTTGCATCTTTTTTTTTTCATCATAGATTTGCTTGTAACTAGATAAAGCACCATGAACATTCCTCTCTATTAGTGAAAACCTTTCAATGTTGGAGTCCATGTTCTCAAGCTTTATAAGGAGCTGACTGAGGTCTGCAAAAGGTACTGCTAAACTTGTTCACTGTGAATTTTCTTGGGGGTTGTTCTTCTTTGTCTTCTCCTGCAGTTTCCTTTTCTCTTGTCTCTTCTTCAGCTAAGTGTTCCTATTTCAGTTCCAACATCTCCTCACTCATCAGTTCCTCAAGAATCACTTCTAGGAGCTCCTCAATGTCACTCTGCTCCACAGCTAGGGTAAAGGTGTCCGCCGTCTCAAAACAATTTAAGTGACTTTTGCAGCCTCCTCATTCTTATCCAATCCTTTGAAGCTATGGGCGAACCTCCTCAGTGTCTTCTCCCAGATGCCATCCATATCCTCCTTAGTGACAGCACCCAAGCCCAAGCAAGGTTCTTGATGCAGTCATAGATGGCATAATCCTTCTACAACTGCCTCAGTGTCTTCCTTAGTTGCAGCAATAGCCCGGGGAAAGGTCCTCCTCAGATGATAGGCCTTAGAAGCTGCTATCACTCCTTGATCCATTGGTTGGATCAAAGAGGTGGTGTTTGGAGGGAGAAATGCTGTGTTGATATTGGGATGAAGACCGCCAATAAAAGGAGGATGTCCAGGAGCTTTAGCAACAATAAGCAAAATCTTGACAGGTATCTTATTCTCCACACAGTACTTCTCCATTCCACTGGCATAGGAATTCAGGAGGGCATTTTGGAAGAGGAACTGGGTCATCCATGGCTTCCTATTGCTCCTGTAGTACACTGGCAGTGTGTGCTTATTACTCTGATAAAAAATTTTCCTGCATAATCAGCTTATTTAGAATTTCTAAAAATTCCTCAGCTGCTTTTGCATCAGCACTTGCAGACTCACCACTCATTTTCACAGTATGTAATGAATAATGATTCTTGAATTGTTTAAATGACCTGAGCTACCAGAAAATTCAACATAATAGTTGGATCCAGCCTTTTCTTTCAACATTGCAAACAAACTTTTTGCTTTGGCCGTGACTGTCATGGTACTGAAAGGGACACACCTCTCTGTCTGGTCTTCAATTCAGATCATTAGCAGTTTCTCCATGTCTAATATAGGCCCTTCTCAAATTTTTGTTAATCTCATTGCCTTCAAAGAAGCAGATCCTTTAACAGCTTTTGTCACTTTGTTCTTATACTTTAAGATTGTAGATATGGTGGAAGGGGACGTGCCTGACAGGTGAGCAATCACCATCACTGATTTTCCACCTTTGTAGTCCTTAATCACTTTTAATTCCATTTCCAGGTCAATCACTTGACACAGTCTCTTGTTGGCAACATTAACAGTGGATTTGTGTGCTTAGGGGCCACGATGAACAAGACAATATGAGATTAAATTGAACATGACAGATTCAATCAAGACGTGGTAAACACAAGATATATGAGGCTGCTGCTGGCATAACACAGCATACTGTTTTACAGTAAACTTTTTTTAAGTAGAAAGAGTACACACAAACAATAAAAAGTGTAGCATAGTAAATATACAAACCAGTAACATAGTCGTTTATTATCATCAAGTATTACATACTGCACATATTGCATGTGCTATATTTTTATGACTGATAGTGCAGTAGGTTTGTTTACACCAGCCTCACCACAAACACGTGAGTAATGCATTGCACTAGGATGCTACAATGGCCATGACATCACTAAGCGATAGGAATTTTTCAGCTCCATTATAATGTTATGGGACCACTCTCGTATTGACGGGATGCACGCAAAAGAAATCTTTATGAGTATAAAAGAGAAGAGTGTATTGATGTCAAGATCACATAAATAAATTTAGACAGGTAAACTCTTCATTCAAAAGGGAAACAGCTCTCTAGCCTAAACACTGTGATATTCACTTGCCATCACCTGCTAGCACACATCTGGAAGAACAGGAGTCTGGATTGATAACATCGTTGGAGGCATTTATTCCTTGCTTAACATTTTATTAATCTGTCCATGCAAGCAAACTACTTAGGCCGTCGAAATTGTTTTTGCTTTCTTCTGAATTTCTGTGAAATGGTTCTTATTTTCTTCTGAACTGTCAAGGATTTTCTCACGACTTTTTCATAACTATTTGCCTGGATCAGAAAGTAATATTTTGTATAGAAAATGCTCAAAGTAACAAAAAGAAGAAATACTCTCTTTTCTTATGACAGCCTAACTCTACACATATAGAGAGAAATATATTGGGCTCCTGTGGCATGTTGGCTTGCTGAGCAGAAGCTAATTTATTATTTCTATGTGGTCTTCCAGTCTATTTCAACTGCATCTCAAAACTACGTCACCTGAATTTTTCATTTCTACCTTTTTCCTTTCTGAGATGTATTGGTTTTCATTTTTACAAAAGAGATTTTATTTTGCCTTATTTACAGTCACATAGTGTTTGCAGAGCCTTAACATTAGTCTATAGTCCTAAAACTGATATGGCTTTGGGGATGGGGTTGTTGTGTGAGGGTGGAAAATTCATTACCAACCTGGTGCATATAATGACTCCGGTTGCCACAAAGTATGATGTAAATAACTGGATTTGAGACAGCATGAGAAGATAGAATACATTTCAGTAGATGTCAGGGAAATCACATCCTTGTGAGAAAATATTTCCGTCAAGAACATAAATCACAGGTAGAAGTGTATGGACCAACTAATAGATGTTTCCAGACAAAAGGGAAGTCCCTTAGGCAATTAGATTTTTATTCCCTTTAGGGAATGCAGTTTAATGTCCAAATTTGCAGCAATGCCCTGAATATTCCCCTCCTCATCCTTGATTCTAATGATTTATTCTGTTTAGTTCTGTTACCTGTATACATGGCAAATTTACTTTCGCACATAAAATTCCATGAAAAGATGCATAAAGTACCTTTTGAAGTCACTGGTATTTGTCTCATATTGTTTGTACAAGTAAAATAATTTAATATTGATTATGCTGAAATGGTCACTTTTTATACTATGTGCTTGTATGGATATTTGAAGCTATTAAGCATTTTTATTAATAATTATGATCAAGTGTATCATTCTAATGTTCTCTTGAATGACTTCTTTGGAGTGGACTGATTTTTTAAAGCATTTTTCTCATTTGCATCTTTTTTTGAAATTCTAATGAAAACTTGCAAGCTTCAATGATTCATGTGAAGAATATATTAGAGGACTGACAAGGCAATATTTCTAATTCTTGCACCTGCTCTTAAAATGACAACTGCAACTCAATAGGCCTTAAAAGGCCACCATTGAATGAGTGCTCACATCACACTGTATGCTTTTTAGCTTTTTTATACTCTCTCTAATGCTAGCAACGATCTTGCAAGGTAAGTATGAATTACAGCCTATTTTACAAGCGGAGAAACTAAGGCTTGAAGAAATGAAATAAGTTGCTGAAGGTGACCCTGCTACTAAATGGCAAAGCAGGAATGTGGAACTCAGTTCCCACACTTGCCATGTACCTCATGGCAAGCTTTTGCAAAAGCTATCTCGATAAATATAACCAATTACTTCTACAGAGGTCATGCCTCATCTTGAATTTGTCCCCAAGTGAGTTCCTAGCTTTTCTAGAATTTTACATTATGGTCAGTATTTAATTTCCCAGCAGCATCCTTTTTACCCTCATTCACCTCTAAATGTCATCTGGCATAATGTTTTAGTTTAAATAAATTTACTTTTTATACTTTTTCAAAAATTTCACGAAAGTATCATTAAGAAATTGAAGACACTTTAGTGTGCTACAAACAGGACTAAAATTGCTGACAAAGAAATTCACATTTTTAAGACTTTAGTTTCTTTCATTTCAGAAATCATTTGGATTGTCTACACTTTTTGATTTATTAATAAAAACAATTTATCTTCCCTTTAATATTTCTCTCCCTGTCTCAGATAACAATATCTTTTTAATTTCAGCTAATCAATGTAGTAATAATTTTGTATTCATGCTGTGCATTGCACATACAATGTATTCATAAACAGCAAATAATACAGATTCATAGTAATTATTGGTAAATTATGTACATTATGTTAGTTTTTAAGGTTATAAATGATATTATACTATAATGTGCTTCCTTCTATGACTTTTTAGTTTTATTTAAATGTTTTTACTTGAAGTTAAAATTCTTTAAATTATGCTGGATGCTTCTCCCCTTAGAATCTTCTATGGGGAAAGTGTCATCATCTGTAAGATTTGTTGAGCATCTAAAATAAGCTTTAGAAAATTCAAACTGGTCCTTGACCTTTGAGAGTTTACAATAGAAGACAACATGACTTACTTTTTATTCATCGTACATATAGCACTGAAATACATAATCAAGAGGTCATTTATTTCAGCACAACAACTCTCTGAAACAGAGCTGAAAACTAAAAGCAGAAAGAAAGAAAGAAACCAAAAAATCCTTAGAGTATGTTATTGCTTGGGAAGACCAAATTGATGGCACAAGCCTGCAGCCCATGCTGTGGGTCACTGTTCTCTAATTATGGGAGACCCTCAGGCCTTAGAGTCAATTGAATCTGACAGTAGACATAATTCTAACGAGCTTGCCTCAATCCCCTCGCTGTCCTATGTCTGTCTCCTCCCCAATACATTTATTTGGGATCTTTCAGTTTTACCCCCTTGCATATCTTGGCATCTGCAGTGCCTCTGCCTAAGCTCAGGTCTTTGTTCTATTTCTCTTGGCCATGGATCCACCTCTCCAGTAGCTCCAGGTGTACCTCTCCTCTCAGATGGCCTTCACCAAGGTGGTCCCGCTCTGAAGCTAATGGAGTTGTATCATCCTTCAGTTTAAATCTTTAAGGGACTCCCAATCACCTACAGAATGACTATGAGCTCCTCAGCAGGGCGTACAAGGCCCTTCATTCGCTGCCCCTGCTGCCTGGAGACCGAGTGAAGAAGAGCAGCCCAAGGGCTGGGAGCCACCCCTTAGACTTGTTCACCAGTATTGTCCAGTCAGGGGCTTTGCACAAGATCTAACGTGGTGATGGCCTTCAGGGACTCCTAGATCTCCGGTCTCAGACTTTCAAGAAGGTGAAGAGTCAGCAAGATTAGGAAGAGCTGTTCTTTCTTGGCCTAGCATAGTCCTTTAATTGATTCAGTTGAATTGATTGAACGTCTATTATTTATTTTTTTTTTTCCTTTTTCTCCCCAAAGCCCCCCGGTACATAGTTGTATATTCTTCGTTGTGGGTCCTTCTAGTTGTGGCATGTGGGACGCTGCCTCAGCGTGGTTTGATGAGCAGTGCCATGTCCGAGCCCAGGATTCGAACCAACGAAACACTGGGCCGCCTGCAGCGGAGCGCGCGAACTTAACCACTCGGCCACGGGGCCAGCCCCAAACGTCTATTATTTTTAAAGTGTGAACTTTTTTCTATTAAGTGTAAATTCATGAGAATCTTTTCAGTCTCCAAAATTCAATAATTTTCATTGCTTTAGTAGAAAAAATATTGCATATGAGTATTTTGAAAATTGTATTCTGGTACCTTAAACTAAGGATCCTGTTGAGTTTTCTTAGGCTTTTATTGAGACTTTATTAGAAGGATTTTTAAACATTTTATTACATAAGTTTTAATACAGGTAATTTTCAAAATGACAGCATAGAACATTTAAAAGCTCAGAAACAATTTGAATCAAGGTTTAAGCAAAGAAAATCATTTGGTAATATCATTTTAGCCGAATTGTTGTATTTTTCTCCAAAAGAAAAGTACAATATCATTCCTTCTATTTTTCATTGTTTATTTTTAAGTAGACAGATGCAAGAAAGATAGGCATCTGAAGGTGATACTCTGAATATTCTCTGTTGTTCTAGGACATGTTCCTGATTAGATTAGGGGCTTATTTTATCATATTTCTAAGGCAGATATCTTATATTAACTGTAGATTTTTCATGGACTGCAAAATAGGTGAAAAAAAAAAAGATATATGGCAGCTCCATCTTCTTGCAAGTCACATAGAAGGCAGCGTGAGAGGACTCAATAGCCTGTGGGTAAACTTGTACTTTAGGGATCGACAAAGGGATTAGAAGTGACTTAAATTTTATGGAAATTCTGTGTAAGAGTAAAATAAAAGTCAGATTCTTGTTTTGAGGTGGGTCATGGGGCTGAGGGACTCAGCAGCTGCCCGATGGAATTTTCTCTCTGATTTTTCTAGTCCTTCCTTCAGTCTGGTCCAAGATGGACTTTGCACCATGATTACAGTATAACCATAACTTAACACAATACAATACAATCATTATATTGTCACAGAAAAGATGTCACACATATAAAATCACAATCACAGGGGTCTTACCCCGGGCAGATAGTAGGAGCACCTGTCCTTCCCTGTCAGGCGCTTCAGCTCCAAGGGGCAGAATAACAGTGAAAGTGGTTCAACAACAGGGATTTATGGTCATACAAAGGAAGCCTGGTGGTACAAGTTCTCAGGGAAAGGTCAGCAGCTTCGAAGACGCTATCGGGGACCCAGGCTTGTTCTCTCTTTTTCCTCCGCCATCACTGGAATATCTGCAATGTTTCCTTCCATGATTGCAAAATTAACGTTATGCTTTTAATTCACATGTGACAGTACACAAAGAAAAGAAAGAACAATTCTCTCTCTCTCTCTCTCTCACATACTATCTCTCTCTCAGTAGGGTGCATGGCCTAAAATTAAGGCCAAATGCTGTGTACCAACTCGACATCTGGTGAAATTAGGAAGCTCTCCTATGGCTGGCCTACTTAAAAGTCCCCTCCCCAAGTTGTTCCCACAGATAAAGTCCCAGAGCTAAACAACCTTCCTTTTCAAGGTGACTCGTACAGTTCCTGCTTATCCTTAAGTAGCAGGTTTCAGTTCTCTGACAGCCCATGGAATTATTCAAACAAGCCAATTGCATCCTCCGACAGGAACCAGGGTACAGCCCCCACTCTCTTGATACTACAAAGCCTGCCCCCCACAGCTCCTGGTTGTTCACTCTGTTCCCAGGTGTAACCCCCGTGTGGCCCTGAAGGCACGGTGTCCTCCTCCTGGGGGTGGTGAGCGTGTGTGATTAATAAACTTCTGTCAGTCTCATCTGTCCACTGTCACTGCCATGTGTTCAGCCATCCCCACACCCCTAGGCTGGGAATTCCTCCCTCCCTGGCCAAAGGAGTGAATTGGAGGCAATTAAAACAATCAGGGGAGGAAATCTTTCCCCAAATTTCCTCAGAAAATTTCATGTCGCATCCACCAGAAATAAATCTCACAGCCACCCCTGAACCCTGGTAAAGAGGACTGTAACAGCCGTGCCTGGCCTGGACTAGTCAGGCACCATCCTCTGCAGCTGTACAGAGCTGCCTAATTTCGGGACAAAACTGGAGTTCTGTTAGCCAGGAAGAGGAGGCTAACGGCATTGGGGAATCAATCACAGCATCCCCACAAATATTTTGTCAAAACCGTTTAACCCCAGGGTCAGTGTTACCAGGACTGTCTCTACAAAGGGGCAGTACTCTCACATCTGCTTCTAAAAGCGGAATATCCGGTACTTTTTATTCTGCCTGTCCCTCCACTAGGTGTAGCAATAGGTCAAAAGGCTAGTGGCTGCCAAGCAAATTTAATCCAGCCAAACTCTGTGTGCGAAAGATATTATTATCCACATCCCACTGACAGAGGGTTAAGGCTTCACAACAAGTTCAGAGACCACATACCAAGAGGTGGGTTTGGGAGTCAAAGGTGGGTCTGTCTGACCACACAGCTGAAGCTCCTTTGTCACTGCACAGTTCAGCCCGGCTGAGGCATGACTCTCAATGTCACAGGAGGCTGCTAAAGTGAAGAGAATAAGCTGCTGACACCATAAAACTTGCTCTGTGGGCATGAGATCTGATCTAAATGAGGCCCTGGGGGGCTTCTTCAGGACAGGGAAATAAGGACCCACAAGGGCAAAGCGAGTTTTCCCAGATAGACGCATTGGATTTACGGTCAGCTCTCAGGCATCTGGGAACTGATTAAACAGCCTGAGGCCTCGAGTTCATCTCTGCTTCCTTTCCCACTGGAATCCTACATGTTGATTGTTCTCCTAAATAGAAGGGAAGCAAATGAAAATATGATACTCAAATCAGTCACCTTTGTAGTTCATTAATAGATTTGATAAATCGCCCTGAGAGAAAAGCCTTAATGTAAGAGCTTTGAGGGTGTCTGTGGATTCTGAATCATAATGTTTTGAGAGCAGTTGTAATGTGTTTATTCTAATTCAACAATTCCAGGTCTTATGTTCCAATATTTCAAAACATTTCCTGTTCAAGGTTCTTACTTGAATCTATTTTATAATAGAATTAACAAGGTAAATGAGAAAGCAAAGAAGCATGCTGTATAATCAAACTAAATGATGTATCATGAAAAACAAAACAAAAAAAAGACAAATCTGAGTGTGGTCGACTAAAGAATGGACCCCAAAAGTACGACCATCCTACCCCCCGGAACTCGTGAATGTTACTTTATTAGCTAAAGAGACTGCAGATGTGACTAAGGTAAGGATCTCGAGATGAGAGATTATCCTGGATCTTCCAGGTGAGCCCTAATGTCATCACGTGTCCTCCTCAGAGGGAGGCGGAGGGAGACCTGACTACTGACGAGGGAAGGGAAGTGGATGATGGAAGCAGAGACTGGAGCGACGTGCTTCAAAGATGGAGAAAAAGGTCACGAGCCAAGGAATTCAGGCAGCCACTAGAGCTGAAAAGCCCAAGGAATCAAATTTTTCCCCCAGAGTCTCCAGCAAGCCCTGCCGACACCCTGTCTTCAGCCCAGTGAAAACCGTTTCATACTTACGACCGCCACAACTGTCAGAGAATAAGTTTGTGCTGTTTTACGCCACCAAGTTTGTGATAATTTGTGAGAGCAGCCATAGAAACAAACATACTGAATTTTACTATGTATTAATTTTTAAAGAATAATTTCTAAGAAGATAGAAAAAGAAATAGACTTGAAGATGAGCAAACTGATGTTGAGTACCAGGTCCTCCAACTGTTAACTGTGTGATCCTGGATAGTTCACTGTTTAGGAGGCAAATTGTTAAACCTCTCTGAACCTGTTTACTCGTCACAAAAGGGATAATAACTACTGCATTAGAGTTCTTCAGAAAAACAGAACCAACAGAATCTACATATATAGATATATACACAGAGAGAGAAACATAATTTGAGGAATTGGCTCACGTGATTGTGGAGGCTTGGCAAGTCCAAAATCTCCAGGGTAGGTCGGCAGACTGGAGACCCAAGGAAGAGATGCAGTTCAAGTCCAAAGGCAGGCTGCTGGCAGAATTCTCCCTTCCCCTAGGGAGATCAGTGTTTTTCTATTAAGGCCTTCAACTGATTTGATGAAGCCTACCCACATTACGGAGAGTAACCTGCTTTACTCCAACGCAACTGATTTAAATGTTAATCTCATCTAAAAAATACCTTCATAGAATCATCTAAAATAAAATTTGACCAAATATCTGGGTACTGTGGCCTAGCCAAGTTGACACAAAATTAACCATCACAACTACATTATGGGATTATATGAAATTAAATGAGAGAATATGTGCAAAATATAAAGCAGGACACAAATGTGATACTATTGAAATTACTGCTCATGAAGAGGCAACATGATGGACTACAAGGGGCATGAATTTTGGAATCAGATAACTGAATTCAAATTTTAACTCCATCATTTTCTGCCTCTATGTCTTTGTCAAGCCTAACTTCTTTGACAATCAGCTTCTCCATTTACAAAACATGATTAATAAAACTTAGTTCATTAGGGCACATGAAGGTTAAATAAAAAATTCAAAGAAAAAATAAATTCTGCTGGGTGGAAATATATGTAAATGTTCCTACCATCTCTCTTTTTCTTCCATTGTCGTCCTTCCTGCCCCTCTGCCTTCTCCATACCCTGCACCTCTATGGTTTCCAATGATGCTGCTGCTCATCTGAAAGGACCTGAGAAGTAGGTGAGCAGAGAGGTGAGCAAGGTCTAAATGTTTCCATTGAGTGTTTTCATGAAAACACCACCCTCTGGAAAATCCTATTTTAGTAAACAGCATTTTGACATAAGATTCCACTTCATGAAGTGATTCTCATATCCTGGCCAATGACCCACACTAGCAAGGATTGGATGATCTGGTTTCAACAAATTCTACTAAGAAAAAATGCTGTAGAGAGATGGATTCCCAAGACTGTGCATGCTGAAGCCCGCCAATTTGACAATTACATTGTAATTTTCCTTCCATGTTTATACTTTCTACTGTAACTAAATGTGTCCACCAAGATTTCAGTGAAGTTGAAGAACAGGCGAAGTGGAAAGAACACTGGCTCTAGGGTCATTCTGAGCCTGGTTTGGATCCAAGCTCAGCCACTTTTGAACTCTGTGACCTTGGGCAAGGTTCCAGGCCTTGATTTCCTCTTTTTAAAATGGAGATAATAATAGTGCTACTGTTCCAGATGGCCGCAGGGTTGGAAATAATGGCTATAAAGTATCTGGCACATAAAAAAATAAACGTTTGGACAATATACTATTGTCATTATAGGGAGTTTTCTAGAGTCTGGAAAAGACCCTAAGCAATAAGCTTGAGTTATGGGGTATCAGAAAGTCTCAGTGAGCTAAAGAGTGAAGAATTAGAGACGGAGCTCAGTGGACAGAGCAGCAAATGAAAATGAAACAAGCAATATCTCTCCCACCGAGAGAGAGTCATCTAACTTAAAACCAAATTAGCAAAGCGTGTGCGAGACTCTCTCAAGTTTATTATGCTACAAAGTCCTTGATATGTAAAGAACTGAAAGAAAATTTCAGCACTTCCTGGGTTTTCCAAGTTTGCTAGAAAAGAACGTCTTCCCTCTACATTCAGGGAATCTGTGTCATGGGGAGAGACGGATCCAGACTGGGATTGAGGACTTTTCACTTATGCTCTGCCAGAGAGTTACCGTGGGATAGGACAGACAACCTTCCAAGAAAAGAGAGTAAACAAAAGATAATCTGAATCACTTTCCCAAGGATACATGTATCAGAATTAGTTTAACTATAAATAACAGGAAACGCAAAGTAATGTTGGTTTAAGCAAGATAGAAGAAGTGGTCAGTTCAGGACTTGTTTCATGACTCCCCAATCAGCATCCTTTTCATTTTTTATGTATTTATTAAAATTATCCATTTTATGTATTTCATTCTCAAGATTGCTCATGGCCTGGGATGTCTACTGGAGAGTCCATCATTGTGTTCACATTCCAAAGAGCGGGAAGGAGGAAAGGGCAGGTGTGTGTAAAGAGTGCACCTTCTGTTGAGCCAGTGGCCTCCAGGAACTTCATCATGTGGCCAAATCAACCTCAAAGAGACATAATATATGAGTTTTTAGATAGACACATTGCCTTTACAAATAATATTGGAGTATAATTACTAAGTAAAAGGGGATAAAGAGACATTCAATGGCGGTCCAAGAAAGAGATGGGAAATAGGCCTACAGCTTTTTTTACTCCACGCTTAAGTGGTGTGGTGGTTTTAAAATGTGTCCAAAACTTATCTGACACTCCTCTTTTTGAAAAGTGGAGCCTAATTCCCCTTTCCTTGAGTATAGACAGTACCCAGTGATTCTAATGAATAGAATGTGATGGAAGTGGTAGTCTTAGACCTCTGAGTCTAGCTCATAAAAGGCATTGTGGTTTTCTCTTTCTCCTTCTCTCTTTTGCTTAGAGGAATAAGCCAGCAGCCATGTCATGAGGACACTCAAGCAACCTACAGAAAGGCTCACCTGGTAAGGAAATGAGATTTCCTGCCAACAGCTATGTGAGTAAGCCATCTTGGAAGGAAACCCTGGGGACCCAGTCAAGCCTTCAGACAACTGCAGCCCCTGCCAATATGTTGATGGCAACCTCATGAGAAACCCTGAGCTAGAACCACTCAGCTGAGCCACTCCCAGATTCACGACCCATAGTAACTCTATGAGATAGTAAATACTTGCTGTTTTAAGCTTCTAAGATTTGGGGTAATCATGCAACAAGGATAACCAATACCAATGACTAGAATATCTAGAGACCAAAAGAGATCCTCTCATGTTTAGTCCATTTTTCTATCATTGAATATTTATTGAATGCCTACTATGGACCAGGCACTATTCTAGATACTGAGAATACATTCTAGTAGACAATAAGCAAACAATCAAGTAAATAATATGTGAGACACCAAGAAAAAAAATAAATGCATGCTATCAGTCAGAGTCTTAAATGCAAACAGAAGAATCCACTAGTTGTCTCAGTAGGAAGGAATTTAAGGGCTAATAGAAAGCTCACACAACAACCACCCACAGAACTATATTACAAAACTGACCTCATAGGAAGCTGCTGCTGCTACTGATCTTTGCAACATGCTGCCTTCGCCATAGTCGGGAGGGCTACTTTTCCTCCTGCCAAGCCAGGAGCCCATGGCTTCTGCTACACTTGCATTAACACAATCAATGCCCATGTTCAGCCTATGTGGCATGCAGCTGCCTTCCAAGTCAAAGCCTTCCATCTGATTGGTGGTATCTGCATTCCACTGTCAAGAGAGGCTGGAGATTCCAGATTTTAAAAAAATTCTATGTCAGAAAAATTAGAGTCCATATTGGATTCACAAGAGAGAAACTATTAAAAAGAGAAGAGGATGTGCAAAATATTTGGGGGAATCACGAATGACATGCAGCCACCTGCAGAGTAAGAGGGACTGGAGAGTAAGGGGTGCTACTTTAGAGAATGTGGTCAGGGAAGACTCCCCTGAGAAGGTGATACTTGAACAGGGACCTGAAGAAAATAAAAGAGCAGGTGCAAAGGCCTTGAGTATGAAATAGATATTTGTTATTTGAGGAACAAAAGTATTTTTTCTATGTTATTAAATCTTAAATTACATAAGCTGTATGTCAGAGTAGAGAATTTCCAGAGGTGCTAGAGTTGGCAGGTGGCCACTACAGAAGCTCCCCTGCCTGCTTGGGGAGAAACTCTCCCATGCCCCTTTGCCCTGTGAAGCCACAGAGAAATGACCTCAAGACTACAGCAGGGTCGAGCTGTGTAGATTAGCTAATTGGCAGATTTCACTTAGAGATGAGACTTGAGGATCAACCCAGGCCAGGGAATTGGGTGCCGAGTGCCCTCAGCATTCAACCCCTAGGCTGTTGGGTCCATGATGAAGGGAGACCTGCAGCCCCCAAAGCTTCTCATTCATACTCAGGCCCGGCAGGAAGAGCCTGAGGCCAAGCAGCTCCTGTCCCTAAGGAGGGAAGGGACACCAGAGGTCTGTTTACAGAAGATGCCAAGGAGTCTCTAGCAGAAGAATTCATTCTAAGGAAAGAGAGTCAAGGCACACTAGATAGATTCAGAAAAAAGTAAGCAAGGTGAGAGGGAGAGGATGGCTTAGATACCATCTTGACAAGCGCACAGATTCTTCTTAGATTGAACCACTCAAGACTTATCTGTACTCTAAGGCAAACCACTAAAAAAGAGTGAAAAGCTCAAAGATCTGCGCTGGTACAGGATGGCAGCATGCTGGTCTCGGCAACTTATGCAGTGGTGAGCAAGGACAGGAATGACCACTGAAGAGCGAGAAGATGAGTGTTCCAGAAATGGACATTGGCAGTTACTAAGAACAGGTTCATTTTTAACATACCATATTAGAGCTGCCTCTTTTGATATTGTTAAAAACAGAAGAAATCAAAGGACCTAGTGCAAAAAATGAAAAACTTGGCTAATGGGAGGTAGCAAATAAGACCAGACTATGAGTCAGAAACATGATCTGTGTTTCCAAGTTCTACTTGGAAAAAATATAAAAACTGTTGGTTTTCATTGAACAGGAAGGAGTGAAGCCAGAAAAATGACAATGATCTTCAAGCATTAAACATTAGAATCATTCCTAAATATTAGAAATTAGAGCAATTCCTTTGTGATTTAACAGTACGTTTTGGATATTTTTTTTTTTTGAGGAAGATTAGCCCTGAGCTAACATCTGCCACCAATCCTCCTTGTTTTGCTGAGGAAGACTGGCCCTGAGTCAACATCCGTGTCCATCTTCCTCTACTTTATATGTGGGATGCCTGCCACAACATGGCTTGACAATGGTGCGTAGGTCCACACCTGGGATCCAAACGGGCAAACCCTGGGCCACCAAAGCAGAACGTGTGGACTTAACCACTGCTCCACCAGGCTGGCCTCTGTTTTGGATATTTTTGTGGGAAGAAGAGGCTAGTGTAAAAATAAAGTTGGGGGTAGGGATGGGGATTGGAATGGTGTTATTAATATCCTGTAGCTAACCTCAGTTGCCCTGCTTCTTTCTCAAAGGAAAGTTATTCAGTTCCCAAATCTATTAACAACTATGTAGACAGGTAAAGCCTCCATAAATCGTTGTAGATGTGCATTATGTAAAGACACCACATCTAAGAAATATACTTCATGCCAGTCCCAGCATTAAGAATTTGTGTTTTGTAACTCTTTCTGCTATAGTTAACACATTGCTCGGAAGTAAAAGTCATTTTTTCCTATGTCTAAGAATTTGGTTTGTATATGGGATAAAGAAGTATAAACTAAAGCCAAATAGCTATCAGGCTACCTTTATAGTGAGTAATGGTCTTTCAGGGCTTTCTTTGTTCCAAGGTAAAGAGTGTATTTGGCTCAACTTTCCCCTTTCATGTCACAGAGGCAGGGGGCAACTTAACACATCAAAAATGATGAATTTATGTCGGTGGTCTCTATTCTATCCAGTAGGCTTCCATCAGAAAAACCTCCTTTTCCAGTGCTCACCACTTTTACTACTCAAAGTACCAGAATCCCCAGGGCACAACACCTGCTGGGGAAACACTGGGAGCTAAGAAAACAGGAATCCTGTGAATCCTCTGAATCATAAGGGACAAATCTGTCAAGGGGCACTCCTTCCCAGAGTCTTTATATTTTTTCTGTGATTCCAAGTGAAGCCTTGACCCCATAGAACATCATGTCCCAGTAAATACACTGAGCATGAGGCACTGGAATGCTTATTATTTAGTCTCCTAATGCTTGGAGCTTCAAGACTCCAGGTCCGTTGCTCAGAAACATACCATTTGAACACTAAACAAACATGTAGTATGTTGACCTTCTCAGGCCTGTGACGTTATTGGATCTCATCCTGGTCAAGCCCCTTGAATCAAAAATAATCAATTCAATTATGCCCTTTGTCTGTGTCATCTTCAGACAGTGGGATAAAGCCAACATTCCAGACTACTATCCTCTTGTTCATTCTTGCTTTGTTTTCCTTATTCTTCTTCCCAAAGTCTTCCAACCTCAATTCACAGGCAATTTCATCATCTTCTACATCTAACAACCTAACTTCAGAGTTCTGTCTATTCTTAACTCCAGTAAGATTTATCCACACCCCTCCTCACCTGCCTAAATTTCTTGACTTCACTGCATCCACATTTTATAAATAGCTCCTTTTCTAAATTTCCTTCAGATACCCAGTTTGAATATATTATCCATAGTCCACTGAAACTCTTTCATTCTATGCACTATGCATCTTAAATTCTCACTCATATTTTCTATCTCCTTATTTTTCCATGTTGTAGTCTGAGTACTTTCTTCAGATACATCATCCAGTTTCTTAATTCTTTCTTCTGCTATGTCTAATCTCTGATTTAATCCATTTGATGAATTCAAAATTATACATATTTTAATGCTAGAATTTGTTTATTTTTAAAATATACCTGGTAATTGATAATCTATCATTGTTTATTCATCTATGTGATTATATTTTCTTTGTACTGCGTAGGATAAGCCTGGAACTATATTTCTCAGGATCCCCTTCTTCATATAGTTCTGGTTTGGAGTCTACAAATGGGAAGCCCTCACACTAAATTTTGAAGGTGGGACAGAAGGAGAAGGTTCCATTCTCTGAACTCAGCTGAAGCTAATGACTCCTCAGTGACTCTGAGATTGACAGTAATTTCCCAGATGACTCTTAAGACTCACCTACTTCACTGCTGTGGGTGGGATAGTTGATAGGAGCTCCCTAGACATTGTGAAAAGTTATAATGGCTTCCCAATGAACTCCAGAAAACCACACACTCTGCTGATTCAGACTGAGAGCATTAGTGGCAGTTTTAATAAATTATAATTCCTCTTTTCTTCCAAAGATATAAAGCCCCTAATTCCTTGACTTGATTTTTCAAAACTGGAATATGTGGACTAGCTTTTGCTGTTCTGACTGAACCTTAACTGATAAACCCAGGAAAAAGTGACCACTCCCATCTTTATGCCTATACTTTAGCATACACAGACATTGATCATATTATTTAAAAGAGTTTATTGTATTTATTTATTAATGCATCTATATACCTCCCTTCAACCTCTACTCAGCACACTTTAAACCAGCGGGTGCTTTTTAAACTTTTGTATCCCCAGTGTCTAGCATGATCCCCGGAATAACAGGATTAAAAAGGAACAGTTTATTTTTAATCCATGAACCATAATTATAATGGTCAGGAACCATCATTGTAAATCAGGTCAAAGATGTTTTTCTTTGAGATATTGAGGAAACAAAGTACAGGACATTGCCCACTTCCCACAATAGTTAATTTTTAAAACTTCTCATGCCTAGTAGCTCCTCTTTCCAGGGTTTGTCCTGGCCTCTAATCAACAGCAAAGGGAAAAGTAGACTGACATTCTATGCAATGCCTGGGGAGTCTGTCCTCTTCTACACACATACAAACACACACGTACACACACAAACACACTTTTGTTACTCATATTTAGCAATCATGTTTCATCAGTCACTCAGGCTACTGTCTCAGTTCGCTACTTCGCCTATCACCAGAAAATTCAAAATTTGCTATCTTTCCATAGCAATTGTATAGAAATTTGTTATATAGATATTTACATAACATTTTTTAAATGTTAAAAACTCAGACTCAGAGGATTACTTCAGTGTATAAGCATTCCTGATCATTCAGTCTTGCCTAAAATAAAAATATTAGTTGTCCTAATTTTTCCGCTGTTTGGCAGACAGCAATGCTCAGCTTCTGTTTGGCTATGCTGGCTGGCATTGATCCCTCCAACTTCTGAGGAACTTGTCAGCCCTGATGGGAGTCACATTGCTTGAGGAGGGTAGGTATCTCTGCAGTGAGGCCATTCAAATATTCACAATACCTACCTCACTGGGGTTACTCAATAATTGCCTGTTGAATGAATGAACAAATGAATGGGAAAACATCAAACACATCAGCAACTTCATGTGGTCATGACACACTGCTGAGAGGTAAATAAGCCACCCATTTAACAGTACTGGCTATGATTTTTATCATATTTTTGTACATGTACAAACATTACATATATGTAATTATCCAAATATACACAGACAGACACTTACAAAGTGTGTGTGTGTATATATGTATATACACGTACTTTAAAAGTCTATCTTGTTGTGCCAAGAAGAGCAGAAGAGAAATGAGCATTTATTGATCTCTACTCAGTGGTAGTTGTTTAATCTACCTTATTTCATCCAATAGCATGAAATAGATATTATCCTCATCATTTTAGCAATGAGGAAGGTGAAGTTCAGAGAGGCTATTTACACAGCTAATAAACAACAGAATTGGAATTTTGACCTAGATCTATCTGGCTCAAAACTCCAACTTTTCCCATGATAACTGCTTCATTTTTCAGAATTTCTTTTTTAGAACTTTTTAGAATTCTAGAATTTTTAGAATTTTTTAGAATTTCTTTTGAAGAATGACCTGACAAATAAGGCATGTTACTTGTGACTTCCAGGTTGTAAAGGTATCAGATATACCCTATTTGTCAGATGACGCTCAGAGTTTTCAATGAGAGAATGGCCCATACTAGGCATTCTAAATATTTATCAAATATATTAAATAAATAAGAAAGTAAAAGCCTAATTTTTATATGTAAACTAGAAGTAAAATCACAAAATGGAAAGATAAAGCACAGGGGATACATATCACCATTTTTTTAGATCATTTTAGTCATTGATATAAACTGCATTTCATACATATTATAGTTCCTGGTCCAAAGGCCACAGGTTATCATAGTAACAGAGTGCCAGTGACTTCATGCAGGCATAAGGCACACAGGTGAGAGCTCATTAAGCTAGCCGGATAACAAAACTGGCTATGGTTTTTATACAGTCTCCCTTAAGTTATCAAATAACCAAAGTGAAGTCCATTGCAGTCCATTTGCCCCATGAGTAACTATAAAGCCAAAACAGATATTCTGAACTTCGCCTGCAACAAAATTCTCTTATGAGTCAGCAACCAGTAAGCATATAAAACAGAAGGTGCCAACGTCCTTCTCATTATGCCAGCTAAAACATCCTATTATCTTTGTTCCTGGGCATAAATAAAAATATACTAATGTTTAATGATGATGGTAATGGTACCTAAGATTTCTAACCAAGTTGTACTTGACCTGCACTATCTCATTTAACCATCATTTATAAGGGTCTCTCATCTCAATTTTACAGACAGAGAAAAGTGAGCTTCAGATTTTACCAAAGTCAGACACCCAATAAATGCCATTCCCAGTGAGCCCAAACTGAAGCAGTCTTATTCTCACAGAACTAGCCTTCACAGTTTCATCAGCAAGTTGAGTGATTTTCAAAGTCTTGTGAACAACTACAGAGAGAACATTAGAGTTAGAAGAGCTGAGTTATGTACCTCACTGGCCAAGTATTAGTGTGCAAGTAACTTGATGGAATAATAATAATACATTAAATACAATTTTTTTGTTCATTGTCTATCTCCTACACTGGCGTATCTGTTCCATAAGGGTAGAGATCTGGTCTTTCTTGCTCAGAGCTGAATTAGGCACCTACCATTGTGCCAGCCATAGAGAACATGATTGATAGTTGTTGAATAAGAGAGTGAGTAATTGAACAAATGTTGTACTATTAGGAATTATAAATTTATGGAACTACATTTGAATTTTTATTTTAACTCAATGATACTCTTTGTAAATGTATGGCTTTTTAAATGTTAGAGAATATTAAATATATCTTAAAATGAGAATTTGCTTTTATTTATGTGAAGGTAACATTATGTAGAACTTCATTTATCATAAGGAAAATATTCTTATTCAATGGTCAGCATAATTTTACATTTCAGTAAAATTCCAAAAATGTTACATTTTTAATATTCATATGACAGGCATATAATTGCTAACATCTTATTTATAAAGTATAGACATTATTTTTAAGACCAACCAGTCAACCAGCCATCTGCTTAA
This sequence comes from Equus caballus, assembly GCF_041296265.1. Classification (NCBI taxonomy): domain Eukaryota; kingdom Metazoa; phylum Chordata; class Mammalia; order Perissodactyla; family Equidae; genus Equus; species Equus caballus. The sequence goes on from NC_091688.1 coordinate 96,476,624, forward strand.
TCAGCCTTTCATAAAAGAAAGTTCATTTTATAGCCAAAGAACTAGGCAGGACTTAATCTCAGAATAAAAAAGCTTTCCAGAAAAGAATAATAAGTAATCATATTCACATAACTATGTGACATTATTCTTATTTTTCTCAATTTCCTGAAAATGAATGGAATCTCTGACATGGACTGGCACTGATCCACCAATAACTTTTTATACTAAGCCCTTAAAAATTACTAATTATTTGCAATGCAAAATCCATTAGTTCATTTTCTTACAAGTGTAGTTGAGATTCAGGAACTCATATTGAACACGGGGTGCCAGGTACTTTCACAAACATTCAGCCCTACTCAAAATGCTTCGAGGCATGTATTAGCTCCATTGTGTGGATGGGAAAAATAGCACTGAAATAAAAAAGAATTATACAAAGTCACACATAGACATCAACTGTGCCTACTGCTCTTTCTACGTCACATCTGCCTCACCTTTCAAGACGTACATGTCAATGAGATCTTTTCTGGCTACCTTTCTCCTCACTTCTCCCTCTACAAAAAGGGAAACATCACTCTCTTCCTCTCTTCTGCCTTCGTGCTACCTGGTACTTACTTCTACCCTAACATCTCTTACTGGCCTTGCATTTACCATGTCTGTCTCCCAGGACCAGACTGTGAATTCCTTGAAAGGTAGAGACAATCTTATAGTCATTTAGTATCTCCAAAAGCAAACATAGTCATACCTGGAAAGCATCTCAGTAAATTTTGATTGAATAAATAAATATCTCATTTTTCAGGAAAAATGAAGCTTAAATCATAAACGGCCAAATTGTTGTGTAAGTGTATACTTGCCAGGAACCAGCCCACACAGTTTTCCAACCATGGCAAAGTATACAACCTCATTTTAGCAGATTCTTTATCATCTAATAAATGTATATTTTCAGTATAAGGAAAAGGAGGGTTAGCTTTAAAGAATTTTAGAAATTAAAGAGTCAAACAACATTCATTCACAGTTGGAGAAATGGAGCCCAGAACGGTCAGGTGACTCAACCACTCACGTAACTGAATGGACCATCAGAGGCCACACCCTTATCTCCAAACTCCCAGGCTACTCGTCTCCCTTCTACATCATGCCATTTAAGTACTCACATTCCTAGATGATTATCCCCAACTAGAACTAATTCAGCCTTGATATTTATAATTAATTAAATACACTCTGCCTGGATTAAAACCCTTTGGTATTATGCTCTTAAATTTTAGTTATACAGAGCATAGATGCCTCTTCTGACAGTCTCCCTGTGAACTAAATAACACACGTGAAAAATCTACCCCTGAAAAGACCTATTGCAAGTATCTTACAATGCAGTCCTGAGGGAAGAGGAGATCTCCATTTTCAAATTTAGTTAGTTGTCAACATTTGAGTGCCTACTGTGTAAAAAAGATTGGTTTTCATCTAGGTGATGACTACTGATAGTTAACAAATATTAGACAGTTTGGCCTTATTCCAGGTTAATAGTTCATTAATTCATAGGATTGCCAGATAAAATGTGGGCAGCATTTGGGATATACTTATACTAAAAAAATTATTTGCTTTTATCTAAAATTCATATTAAACTAGACATCTTGTATTTTTATTTGCTAAATTTAGTAACTCTATTACTTCAAAAATATTTACTGGGGGGGCTGGCCCTGTGGCCGAGTGGTTAAGTTCGCGCGCTCCGCTGCAGGCAGCCCAGTGTTTCATTGGTTCGAATCCTGGGCTCGGACATGGCACTGCTCATCAAACCACGCTGAGGCAGTGTCCCACGTGCCACAACTAGAAGGACCCACAATGAAGAATATACAACTATGTACCGGGGGGCTTTGGGGAGAAAAAGGAAAAAAAAATTTTTTTTTTAAAAATATTTATTGGAGCCTTACTATGTACCAGGTCCTTAGAATATGAACTAAATGAACTAAACAAAACAAGCCCTTGCTCACATGGAGCTTAGATTCTAGGTGGGGTGTTTTATTACTGATAAATAATGCATCGGGTGGAGACAAGTAATATGAATATGCAGAAGTGAGACATGCAAAGAGGGCAGCTGCTTATCATAAAGGTAGGAGACATCATTCACATTCCACGCAGGCAGTATGGCAGCCATACAGGCAAATAACTGAGGAAAGAGTGTTCCCGAGAGATGAAATAGCAAGGGTGAAATTCCTGGGGTGTATATAATCTTGAAGTATTTAAGAATCATGATGTAGATAAACAATTGAGAGGAGAACTGTTAAGAAATGAGGTTGGAAGAGTAGTCAGGAGACAGATCATGTGGGTATTTGTAGGTGATGGCAAAGTCTTTAGATTTTAGTCTAAATGTTATGGGGAGCCATTGGATGATTAAAGCAGGAAAGTGACACAATCTGGCTATAGAAGTAGGAAGACAAGTCAGGAGGTAGGCGTTCAATCAGGAGATGGTGGTGGCTTGGACTCTAAGAAGTAAGAAATGGTCAGCTTTGGAGAATCATTTTCTAATTGAGTTTGCAGCATCAAAAGAAAGAGAACTGAGATGATTCCAAGATTTTTGAGCAATGCAGAGATTCAAATGCCATTTACTACAATGGGGAATCCTATAGGAGAGTAGGATTGAAGGAGGGTGAGCAATCAGTTCACTTTTTAGACACTAAATTTGAGATGCCTGAGAGACATCCTATCAAGGAAGGAGAAAGTGAAAAACTATATCATGTGCTCTTGAAATGAGGACTGAATGTTGACATTGACTTCAGCCACATGGAGGTCTTGGGCAACCTTAATAAGAGCTGTCTGAGTGGAATGATGGGGATGAAAGCTCGATTGGAGTGATTACAATAGAGAATGGGATAGCATCTACACTTTAGATAGAGTCTACAAAAAACTTCTTCAGGAAATTTTTTATAAAAGGAGAAACCATGGGATAAATGCTAGAAGGATAAATGGCATCTTGGAATGGTTTTTTATTTAAGATAGAAGATGTTATATTACGTTTTTATGCTGATGGGGAAAATTGATTATGTGGGAAGGACCGTGGATAATTATAGAAGCAAACTCCATGAACAAGCAGAGGGAATTGGATCCAGTGTTCAAGGGGATCGACTGACCTCAGATGAGTACATTGACAGCTCCTGAAACACAACAGGAAGGGAGGCACTGGATAGGAGGCGGAAGCATGCAAGTTAGTGGGATTGTGGTAGGATAAGGAAGTTTTCTTCAGATTGCTTCTATTTTCTCAGTGAAATCAGAAGCAAAGTCACCTACAGAGAACATAGGAGGAAAGACAAAGGATGAAGGACAGGAAAAGTCTTCTCTGGAAGTTGAAGAGAATCATCTAGAAAAATGTGGTAGGATTCACATTTCAATGTTTTATGCAAATCAATAACTTTTCATGGGAAGGTATATATTTAGCAAAAAGATGAAAACACCTGGGAATGAGCTAAACTCTATCTGTTCCAGTTTCTGAATTACCTAGAATGTGAGCTCCATGAGCGAGGAGACTGCTGTCTATTTGTTCACAACTGTCACTGCGCATAGAACATTGCCCATACAAACCAGGTGCTCAAGCAACATTGGGTGACTGAATTAGTAAGGGAGGAGCCGCTCTATCTTTAGCATTTTTGTTGTTACAGATGATCTTCTCACCCACATATAATTTACCTTCTTACCTCCTCCTGGCACATTTTTAGTAGCACTTTCTCAATTGACTTTTTTTTTAAATGTGGCCATTTTTGAGAAAACCTTCTGTGGTTTGCATTCATCTATTTTTAATTCTCCAAAAAGCTGTTCCACAGTATCTAATGGGAGTGAGAGTTTAAAAGCTTCATGAACTAAAAGGCATGTAGTGCCAAAATTAAATGAACTAAAAAGAATGAAAAATTTGGACAGAGTTTCGAAATTTTAAGCTGTCAAAGAAAAAGAATGCACAAAACGAGGTTTTAGTTTCTCATATTCTGATATTAGACACATAAAATTCAATGGTCCAGACTGGATTAAAGGAACAAAAATTTTAGGACGAACTTTCAAGTGTGAAATGTTCTAAAAGACTCTTAAAACAAAATCTCACTAAATAGCCCTCCTGGCAACCATATATTTTTATTTCAATGTGTTTATTTATCTATAGAAACAATAGTAGCAATTTTAGCTATTTCTAATCATGTCACAGTGATGGCTGGCTTTGTGTGCTTATTGAGAGAGAACAGAGGTCTGCCATTCTTCAACCACTGGAGGGTATTACTCTTATTCTTTCACACAAAACTGGTTAATAAACATGCGGAAAATATATAATTTGCTAGCAAACCTAGAAATGCAAATAAAAGCACTAAAACAGCATTTCACCTATTAAAACACTGATAAATATCTCTATGCATGTAGGTTTCCCATATTTGCAATGATCTTCTTAGGATAAATTCTCCAGTATGGGATTATTGAACAAAAAGCTATGAGCAATTTTATGGCTTTGAAAATGTATAGCAAAATTACTTCAGAAAAATGTGACAAATTACTATACTGAAAGTACAAATTTTACAACTTTCTGCCAGCATTGATTTCCTGGAATTTAAAAAAAATTTTTTACTTAATATACAGCAAAATTCGCTCTTCTTGGTATATGTTCTCTGAGTATTGACAAATGTATAGGGTCATGTAACCACACCACAATCAAGACACAAGACAGGTCCATCACCCCTAAAAGTGCCTGTTTGTAGTCAATCCTGTCCCCACTCCAGCTCCTGGAAACATCAATTTGTTCACCAGAATGTCATACACTGGAGCATATACACCATGAAGTCTTTTGAATCTGGCTTATTTCACCTAACAGAAGGCATTTGAGAGTCTTCCCTATTGTTGGGCGAAAATGTCTGTTACTTTTATTGCTGAGTAGTGATCTGTCGTGTGGACGCACCACAGTTTGCTTATTCATTGATCAGTTGGGTTGTTTACAGTTTTTGGTGCCTATAAATGAAGCTGGTATGAGCATTTCTGCACAAGTTTTTATATGGATTTAATATTTATTTCTGTTGAGTTCATTGACTTTTTTTTCTTTTTAACAATTATTTATCCTATATTTATTCTGTGACTTTTAAGTTCCCTTGGTACAAATTCAAGTTCTCTCGGGAGAAACTGGTACCCTAGTTTGAGTAACATGGCTTTAAGTAAAGCCATATCCAGGACAATGTACTTAGCACTTAGCTAAAAAAGCTAAGTAAAGCTCTTAGCACTTAGTTGAAATTCAGAAAATACTAGATACTTTCATAAATAAAATTGTGAACCTTTAAAACATTCAGACTACATAACGTGGGTTTTTTTTTCATTTTAAATAATGTTTTCAACTTTCAAAACTTACTTTGAATGCTTTTGCTGGTTATGTGGAAGTGTAAGAAGATGCTAAAACTTCTCAAATTTCAAGTTCCCTGAATAACTTGAAATCTGAATGATCTGCGTCAATTTCCAACAATCTTTTTAATTCTAAAAATAGTAATAATTGTTCTTGCCCAGGAGGAGTTTACAGATTCACTAGAGAAGAGTATCTTGTGTCTGGAGAGATACGTAACAATCCGGGACAAAGGTGAAGGATATCAAAGGAGTACAGTAGCCCATAAGTACCGACAGAGTTCAGGGTTGGGAGCTGGGGACAGACTTGTGGGGGGAAAACGTAAGGGTGACATTTGCTGTGCCTTGAAGGAGGGATAGGACATTTCATTTGAAGTTGTAACCTTCTTCTATAACTGGTACACCTTGGAGTGTGAAGGCAATTTAGATAGGCTCTTGGCACTGATTCTTCCCCCTGTCCTTGTACAGAGCTATAATGAGTCACAATACCACCCAAGATAATTAGAAACCCCTGTGGCACCCAAATAGCAAAATATAGTTGTCTGTGTATCCAGAACACATCATTAAATGTCCTCTTATAAATCTGATATCATATGATAGATTACATAACTATTACATTTAGAGAACATTAACAAAGAAGGACAAAAGACTAATGAGTCATCCCCAAATAAAGCCATCTGATTCCATTTGTGCAACAAACTAATCAAAGTCAGATGTAGCTAAGCCTCAATTCACATATAATTTTGCAGGCAGGAAATAGTAGTGTCTTTCTGTAACACCAAGGAGAATACACTTGAGCAAGTTTCCCAAAATGCGCCCACTTAGAGCATCATATAAAAAAAATTATGAGTTCATATAAAAATATTTTTTTCACAAAAAAGTACATGAACAAGCACATGTCCCTTTCCATTTTCCACCTTTCTCTCTCTTTCACAGTATTCTTCCTTTCTGCCACTTCATCCCCACCCCTCTCACTCTTCCCTTCCTAGAGACACATACCACAAATGCGCACAGTCATTGGGGAAGCATATTTACTTTTAAACTTAGAATATTTGGTTCCCAGACATCTAATTACCAAGAAGTACAAAACTATTTGTTATTAATTACTATATTTTACGTATGAATAAAGTGCATATGTACAAATATATGTATATATAATTAAGCCATGAATGTACTCATTAATAAATATGGCAAATGGTAATTACATGTCTACCATGCACTAGGCACTAAGAACACAGAGATGAAATATGCAAGCCTGCCTCCATTGGGCTCAGAGTCTAATAGTGGAGACAAAGAGATAAAACACAGCTGTAATATATTGCAATGTGCAATGACAGAGGAGAAGTATTGCCCAGTGTGCTGTGTGAGCACAGGGACGGATCACTCAACCCAGACTGAGTTAGTAAAATCTCTGCAGGTGATAATCCTTGACCTAAGCCTTGAAAAAGCAAGTAGAAGGAAGCCAGATAAGAAACCCTACCTTCTCTGAGGGGTCCTGGCCTTGCTGTATGGTGCCAGTCAGGGATCCCTCCCCCAGGAGGCCTTCTCAGCAGAGCCTGCCAGTGCTCCCCAACACACCTTTTCTCCTCTTTGTCCTGGACACACAGCTAAATTGTATCCCGTAGCCTCCTTGCCAATAGGTTAACATCGTGAAACTAAGTTCTGGGAAAGTGGAACGTGGACAAAAGTGACGTATTCTGCTTCCAAACCTGGCCTGTAAAAATCCCCCACACTCAAAACTCCATTCTCCCTCTCGTCATTCTACAGTGATCTAAGATATTGAAGGTGGCAGGACCATGGAAGGAGCCGGTGTTCCCCAACAGCTGTTTGGAGCAGAATCCCTCCACCCATCTACACTGGATTGTGACATGAGTACAAAATAAACCTTTGTTGTGTTAAGCCACAAGGTTTTAGGATGGTGTTATTATAGCAGTTAACCTGATCTCAGAGTGTCTGTTCCATCCTCTAACTCTATACTCTCCAGTATATGTATTGTTGACTTGGCTTTTCATCATTAGAGTACATCAGTATACTGAACAACGTGACTAGTTTTTACTTTATAGGTGCCTGCTAGACTCATCAGCTCTATACTGACTGATTTGAACACTGAAGTGCTCTGTCATACTATACACCTGCTCCGGACAAGAAACTCTCTTACTTTCAAGTCCTAGGCCCTTTCAGGAAGGAAAAAATATCTCCTAAAAGTGTATTTACAACTTATTCAGACTGCTAGAAATTTCTTCCTGGATGTCGTTTATTATTTTTTTTAGTCATTTGGATATTTTTTCCCCATCTTTCTTTTCCTCTTCATTTCTTTATGATGATCTCATACTGTGGCTTCCTTCCATCAGAAAGCAACTTTTCATTACGCATTTAGCACAGTAATCAGCCACTTACAATTTGTCAGGCTACAGTTTAATACAGGTTAATTATTTTTAACCAGAAAATAAGCATCTTAAACTTTTATATTTAAATTGTTTCTATAAGAATAAATTTAATAATGAAAATATCAATGCTTGTTGTAAAACATGAAAAAAACACAATGGCATTTATGAAAAAATAAATAATATCATCTCTATTCTCTCAAATTCCTACCAGGCACACCAACTTAAACATATTAGTTTTACCTTCAAAGTTCACTTTGCTAGATTTTTTATTACAAAAGTTATAAATGCTTGCTGAAAGAAGTGAAGCAATACAACAGTATATAAATATAATCATCTTTCTTTTATCCGCCTTCCAATTATATTTCCTGGGATTAGCTGTGTTAATAGCATACTGTTTATCCTCTCAAAGTTTTCCAAGATCAAACAACAAAATACAAACTTTTAAAAAATTTTTTATAAAACATGGTCCATATTTTTCTCTATAACTTGCTTTTGTTACTTACTTTAGATCCTAGATACCCCTCAAGGACAGGAAATATAGACCTAATTCATCCCTGAAATAGTGATGTCATATTCCACAGTAGGAACGAAACAAATGCTTTCAACCATTCCCCTATTGATAGATAGTCACTTTTTCTACAGTTCCCCGTGCGTGTGTGTGTGTGTGTGTGTGTGTCTGTGTGTGTAGAGAGGAGTGTAGGAAAAAGGATCACCACTACAAACAATACGGCCATAAGCACACTTATACATAGAAATTACATTAACAATATTTAATGTCTGGAGTGGCAAAGAAACTAATTAGAATTGATACGCAATCAATCAGCTGGTACACTAAGCCATAATGTGACTATCAGCTCTGCTTTTGCATTCTTTCTTTTATACTGCTGCTTGCATTTCTATAGTTTGTTTCCTCAGAGATTATTGTCCAGGTTCCAGTTGTCTATTGCTGCATGATAAATCACCTCAAAACTTAGCTGCTTAAAATAACAGCGATTATTATCTCACAGAGTGCCCATGCTCTGGAATTCTGAGAGGGTTCAGCTGAGAGGTCCTGACTTTGATGTCTCAGGCAGTTAGAGTTAGACCGTGACGGGCACCAAAACAAGAGGCTAGAACTGCTGAGGGCTGGTCAGACCTCTTTCTCTCTTCACGTAGTCTCAGGGCCTGTCCATGTGGTCTCTAGTATGGGCAGGCTTATACTTGCTCAGAGCATAATGTTCTTAAAACAGTTGAGTTGTATATGGGGTAGCTGAAGTCTTCAAAAGCAAGTATTTTAGTGAACAAGGAAGAAGATGGATGGCGTTCTATGACCTAGTCATGGAAGTCATGTGGCTGCACTTCTGCCACATTCTCTTGGTTACTAGTGAGTCACAAGCCAGTCTCGATTCAAAGGGAGACTCCATGTCCTGATGGGGGAGTGGGAAGGTTCTGGAAGAACATTTTGGGACAGGAAATATTATTACACCCATCTTTGGAAAATAAAAAGTGCCACAGCTTGCCTTCTGGCCACAACAACTCACATCCCTTCCACACGCAAAATATGTTCAAGCTCTCCAAAAACTCTTCAAAAGTTTCATCCCATTATGGCATCAGGCTCCAGATCTAGAATCTCACCACCTAAATTAGATCCAGGAGCAAATGAGGTTACCTGTGTGTGACTCCTCCCGTGGAGATTGTTTAGTATTCTTCCTTTCTATCTGAAGACCTGTGACCTGAAGAGAAAAGCCATCTGCCCCACATGCTCCCAACATCCAAAGGTGGGAGAGTCAGAGGATAACCACTGGAGCTAACGCATTCCAACAGGGCGGAGTGGGAGGCACACAGCAGGCACTGGTGAGCACCAGCTTTGAAAGCCATACAGGTGCCCTGCTGCCAGTTTCCTGATTAAGACCCAGTACTCCTCCTCGAGACGAATTGTCTGCAGCTCTAGGCTGTGCCCTCTACTCTCTGGGGTCTTAGTTCTGCCCTCTGAGTCATCTTTTTTATTTCCTTCCCATAAAAAGTAGCCTATATTTTCAGCTAAGCTGAATAGTTTTCTATTAGTTTATCTAATTTCTATTAGTTTATCTAATAGTTTCTATTAGTCTATCAGCTAAGCTAATAGTTTTCATGTCAGCTATTGTTATCTTTATTGTCATGTAGTCTAGCTGGCTTTAGAAGATAAAATATTTAGAAAGCATTTCATCACAAGTGGCTAAAATATACATCAATTGGGGATGAAAGAAGTACCCTGCAGTTATTTGAAAAATGTACTTATGTGGAATTTCTCATTCCAGCGAAGCGGGACTAACGATAAGTTAACGCCCCCATTTCAGAGACAAGGAAACAGACACAGCTGAAATGAGGAGCTGAAAGCCCCTCAAGAGTCAGTCCTGAGTTCCAGAACTCCTGCTCACTAATCCGGGGAAGGATTTTATTGTTTTGTTTTGTTTGCCCCCTTCTGCAACATCCTTTCTTGAATGGTGTCTTGGAGTACCACTTCCCCAGCTGCTCTTTCTGTTGCTGTCTTCTTACATCCCTGGAGCAGGCAAAATCTCCCTCAGTTTGTGATTCACGGTGTTCTGACATTTCTTCCACTTACCAATGTTTGGGGGACATTAAAATCAAAAAGCTTACAATCCAAAGATCAGAACAACTTTCCAAATAATCATTTGGAGCAGTTTCTCAAACTTTGAAGATCCTAAATCTCTTTAACAATCTATTGAAACTATTGCCTTTTTCTCCATTAAAAAAAAAATGCATGTATGCACTTGTGCGTAATTTCAGGGGATTCATGTGGATTTCCCGTAAGCTATTAATATATCAGTTAGAGTTTAGGAACTTTTGACATCAATGCCTCAGTAAGGCGTGACTTCCTAGAGAAGCAGAGTGTATTTTTTCCTAATAGGGTCATCTTCTTCCTAAAAATCATAAGCAGAAATGATTGCTAATGTAACATATCCAGTTTATTTCCCCTGGAGCTGAGCCAGAATCATCATCATATGCATCTATTTTCCCTAATCTATGTGTTTCTATAACTATTCTTGAATTATCAAGGCATTCTGAAATTTGACCCTCATGTTACCGCAAAAAGGGCATGATCTGCTGGCGCAGGACAAAAGCCCGTCATCAAGTGGCAAGATGGTGGCAGAGAAAGGGCATTCATTAAGCAATAAGATAGCAAATTGGAAGATGGGGGACTAGCATCCTAAAGAACCATCTTAAGGGGGACACAGACTCTTGAAGGAGTTATATAGGCCAGTGGGTTATAGGGGAGAGGGTTAGGAATGTCGACCCTGTGGTGTTACAGACGGGGAGTCACCACACTAGATCTTTCAGTTGTCGTTGATGACGGCTATCAGCATAGACTCTCTGTCCAGGGGTCACCACATTTCCAAGAAACTCAAAAGGACAAAGCCATCATCTTATCACAGGAGGGAGGCAGATACACAAACAGGAGTCATAAAATCTACAGAGCGGGTAGACCTGCTGGAGGGTGCATGTCCAGCTGGGTTAGTTAGTCAGAGGTCATTCAAAGTTACAATATGGTCTCTTTTCTACAATATGGTTCCCCTGTGTCAACCTTGTGTTGAGCCAGTATCACTCAGGTAATTGCAGAATCTCTCTTCCAGGATTATTTTCCAAAATTTAATCTCTGTTTGAAATTTGGTTTTAGCCAACAGTTCAAATATTCAAGATATTTTATAATACTATCAAGAAATTTTCTCAGATTATTTCAATCCTGCTTTTAGCTTTTCCTTCTCCATAGTGTTGCTGAGGAATGAAATGCCCTCAGCTTGAATGTAATTCTTCTTTTTCGTTGCCTTGGAAGAGTGGGTGGTTGCCTACCATACATCAGAAGAGGAAATGCAGCATGTCTTATAAATTGTTAGACTTTAATTTATTCATTAAAAAGATGTCAGTTATACATCTCCACATAAACTAAATTTATATTCCCCATTCTTAAGTTTTATAAGTTTGCCAAAAAATATGTTCATTTATTTTATTTATTTAATATATTTTACTGATAAAATATTTTATTGATTGATCTTATTTACTCTACAAAGTTGAAGAAATGGCTTAAGAGATAGAAAAGGAGAAAAGTATTACACATAAATGTTAGAGCTAAAAGAGACAGTAGAAATGGTTAGTCAAACATCCTTATTTCATAGAAAAGGAAATTGGAGGCTAAGGCATTTCAACAACTTACCTAACATAAAGACCTTCTGGAGGAGTGGGGATGCACAGAATTGGTGCAAATACAGATGCAATGAAATGCTTGATTTTGCCAGTTCTTCTTTGATGATAAACGTAAAAGTTTTTCACGTCTAAATTTTTTTTTTTTTTTTTGGTAGGAAAGATTTGCCCTGAGCTAACATCTGTTGCCAATCTTCCTCTCTCTTTCTTTTTTTCACTCCCCAAAGCCCCAGTACATAGATGAATGTTCTAGTTGTAGGTCTTTCTAGTTCTGTGTGAGCCACCACCACAGCATGGCTACTGACAGATGAATGGTGTGGTTCTACTCCCAGGAACCAGACCTGGGCTATCAAAATGAGCATGCTGAACTTTAACCACTAGGCCATCAGAGCTGGTTCCGCATCTAAACTTTTTTTTTTGAGGAAGATTAACCCTGAGCTAACATCTGCCACCAATCCTCCTCTTTTTGCTGATAAAGAGTGGCCCTGAGCTAACATTCATACCCATCTTCCTCTACTTTATACGTGGGATACCTGCCACAGCATGGCTTGACAAGCCGTGCCATGTCCGCACCCAGGATCTGAACCAGCGAACCCCGGGCCACTGAAGTAGAATGTGAGAACTTAACCACTGTGCCACTGGGCCAGCCCTGCATTTAAACTTTTAATGTGACAAATAGTTTCTTCCTAAATTCAATGTCCCAAAGTCCACTTACTTTACCCTTGGGAGCGCGTGCGTGAATATGCCTGAAATTTCCCTGTCTATATAGACCTTACTGTATTCTCTATTAATATCTCTTTTCAAGTATCTTAATATCCTAACAGCAACCTGAAAATAAGCATAAATATAGTCACTCCTTGGAGAGAGTCACAGGGCTGATTTTTCTCTACGTAGAAAAATCTGCATAGATTTTTTTCTACAAAAATTCAGCTTTCCTGACTGTGTTAAAGTCAGGGATAGAGATGGGAGTTTTATACTCCAATATGACTGAAAATTCCTGCTGATTTAAGCCCAAACCCTTATTTTTTACTTCCTCTATCTTCTTTTCAAGCATCACCAGAATCCTTGAAGAATTCAATGAAACTTTTCTTTCTTCCCTAAGCCTGTGTCAGCTGCTGCTGGGATAGTGACAGAGCGTGCTAAGTCAAGGGGAAGGCGCGGCAAAAGCTGTTTTAGCAGAAAGCTGTTTTTATCCAGCACAATAAACTACCCCAGTGTCTGGAACCACCAGGCCTCGAACACACTAAATTACTGCAAACCTTAGACCTGCCATCCCATGCCTCCTCCGTGTGGTCATATATAAATACACTTGCTTAGTTTCTTGATGGTAGTTGCAGAGTAGTAAATTTTTATCAGAATCTTGTTTTTTAAGATTCAAAACGTGCATGTTGCAGGTTAAACAGCTTAGATATAAACAGAACTTGCACGAGACTTTACCCTGCAGTGGTGGACGTCACTCAGCAGTTTCTCTCCCAGGAAGATAGGAATGGTGCTGCTTCTGCTCTCAGGTTGACAAACTCTAAGTCAGGGTCATTATTACTTTCTCCTAGAGTAACTATGACTTTACCTTCCCTACAGTATCCAGGACAAGTGAACAGGCTTCTCTAATGATAGCAGCTTGTAAACCCTGAGTTGCTATGAACTTGAAGATCCCACTGTTCAAGGGTTGCGCTCCTATTATGTCTTACCATCAGCCAAAAAAAAAATCTGTAGCATTGATAATAAACTTTAATGAGTATCATCTATCCCCCTAATTTCCAAGAAGCACTTCCAAGAATCTTCTTAATTAGTACCATTCTGTACCTTTTCTCTGTGTATTTCACACAAAATCCATACAATATTTGCCCCTATCCATCTATAATCATCTTAAATAAGGCCATTTAACACCTGGTTGCTGGGGGAGGTAGAAACAGCCTGCCTGGCACCTGGCTGGAACAAAAAATCATTACAAATTATCAGGTATGTGATTAACTGGGAAGCGCTATCCGACCTTAGGTAAATGGCAGGGAGCCATCAATTGCACAGCAACGAATTCAGGTGAGCAAGACAGGGACCAGAAATGAGGAATATTTAGGTACAATGGCAGCCTCCACAGCCTTGGGGCTGGGCCAGATGAGCAATCAGTACTCCAAGGACCATTTGTCACCTGAAAGGAGTACAAATGACCATCTCCTGTCAATAGCAAGAAAGGACATTTTTGAAGGTCAGCCATCATTGCAGTTCTGAAAATCTTAGACAATGCAAGGGCTGCATATCAAGCTTGGCTCTCCCTGAGGCTGCAGTGTTTTCAGCTTTCACTTTTTTTTTTTTTTTTAAACTTTGGTGGGAAATTGGTCATTTGAATGTCTTCAGAAAAACATATATCCTAGCTTAGGACCAAGTATTTGAAGATATTTACTTCTTTTACATCTGGTAATGCAGTTATTTTAAGGAAGAGATTTTATAAATAAAAATTAAAAGGGAAAATAAGTGTTTAGTTCAAAAAAGTTTTTCTATGTCATAATTTATGCATAAGTAGAATGAATGAATGGAATAAGGCAATGGTTTGTTGGATCCCAAAATCCCAACCATTGCTCACAGAGGGTTTAAAAGACAGCTGTGAAAACCTCAGGCAATGAGCAGTGCGGGACTGGCACCAATCCTAAGTCCGTTCATGGAGTAGGCACAATCCTCGCCTTTACTGTCTGAACACTGTTGGCTTTTGCTCTTATCTGAGCACCTGTTGCTGCCCCCTGGTGGCCCAGGGATTCCCACAACAGAGCCTTCCCTTCCCAGATAAAAACTCACCTGACCTGTGTCCCCAGGTCACTGCCTTCTTCATTTCAAAATTACAAGAGAAGATTTTTAAAGATTTAAGACTAATTTATATATAACATGCTTCTTTAAACTAAAACAACTATAACAAATGTTAATAGAATGTGATCATTTTAAGTAACAAAATCTTATATTTATGGATGATATTCATATACATATATTCACATATATATAATATCACAATACGAGCTGCCATTCTTGAGCACGTACTAGGTATTAGATGTACCCATTGCATCACTTAATCACAACGATCCCGTAATTTTATTTTACAGATGACGGTACAGGCTAAAGCGCATGCTTCTAGATCTGGATCCCGAGAAAGAGAGATATATAAGGGACAGGAAGATGAAAGAAGGAAAGGAATGCAAAGAAATAAGAGGAGGGCAGGACGAAGGGTGTTTTTCTCTATAGGATCTGGACAACTTTCTTAAATAGGGATTTTCTTTATCCCCTTAACTTTCAGAGAGGTCAAGTCCAATGTCATACAATAAGTGCGAAACCCAAAGCTGAACCCAGATTTATCTAAATGCAAAGCTTTTATGATGGTGATTATAATGGAATTTGGCCAGAGGACCCAAGAACCTCCAAATCCTGTCCTCAACAAACCACCTCTTCTCCCAGGAGGTCCCTTAAAGAATTTTACAAATAGACAAAAATGACTGGCAAGAGAACTATGGAATGCAAGCTGAAGTTTTCTAGCTGGATGAGCTAGGCTGGGTGACATGGAGGATTTTTGTGCTCAGGTTCAAGGTAGCCTACAGCTAGACATAGCAGACTCCAGAGCATCATTCTGGGTACTAAGGGAAAAGGAAATGTGAGGTGCAGGAAAAGCAAAGAGGGAAGAGATGGCAAAGAAATGAGCTGCTGCAGGAGGAAGAGCTGTTCTCCACATCACGGATGCAGGCACCAGACAACTTTTTTAAGTACGAAATTTCTTTTATCTACTTCCTCTCACCCTTTTGTCCTTCATTTGGCACCCCTTTTCTTGGGTTCCCATCTGCTGTTTTTAAGACCTTGACTATACAGCTGACCCAAACTTTAATCCCTACGCTTCCTCCCATTTGAGGGTCTATGCTCCAAAATTACCTAACTCTTTCCCCGTGTCTAGTTAGAACCTAGGCTTTAGTTTTGTCTGTTGGTTTGATGTTGGAGGAAAACACCTTGACTGAGAGAGGCCGGGTGGTATGGTGATTCAGAGTGTGTCCTTTGAGCTGAAATCAAAGCTCTCTAATTTACTAGCCGTCTAAACGGGGACAAGGTCCCAAACATCTCTGGGCCTGAGGTTCAATATCCATAAAACGGGGATGATAATTATAGCGTCAATCTCATTTACTTGTCACAAGGATTAAACAAGTTCATAGATAAAATGGACTATAACAGTAGTTGGCACAAAGCGAAGCTGTGTAAGCATTTGGTATCATTTAACTGGTTCACAAGGAGGTTAAAACATCTATGTCCTCTTAACACTCCCGCAGTGATCCAAATTTATTTTAAGAGAGGATATGTATTAACCCCAATTAATCATAAATAGTAAATATTCAGTTGCTGTAATAAATGAAATAGAAAAAGTCAGGTCCTGTGTAGGGGAAATATTATTTGTGTAAGTGATAGTGGGAGGGGGGATATAGAAGCAGATATTTTAAGGATGAGCGATAACATGTGACAGGCATCGGGTATAAGTTAAATGCTCAGTCTGTGAAATGCAAAAACACTTGTAAAGTTTTTTTCATTTTTCTGATCCTACCTTTTTTCTACTTCTAACCTTATTTTCTCTAAAAATTTGTTAGTATTTTTTTTCCCAACAGCTTCCAGGCAAACTGAGGGACTGTGTTGCCGGCTGTAGTGGGGTTCAGAACCTGTGGAGGCGCTTACATTCTCTGCTAGGTATAAGTGGACCCCAAGTGAAGAGAGGTCAGGGGCTGTAAGCCACTGGGCCACTTCAGCCTTGTGTTCAGTGGTAAGCAAAACAACTCTAATATAAATAAAGCAAACAAAAATGATGGTTTCTATAAACACTGACCACTGTGAGGAGAGAGGCCACACACCGGAGCTGATGTCTAGAACAGAGATCACACAGCCAGCCTGAAATGACATCTTGTAACAGCGCAGTGAAGAGCATTCAGCAAGTTAACAATAATCTGGATAAAATAACCAGCTTCAGCAATGACCATAACTTGTCAGATTTCACTTAAATCAGGATTAGCCACCTATCTTTATTCTGAAAAGTTTCTCCAGACTTCCCTGTGATATTTCCTGAAAGACAGTAAAATGAAAAAAATCTTACATACTCTCAACTTAGCTTATAATCATCATTCCCCTTATGCACAAGAAACACAAATGGTTTTTCCTCTCCACAATCATGCCCACTGATGGGTATCTCCCTTGTGAAGCATGCTGTGTGTCCTTCCATTTCTGCATAATTTTTATTTAATTTGATTCAGTAATGAACCCTATCAATGTGAGCCATTTTTCCTACACTAAAGATTCTAGATTCCCTCAGTCAAATGTTTTCTTCATTTTGTTGAAAATATATGCCATCTATATCACTAATCTGAATGACTTTAGGAGAATTAGTGTGTAGTTTTCTATTAAAATTCAGAAGAAAAATAAACGTAATGGGACCCAGAGGATCGATTTAGCATATAAATTAATATTTTATCAATCCTAGTCTAACTGTAATCAAAACATCTACCCTCATTTTACATCCTTCTTATTTTGTGTCCTTGGATTTTGCATATCAATCAGTAAGTGATGAATAATGGTGCTAGTGGTATTTACAATAGCATTATAATTCCACCAAAAAGAAGAGGAATACAGTTTAATTATAGTATAACAGAAATTCATCTCACCATTCTAATTACTATCAAATCTAGCAAAAATCTCAAGTCTGTGGCTAGTCAGTACAAAGCAAGCTGGAGTTCTGGTATTAGAGAGTTACATAAAATAAAAAGTCAAATCCAGATCAGACTGCCAAAGTCTATTTTGATTTGGGCTTGAATTATCCTGTTGTTTATCTATACTGATCAAATTAACAGGACCCATGCCAAACTTCTACTTGACTTAGTGCCAGGTATACACAGCCTATGACCCTGAAAACATAGCTTTGTTATATCTAGTCATGTCATGTTTTAGTGAAAGTTGCCCTGGTCAGCAACACTGGGGACCTGAGCAGGAAATCAAAAGGTCCCCACTGTGAATCCAGGGAGCTTGCTCTCCCCACTGCTCATTCCAGTCCTGGAAGCTTGAACTGTGGCTGGATCAGGACGCAGAAGAACCCCAAAGTTCCAGGAATCATTTCAAGGACAGTCAGAAGACCCTTGGAAAATTCTTCTTCTGAGGCTTTTATAAGCTTGACCACAATATTTTCTCTCTCTTGAGAAAGAGGTGAGATTGATTATAAAGTTGTTTTAAAGCCCCTTGCGGAACTAAACAAAGACCAGTCAAATGAGAATAAGCAATGTTTATTTATCCAGAGCTTGCTGTAGCAAGGGAGCCAGCCACCACCGCTTCTGTGCTGGTACAGACTCAAAGGGACGCAGAGAAGTCGGAAAGCTTTACAGCGAGAGCGCCGGGAGTCGTGGGCTGCGCCCTGACTGCAGGTGTCGGCCCAGGGAAGCTGGGGCCGGCTGCCTAGCAGCGAAGCGGGGCGTGCCAGGTGAGTGGTCAGGGGGGCCCATTTGGCTTTCTCTGCTTGTGTCACCAGTGTATAAGCAGCTCAAAGGGAGTTTTAAAAGTGCTTCACACTTCCTCAAGGGTGTTTTTCAGAGCTCTGTCAGGAAGAGATCCCATGTCAACCCGCCTGAACCAGACCGAGCCCTGCGGCCAAGGCAGCACCTGCGCAGACAGCCAGGAGATGACCTAAAGTCACTGTTGGCTTCATTTTAATACTAACGTCTCCGCCCCAGGAGCTTAAGCCTTATCAGCATAACGTAAGGGAATATGTCATTATACAAAGTTTCATCAAAATTCTATGTCCAAAATTATCCTCACTGGTCATTTTAATGTTTCTATTAGAGAATAGGGAAGGTGCATGTTCCCTGGGATCTCAAGTCAGGTAAAAAAAAAAAAAAAGGAATGATATTTATATTAGTTTTATTATTGTTAAGCTGCAGCAAAAAAGAGAACCAAAAACACAGTAGCCCAAACAAAATAGGAGTGTCTCTACCGCATAACAATCCAGAGATTGGTAGGTGATCCAAGAGAGATCATCATCATCATCATCACCCATCTTTCTAACTACCCATCGAAGGCAGGACTGCTGCTTTCAAAGCCATTCCTGACTCAGGTTCATTCATTTTTATTGTTCATTCCATGTTTTGTCCTTAAATGTTCTTGTAGGCTGTTTCCCTCAATTATGTGGTCGTGGCTGGCTCCCCATGTCAGTTCCAGCCCATGGAAACGGGGAAAAAGAGGTAGAAGGAAAGCAGCTTTCTTTAAGAATATGATGTGGAAGTTCCACTCATACTCACATCCCACTGGACATGACATGAGAGCTTGAGAAATATTGTGTCTAGCTGCACTGCCGACTTGACTGAGGAGAATCTATAACTAAAGGTACAAGAGAAAATAAATATGAGAAAAATTAGCATTCTCTGCCACAGATATCACAATGGCTATGCATTTCATAACTGTGCTGAGAAAGTTATGAGAGAATACAGAACACCTCCCCATCTTTGAAGCATTATCCTGTCAAACCCATGAGGCTTGGTAATAGGTTGCAAGCAAAATCACATCTACCTCCTTCTTCATTTGAGAATTCCAAAATTTCTCAGGCATTTGATATAGAAAGCTTACCAAGAGAAGGCTGAGAAGTGGTACAGATTCTATCTAAACATTGTTTAATGCTTTATTGAGTTGTATAAAGAAAACAGTAGAAAATCTTACTTGTTCTTTGTCTTTGGTGTCCTTAAAATTGTTTCAGAGTTAGCAAAGAGAAGAGAGGCAAGCCAGATTTACAAGATCCTAAATAATACCTTTCTTGGGTATTCTAACTTTTTTGTTTCTCCTTGATATCTAAAAATCAAATAATCTGTCTCATAAATTTTGGAGCACCTTAAAAATGCAAATATAAAAGAGACAAAGCACTACTCCTAGTGACATCAAAGAATTTGGATGGTTTCAATCTGACTAATGAATTATTTGGTTCCCACTTGAGCATCAGACCTCTAGAATTATGGCCGTGCCAGGATTAAGAATGTTATACCTGGATAGTTTACATTTGCCTGCCCGTCAAGTATAACTGCCTTGATGGGCAAGTATGGTCTTAGAGTGGTTTTCATCTTTCTGTTAGGTGACATATGGAATATATCTCCTTGTAGTGTGCCTGTGGACAGGGGTGAGAGACCCAAATGCCAACGTGTAGAGTGAAACTCTGACCCTCAGTGCTTCAGGAAAGAATCTATCATGAGCGGGAGAGCAACGAGAGGGTCTGTACTCTGGGCCTTACATGGATAAGGGGCCTCAAATTGAGACTTTTGAAATTATCTCCAAATGAAATCATGCATATAGATATTTTATTTGTATATGTGTTTTAGACTTGTAAATTTGTTCAAAGAAAACACAATTTTTATAACTTTGTCCGTGGGAACCACAAATGTTTATGGGTGGAAGATCATGAGATCTCATAAGCATAATGGGCCCGCACCCATGAAGGGTGAAGTATGCAGAGGCAATGTGATTTATCACATCTCGTCTAAAGCATTCTCTCTAAACCACTTTCAAATAATAGAGGGAGCAATTACATGTGTTTGGAGAAAAGCTCAAGGTGGAAAAAGATCTCATAATGCCGTATTAGAAGGAAAGGATTTACATGAAATTTTAAAAATAATTTTTAAAATGTGCACCTTTGAGACGGCTTAAAGCATCACATTGCCTTTATCCTTTGTAGCTCATACGAAGTATATTGATTCTTGTCTTCTTTCAAATTACTCTGGAAAACAGAAGGGCCATAAATATTGGCATTAACGAGAATATTCTGAGCTGAGGGCAGAGATTTGAAATCTTTCAAAAGAGGATTTGTTGACCTGGAGAATGCCTGTAGGGAGAACCCATTATCTACCACACAGAGCAAGCACACTCCCAGTGCACACATAATTCAGGAACATGTCACTTCTCTGATTTAACTCTCTCTCCTCTCTGTGTTCTCTCAGAGATCTGCCAGGCCTGCTTTGGGAACCAAAACCTTATTCTTGCATCCCTTTTTTCAGAATAGAGTACTTCCTATTCCAATACAAGACCATTGACTCCTAGGACAGTCTTTCTTGCAAGAAGAGTGAAGTGATATCAATAATGATTAATGAATTTTAAGACAAAATTTAGACAAGTAAGTAAACAATATAACAAGGAAATCTGAAATCTGGACAGAAGTAAAGCAATACTATCTCAAATTCTTGTGTAGCTAACAGAACTTTTGAGTATTCCACAGGAATAATCTCAGGATAATTACATAGCAGAGGGAAGAGAAGATTTTATATTCAAGATTAGAAGTTCTGGAAACTAGATAAGGAGCATGACAAAGAAGATGGTATACATGAGAGATACAAACATGATTTTACAAAGTAAAAAGAAAGAAATCAAAAGGAATGGAAGGAGGGGGAAGAAAGCGAGGGAAGAAAAAACACAAGAAAGGAGGAAGGAAGATGCATGAGGAAGCAACACTTTCAAATAATCCTAGAAGCATACACCCAGATCAACAGCTTTCATATTTTCAAGGCTTCACATGTGAAGTCATAACCCCTGTCTTTATAGGTAGACAAAAATTCTGGCCTTGTTTGCTGGGTACCACTTTTGTGTTTTCCAAAAGCGACAAATAGAGTTCATCCAACTCTCCCTGGGTTGTTACGTTGAATAAGAGAGTAATGTTGACTTGTAGTTTGGTACAAAACAGTGAGGGTAGAGGTGGAATTGGTGGTGATGTGTGTGCCACATGGATTCCATCATCTTTTGGTTCTTTTTGTGGTGCAACATATTTGCAAGATGAGTGACCAAGGTGAAAAATTCAGACTATGGTCATGGTTGGGCAAATCTGTGTAAAGACAAATGATCTCTGTAGACATCTGTCCCTTTGTCTTCATACACTGACACTCAACTGGGATTTTCCTCCCTATAATGAAGCCATGACTGATGAGGCAGGATTAAGAAATAATCATTTCAGAAACAAACTCCTCTTCCTTATGTGCATTAGAACAGTGATCCCCAGCTTGGGACAACACTGGGGAGACAGATCTAGGAGAATTACCTAGAGAGCTTTTTATAATTGTACGTTATCACCATTACCTACAGTTGAGAAACTGTTCCTAACCCCCTAACCTCCTAGAGATCAAAGCTCTTCCTTTTGCATGAATCCATTAAGACAGAGAACATTAAAGAAAAATGCAAAACACAGGACTCATAAGAAAGAAGAATCCTTTTTCTTTCAGTTTTAAAAATACAAAAAGAAAAAAAGGAAAACAAGCATTAGCTACACTAGCTATTATAGAAAAAAGTGCTATAATGTAGTCAAGGAGCTCTCTGTCTAGCTTCTCATTAGAATCTCCCAGGGAACTTTTAAAATATGCTCATGCTCAGGCCCCATTCCAAACTAATTTAATCAAATCTCTGGGGAGGGGGCTCAACCCGCTATAGTTTTTAAAAACGTCCAGGTCATTCTAATAACCTGGCAACAGGCAATACTGAGAACTGAATTAGACCAATTAAATAGCATAAGGAAATCATCATTTGATCATAAATGATCTAAATTTTAGTCCGAGCTCTGCTTTGAATTTGATTTGTGGCTTTTAGTAACTTATCTAAGCTCTTGGATTCTTCATTTTCCCAAAGTTACAGTGAGAGACTTGGATTAGATCATTCAACAAACATTTTCTTTCTAAAGGTACATCAGACGCACATCTTAACATGCCTTAAAGACTCCCTACGCCCTTCACTATTTCAGGTCAAGTCTGCTCCTCCCGGCTTCTCCTTCTTCACCTCAGCCCTGGTGAACCTATTTTAGCTCCTTGACCACCTGCAAGCTCTCCTTTGCCTCCCAGTCTTCACACATTGTAGTCTCTTATTAGGGTTTCCACACCTCGGGCCCGCTCCCTCCTCACTCAACCTGGTCAATATTAACTGTTTAACCACAAGCGCTTTTGACTGAAGGTTGTTCTTGGGGCATACCGGTCCTTAAAAAGGGAGAAGGTGAACATTGATGGGCCCCTGTACAACAGAGTAATGCAATCACGTAGTGAAGAATACTCAAAGCTACAAGTTCCAAAGATTCGGGTTCCACCACCAGGTTCTGCTCTAATTAGAAAGCCAACCAAACACAACTCGGTAACTTCAATAATTTAATTTCTCTAAGTCTGTTACCCTCTTATCTGACTTGTAAAGTCATCTCTGGAGTGAAAGGCCATCATAGATGAGAAAGTACTTTAAAATATTTTTAAAATAGGAACCTAAAATACCATTAATACATACTGGAGGAGGTGAGATCAAATGCAGATATTTCCAAGCAATGCTTTGGAAGCAACTTTGGCAGCCACGAATTTCCCTACGCGAGTGAACCTGTCATATGAAGAGGCTTTTGAAAGATGACCACGAGGTCAATTTTGAGATAGAATATGATAAAAAGTTTGAGTTGTCCATATTGTTTCCATTCTCGACAACTATTGCTTCTGAAAGTCACTTTTGGAAAGGTCAGGAAATGGAAATACATGCATCAGAAGAGACTGAAAACAGAGGCTCTTTTTTCCCGTCAACTCTACAAATGAGTATTTCAAGGTCCCAGTGAGAGAAGACCTTTAAACTCTTCTGCCTTCTGCATCAGGATAATAACTGTGGGAAGGAGTGGAAATACAGATCGTACTTTTAAAGAGACAATGTGGGCTGCAGGGGCAGGGGGAAAAATCTTGTTATACTTTCCCATAACTGCTAGACAATTTTACTAGGAAAATGTGTTATCTAACTATAATATAGATACAGGGCCAATTCTCAGAACATTTAAGAAGTGGAAGTGTATTCTCATTCCCCTTCTCCTTTACTATCTATTTCTCCATTTATGGAGCCTCAATAGGCACAGAACAACACTGGGTTATTCCTGGCTGCTCAAGGCAACATATTGTCATGCCCCAACCAGCACCATCCTATGCTTCTCCAACTTACTCAGTCCTCTTGCTATTATACCCAGCAAGACAGGAAGCATAAGGAATTTTTTAAAAAATAAAACAAACAGTGTTTGTCCCAGCTAGAATATTATGATCCGTTTGTGGCTAAGAAGCAGAGAAACGAAGTGCATGTATGGGAATTCACAGGGTATATGTCAGGTGGCAAGTAGGAGGTTTGATAACAGTGGGGGTAGTCCATTGTCAGAAGACTAAAAGGAGAGCATCTGGGTAGGAGTGAAAGTATGGAGGAAATTTGTCCATAGAAGGATGACTCAGCTGAATTGTAGAGGGTCTGATTTCCTCAGGAAATGAGTAAGTTCACTACAGGGAATTAGAGAGGGCATCGCTGATATTGGAGGTTAATGGACAGAGAAGGTGTGAAAGCACCTCAGAGTTGGAAAGCAAATTTATTAGGAAAGTCTAGTAAGATGGCTGGATATTTCTGAGGCCTCACTACAGACCTGTGGTCATAAACACAAAGTGAGACCAGTTTGCAAGGTAAGCCTCCAGAACTGCAGCCACACTCCAGGCTGATCAGGTACAGGGTAGAGTGTGCAGATAATTGGCTTTGCCAGTTCAGTGAAATGGAAGGAAAGGTAACAAGGGAGTTGAGGCTGATTCCAGTGACCGTGATAGACCCTGGAGTGTAAACTGGGCAAGGAGAAACTTGAGAAGGAGGAAACACTGGAAAATAAAAAAATGTTGGAGTCAATGAGTTGGAGGTCTGCATGGGATAATAAAATGTTAGATGGACCTAGTGGAGAAAAGGAGCTAGGAAGGAAAGCAGTAGTGGGAAAAAAATTGGCTGCTTAAAATTGAGGTTTCAGAGGTGCTGCAGTTATTAATGATGACAACATCTACCATAGTACTTTACAAACTTTTTACATCACAACCCTCAGAAGGAAAGAAGTTTTACATAGATATTTAGTGCACATACACATACAAATTTTCACAATGCAATACCTATCCTTAAATGCACTCTGATATTTTAAATTCTATTTCAATCCCATTTTTAAATGATAGTTATTAAATTAATTGTCACCTCTAATAATAAGTCACAATCTCCAGTCTGAAAAACAGCTCTCTAGGATGGGTCCAATAGGGGTGTCTAAGGCGGGATAGAATAAAATACAAAATTAAGGAAATCATGGACCTCAGAGACCAGAGTGTTGAACTAATCATTTTCATTGGTATTGAAGTTGCCAAGAATAATGATAGAAGCAGTGGCGGAAAAGAAAACAGTTAGCCAGATGTGAAAACTTTATATTAATTAATCTTTTCAATAAAAATAAAATAGTAAGTGAACAAATGAGTAAATAAACAGATAATACATTGCCCTTTATACACTTAAAATCCTTTTTGTAAGTTGGCATGAATAAATACATTAAAATTAACTAACTAATTAATTAATTAATTTGTTGTCTATTCAATTAACAAATATATGAGAGCTTTCTATGGGCAGAGAACTGTGCTAGTCTCTGGGTGGTTATGTATTATGGTGAAAAAAGGCTTGATTTCTACCTTCATGTAGTTTGAAATCTAGTGTAGGATAAAAACATTGAATAAATAATCACAAAAATAAATATAGAGTTACAACTTGTGATAGAGCAGTAGAGTGCTAAGAGAGAGAACTCGGGTTAGGGGAAACGGTATCTGGGAAGTCCTCTTGAAAGAAAGGATGTTTTACCTGAATCCCAAGAGATGAGTAAGAGATGGCCATATGGCAAACCATTTATCCTTCTGTGCCTTACCTTTTTTATCTATGAAATGAGAGAATTAAAATAATAGCCTCTCAGGATGGGATGGAGCCTTAAAATCCATCTGGTCCAACAATTCTTCTGATTCTTGAATCCTTTCTAAAATATTTCTGCCCAGAGTCAGTATCATGACAAACTTGTTCTCTTTCATGGGTGGTTAGTGAAAAATTTTCTGGTTATTATTGTAGATATGTTCCCACACATTAATTCACTCAATTCTTACAGCCACTCTTTGAGAAGTAATGTTCTCTAATTTGTAAAGCAGAAAAATAAATGCAGCTGGCCTTGATACAGAGTGGTGCTAATAACCACCATCTCTAGAACTCGTCCTCTGAACTGTTAATAGTGGCAGGATTTTTCTCTGATGCACCAGCATATGCACAGCAGCTGGCTAGGTTGAAGGAGCAGTTACAGGGTCATGGGACAACATCTTTGAGTAACCATCTGGCCCTGATCCAGCATGAAACCACATCCACGACCTCATTTGCATCATGCTCTTGCTAAATCTAGCCAAATGTACATGTTTCATTCCTAATTTACCCTCATTCTTTCTAGTCAATCAACCCCTATTGAGTGTCACCAGGCACTAAACCTGAGAATAAACAGAAAGGGTTATAAGCCTGCCTACCTTTAAGTGCTTGCAAGTTAAGCACATGAGAAGTGCAGACCAAAGCAAGTAGGGGCTGCTAAGGAAGCAGAGAGGAGCATGCATGCACTTTTCTAACTCTAGGGGCAAAGACAGAATTTTACTATCTTTTAAACACATGTTGCCTTTTGATAAACATTCACATTTCAAGTCTTTCCCACAAAAAAACCTTTCTAAGTAACTCCCGAAGGAGAGTGCCTTTGCTGAGGATGCAGTACTTTGTTTTCTTACCAGCACTTACTTTTCATAATTTGAATTACACAAGCAATAGAATTTTTGTCTTTTTCCAAATTAAAAAAAAAAGTTGCTTATATTGAATACACTTTCTAAACTACCTAACCCACCGTCATCCCATGTCTTTCACACAAAATTCCGCTAAGCTTCCTTGGCAGGAGGATCTGACGTGTCCTCTTACTAACTACACCTCCTGGAGAATCACTGGGCTGAGAGCATGTCAGAGAAATAGCACAGAAGAAAGAGCAACACTGAGCATTTAGACCAATGATTCTCAACCTCAACTGCTCCTTAGGGGTTCAGGAGCGCATTTAAAAGATTCTAATATCCTGCCCCACAAATTAAATCAGAGTGGTGGGCCGAGGAGTGCCCAGGAAAGAGGCATTGGATTTTCTTTTTAACATCCTAGCAGCCTGGGTTGAAAACCACTTCTAGAAATATGGGGCTAATTTTTCTTTTCAGTTGGTTCTTGGAATTTTCCCAATGGTGCTTGGACTCTCCTGATGGGTACATCTTGGGCGAGGCTACTCATTTCGACTCACCAGTGCTCACTACCTCATTGGTAAACTACTGCAGTCACCTTTCTTCTGATCTTACGGTAAGTCTCTCTACCTGCACTTGGTTATACATTTATTCATTCATTCAGTACAGCAGTCAACAGTTCAACATCGTTGAGCACCCATTCTATATTCAAAGCAGTGCTAAGAACATATAGTGATGAAAGCCACAGCCACTGACTTTAGGGACTTTTAGTTCAGGAGGGAAGACAAACAGTCTAACAACAGGATCACACTCTGATAGAACCTGGGATGTATGTACAGTGAGGTGTGGGGGTACGGGAGAGGAGGATTAACTGTACCTGGGCAAGGAATTGAAGGGACACCTTAGGCTTACCAAGGGAAATGACTCTTCAGCTGAGTATTATAAAAAGTGGGCATGAATTGTCAACTCAGCTCCCTCAAAGTCCATCAGAAAAACCTGAAGATCAAACAAAGTTAAACTTACTAGGTTTACTGCAGTAAGGAATCACACCGCCTTGACGAAAGCTAACTAGTGTCTCAGAAGAGTGAAGGCAGGGCGAGATAGAGGGTTTGACACCTGGGCTCAGTGCCTCTGGCGGGGTGTAGGAAGGCACGGAACTAGATGGGAATGGGCAGAGTTTATGATACAAGTGTGGACTGGTTTTGAAGCCAGTCTAGATGATGAAGTCTTAGAGAGGTATCAGGAAGACAATCTATCAATAAACAGATATCTATTGAGTACCTTCTAGTGTCAGGCGCTGTTCTAGGGGAGCAGACTGCCTGCACTCGAGGAACTTATCTATTTTTAGATATGTTATGGAGAAAAATATTGAGTGATGGGGTAGTGGGTGATTGTGTTGAAGACACAGCCTACTTCAGCTAGGAGAGTAAGAAAGGCCTCTATGTTCTTCGAAGAAAGGGACCATAATTATGCATTTTTTATGACACATGAAACATTCTTACACATTCTTGACACTGAAAAACAGTGAGTGAATGAACAAATAGGTACTCATGTGGTTACTGTAAAAAATGCACCTTGAGTGGTTTTTGTACAAAAGCTTGTACATGACCTTTAAAAGTCATCTTGATGGAAGTTTTAAAAGGAAAAGTTGGTTTCAGAATAAATTATTAATTTATAAATATAATTAATATAATTATATAATTAATATAGTTAATATAATTATATAATTGAATATAATTAAGAATAAAAATATACAGTTATAATTTTTTAGTCAAAAATTAGATGTAGAGGGGCAGGCCCAGTGGCATAGTGGTTAAGTTCGCATGCTCCGCATCAGTGACCCAGGATTCACAAGTTCGATTCCAGGCACAGACCTACACACTGCTCATCAAGCCATGCTATGGTGGCATCCCACATGCAAAATAGAGGAAGATTGGCACAGATGTTAGCTCAGGACCAATCTTCCTCAAGCAAAAATAGGGAGATTGGCATTGGATGTTAGCTCAAGGCCAGTCTTCTTCACACACATCAAAAAAAATTAGATGCAGAAATAAGATTTTGTGTCTGAGAAGTCATTCTTGGGGCCTTTTACAGGAGGCTTATCTTGCTGATAGAGAGGGAAGATAAATTGTTCCTGAAAACAATTAAAAATTATACAATATTTTATATATTTCCCCCAAATTGGTGCAATTTATACCCTCTCTCTTAGGCTTACACTAAGAATTAATAGTCTCTTCTTCACAGAGCAATAACTCATTACCCCAGCTGTTTTTTCTAGCCACAGAGAAGAATGCTAGCACAACTCCATTCTCCCAAAAATAATATATGGTGAAGAATGTGTCCTTGTGTTTGCGCAGAGAAATTACCTGGACAAATGACATCAAAATAATAGAACCTGTCTTCAATTATCTGAACACTAAGAATTTCCCAACACTTACAAAAAAATCAATTTAACTCTAGCAATTCTTTCTTCAACTCCTTCCTTATAATATGCTTTTAAAGAAAAGATATATAGATACAATTATTGAATAATACCTATATGCCAGGCACGATACTAAAGACTTTATGTTAATTATCTCATTTCATTCCCACAATAGCCCTAAGGAGTAGGTATTATTTTATCCCCTATTACATGTAAGAAAGCTGAAGCTCAGTGAAATTACCACTTATGCCTGCACATAAGGAAACCTAGCTTATAAGGTGGTCTTCCAATATCCAAATGGAACCACAAGTACAATAAAAATGAGGGTAAGAGCCTGATTGAATATACATATATTAATAAGAATGTAAATTTAAAAAGTCAAATATGCATATTTTATTTTTTTACATATTTTATATATACCAATAAGAATGTAAATTTTAAAGTCAAATATGCATTCTTTTTTTTCTTTTTCTTTTTTTTTTTAAGGAAGATTAGCCCTGAACTAGCATCTGCCACCAATCCTCCTCTTTTTGCTGAGGAAAATTGGCCCTGAGCTACCATCCGTGCCCAGCTTCCTCTATTTTATGTGGGATACCTGCCCCAGCATGGCTTGACAAGCAGTACATATGTCTGCACCCGGGATTCGAGCTAGTGAACCTCAGGCCGCCAAAGTGGAAAGTGTGAACTTAACTGCTGCACCACTGGGCCAGCCCCAAGTATGCATTCTTAATTTGTTTTTTTTACATATTTGCTTTATATCAAATGCACCCTGTAAGTTAGTGCACTATATTAAAAATATTACTTTTTTCCACCTTGAAATTTCATGAAATAATTTTATTAAACTCTTCACTTGCCTCTTAACATCAAAATCCTACTGACCACTGGAACCACTTTTCTGAGACAAGTAACAGGTTTCCAGAAATACCATTTGTATGAATCAAAGTTCTCCAGAGAACCAACAGGGGATCGATAGAGAGATAGATAGATGATAGATAGATATTAGATAGATAGGTAGACAGATAGCCAGCTAGCTAGCTAGCTAGCTAGATAGCTAGCTAGCTAGATAGATAGATAGACAGAGATTCACTGTAAGGAACTGGCTCACGCATCATGAAGGCTGGTAAATCCAAAATCTGCAGGATGGACAGATGGTGTGGGAGACCCAGGGAGAACAGGTGTTCCAGTTGGAAGGCCATCATGCAGGAAGAGCAATGTTGCAGACTAAGTCAGAAGTCAGTCAGCTGAAGAATTCTCTCTCACCTGGGGAAGGATCAGTCTTTTTGTTCTATTTAGGCTTTCAACTGCTTGGATGAAGCCCACCACATTATGAAGGACAATCTGCTTTACTCTACTGATTAAAGTGTTAATGTAATCTGATGTTAAAGTTTACCAATTTAAATGTTCATCTCATGCAAAAACACCCTTACAGAAACACCCAGAAAAATGTTTGACCAAATGTCTGCACACCCTATGGCCGAGTCAAGTTGACACATAACATTAACCATCCCACCATCTTAACCTCTAAGTTTTTTGAGATACAGCACTTTTCGAATACATGCGTTACAAAGTCCCAATAAATTTTATTTCAAGGCATAAAACTACACTTGCATAATGATAGTAGTTTTTTCTACTTAAATGTAGATATAGGTTTGTGATCTCCACAAGGTAACTACTTAGGGTATTATTTTTAAGCAATGGTCTCAAACTTGGTTGCACAGGGAAATGGCCAGGGAAGTTTTTTAAAAATACTGATGTCTGGTTTCAGCTCCAGAGAATGTGATTCAGTTGATATGGAGTGGGGTCTGAGCCTTGGAATTTTAAAAGCCCACCATATGATTCCAATCAGTTTTAAAGGTGATTTTTAAAAGATGTTTTTTTACAACATCCACCACCTGCCATTATGAGGTCATCACCTAAGAAGAATCCAAATATGATTTGTTTCTTTACCTCCTCTTTTGCCGCTTCCATTGGGTGAACTCCATAAGCTTCCAAACCTACCAGTGATTGAGATCATCTGCGATTAAATGTGCCTCAGTCCAATAGCAGCAGAAGCACTAACACTTCTGATGCTTTGCAATCTTTGGGTCCCACCAAGTTCATAGTGAGATAGATCTTTTATCTTTATTGACTCATAGACTCGCTTGGAGTCTTCTCACCCAAGGGTCTATCAGGCCAAGAGGTCAGGTAAGTGTCACAGTTTATTTATGCGTTAATCTACTGAAGGACATCTTGCTTGCATCCAAGGTTTGTCAGTTATTTATAAAGCTGGTGTAAACATCCATGTGCAGGCTTTTGTGCGGACATAAATTTTCAGCTCCTTTGGGTAAATACCAAGGAGTGTGATTCCTGAGTTATAGGTAAGAGCATGTTTAGTTTTATAAGAAAATGTCAAAATGTCTTCCAAAGTGGCTGTACCATTTTGCATTTCTATCAACAATGAAGGAAAGTTCCTGTTACTCCACGTGCTCATCAGCATTTGGTGTTGTCAGCATTTTGTATTTTGGCCATTCTAATAGGTGTGTAGTGGTATCTCATTTTAATTTGCATTTCCCTGATGACATATGATGTTGAACATCTTTTCCTATACTTATTTGCCATCTGTATATCTTCATCGGTGAGGTTTCTGTTAAGGTCTTTGTCCCATTTTTTAATTGGGTTGTTTGTTTTCTTATTTTGAGTTTTAAGAGTTCTTTGTATGTTTTGCATAATAGTCCTTTTTGGATACATATTTTGCAAATATTTTCTCCCAGGCTGTGGTTTGTCTTCTCATTCTCTTAACATTGTTTTTCACAGAGCAGGAGTTCCTAATTTTTATAAAGTTTACCTTATTTCTTTCATAGATTGTGTCTTTGATGTTGTATCTAAAAAGTCCTCGCCATACCCAAGATCATCTAGGTTGTCTGCCATGTTATCTTTGGGAGTTTTACAGTTTTGAGATCATTTTGAGTTAATTTTGGTGAAGGGAAATTTTTGTGAAGTGTCTGTGTCTAGGTTATTTTTTGCATGTCGATGTCCACTTTACCATTACGATGTCAACTAGTACCATTTGTTGAAAAGACTATCTTTGCTCCATTGCGTTGCCTTTGCCTCTTTGTCAAAGATCAGGTGAGATTTATGTTGGTCTATTTCTGGGCTCTCTATTCTGTCCCATTAGTCTATTTGTCTATTCTTTCACCAATACCACACTTTCCTGATTACTGCAGCTTTATGTAAGTCTTGAAGTTGAGTAGTGTTAGTCCTCTGACTTTGTTCTTCTCTTTCAATATCTTGTTGGCTATTCTGAACCTTTTACCTCTCCATATAAACTTTAGTTTGTCAATATCCATAAGATTATGTAATTTTTTTTATTGAGATATAATTGACACCTGACATGAGCTATGGAATTTTTATTGCATTTGTAAGCAATGGAGCACCAATAAAATGGGTGGAAGAAAGAGTGACATGTACATAGTGGGTTTTAGAAGGTAATTTTGGAACTGAATGGATCAGGAGAGCAATACAGAAGGAGTACAAGGATGGATCCTGGTTCCCTCCCTCTCTCTCTCCTTTTCTCTGCAGTCTCTCTCCCCAGATTTTTTTTTTTTCCTTAGCTCAGGTGTTACCTATGTTCCTTTTAAAATTAGAACTTTTAGGTCTGGAGAAACGGTGAGGGATGAGTGGGGTGAAACCATGTCTTAAACTGGATTTTCCCAGAAGCAGATGCTTGACCCGGGATTAAGGGACAAGTAATTTATTAAGCAATTCTTCCAGTAGAAATCAGTAAAAGAGTAGAAAAAGCAGATAATAGAGCTTCCATTCAGGAGTCCCACAGGACTGTAGCAAACAAAGTTCTTACCAGGCTCAGGAGCACGCCCCTGCAGCTATGCACCTGGGCCCAGCGTGGAGGGAGCAGCAAAAACGTCCACCCCCCAGTTTCTCTCTTGAAGGGGCCTAATTACATGCTTTCCCATCTGTCGCCTGAGGGTCCTTCTCCCAACCGACTTGCATCTGGGTAATGAATATGATCCTCCCCTTTGGGACACTCTCAACCACTAGGAGCTACTACAAATAAAGAAGGTGGCTTGGATAATCACAAAGGTTTGGGAGACTACCAGGAGCAGGGGCTGGGCTCATTGACGAGACTCATCCCCCACACGAGACCACTCTGCCAAGGCTGGGAAGCGGCTGTTTTATACGATGCAGAAAAACTAACATAACGTGGGAAGAGGATTGCAGAAATGTAGGCTTTTGTATCCATTCAAAGTGAAGTTGTTATCAACTTAAAATAGACCATTATAAATTTATAAATATAAGGTGTTTTATGTAAGCCTCATGATAACCACAAACCTAGAGTAGATACACAAAAGAGAAAAGAATCAAAGCATATCACTACAGAAAATCATCAAATTACAAAGGAAGAGAAAAAGAGAAGAAAGGAACAAAGGAATTACAGAGCAATCAGAAATCTAAAAAAAAAGAAAGAAAAGAAAGAAATTAACAAAACAGCAAGAGTAAGCCCATACCAAAAAAATACCAATAATTATTTCAAATGTAAATGGACTAAACTCTCCAATCAAAAGACATAGAGTGGCTGATTGGATACAAAAGTAAAACCAAACTATTTGCTGCCTATGAGACACTCACTTCAATTTAAGGACACACATAGACTCAAAGTGAAGGGATGGAAAAAGATATTCCATGCAAATGGAAACCAAAAGAAAGCAGGGGTACCTATACTTATATGAGGCAAAATAGACTTTAATCCAGAACAAGGTAACAAGAGATGAAGGTCATTATATAATAATGAAGGGATTAACTCATCAAGAGGATATAACATTTGTAAATATTTATGCACCCAACATAAGAGTACCTAAATATATAAAGCAAATATTAACAGATCTGAAGGGAGAACTAGGTAGGAACATAATAATAGCAGGGGACTTCAACACCCGACCTTCAACAATGGAGAGATCATCCAAGCAGAAAATCAATACACTGGGTTTAAACTATATGTTAGAACAGATGGATTTAGCAGACATCTACAGAACATTCCAGCCCAAAGCAGCAGAATGCACTTCATTCTCAAGTGCACGTGGAACATTCTCCAAGATATATCATAAGCTAGACCACAAAATATATCTGATAAAGGGTTAACATTCAAAATATACTTTTTTAAAAACTCATACAACTCAATAGCAAAACAAATAATCTGATTAAAAAATGGGCAGAGGAATTGAATAGACATTTTTCCGAAGAAGAAATACAGATGGCCAACAGACACATGAAAAGATACTAAATGTCATTAATGATCAGGAAAATGCAAATCAAAACCATAATGAGATATTACCTCCCACCTAGAGTTATGCTAGGTTAGAATGGCTATCATCAACAAGACAAGAGATAACAAGAGTAGGCTAGGATATGGACAAAAGGGAACATTTGTGCACTGTTGGTGAAAATGTAAATTGGAATACCCACTATGAAAAACAGTATAGAGGCTCCTTGAAAAATTAAAACTAGAACTGCCATATAATCCAGGTATAGTCCTTGGTATATATCCAAAGGAAATGAAAACAGGATCCCAAAGAGATATCTGCACACCGATGTGTACTGCAGCATTTTTCACAATAATCAAGATATAAAAACAACTTTCGTGTCCATCAGTGGATGAATGGATAAAGGAGCTATTGTATATATACACAACACAATATTATTCAGACATGAGACAAATGGAAATTCTGCCATTTGCAACAATATGGATGGTCCTTGAGGGCATTATGCTAAGTGAAATAAGTCAGATAGAGAAAGATAAATACCGTATGATATTACTTATATGTGTAATCTAAAAAAGTCAAACTCCTAGAAACAGAGCATAGAATGGTGGTTACTAGGGACTGGGAGATGGGGAAAATGGAGAAATATTGGTCAAAGAGTAAAAACTTCCAGTTATAAGATGAATAACTTCTAGGGATCTAAGGTACAGCTTGGTGATTATAGTTAATAATACTGTATTATATACTTGAAGTTGCTAAAAGGATAGATCTTAAATGTTCTCATCACAAAAAAAGAAATGGTAATTATGTCATGAGATAGAGGTGTTAATGCCATGGTGGTATCATTTGGCAATATATAAGTATATCAAATCAACACATTGTACACCTTAAACTTATACAATGTTGTATGTCAATTATATCTAAATCTGGAAAAAAATAAAATATTTTCTGGCTACTCTTCAACTTTTCTCTTTATCACTAATTTTAAGCAATTTGGTTATGATCATCCTTGGTATGGTTTCCTTCACCTTTTTTTGTGATTTTCTTTCATTGAGCTTCTTGGACCAGCAAGAATTTGGAAATAACTATAACTGTTTTTTCTTCAAAATATTTTTTTTTTTGGTGAGAAAGATTGGCCCTGAGTTAATGTCTGTTGCAAATCTCCTTCCTTTTGCTTGAGGAAGATTGTTGCTGAGCTAACATCTGTGCCAATCTTCCTCTATTTTGTATGTGGGATGTCATCACAGCATGGCTTGATGAACAGTGTGTAGGTCCACACCCAGGATCTGAACTCACAAACCCCAGGCTGCTGAAGCAGAGTGTGCGAACCCAACCACTACACCACCAGGCTGGCCCCTTCTTCAAACATTTTTTGTGCTACCCCCCACTGACTGTCAGTTCTAGAATTCCAACTACAGCATGTCAAATTGTTTATTATTATCCTCTAGGCAAGACCAGGTAGATAACTGGCAGGGCCCGGGGCAAAATTAAAATGAAGGATTCCTATTCAAAAATTGTTAAGAATTTCAAGAGGCAACAGCAGAGCATCAAAACAAGTGAGGGCCCCTTCTGAATGTAGGACCTATGTGAAGGACAGGTTGCACACCGATGAGGCCTGCCCTGCTCATAGGTAATTGAGATAGTTTTCATATTATTTCAGTCTTTTTCTCATCCTTCATCTTGGATAGTTTCTGTTGCTATGTTTTTAAGATCACTTATCTTTTCTTCTTCAGTATCTACTCTACTGTCGACCTCATTCAATGAATTTCTCATTTGAGGAATTGAATTCTTACTTCTAAAAGTACCATTTGGTTCTTTTGTGCTTCTTCAACTTCTCACTATGTTCATGTATATTACGTTTTTAAATCCTTGCCTAATATTTCTATCATCTCTGTCATTTCTTGATCTGCTTTTATTGACTGATTTTTCTGTTTGTCAAAGGTCACATTTTCCTGCTTCTTTGCATGTTAATAATTTTTTAGTGGATGCTGGACATCATGAATGGTATGTAATTGAGTGACTAGAGTATTCCGTCTTCCTTTAAAGGATGTTCAGTTTTGTTTTGGAAGGCAATCAATTTAACTTGATCCTTGATCAAGTTAACTTGATCCTCTTGAGGCTTTGTTTTAGGCTTTGTCTCAGCAGATCTAGAGTAATCCTTATTCTAGGGTTGGAGTAAACTACTCCAAAAGTGTAGCCTTTCTGAAGTTTCAACTAATGAAGTTTGGAGTGTTCTGGCTGGTCAGGAAACCAGTGTCTCTCAGCACCGTGCATCCTCCAGAATCTCTGTTCAGCTCAAAATAAACCCTAAAGCTGTTCTTTGCAAGACCTCGTAGAGTCATCCTGCACATGTGCAGCTTATCATTCAGCCAAAACTCAAGGGACCCCTGTGAAGATCCCTGGAGCTCCTTCTCTGCACAGAGAAGGACTCTTCTCTGGGACCCATCTTCATAAATTCTTGACACTTCAGCATTCCCAAACTCTGATCTCTGTTTCCTCTGCCCACCAAGATTATTCCTTTTTAGGTTCTGCTTTTTTATGCCATACTTTGGAAAGGTAGAAAGGCAGAAAATATGGGTGAATGTCAAGTTCACCTCTAGTGTTTCCCTTCTCTCAAGGATGGCTATTCTTCTCTGCAGGTTTCCAGATGCCTGAAAACAATTACTTTGAATGTTTTGTCCAATTTTATAGTTATTTATTGTAGGATAGTTAGTTCTATCTCATTGCTCCACCTAGATCAGACCATTTCTTCTTTTTATGAGCCCTCTTCCAGCCTGAGATCTCCTTCCCAACCCTTTCCTCTTTACCTCAATAGCCTAATTCTAGTCCTCTCTGTTTTTGGACATAAACATGCTCCTGCTCCTCAAGCTCACTCTGCTCTTTCCCTGAACTCCTATAGCATATATTACCTCATTTGACAATTAGTATATGTATTGGGAACAGAAATCTTGGGAGCAAGTACAATGGTTTATAGTACTAGAATTTTTTTGCAATGCACTTCTCCAAAACTTTTTCTCAAAATTATCTACATCTCGCTTATACTAAATATCATTACCTGGCAAAGCAAACACACATGCTATATAGCTATGAAAATAACAGTTCAAATCAGGTAAAACGTATGCAATAATTTTCATTTTCAGGGAGTATATAATCATTTGATTAGATTTCACTTATGTATATGGTATATGCATGTATTTTTAAACTGTATCAAAGATTTAAATAAACTCCAACATGTTTGCTCAAACGCATTATGTACCAGATTTCTAACATATTGTGGAATACCAGCTTACAAGGGCTGCCAACCTGACTGCTTTTGTTTAGCAGCCAGAATACAGATCCTCCTGCCAGCTCGATGCACATGTTTAACCTTCTCTTAAGTGTGCAATTGATTAGTCTTTGCACTGTTCTTTTTATGAATTGCACGTTTGCTTCTATAAAGCTCTACCGGTATGTAACTATTACCCACTGGGATGAATCAGAAGTTTCTTCATCCTCTTTAGTCAAAAAAAATAAAGAAATAAAACAGAAGTTGAGACTAACAGAAGATGGCAACTGCTGTCCATAAAACCCAATTTTAATTATTGAATTGGTCAAATTGTCTCATCGTTCACATTAATTGGCTCATTTTAAGTAAGTGCTAAAAATTTGAATTTTTCAAATTAATTATTAATAAAATATTGCTTTTACATATTTTATAAGTTTTGTATGTTGGAAGTCCAGAGATCTCATTTTTCATTAAAAATATTTTCCCTTCTGAAAATCATTTTTGAAAACCACTATTTAAGATGAATAAAAACTTTCAATGTTGGAAGAAATCCCAGACTGATTATGGCTTAAATACCTTGCTTTTCCCAGGGCCTTCCTGTCTTTTTCTTTCTGGCCCCATTTCCGCCTCCTGTGACATGCAGAAAAACTGCTCTTAATGAAGTTTTTATACCTATCATTTCTTATAACAGCATGGATGTAACAAAATTTAATTAGCATTTCCTCTATTGGTAAACAATTACTTTGTTTCCAATATTTCTTCATTATAATGAATGCTATCATAAAGATATTCAAGACTATAAAATGTTTCATATTTCAGATCATTTTCTTATGACAGACTCAAAGTGGTACAGTATTGGGTAGAAACTACTACTAAATATTTCCTAAAAGACTTTTAGCAAATCATTTCAGTGGATAATGAGAGCCACTCCAAATAGGAAAATAAATACTATCTTACGTCATCTCCAACCTAATTCACAGAATAATCTCTGCCTAATTCATAGCCACTCACCTATCAGATATTTGTCTTGTATTCCTTGCTCCAGGAAGCTTTCCGTCACCCCCATCGCTCACCCTGAGGCTGGGGTTCTCTTCCCTCCTGTGAGCATTCAGACCCCCTCGGTTTTAGCTTTTATAGCATTTACAACTGTTTCCGAATTGCTTGTTCATATGTCTGCCTCACCCCTAGATTGTATGTACCCACCAACAAAAGTTTTGCCATTTCAGATACATTCCCTAGAACCTAGAACAGTGTCTAGCACAGAGCAAGGATGCTAGAATTTATGCTGAAGTGATTAGTTATCTTCATTAAGGTAGTGAATACATATCCTTTTCCACGTCCTTAAAATTCATAGTTTTGAGTTGTTTTGATTTTTGTCCTACCAAGTACAGCAATGCCTAGCACACTTCACCACATATAGACATACAAAATAATAAGTTCTGAATGCATTAATTAACTAGTTAGTTTATTACTTTAGAAAAGAAGACACCATGTTCCAGAACAAACCAAATCTAATCAGATTTACTGTTTCAGCACCTGGGGATTAGAAAGAGATCCAGCAGTCAGGGTGTTTATTTGCCTACTCAATGTGTCCGCTTTCCGTCTTATATCTTTTGAGAGGTGAGCAATAATCACTACGAGGCTCACAGATGCACTGGCCTGTATAGCGCTCTTTCTCTCGCGTTACTTGCTGAAGCAAGGCCTGTCAGCAGGGACAAGAGTTTAGAGGCCATCTCTCAGCTTTCTGCTCTGGATCCTGCAGTTCAAGCTGTGAGAAGTTTTGCAGAGCACGAATACTGACTGGCACTCCTTGGACTGTCAATGGCCAGCGAAGTCACAGACAACGGGGAATGAGGGGTACAGGAAGCAGTAGGACAAGGACCTGAAGGAATGCCCTTTCGGGTAACTCTCCTTTAAAATGTAGGCCTTTGACACTTCTCTTCCTTTATAGTTATGTTTAAAACATGTTTAAAACCTATTTAAAAGAACTAAAGTAAAGTCAATGACTAGCAAAATGCAAATACACTTGAATGGAGAAAGCAATTGGATAAGAGCTAAATTCATTGACTTAAGCCAGGATCCTCCTCAAACCGGCTCCAGCACAATTCCTCAAGTTTATTGCCCTCTGTAACCCTAACATGCTCTGCTCTCCAGGCACTTCAGTAAGCACTCAGGATTCAAACACAAGTAAGACATGGACCCTGTGTAAAGAGAGATCTCCTAAGGGAAAAGCAGACTAATTTAGTTTACAGACTATCCTGCCCACCCCCACCCACCTCATCTCCCCTCAGGTGGGGTATTATAAAGTACACTGTGTGAGTTATGTTTTCAGAATCAGGAAGGAAAGAGTCTGGTTGGTAGATGTGTTGCAGATAAATTCTTCTTTCTGAGATTTACTCTTTATTAACTCTGTATTGGCATCAGCTCCCATTGGGGTAACCTCTTAAAAGCGAATGCATTTTGATTTTTAAAGTGGTGCTAAACCCACAAAGGCCTGTGAACACACAGTTGTGTTAAGAAAGAACTTCATCTAAGAGTTCTTATTTTTTAAGTCTGTCGGACACCTGAGGTGGCAACCTGGTTTTATAAGGAGGAAAAAAGAAAAATAGATGGCAGGAAGGAAGGAAGAAAGAAAAGAAGAATAGATTCAGGTTGAGATGCCTGTATTTTTGGGCCTGAACCTACTATTGTCTGTGTGAGCTTAAGGAAATCCTTTATTCTTGTTAGTTTCAGTTTCCTCATTTGAAATTATATGGTTAGACCAGATGATCAGCATGTTTTCTTCCAGTTCATTTTAACTTTACTTTGGAAGGAAATTTACTGAATTACATTTAAGACAATATGATACACAAAGCTCAATAACTCTTTGTTCTTGTTGTTCTGATTTTTGTTTTACTGTCATTTCTTAATTACAACATTTCTTTGAAAAAACCTGAACGAGTTGTGAAAGTCTGAGGTAAAGTTAATGATTGTCCACTGATAAGAGACAGTACATTTGTGTGCCCTAATGGTCATCAGAGGAGTTATCTGAGGCCATGAATGTTTCTTTGTTCAGGTGGGGGGGTTGTTATCGTGGTTGTTGTTGCATAAGCAACTGACATAAAAGTTCAATGTACCTCTTTCAAGATTCCAGTTAGCTTTTCAGGTAGAGGCAGGAAAGAAACCCCAGGCACCTCCAACCAAAATGAAGCCCATCTACTCCAAAGGCATGGTTAAGTCCTTGCTGATTGAGAATATAATTCATTTCTCAATATGGCTTTTTCTGGAATGATCCTAGAAACTTGTTTTCTACCCTTGGAAGATTTGCTCTAATAGATTCTCTAGTTAAAGAGCCCCAGCAGGTCCTCAAAGTCTTCCCCAGTGAGGAAATTCAAAAGTATGCTCAAAACTGGAGGATCCAGGGCCACTCTTCCCCATGAGACTGGAGAATCCACTCCTTCTCACCATCTCCCACTCATGGGAAGTTTGGAAGCAAAAAGCATCACATTGAAGCTTCAGATTCTTGTTCAAGACTGTGTGACACAAACATGGATGGTGTTGGGCATAGCTTTCTTATTGGAAGAGAGCAATTTCCTCAAGAGAAGGAGTGGAGTTTCAGATAGACTTGAAGTAGCTCTCCTCCACTCACCCCACCAGACCAAAGAGAGGAGATCCAGATTAAAAGTAAGGGACTACCCATACCTAACTTCTTTTGAAGGCCCTAAATTTTTAGATGTCTTTTAGGACCTCAGGTATAACCCATATTATTTAGAAATTTAGTAATTTTGTTCCTACATTGTAATTCCTATCTGAAATTGCACTAATCCCTCAATAGTGCAATAGACATATTTGCACAATTGAATGTGCTAGTCTTGGGGATACTGAAGGAATAACCACACTCTCCCATCTTCCCCTGGTTTCTCATAGAGATAAGGCACAAATGTATCTCTTGGAGTGCAAGTCAGTGATTGGTGGTGCAAAAGAGGAGCCCATGGTAAAGTTAGGAATGGTGGGGCAGGTCCATGTACAAGGGACCACTCCAGAGAGGGCACAAGGAAGAAAGAAAGACTAAGCACTGTGTTCATCATAAGTTAGAGGATACCACCCTCTGAAAGGGGAAAAATGAGGGATCTAGCAAACTACTTATATACACATATTTTTATTGTTATCATTATTATTACTAAAATTATGTGCCTCTGGTCCAGTGGCATAAGCCTATGACTAAAATATACATAGCCTGATTATCCAATGAGATACCTCAGCCTTCTTCCATTCCTCTCCTCCTTTACCTCTTCCTGATCATCATGCTTTTTTCCTTGCCTCTCTGGTACCTTCTGACATGAAGCTTTGCCTATTGATTTAGTTATGACTTTTCTACATTTTGTACTCAGATTAAGAGCTTTGTTCAGTATTTATGGTTTTATTTTCTTATAACTAATTGTTTTTACAATTGTATGGAGTTTTAAAATATTTTAATCTTATTTTTACCCCACATAATTTACTTAAATTTGTAATTAGGAATTCCCATACTAAAGGAAAAAATTAAGAGCTTTCCCATGTTTCAAGTAATAAATCTTAAGCCCTTTCTTTCCTCCAAGTTAACTCCTCAGAAGCACATAGAACATCTCAAAGCATCTCCAAGTCCGGTCTTAGATGGCACAAATAGGCGCCCTCTGGAGGAGGCTGATGGCTTCCTACTTAAAATCTATTCTCCTGGCCACTCTGGAAATTCAGCTATGTTCCAGGTAAAATTTCTCCACTAAGAAGTCATAAGTTCAATTCTCAATTCTCACAATCTCTAAAGCAGAATAATTTTATCCAAATCTCCTTTCTTCTGAATCTCTGTTATTGGCTTCTTCAGCGTACTGACTTCTTAATCAAAGCCTTTGTCGTGTCATACAAGTTGGTCTAGGAAGTTCTCAATTCTAAAGGAATGCTTCTCAGTATATTGGTCAGGATGAGTTAGGCCATGCTCCAGCAACAAATAACCCCACAATCTCAATTTTATAAGACTGAAAGTTTATTTATTGCTCACATCAGTGTGGGTTGGTCAAGTCTCCTCCAAAAGATGATCCAGGGACTCTCATTAGGTACTCCATTAGGAACACATGACCCCTGTAACTGCCAAAAAGAAACAGCTGGAATATGTAGTCTTTCTTAAAGGTCAGACGTAAGGAATGGGTGGCTTACATCATTTCTGCCCACATTCCATAGCCCCAACCTAACTGCAAGGAAGCCTAAAAAATATACCTTTCAAGTGTTTCCAGAAAGAGAAAATTATGTGGCATTGTAGCTGCTACAAACTATAATCCTTAATCCCAAAAACCAAACATGGAATTTCCTAACCACAAGCTCTATGAGACATATAATTACAATTTTTTCCTAACTCCGAAAAGATTTGGACATTGATTTACCAATCAATTGGTTGATTTTCCTAGAACCTAGCAAGATAGGAAAATAAATGTATTGATCCGTATATATAGACATACCTACCTTTATTTATCCTCCTATCCATTCACTTAACAATATTTCTCTTACACAAGCAAAAACATGTGTTTTGTAATCTGGAGGGGTTTTTTCCAGGTATCTTTAATTTTAATTATAATTTTATAGATAATTAAATATATACATATTTATAAATATAAATATATGTAAGATATTTTAATAATATGATGTCCCATAAAAGTATATATATTAATATATAGCATTGGACTATCTCAGTCATTTTTATAGTTATAGCTACTCACCATACTTCCCTATTGAAATGTAAATTGCTTCCAAAGAACACTTAAATGAGTATATCTTTGAATACACACGCAATCTTTTGAATAGATTCCAGGAGGCAGAGAGAATTGTTGAGTTCAGAGACTGAAAACTAGAGTTACTTCATAATGATGATAATTAACTCAACCCAGATGCCTGGTATACATTTTCTAATTGGTTTTATTCTGCCTCAATTGTTTAACTTAATTATCTTTTTGTATATGTTTTATTATAAGAACATTATGTAGCTTAGCAGACAGAGTATTGCTCATAGCAATTGTCAAGTCTAGAAGGAGAAATAAAAGCAAAGACTATAAGGAAAAGAAGAAAGAGAAAAAATAAGTTTAAAAAAGTGAAAGAGAGAGGGAGGGAGAGATGGAAGGAAGAAGAGGAGGAAAAGAAAGGAAAAATACAGGTAGATAAGCACACATTCAGAGAGGAAGAGAAAGGACTTCATAGAAAAATTAGAAGGATGTTTTCAAATTATTTTTCCAAAACTAGATTAGCACTGACATCAAAACCCAAGAAAGATAGCACAAAAATAGAAAACTACAGACCAGTCTCATTTGGAAAGTTAACCCAAAAATCCCAAGTGAAACATTGACAAATAAAATCCAGTAATATATTAAAGAAAACTTTTCCACAACCAAGTGAGATTTATGCCACAATAAATCCAATATCTAGATTTTCTAAATACCTCAGTATCCCCAACACCTAGAACAGTGCTTTGCACTTTGAGTAAATGTGTATTGAGTTGATAAGCAAATGCATGAACAGTGAAAACCTTTTAATATAATTCACCATATTAATAGATCCAAGGAGAAAAATTATGTGATCATCTCTCTTTATGCCAAAGAGGCCTTTATAAAATTCAGCATATATTCCTGATTTAAAAAAAAAAAAAAACGTCGTGATAAAATGAGATACTTCCTTAACAAAACTTTAGATAGATAGATAGGTTGAGAATCAGCTAAAAATCCATTAGAAGTAATAAAAAAATTCATTAAGGTGGCTCCTGCCAAATTACTATAAAAATCAATGTTTTAAAATAAATGACTAATTACAAATATAGTGGAAGAAAATGTCCAACTTACAATAGGAATAAAAAGATAAAATACTTAAGAATACACTTAATAGACA
The DNA here is from genome assembly GCF_041296265.1 of Equus caballus. Classification (NCBI taxonomy): domain Eukaryota; kingdom Metazoa; phylum Chordata; class Mammalia; order Perissodactyla; family Equidae; genus Equus; species Equus caballus. The sequence goes on from NC_091688.1 coordinate 96,520,900, forward strand.
AAGTACAACATTTATATAATTGAAAATTTTAAATTTTACTAAGGAATATTTTAAAATTTTTATATAGTAGAAATATACATCCCATTTTTTAACACAGACGCTCTCAATATTGTAATATTCTGTGCTAAGAAAATTACACATATAATATAGTTTATACATATATATTAAGTGATAATGGTGGTAGAAAAGAGGCTTTGGGGGGACTACAATGTTTGTAAAATGTATGTGAAAAGATAACAAGACTAATCAGAAAATTTCTGAAAAAGAGTAATGAGTAAGGTCTAGCCTTATCAAATATCAAAACATACCATCCAGTTCCTACTGCAGCAGAGCAAACCACTCCAATACCCAGCGGGGTAAGATCACCATTTCATTATGTTCATGAAATCTGTGGGTCAGGAATACAGGGCACAATAAGGTGTGTTGTTTCTAGAAAGACTGGAATAACTAGAGGTGACTCAGCAGTTAGGGGCGGGAATCAGAAACAGCTTCCCTCACAATCTGCCCCCTAGGCTGGGATAACTGTAGATACAACCGCGCTGGAGCTCCTACATATGTTCTTGCCATAGGCCCGGTGAGAACATTCCACAAAAGAGCCACAAAAAATCTCATTAGATGAATTGCCTCTGGGAGGAGCAGATTAGATGGTAGAGGTGGGAAGAGGAGAAAAGGAGGCAATCAGGAATGAGAGTCTAGAATAAGAGGGAGACTCACCCTGTTTATGTATTAACTTTCAATTATTTAAAAAAAAAATAGCTAATATAAAAAAACTAGCTTAAATAAGGTTTTACATCTATTTATGATATATTTGATAAGTTAATTAAAACTTCAATTTGTGTTCTGCTGGATTTTTTTCAGGATAGTAGGGTAAAAAATATGTATATATTTCTTGAGGATCAGAAGCTCCATTTTTTTAACAGGAGAAGAATTATTACTTGGTTTGTTTGTTTTGGTGAGGAAGGTTGGCCCTGAGCTAACATCTGTTGCCAATCTTCCTCTTTTTTTTCCTCCTCAAAGCCCCGGTACATAGTTGTATATCATAGTTGTAGGTCATTCTAGTTCTTATATACAGGATGCTGCCACTGTATGGCTCCATGAGCGGTATGTAGGTCCACCCTCAGGATCCAAATTTAATTAATTTAATAAAGTTAATAGCACTATTTTCCTCATGTTTATTTCACCGTTGACTCTATTGCCTCTTGTTTGGCCCAAGTCAGGTTCTTAGCTCTGAGACAACTCCAATTACCGGCAACCTATGCACAGCAGTAAGCATAAGTAAAAAGCCCCTGAAAGACTGCTCTGTGAGCCTCAGGAAGGAAGCTGTGAGATCAAAAAGTCTAAGCAGAAAACATGTCACCGCAGATTCAGCTGTGGAGCCAAACTCACAAGATCAAGAATTTGGTGTCTTGGTATTGTCTAGTTTTATATATGAATGACATAGTCTTGTTAAATATTAATTAAATTTATGAATATCATTCTGTAGCGAGGTTCAGTCTGTATTTCAAATTTCTATAGTGATCCAAAGGAGATTATCACAATAGTGTCAACTTGGGACAAAACAATTACCTGGAAATCCTAAGTAAGCCCAGATACATCAACTACACGAGCTGGGAATGAATTTCACACCATTGAATTAGATATCAAAGTATCATGGAATTTCAATAATAATTTTGTCACTGTGATGTCAAACCCTACCTTAGTGTGGGCAAATACAATTACTTCAGCCTCGAGGTCAATAAAAGCCACTTCCTCTGGGCTCTTCTTGGAATGAGGAAGAGAGTGAGCCATTCAGGAACTGTCAAAATCAGGACACCTCTCATAGCAACCTTCCTTCAATCTCCACCATTGTTGCCATCTGGGCCAAGAGCTCTCTTGTTCTATATTGTCCACTGTTGCATCTTGAGGCTAAATACAGCACTTGGCACATAGTAGGCAAAATGCCACATGTTTATCCATTGAAACTAATTGGAACATGATGAGAAAACTTTAGTTTTCTCAAGGGCAAGTCTAGTAAATCCATGATCTGCTATTGCCAGGAATTATGCTAAATACTTTACATTTACTATCACAGGTTATTCTCAAAACTCTGAAAAGCAGTACTATCATTTCCATTAGACAACTGAAAAAAATGAGACTTCGAGAGGTTAAGCAACTTGCCCAAACACACACAATGAAAAAGACAAAATTTGAATGCCTGCTCAAACCCTAGGCTGCTTCTCCACTCAGATCTGCGTAAGACAATCTACTATCTGTAATTCCACAGCCAGCCTTCCCCACTCAGGGTACACACGTTAAAGAGAAATGACAAGGTGACCAACAAAAACTACTAGATAACAAATTCATACGAAAGAAAACTTATGAATATATATCAGGCCGTTTAGAAGCGCTAACTTTCCCAATCTAAGAACACCTGTGGCATTCTCTGGCATCATCCCACTAATGACTAACTTTTGCTCCTTAATTTCTAGACCAAGGAAATAAACATGATGTCTCTAGAACACTAGTATGAACATCGCTCTCTGAAATTCTGCCCTAGAAGGAGAGGTTGACAAAGGAAAATTGTCTTCCAAAGGCTTATACGCTCATCACCTCTTATTTTATGGTCATTATTATTTTTCTAAACTAGGTTATACAAGGAAAAGAAAAATACACTTTTAAAAATTAATATCAAATAACTCTGATATGCTTTTCTGCATCATTAAAGGTCAAGGGCTAAATAACTACTTTCTAAAGGGTTTGTAAGCTTCTTTAGCTTCTTTTAACAAGAAAGCCACAGAAAAAGATTTCTGTGTCAGTTCCCAGACAGAAAGCTAATAAATTCCAGGGAGGAGATGGTCAAAAGAGACGCTCTAAGGTCTCACAGAAAGACAACTTCCCGTGGTTAGACCCAGTCTTCCTCTAAGTTGTAGTTTCACTCTTGTACTGTCTTCAGGTACACAGAAGAGTGGTCAAGGGCAAGAAGAAAAATGAGAATCTGCAGACTGGTGATTGACAAAGTCTTGTCTCACTTGACTTAATCTATAACACCAATTAATCTTTTGCAAAAGATTATTTTGATGCTTTCAATTCATTCTGAGTGACAATATTTTTGCATACACGTGTCTTTTTGTGTAACATTTACTGATGTTGCTGTTATGGGGTTTTAGAAAGGAAATGCTACTTGTCTCATTGTGTACTAATAAAGATCAATGCGTCTCAACTTTTTCCTTTTAAAATATTCCTAAAGGTGAATTTAAGTGGACAGTAAAGTTAAAGCATCCACTGCCTGCAACTGCTAAAACATCAATTATTCTGGCACCTCCTATTTATTGATAAAACGATATTAAATGGTGAAATAGAGCTCTCTTAGCATCCGCCTGCTTCCTACAACGTAATGCCGAAGCACTGTAGCCTTAGTCTGCTGCTTCCTTCTGCCAAATCCATTCTGCAGAGTTTCTGGCAGGAATGAAAGAACGTACCCGAGATGATTACTAATGTGTTAGGTTATTAAAAATTAAGTCCCCCAGAGCTGTCTTTACATTCATTCCCAGGAGGTCAGTCCAGGACACCAGAATTAAAGGCTACTCTTTGATCACCTTAACCTTAAATTGCCTCCTTCTGAAGGCTGAAGGCTGAAGGCCTGTCTCATGATCTGAGCATTTTAATGGCCGTGTAAATTACTGACTAAAGAAATAACCAATTTTACAAAGGGCAGCCAACTAAATCCATGAATAAATTAGGCTCCATGTTAATCAGATAGTGGACAACCAATATAATTCAGAATTCACTCTCTGCATCACATTTGTGTGGTTTTTTTGTGGTAATTGGCCTGGGCTGGGTGAACAGATTTTAGGACAGATGGATAAAAACCATAACAAAAATAACAACAAATTGCAAAGCTTCCCTAAACACAAACATCTGACATTTAGCCCATTTGTTATGCCCTAGGAAAGGAAGAAGATCCCAGGATACATATACAAAGATGTTCAGTATTCTCCTATATTCATAGCCAGAACTGCTGATCAGATGATGTAATAGAAATCATCAAACTACTTCTATTTCAAGATCTGACATTAATTGGGGACTTTGTGGAAAATTAGTTAAACTCACTGACATAAATCTATTTGGTTGTAAAATTAGTGGACTTTACCATATCTTCTGCAAACACTTACAACTATAAAACTCCAAAATTCTATGATAATTTATTATGAAGCACATAATAGGGGAACTTTGTTTTGTTCACTGCTGAATTTGAGCACTTAGAATTGTGCCCAGCACAGAATAAATTCTCCATAACTATTTCTTGAATGAATATAGGCATAAATAAGCGTTTGCTGAATGAATGTGTTCATAAAGCATGTATCCTTTCAGTTTCTTACTGACTATATTATTATTTACATACAAGGACTATGTTGTGAAGAATTTTCTTAAAACTCCCAAAGTACCATGAGCTCAAGTCCATGGTATAAGAAAAGAAGTAAAGAGTAAGGAAAATATTTCCTAACTTTTTACTGCATAAAATACTTATAGATTCGTAAATGAGCAACCGCAGGGAGTGCAACAGATCAAGATCAATGAAAACTGGCGAAGCCTTGGGCAAAAGAAAAAAGTATACAGAGACTTTCTTAAAAAAAATCTGTGAATCTTTTGGGCAAACATTTCAGATTTCTGAGTTATCAAACATGGAATTAACAAATTTCGAGACTAGCTCATCAGGCATCCAAACTGCAAAGGAACTTACCCTGGCCTTGGGTGGGTCTCTGACTCGTTTTATCCACGTGCCACATATATATCCTCCAATTGGAAACTAGGAACATATGGTGACTGTAGGAGAAATACCTCTTATTCAAGCTGACAGAATGAGTTAATTGCTAGCTAAGTGAGTTGATCTTTTAAGTGAAATCACTTGTACTTGTCTACTTGAATGTTGGAGCATGCATCCCCAATGTTGGTTTGAGTAGAGCTGATGCCAAGCTTTTGTCGCTGGCAATAGATAATCGTACACTCAACTACTTGGAGCCATTTCTTGTCTGTGATTACAAAATCTTTTCATCCATATAAAAGAGGATTTAAGAGACAGGATGGTAGAAATAATACGAGTAAAAAAGAGATGGGGAAATCTTGTCGAATTTCAGTGTGCAAAGACCTCATAGAGATTAGAAAGGCAAATGAGGAGACAGAAAATAATATTAATAAGCTCTCATTGTTGAGTGCCTACTATGTGCATATATATAACCCTCATAACAAGCATAAAAACATGGATATTATCACAGTCTCATAGATGAGAAAGTGCAGGCTCAGAGAGAGAAAGTAATGGCCTAAGGGCAGACAGAAAGTCAGAATTTAAGCTAAGTTCTATTTGACTCCATGTTCTATACTCTTGACTACATCAAACTTCCAAAAAAGGATTTTTTTACATATCACTGATAGAGTCACAGTATCTTATGCTGAGAAACACTGAATTTGAGTTTGATTCATACTTTGGTTGTCAAGACTGATCATTTGGCTGTTTTATTACAGATACTACATTTATGAGGCCTTAAGTTAAAATACACTGAAATTTCCATTATTTCAGTATTCGACAGCAGGTAAAACTTTCAAGAATGAATTCTACTTTTTAGAGCTGAGCTGAAAATGTGCCTTTGCCTTCCTTTCTCAGCCTTTTAAATAACATCAATCACAATATTAAATCCATACTTTTCAGAGGTAATAAGCTCTCCTTTACAATATAGCACCACCGTGTGTGTGTGTGTGTGTGTGCGTGTGTATCACACCTCAGAAATAAAAATTGACTACATTCTTTTGAAGAATCCATAGTTTTTATTTCTAATTTTTCTGCTTTAATCTTATTTCCTTCCTTTCAACAGAATTGAGGTCCCTGGACCTTTCTAAGGGTTTTCTCTGCATTTCTTGCATCTCCAGTCTCTTACCTGTGGCCCCTGCAACCTCCTCACTCAGCTGCAGCAACCCGGCTGCCATGCCCTTCCTCGGACCCACCAGGGTGCTCACACCTTGTGGTTTTGCATTTATTATTTGGCTTTTGCTTTTGCCTGGAATACTCCTCTCTCTCCCCAGAGACCCACAGCACTAACTCCCTGACGTCCTTTCAGCCTCTCCTCAAATGCAAGTGCTCAATGGGCCTCAGCTAAAAACTCTGTTTACTTTTGCAAATTGTTCCCCATACCCCATCCTTCCGCTGCTCTACTCCCTTTTTTAGCATCTATCACCTTCTAACATGCTCAATAATTTACTTTTTATCTTCTTTATTGTTTGTTGGCTGTCCACCCCTCTACAATGAAAGCTCCATGCAGGCCGGGAGCTTTCTTTTATTTACTGATATATCCCCAAAGCCTAAAACAGTGCCTGATACATGACAGGCTCTCAGTAAATATTAGTTAAATGACTGAGGATCTCATTGATATAAATTCTTCTACTGAAATTTCTTTGTCAAAGAGTGGCCAGATTTTAGAATTCAGATGCTTTTAGTAAATTAAAGAGTTTATACTTACCATAAAGATTACCTAAACCAAGAAAAATTACGGCCTTAAAATAAAAGTGCTTAAAACTCCACAGGCTTTCCAGAAGACTCGCTTCCTCTCAACTGTTACTCCTCCTATAAGCACCAGCCACAATCCTCTACAAGACCTCATCGCTGAGGAGCAGCAGACATCTTCCAGCTCGGATCGGATCCCTCACAAAGGTGTTTAAAACCAAAGTCAAGGGCAGACAGTCACTGTCCTAGATGCGATGGTCATAAACCAGGTGTTTGGGTTAATGGACCTTCTCATATACGCAAAACCCGGAGAGACTGTGCTCACTTTCCCATTCCGGATTTTTTTTTCTTTGCTCTTTAGACACATCTGGATCCAACCTAGGATCTTAATTTTTGTCCTGGAGCTACACCTCTGCTAAGCCATCTGCCTGATCCTGAGTCTTCTTGTCTATTTCATCCGTTTTTCTCTGATACTCAAGAGATGGGCTTTTAAATTGAAAGTACCCATGCTCTCCTCCCTTCCTGTAGAATACACACCACACAACCCTTCATGCTAGCTGCACCTATCCTCAATGATTGTACCCTATATTCAAACAAATATAAATCAAATATAAATGGAAAAATTGATATACAGAATATATAATTATAATTTATTTCTATATATACACAAACCCTAATGTGATTGTGTTCTTACTCTTCTTCCCAGTCAGGGTCCTTAACATGCTATTAACGCATATCTCCATATCTCCTTCTCCTTGTTTTTCCTAAGCTGGTGACCACGTGATGCTCAGTGCACATTTCAGAGAGTACTTTCTCTCCTTTCACATCTCTCTTACTACTGAGAAAAGTGAAGCTTGCTCTGAGTTGTTGCTTATTTGTTTTGACCCTTTGAATAAACGGAGGAGTGAAGCTACAACCTTAGTCTCTTTTTCATGTGCCCTGTGGTGTTCTACTCCATACTATGGCGTGATACTCCACCTTTGTAAGCCTCCATACACCTCATGCCCCATTGTGCAAGTGGGAGCTCAAAGTGAGACCCGCATTCGTCCCTCAAATTCTCTAATGACACTGTCAGCAGAAGCGCCACATGACTCCTCCTAGATGCAAATAGATTCAGGTTTACTTTAACTCCTTTGAGTGCTACAATCCAGGACGTGTGTGTTTTTCTCAAAGCGTGTTTGCACACATGGAGTTCTCGCCTTCACAGCCTCGTACTGACTCTGTCCCTGCAAGTTCCCTCCCCGAGTCCCCTGTTCTCAGCGGGAAGCACAGACTGCTGCAATTTAATGGGTTCTCGTAGATTCCCTGGCTATTTTCCCTTCTAATCCTTCCCGTACTTAAGTCGTTGTTTTTTGTTTTTTTTTTTTGTCTTATACCTGTGGTGTCCCCATTTCCTGTTAATTCTTGATCACCTTTCCAGAAAGTTTCCACAGCCAAGCCTAAAAGAAGAAGGAGCTGGTTTCACTGTTCCCTTTTCTCCTCTGGCTTCCGGGCTGGACCCAGCTCTCTCATTTGACCCACTATTCCAGACCCCACTCACTCCTCCCACAGCCACTATGGGTGCATATTTTCTACTTTAAAACATAATGCAACTACAGTAAAAGCCTTAGGTCAAAGACCTCTGTCTACGCTGCCACCACCATCAACCTGTGACCTGGAGCTCCTTTACTCGACTAAAGGTTAGAAACCTCAGACCAGGGAAAAGGTAAAGATCCCACATCACGAAACCCACAGAGGGCTATTTGGAATGGGTGGATAAGCCATGTTTTGCAAATCACATTAGAAACAGAGCCTCTGACTTGACAATATTCAAATTTGGCTATTTATTTTTCTTTTCAGATATATTCTAAGCCTCCACACTCTCATCATTATATCTGAAACCTGAGATTTTGAATGTCAATTAATTATCTTTTCAAACTTTTCTCCCAGTTCACAGTGGCAATTGCGGTCATCCGGACTTGATACCATTTACTTCGCACTGGCCTGGCATCAGTCCTAGTTCCACAGTTAGTTAGTTCCACAGCCCACCAGCTGCAAGAACTTGTGCGGTGACTTAGACTCTCTTAGCCTTAGATTCCTAATCTATAAAATGGAAATAATAATTGCAGCTTTTAGGGGTCCAGCAAGGTTCAATGAAAAAGCTATTTACAAATATGTGGGCAGAGTTTAAAGAACACAACAAGAAATGATGTGGTGCCCAGGGTTATTAATGGCAGGGCTCCTTGCCATCCCTGAGCCTGAGAGGCAAAAGACGGAGCAGTTCCTAGAACCAGAGAGCTCTAACCTGGTTAGAGGACAGCAGCCAACCCTCTGCAACACAGCAGGCAGAGAGCTGGGCAATAACTACATTGACATCACTCACCTCCTTCTTCCCCAAATCCCACCAGTATCTCCCACTGGCTGAACACAACTGGAAGCCAGAGGCAAAAGAATCCAGTAGACACTGTCCATAAAAGTCAGCCCCCTGGAACACCCAAGCAAGAGACAAAGGGTGAGGAGTAGATCTGGAGGGGCAGCAGAAGATATCCAGCACAGTCTACCCATTCTGCTCCTCAGCATCCGCTGTGATAATTTATCTCGGTGAAAAAATCCATGTCCCTAATATAGACAACAAACCAACCATTAGCTATTACATAATCGCAGAATGAAGCCATACTCCCACCTAAAGTATAAAACATTAGCTATTACCAACACGCTAAATATAAGGGAGCGGGGGGGCAGCAAAAGTAACAATTAATTAGCATGAAATTAGGTGAATTAACATGACATTTAGGTGTTATGGTCACTGCCTTTGTAAATAGTCATGAAGCCTCAGTTGATAATCACAACTTCTTTATTCCACTATCAATTTTCTTTTTTACTTTACTGTCTGCAGCACCCAAGGATGGAAGGTGTGACACAAACCTTCATTTCTGTAGAAACTGTTGGTTCAGTCTCTATTGAGTTGCCACAGTTTTCCACTGACCATGACTATTGGGCAGGAGAGTACTAAAGGATGTCCTGGCACATCCCTTAGGTTCCAGACATAGTGCTCTTTGCCCTAATGATGGAGCAGCAACCCACTTTGTCCTTGGTATTTGGGCTTGGTCACCCAGGCAAAGACAGTGACCCCTTTCTCTGCCTATTGCTTCAGGGGGATAAGAAGCCCAGAGTAGCCAAGGAGCAGGCTGAGCTTTCAGTGACTCAGAACCATGACTGGGTTCCCTGAGGGAAGCCTTTCTTTCTAGGGCATTTCTCTCTTGGGCTTCCAAATCCACCAAGCTCAAGCTTAGGATACTACTTGGTGTAAAAGTGAGAAATGCCACTCCAACCTCCAACTCTCGCATCCCAGAGCCCCATATTCTGACTAAGGGGTAGACTAACATACGTAAGCTGATGGTTTAAGCCATGCATCACAATCTGCATGACCCCTTACAGTGTGTTATCACAGAGCTGGTACTGGGACCACTTCTGGGTCATTAGGGTAAGTGGTAAAATCAGTGAATGCTGTTGACATGAACGCATTGCTGCCCTTTCTCTGCTGCAAAACATACTTCAATGGTGGAGGAAACATTTTGTGGAACAGCGTGGTGATGGACACAGCACTCTGTACGTCAATGACTGCTGGCACAGGCAGAAGCTCTGTGGTCAGGGAGGCAAATCCATACCCAGAACCTGTGTCTATTCTGATGGGAGCAGAGCACTACCTCTGCAATGTTGGAAAGAGGATCACTATAGTCAATGTATCACCATGCGACTGTCAGGTAGCCCTGGGAAATGATACCATGTCAGGGATCAGCCTTAGCAAGGGGAAGTACATGTTTTTGAGCTCATGCAGAGCTTCCAGCTCTGCTGCCATAGCCATATTTGAGCACAGGTCTAATATACACACTGGAGAAAGAAGCAGGTGGACAGCCATCTTGCCAATCTGATTACTAAGGGCCTCCTCCACAGTGGATGCCCTCTGGTGGCATGTAAGTGAGGCACAGATGTCTCCCCACTTGGTACCACCGTGAGAGGAACAGCACATACCTCTCTCCCACACACCCTGGCTATTAGACTCCAGCCCTGGCCCTGAGCCATATCTGTCCTGTGACTATAGGAGATGAGGAACTCTTCAAGGCTGCCAGTCTTTCTGGTTTTCCACTCATTTCAAAGTTGAACATTCAAGTACTTCATTTTTCCCTTTTCCCATTTCCCTGGCAGGGAGTTTATCTGTGAATGTCCAATCTCAGAATCTCACTTTAGGAGTGGAAATTCTGAGGCCATTTTGGAACCAATACATTATTAGTCAGGGTGCGATCAAGCTGGGTAACTAAGGAGAATTAAAGAGTGAAAGTTGTGGGCAGGGTTTAAGGAGAGTGACAAGGAATGAATAAATATTAATATAATCAAAGGAGGTGGGAGCCAGGAGGGAGAAGTCTCAGGGAGAGACAGGAACACATTGAAACCTACTGCATGCCAGGCTCTTTATTTATATCACCTTACATAATCCTCACAATCACTTTACAAAGTGGACATTATTATTGTTTTACAGGTAGGAGGCTCAGAGCGTCAAGGAGCTTGCCCAGAGTCACACAGCTATTCAGCAGGAAAGCCAGACCTGGAGTTGAGGAATTTCTCACACCCCAGTTCTTATCCTTTGCACCGCCTCATAAGACACCAGAAGTGCTGGCAGTCTCTTCTCTCCTGGCACACACCCACTTCACTCCCCTCTCGTTCCTCTGTCTGGCCCCTTTTCTGACCCTGTCCCAGCTGGTCCAATTTAAACCATTCAGCTAAGCACTGAGTCAGCTCACTTCCATTCCTGTCTCCAGGTGCTCTGCTCTGGCCCAGGCTTTGACATGCAAAATAAAAGTCTCAGGAAAAGGCTTTGCTCATAAACATCTAAAAATCTTATTAACACAACACATAACAATCTTTTAAAGATCACAATCACACACACACATTTATTTTGTCATTCATTGACCCAATATTTCTTGAGGTCCTACTATGTCATGTGTGTTTTTGGCAAAGGAGAATAAAATAGTTAATACAATATATTAAAATCTTTGCCTTCATAGAGTTTATATTTTATTAAGTGAAGAAAATGTTAGGGAGGAGGCAGAAAATAAATAAAATAAACACAAGCAAATATATAGTGTGTTAGATGGTGATAAGGGAGATAGGCAGTGGGTGGGGGCATAAGGAGTCAGGCTGTGACTTTAAATAGAATGGTCAGGGAAGGCCTCATGGAGAAGGTGACATTTCAACAATACTGGAAGGAAAGAGGAGATCTTTTTATATTTAGGTGAGAAGAGAATTTCAAGCAGTTGGAACAGCAAGTGCAAAGGCCCTGAAGGAGGAGCACGCCAGACATCAATGAGAAACAGCAAGGGAGCCAGTGTGGCTGGACCAGAGTGACTCGGGGAGGGTCATAGGAGGCAAAGTCAGAGAGGGAACAAAAGCAGACTGTGTAATACCTTATAGCTTTAGGAGTCTGGTTTTTACTCTGAGATGGGCAGCCATAAAGGGTTTAAACCACAAGGGACATGATCTCTCTTCTTTTTAACAGGATCATTCTAGCTGCTTATTTAGAATGGATTGTAGGAGGACAAAGGCAGAAATAGAAAGACTAGTTAAGAAGCTATTGAAAATACACACACACACACACACACACATACTCCAACCTAATTACAGGAGTTTCATTCATTCTTTCTTTTTCTCATTTAATAAACATTTATTGAGAATCCACTATGTACAAAGAACTGTAGGTGATATTAAATAAACCCTGTAGCCTACTGCCTACTCTTAACCAAGAACTTGAAATGGGGACTGCTGTAGACTGTTTGCCTTCCACCCGAATTCATTTGTTGGAACCTAATCCCCAAGGTGAGGGTATTTAGACATGGGGTCTTTGAGAGACGATTGAGTTGTGAGGACAGAGCCCTCATGAATAGGATTTGTGCCTTTATAAAAGAGGCCCCAGAGAGGTCCCTCGCCCCTTTCACCACTTGAGGACACAGCAAAAGGACAGCTCCCTATGAACCAGGAAGCAGGCCCTCACCAGACGCCAAATCTGCCAGAGCCTTGATCTTGGACTTCCAGCCTCCAGAACTGTGAGAAACAGATTTCTGTTGTTTATAAGCCACGGAGTCTGTGGTATTCTCTTACAGCAGCCCGAAGGGTTAAAACTGGGACTCTTTGCAAGTATTATAAAGGTGTCCTGTCTTCCAGGAAGACCTGACAAAGCCTTGAAAGAATTTTTGTATCTTTCATGCTTATCAAAGTAAAGACACACAACAAATGAGACAACTTTTTGGATTTCCACACAATCAGCTTACTGCATTTGATATTGTTCTCAGAAATGCTGCACGTTCCCAAAGAAAAACTGTAGTGTTCATAGAAATATGACAGCTACTCTTAAAAAAGACACAGATAATATCAGCAATTATTTTTACTGAAAGATGAGATTTCCATGGAATTCAAGAAAGCACTGCAATTGTTTTTATATTAGAAAATATACATAAATATTATTCAAAGGTTCTACATCCTCAGATTCCAAGACAAGGACCCTTGTGTTTAAATACCACTGAGATGAGCTGAAGGCCCAAAGCTCCAAGTAATGTTGATGCTGCCCAGGATGGAGGTTACATGACAAGAATCTCTAATCAGAAGGCAAGCAGATCAGAGACGCATGGGGCAGAGTCACCGGACTTCTTAGCTTTATCAGATTTCTTGTATTAAGGCATCATCCTAGAAATGCATTGACCATAGAAATTGTGTATATGCTCACTGTTCCTGGGATCTTAGGAAAATGAAACAGGTCATCATTTCCATTATGGTGTCCTCTGGCTTGAGGTAAGAGGTTGTATGAAGGGAAGAAATAAACAAAATTTTGGGAAAAAGTATGATGTTGGAGGTTGAATATCATCTGTTTCGCACCTTGATGCCTTGTTAATACAGTTACCTTTCACATCTCTGCTCACTTGGCTCACCCTTCTTCATCCCTCAAGACTCCTCTTGGGCACATATCCTACAGAAGTCTTCACTGAACACTGAACTCCCCTGAACCTCTCTAGCATCTCGTGTGTGTCTATCTTATCACTTACAATGAATTGTGTTGTCTTGTCCATGAGAGTACAAGCCCGTTGATGAAAGAAACCCCGTTCCTCATCTTTGTACCCGTAGAACCCAGGATAGTACTTAACAAATAATGTGTTCAATAAGTGTTGATTGTTTGAAATGGATTAAAGACTTAAACATAAGACCTGATACCATAAAACTCCTAGAAGAAAACATAGGAGAGAAGCTCTTTAACATTGGTCTTTGCAATTATTTTTCAGATATGATACCAAAACCACAAGCAACAAGGGAAAAAATCAACAAGTAGCACTACGTGAAGCTAAAAAGGTTTTACACAGCAAAAGAAACAATCAACAAAATAAAAAGGCAACCTATAAAATGGGAGAAAATGTTTGCAAACCATATATCGGATAAGGGGTTAATATCCAAAATATACAAAGAAACCCTACAACTCAATAACAAAAAAGCAAACAGTCTAATTTAAAAACGGACAGAGCAAGCTAATAGATATTTTTCCAAGGAAGACATCTAAATGGCCAACAGGTACACAAAAAGATTTTCAAATCACTAATCATTAGGGAAATGCAAATCCAAACTACAGTGAGATATCACCACACGCTTGTTAGAATGGCTGTCATCAAAGTTTGGAGAGGGTGTGAAAAAAAGGAAACTCTCATACACTGTTGGTGAAAATGTAAATTAGTTCAGCCACTATGGAAAACAGTATGGAGATCCTCAAAAGATTAAAAATAAAACTACCATATGATCCAGAAGTTCCATTCCTAGGTATATATCCAATGGAAATGAAAACAGGATGTTGAAGAGATTTATGCCCTCTCTCGTTTGTTGCAGCATTATTCACAATAGCCAAGATATGGAAACAACCTAAGAGTCCATCAATGGATGAATAGATAAAGACGATGTGGTATAGATAGATAGATAGATAGACAGATAGATAGATAGATAGATATAGATAGATATAGATATATACACACACACACAATTGAAAATTACTCAACCATAGGAAAGAAGGAAATTGTGTCATTTGTAAGAACATGGATGGACTTTTAGGGCATTATGCTAAATGAAATAAGTCAGAGAAAGACATATACCGTATGATATCACTTATACATAAAATCTAAAAAAGCTGAACTTATAAAAACAGAGAGTAGAATGGTGGTTTCCAGGGGCTGGGGGTTGGGAGAAGTGAGGAGATATGGTTTAAGGGTACAAGCTTACCACCAGTAGATACATAAGTCTTGGAGATCTAATGCACAGCATAGTGATTAGAGGCAACAATACTGTACCATAAACTTGAAAGTTGCTAAGAGACTAGATCTCAATTGTTCCTACTACACAAAAAAAGGGATAAGAGGAAAGAAGATGCCGCTTCAGATGCCAATCACACATCCAAGTTGTCACTTGTACTTCTGACCAACTGGCCAGTTGGTTCCAATGACATCCACCTTGGGTTCGATTAATTTGCTAGAGTGGCTCATAGAACTCACAGAAACATTTTATTTACTAAATTACCAGTTTATTATATAAGGATATAATTTAGAAACAGCAAAATAGAAGAGTTACATTGGGCCAGGTATGGGGAAAGGGACACTGAGCTTTCATGCTCTCTCTGGACACACCACTCTCCCCAAGACTCCAGATGTTCACCAGCCCAGAAGATCTCCAAATCCCCCTCCTTTTGGGTATTTATGGAGGCATTGTTACATATGCATTATTGATTGAATCATTGATCATGGTGATCAATTCAACCTCCAGCTCCTCTCCCCTCCCCAAAGGTCAGGGCAGTGGGACTGAAAATTCCAACCTTCTAATCATGTGGTCAGTTCTCCTGGCAACTAGCCCCCATTCTTAGGTGTGGTCCCAAGGTCACCTCCATAACATAACAAAAGACACCTTTATTGCTCTCAGCACTTAGGAAATTCCAAGGGATTTAGGAGCTCTGTGTCAGAAACAAGGACAAATAACAAATATATATTTCTTACTATAATCACAATATCACAGCCTCTAACCCATTTTTTACCCTGCAGGCAGAGTGAACTTCACAAAATGCCTATGTTGCTCTCTTGTATAACACATGCTGATGGCTTCTCATTTGTCTTAGGATAACATACCGAGTACTCACATGGTCTACAAGGCCCTCATGATCAGCCCTGTCTTCTCTCCAGTTTCATCGTATGCTACTCTCTCTTTCACTCTCTGAGTACCAGCCCCACTTCTTTCATTTCTTCTGATGTGCCATATCCCTTCCAACATTGGGACTTTTGCACATGTTGTTTCCCTCTGGAATATTTCCCCAGGTCGATGCCCCCTCCACATTCTTTGCCTATGAACTTTCTTCCCTGCCCTCTTTGACTAGGTGGCATTCTCATAATTTAGTCCTCTAACACCATGTTTCTTTTTCAAAGCACTCATCCAAATTATTATTAAATTATGAATCCTCTCTCTATATATTTAATCTGTATACACTCTTCTGGAATATATGCTCAACAAAGGCAGGAACTATATCTTTCTGGTTCTTTGTTATGCCCCAACACCTACTATGTTTTGTACAGTGTGCCAAGTCCAAGCTCCTGAGACTTGGATATGATTTTTCATGGTATCCTCTCTACTTAGGGCATCTTCCCCCTACTCTGTACCTTGTGCACTTTTTCCACCTGGAACACTCCAGTGTACTTCTCAAGGTGAAACTCAAATATCGCCTTATCATTGTAATACCTTTACCCTATCACCCGTAGGAAGAAATAACGAATTCCACTTCATCAATCAACAACTTTCTATGTATCTTATTACAACATGTGACAAATTCTAATGCAGGTATTTCTGTGGGCCCAACTTTCCATATGAAACTAAAATTCTCAAGCTCATTAATCATTGTTGAAGTCATTCGTTCTGTTCTTCAAATATGTGGCTTTCCTCTTTCTGAGTATTTAGTTAGATTACATTTCCCCACTCCCTCAAAGCTAACTGTGATCATGTCACTTGCTTCAGGCAATGAAATGTAGGTGAAAGTGATCTGTGTTGTTTCCAGGCAGATGTTTTCAGAGGTAGTGCACGGTTTGCCACATGCTCGCTCCCTCTACCATGGTGACTTGCAACACTCCAGTAGTGGCTGCCCCACTGGCCTGGGTCCTAGAGTAAGGACTATGTGGAGCATAGCTCCAAGACAAATCATAGTGGACAAGTAATGTGAGCAAGAAATAAACCTTGCTTTAAGTCACTGAGATTTGGAGGTTGTTCGTACCATGGTATAATCTAGCCTATCCTGACAGTACACTTTGTTTTTTACATCATTATGTATCCAGCACTTGGTCCAATACTTGACATGTAGTAAGTACCCAATATAGGGTTGATGAATTGACTTGAAATTGATCATGTATATACAGCATAAATTACTCACATGCATTATGATTGATTCTTTTTTCTGTTCGCAACACTGCCAGTAGTGGCATTTGCTTAGCAGATGCAACTCTAAATAGTCAGACTAAACTAATTTACGTAAAAAGAAAAACATTTAGCCAAATTTGAGTTGATTGGTCAGTGGTCTTATTCATTCATTCTCAAACTTTGATGCGCATTAGAAACACCTTGTGGTGAATTTTCAAAACGTAGATGCTTCAGCTCCATCCTCAGAGCGTCTGAATTGGCATGCTTGGATTGAGGGCTGACCCTTTAAATGGAGAAAAATCTCCACAGGTGATTCATATGCACCTAGTGATTGAGAATCACAGATATTATCTTTTGTTTAAAATCCGTCTGAACATAATGCAGACTCAGTCTTTTTTCCACTTCTTCAGTAGCAGACAAAAACCATTCTTAAGAAAACGCAAAAGAATAGATGAAACAGGAAGAACGGTAGTGGAAAAACCCTTGGCCAAAACTTCTGGTTAAAATCTCTGGTTTATATGTTAACCGGACAATATTTCCTCATAATCCATTTCCAAACTTTCCTTTAAAATCTCTCTGAGTACTTTAAATATAGACCATTTTTATTAAAATATAAAAATTAAGAAAATTAAAAATAAATTATCTTGAGGAAAAATGACAAGTGTTGGAAAGGACATGGAGCAAGTGGAGTTCTCATACACTGTTAGCAGTTGTGTAAACTAGTACAACCACTTTGGAAAATGATTTGGCGGTATTTACAAAGCTGAATATGTGCAAGTCCTATGACTCAATAATCACACTCCTGGATATATAGCAAAAATATATGCAAACCTATATTTGCAATAAGACGTGTTATAGAATGTTCATAGCAGCACTGTTCATAATAGCCAAACACTAGAAGCCATTCAAATACCTATCAAGAATGGATAATGAGTAAATTTGGCCTTCTGTACCCAATGCTGCTCATTACATTTTATGAAAAACAATTACACATTCTATAGTGCCCTCAGCATCTTTTTGGGAGAAGAGATTGCCAGGACAGTAGTCTCAGAATAGATGCAGAAAGACCGTTGATAGGAAGGGAGAAGGCTGACTATGACTCACCACTATCAGTTTTCTGAATTTCCAGTTTTCTGGTTTGAACAGTATGTGTTTCTGAGTTGATGGGAAGCAGCAGAGTTGATTTTGTATCTACTTCCTGGCTGGTAGAGCTCTGTTTCAGAGGTCGAAGTGTATACGGTCTAATGGATTAATTTCTTTATACAATATTGTATAAAGGAACACTATACAGCAAGGTGAATAAACAGTCTACAACCACACACAACAATACACCTGAAACTTGCAAATGATATTAAGCAAGAGAATTAAAATACACAAAAAGAGCATACTATAAGGCTGCTTTTAGATAAAGTACAAAATGGGGAAACATGCTGATAAAAGTCAGCATGGACTTCTAGGATGATGACTAGAAGGAAGCACACTATTGTTCTGTTTCTTGATCTGAATGCTAGTTACATAGGAGTGCTCACTTTGCAAAAATTCACTGATTGTAATAATTGATTTATGTGCAATTTTCTGTATGTAAATCATACTTCAACAAAAAATCTTTTTTTAAATCCTACAATTGACAAAGCAATAATTAAAAGGGCTCTAAAGACAAAAATAGTGGACAAAAAAATTACACAAGTCTAGGAGAAATTTTGCTTTGGAAAACATTGGACTAAGAAATTAATCCATTAGACCGTATACACTTCGACCTCTGAAACAGAGCTCTACCAGCCAGGAAGTAGATACAAAATCAACTCTGCTGCTTCCCATCAACTCAGAAACACATACTGTTCAAACCAGAAAACTGGAAATTCAGAAAACTGATAGTGGTGAGTCATAGTCAGCCTTCTCCCTTCCTATCAACGGTCTTTCTGCATCTATTCTGAGACTACTGTCCTGGCAATCTCTTCTCCCAAAAAGATGCTGAGGGCACTATAGAATGTGTAATTGTTTTTCATAAAATGTAATGAGCAGCATTGGGTACAGAAGGCCATGTGAGCACTGAATCTTATTTGCGATGCTAGAGATTTCTTCAGAATCCTTAGAATATAACTTCTCCTTCACTTGATTTAAAAAGCAGGGAGTCAAGGCAGAAGATCCCTTCTGTCAGTACTTTCTAGATTTCAACTGACAGAAACCCAGCTCAAATAAGACTGGTACAAATGGGGAGTTTATTGGAAGGATTCTAGGTTGTCCCATTCAATTGAAATACACTTTGAATAACCCCTCAGCAAAATGGGCAGAGATCCTGTTGGACTCCAGGACCAGTTGAGGAGGCAATATCAGGAACATTTTCTAAGCACAAACTCTGGATCTAGACTGTGGGGGGTTTGCAGCTGGCTCTTCCCCTTGCCTTTCCTTATTTAACCTCTGAATATTTCATTCTGTTTTCTCATATGCAAAATGAAAAAAAATAGGACCAACCAGGAACTGTAATGATAAAATCTAATAATGCATTTAACATACATGAAATAGTATGTAAACACAAAGTAAACATTCTATAAACAAATTTTAGCTGCTATTATTAATAATTGGAGCCAGGGATTTGCTGGGAACTATGTTTCCCAGAATGCCCTTCCCTATAGGTTTCTGAGTTGGAATTGGCCAAAAGAAGCACTTGCATGAGATTCAGAAGGTGGAAATGAAGCATGACTATTATGCTTGAAAAGTCTTTTCAAAATTAGATGGAAAGACATAAAGATGTCCAGTAGGCACTAGTTTGTCCTTTCTCTCCTCTGTTCCATGTCCAGCTCTTTTTCCTAATTGATGGATCTGATGAGCATCAACAGCCCTAGGGCTACCCCCAGACACTCTGCTGTTGAACACACAAGGGTGAAAGCTACAAAGATGTAAAGCCTCTCCTAAAGTTCTTCGTGAGCTCCCCCTTCACAGTCCCACTTCAGCAGTTGGACATGCTGGGCTTTCAGATCCTGCTACAAGCTCTGTCTTGTCCACCTACAGCACTGCTTCAGGAAGATTGACTAGAGACCTGTCTTCTGATCCTCCAACTTCTCATTCTGGAATTTTACTTCCCACTTGTGTAGAGTCTAACTCTGATAATAAATCTTTTATCTCATGACGTTCATAGTGGCTCTGCTTCCTTTATTAAACCTGACTGATACAATTGTCGGTACTGGTTGTGGTTCCAAAACAGAACCTTAAGAATGGGAACTTATCATTTATTTTTAAACTAAAATTTCTATTTTAAATTTCACATGCAGTTGTAAGAAATAATACAGAGAGATCCCATGTACCCTTTACCCAGTTTCCCTCAACAGTAATATCTTGCAAACCTATAACTCAATATCATAACCAAGATATGGGCATTGGCATAGTCAATACACAGAACATTTTCATCACCACAAAGATGCATCATGATGCCCTTTTATAGCCATGTTCTTTGTCAAAAATCAATTGGGTATATTTGTATGTTTATTTCTGGATTCTCTGTTCTGTTCCATTGATCTATATGCCTATCCCTCATCATGCAGTCTTATACCTATATAATAAGTTGAAATGGGTGGACTGATTCCTCTCGCTGTATCTTTTTAATAAAAGTTATTTCAGCTATTCGAGTTACTTTCCCTTTCATATGAATTTTAAAATAATATTATCTATATCTAAAAAAATCTTGCTGGGGTTTTGATAGGAAATGTGTTAAACCTATGTATCTTTTTAGGAGGAATTGATATCTTTACTATTTTGAGTCTTCTAATCCATGAACATGGTGTGTCTCTCCATTAATTTAGATCTTGCTTGATTTCTTTCATCAGCATTGTGTAGTTTTAATATACAATTCCTCTACATTCTTTGTTATATTTTCCCCAAAGTATTTAATTTTTTTGAGTGATTGTAAATGGGATTGTAGTTTTAATTTTGGTGTCCATATGCTCATTTTTGGTATATAGAATGTAATTAATTTTTATATATGTTTATCTTGTATCCTGCTACCTTGCTGAACTCACTTATTAGCTCTAGGATATTGTTTGTAGATTTTGGGGGATCTTCTACGAAAACTATTATGTCATCTGCAAGCAGGAACAATTTTATTTCTTCTTTTCCAATCTATTTGCCTTTTATTTCCTTTTCTTGCCTTGGTGCACTGATTAGAACCTGTGTCAGGAGGCTGATTAGGAACCTCTTCTCTGATCCTTCAATTGCTTCCACACTTTCGAGGCTTCTCCTACGAATGTGTGAGTTTCAGTTCTTACAGTAAGTCCCTGATCTCATAACTTCACGGAGACCCCGACTTGCATGCTGCTAAGACTCTCTCCGTCTCTTTTCTGCTTCTCTCTACATATTGACTAAATTCTTTTTAAAATATATTTTATTTGAAACAATCACAGACCTATAGGAAAATTTCTAGTACAAAATTCTTTTTTTCCTGAACTATTTGAGATTATTTTGTAGGCTTAACGCCCCATCTCCCACAAAAAAAAACTTGTGTATATTTTATACATATAGCATATATTTTATACAAACAGAACTTTTACATAAGCACATTACAATTATCAAAATTAGGAAATCAACATTGAGGCATTACTATTCAAATTTTGCCAATTGTCCAAATAATGTCCCTCATAGCAAACAGAACTAATTCTGAATCTGATGTTGCATATAATTGTCTCTTCGACATGTACACTTCATTCTTTAAGTACGTCCTTCCTTTCTGGCACAAGATGATCTGGACACATTTTGTCCTTTTTCTGTCCCAAACTTGGAATCAGCCATTTCCTCAAAGAGCCCCGTTTTTTTTCTGTGGAGAATAGCACTTAGAAGATAAGATCTGAGCCCTTCTTTCTCACTACCTCTAAAGTTATCTCCCAGGAGAGCCATCTATAATGGACTGAATGGTGACATTCCTCCAAAATGTACATGCTGAAGCCCTAACCCCCAGTGTGATGGTATTCGAAGGTAGAACACTTGAGATGTAATTACTTTTAGATGAGATCATGTGGGTAGGGGACCCATAATGAGATTACTGTCCTTATAAGGAGAGGAAGAGAAATCAGAGCTCTGATTCTCTCTGCATATGAGCAACACAGCAAGAAAATGGCCATCTGCAAGCCAGGAAGTGGGCCCTCACCAGGAATAGAATCTGCAAGCACTTTGATCATGGACCTTCCAGCCTTCACAACTATGAGAAATAAATGTCTGCTGTTGAAGCGATCCAGTCTATGATATTTTGTTACACCATTCTAAGTTGACTAATACAAAAAATTGGTACCAAGAGTGGAGATGCTGCTATAACAAATACCTAAAAATGTAGAAGCAGCTTTGGAACTGGGTAATTGGTAGAGGTTAAAAGAGTTTTGAGATGCATTCTAGAAAAAGCCAAGTTTGCCATGAAGTGACTTTTAAAGGTGGTTCTGCTAAGGACTCAAAAAAAAAAAAAGAGGAGAGCTGTAGAAAAAGCATTCATCTTCTTAAAGAATACATAAATAGTCATGAACAGAACGTTGGTAGAAATACAGGCATTAAAAGCCATTCTGAGGGGCCAGCCCCATGGCCTAGTGGTTAAGTTCAGTGCACTTGGTAGACATGCTGTGGCAGCGACCCACATACAAAATAGAGGAAGACTGGCACAGACGTTATCTCAGGATGAATCTTCCTAAGCAAAAAAAAAAAAAAAAAAAAGATAACAACAAAAGCCATTCTGATGAAGTCTCAAATGGAAATGAGGAACATGTTATTGGAAACTGGAGGAAAGATGATCCTTGTTGTAAAGTGGCAAAGAACTTGGCTGAATTTTGTTCATGTTCTACTGTTGTGTGCAAGGTGGAACTTGCAAGTGATGAAATTGGATATTTAGCTGAGGAGATTTCCAAGTAAAGTGTTGAAGGAGTAGTTTGGTTCCTCCTGTCTGCTTATAGTAAAATGTGAGAAGAGGAAAATGAATCGAAGAAGAAATTGTTAAGCAAAAAGGAATCAGAACTTAAAGATCTGGAATATACTCAGCCTGCCCATATTGTGAAAAATGAGAAAATAAGTTCAAAAGAGAACACTAAGACTGTGGCCAAACAGCCATTTAATAAGGAGATTAGCATGGGTATGAGCCACCAACCTAGTCAGGTACCCCAGCAGAAACACTGCCAGTAGGAACTGAAGGCCACATAGACAGGATGAAATGAAAGGAGGCTGTCAGACTTCTCAGATCCTACAGGCCCAGATCATAGAGCTATTTAGCTGCTAATGTGTGTATTCTTCAACACCACAGGGAAGAAGGACCCTGAAGGCAATTCAGAGATCATCAGGGCTGCTTCCTAGGTATCAAAGGGTGGGGGTGGGAGGCATCACCTCAGTTTCAACAGGCCAGATAGCAGCCTCCCAGAGCCATGGAGGGGAAGTGCCTGGAGTCACGAGGGGAGGGCCACCCAGAGACTTGGTAACATGGCCCCCACCTGGCAGAATCTTGGGTGTAAGACTCACACCAAGGAGAGGAAGAAGGAAAAAAGGAAACAAGAAAAAAATCTTGTCCATATCAGGCTCTGGAGTCCAGCCCATCATCTCCCTGCCCTCATCCTCCTGACTAACTCAAAATTAGTCACTCAGGATTCATCATTTAAGGTTCACTCCTGCATCACTTCTAAGAAGTATTCTCTGCCATCTAACTCTACCACAACCAGACTGATTCCTTCTATAATACTTGATGCACTTCTTCTCTAATGAAATTACTGCACTGATTTTTATTATGTATATATCTTCTCCACTAGACTACAAACATCTGAAAGCACGGACCACATTTTATTCATTTTGTAACCTTAGGATCTATAAATATTATGAATTATTCCAAACATATTAACATGCTATCAATGATTATTTTGGGGTTGTGTGATACTGTGCCATATTTATTCTCTATATTTTGATGTATTTTCACTTGTTTTATAATGTTTATTTTATAATTAAAAAAACATCCCATGACCTGAATTTGTTGCATTTCCCTCATTGAGCAGTGTTATCACCTAGGATAAAAAGACAATCTTAACTGTTGAAGGCCCCTGTCTGTGTAAAAATAGAATATCTTACCACTAACTTCCCTTTTGGTTATTTTCTGGAAAAGAAAAAAACTACAGTCATGCACTGCATAACGTTTGGGTTTGTGATAGATTGCATATATGACAGTGGCCCCATAAGACTATAATGGAGCTGAAAAATTCCTGTCACCTAATGATGTCGTAGCCATCACAATGTCATAACACAATGCATTACTCACGTGTTTGTGGTGATACTGGTGTAAACAAAGGTACTACACTGCCAGTCATATAAAAGTATAGCACATACAATTATGTACAGTAAGTAATACTTGATGATGATAATAAACAACTATGTTACTTGTTTATGTATTTACTATGTTATACTTTTTATTATTACTTTAGTGTGTACTCTTTCTACTTATGTTTACTATGAAAGAGTATGTCATGATGCACCAGCAGCAGCCTCATGCTTCTCATTTACTGCATCTCTTGATTGCATCATTCTCTCTGCTTGATTTAATTTCATGTTGTTTTGTTCATCATGATCCCTAAGCATACAAAATCCACTGCTAATGTTGCCAGTAAGAGGCCACGTCTAGAAACAAAATTAAAAGTGATTAAGGATTATTAAGGTGAAAAATCAATGGTGATTATTGCACCAGTCAGGCATGTCCCCTTCTGCCATAGCTATGATCTTGAAGAACAAGCACAAAGTGACAGAAGCTGTTAAAGGATCTGCTTCATTGAAGGCAACAAGACTAACAAAAATTCGAGAACAGCCTATCTCAGACATGGAGAAACTTCTAATGACCTGCATTGTTGAACAGACAAAAGTGTATCCCTCTCAGCACTACGACAATCACAGCCAAAGCAAAAAGTGTATGATGTTGAAAGAAAAGGCTGGACCTGACCATGATCTTGAATTTCCTGCTAGCTCTGGGGAGTTTAAACAATTCAAGAATCATTATTCATTACTATTATAAAAGTGAGTGGTGAGTCTGTGAGTGCTTGTGTGAAGGTAGCTGAAGAATTTTTGGAAACTTTAGTAAGCTGGCTGTGGAAGAAAATTACTTGCCAGAGCAAATATTCAGTATGGGTGAAATCTCCCCATCCTGGAAATGGATGCCTGAAAAGACTTTCATCCATATGGAAATCAAGTCAATGCCAGGTTTCAAGGCTCTTAAGAACAGGGTAGGGGCCGGCCCCACGGTGGAGTGATTAAGTTCGCACACTCCACTTCCACAGCCCAGGGTTTCACTGGTTCAGATCGTAGGTAGGGACATGGCACTGCTCATCAAGCCATGCTGAGGTGGCATCCCACATGCCACAACTAGAAGGACCCACAACTAAAAATACACAACTATGTACCAGGGGGCTTTGAGAGAAAAAGGAAAAAATAAAATCTTTAAAAAAAAAATTTAAGAACAGGTTAACAGTCTTGCTTAGGGGCAAGATTGCAGGATACAAATTGAAACCCTTTGTGATCTGGCACGGTGAGAACTCCAGGGACTTCAATCATATCAATAAACACACACTACCAGTGTACTACAGAAGCAATAAGAAGCTATGGATGACCCAGCTCCTCTTCCAAGATGCCATCTGAATTGCTATGCCAGTGAAATGGAGAAACACTGTTTGGAGAACAACATACCTGTCAAGATTTTGCTTACTGTTGATAAAGCTCCTGGACATCCTCCTTTTATTGGCGGTCTTCATCCCAATATCAAAGCAGTGTTTCTCCCTCCAAACACCACCTCTTTGATCCAACCAATGGATCAAGGAGTGATAGCAGTTTTTAATACCTACTACCAGAGGAGGACCTATGCCTAGGCTATTGCTACAACGAAGGAAGACACTGATGTAATTCTGAAAGGATTATGACATCTATGACTGCATCAAGAACCTTGCTTGGGCTTGAGGCGATGTCACCAAGGAGGGTATGGATGGCATCTGGGAGAAGACACTCAAGAGGTTCACTCATGACTTCAAAGGATTTGCCAAGGATGAGGAGGTTGCAAAACTCAACAAAGTTGTTGTTGCGATGGCAGACACCTTTAACAAGGGTGTGGATGAGGACGACATTGAGGAGCTTCTAGAGGTGGTTCCTGAGGAACTGGCTGATGAGGAGTTGATGGCACTGGAACAGGAACACTTAGCTGAAGAAGAGACAAGAGAAAAGGAAACTGCAGAAGAAAAAGAAGAAGAACCCCCAAAAACATTCACAGTCAAGAGTTGAGCAGAAAAGCTTCTGCAGACTTCAACAAGCTCCTTAAAAAATTTGAAAACATAGACTCAAACACCAAAAGGTTTTCATTAATAGAGAGGAATTTTCATGGTGCATTATCCGCTTACAAACAAATCTATGATGAAAAAAAGAAACAAACAAAGCAAATCACCATGGGCATATTTCTAAAAAGAGTGAAACCTCCTCAAGAAGAGCCTCAGGCAGGTCCTTCAGGAGGTGTTCCAGAAGAAGGCACTGTTATCATAGGAGGCGACAGCTCCATGCATGCTATTGTCCCTGAAGACCTTCCAGTGGGACAAGATGTGGAGGTGGAAGACAGTGATATTGATGATCCTGACCCTGCCTAGGCCTAAGCTAATGTGTGTGTGTCTTAGTTTTCAACAAAAATGTTTAAAAAATTTTAAAAATAGAAAAAAACATATAAAATTAAAAGATAAGGAAAAATTATTTTTGTACAGCTGTAAAAAGTGTTTTAAGCTAAGCATTGTTACAAAAGAGTCAAAAAGTTTTAAACAATTTAAAAGTTTATAAAGTAAAACAGTTATAGTAAGCTAAGGCTAATTTATTATTGAAGAAAGAGAAATATTTTTTACAAAGCTAGTGTAGCCTCAGTGGACAGTGTTTATAAAGCCCAGAGTCGTGCACAGTAATGTTCCAGGCCTTCTCATTCACTCCCCACTCACTCACTGACTCACCCAGAGCAACTGCCAGTCCTGCAAGTTCCACTCATGGTAAATGTCCTATACGTGTGTACCATTTTTTAACTTTTATACTATATTTTTGCTGCACCTTTTCTAAGTTTAGATCCTCAAATACTTATCATTGTGTTACAACTGCCTACAATATTCAGTACAGTAACGTGCTGTACAGGTTTGTAGCCTGGGAGCAATAGGCTACACCATATAGCCTAGTTGTGTAGTAGGCTCTACCATCTAGGTTTGTGAAAGTTCACTCCAGGATGTTCACACAATGACGGAATCATCTAACGACACATTTCTTAGAATGTACCCTGGTCGTTAAGTGACGCATGACTGTATTGAGATACTCAACACTTTCAGCTTAATTTTTTCACTTGATATTTCCTTCTCCCTCCTCAAATGAAGGCAATTTGCCATCTTAAAGAAGGATGGAGTCATAAAAAGGCCTGTAAGCTCTACAAACAAAGAATACTCAATAAAACCTCCAAATAAAAATGGTACTGAGAGGATAATGCCAGGAAACCAGTCAGAAAAGATTAGGCCTCCGTAGATATCTCACAGAAGTCATAATGCATCTAGTTTTGATTTAAAGGCCTTGCCAAGAGAGACACTTTCTAGTTGTTTTAGTTTTTCCCCAAAGATCTCACAGAGCATTCTAAAGAATAACATTCAGTTCTAAAAGCTAGGTGCTGAAAATTAAGCAAATTTTAAAACTCGTGTCATAAAAATGGACACCAAATACGTATACTTGTGTAAAGCTATTACAATTACTCCCTCGTTTTATCATTCCACTACTTTATTTCCTAGACATATTTGAAATACTGATTTTAATAACCTTTTTTAGAATAAGAATAGACCTTTCAAAATGTGCTGATAAGTATTCTCTGTTAGAGATAAGGTATCTGAGGCCCATGGAATTTAAGTAGACTCCTCAATTAATGGCAGAGCCCAGATGAGCACCCATGTCCGTAGTCTGATAGTCAAAGTTTCTTTCAGTGTATTAAGAGGCAAAGTTCTTGAAAGGGGAAAACAGTCCTGATATGAACGTAAATTTTGAACCGAGGATAAATCTGTAAATTAGCTAAATATTTATCCTAAATACTCTGCGTCTTATACTGGTAGTGACTGAGTTACCTGCAAGTGGCAAGATTGCAAATATCCCACTATACGCAATAATGAAGACTGAGGAGCAAAATTGAGTTCAGTTACGAAAAAGTAAAATTACATTTATGAATTCTTGAGTTGTGACTGTAAATTTTAAACCCCTTACACTTATAATTATTTCTTTGTTGTAATATCTCTAGTCTCTACTCAGAATAAGCCTCAGAAGGACAGGAATCCTCTGCTGTTCACTGTTATAGTCCTTGCTCCTATCACATGATTTGTGACCTAATAGAAGCTTAGTAAGAATTAATACATGAATGAATGAATGAATAGAAATACCTGCTAATTGGCAGTCACAGGGATCATCACGATAAAGTTCTATCATCAATCAGTAAGCAATTTTAACAAGTATTAATCTCTTGTTCACAATCACAAACATTTTATTTTCTCCAAATTAATCTTAGTTCTGAACTCCCTAGCTATTAGGCTATCAGAAATGTCATCCCGATCATTACCAGCGTCCTCTCTCCCTTACAGTGTCACACTAGTATTCAGGAGGCTTATTTTCTGTCCTGAAAGCAAGAGCAGGATCTCTAGTCTCTGACCCTCATCATGGCCACTGCCTTCCTCATAGTCCAAGCTCACAGTGGTCCCTTGAAATCTGTCAGCTCTTTGCTGCCTTCATACCTCACTGTGAGCATGGGAGTCTTAGGTGGACTGTGAGTGCATCTCCCTACATGCATTGTGCAGCCATTTCTCTCTGGATGCTGTCATTATGATGAAACTAAATGAACTACTGGTCCTTTGACAAGGATCCTCAAGAGTCTCCTCAGAGGCATGAGTTATAGAGGACGAAGTGTAAGTGGATGAAAGCATTCAGGCTGGTACCTCGGAGGGATTTACAATGAGATGGGTCCGGGCTACTTTCCCAAGATGCCTCAGTACTAATTACCACAATACTTCTCAATTGAGGCCAAAATATCCAGCACTTTTGCAATAAAGACAAAAGTACATAAAGACTATAAATCCTCCCACAGCAGCCAGATTACATCTTAGAGCAATTTTCCAGAGATAATAAGTACATTTTGCAAAACTATTGTACTATCTCTTCACAGAAAAGAAAATCTATCCTGTATAAGCTGCTCCAGCATGTGAAGGGACATGCCACCAACCATGCATGTCACAGTGGCCAGGATGGCTCGTTCAAGGTCTTCATTTTTAGTGCTGCTAAAGTAGCAGGGCCTATGATTTAGCAGGTGTCAGTGAATACAGACCCCACGTCCTACTGGGTTGGGAACAAAGCTATCAAGTATATCAATTAGTGGAGTTCACTCCAGATGCCATGTACATTACTAGCCAACAGGATCCCACTGAGTCTTAATTTAATTACTTGAAAAATATGATATTTATCACTCTAACGGTAGCTTAAATGGAATGGTTTATTACTTTTATTATTAAAAATATTATGAAAGTAAAACAATACTACCAGCTTCCATAAGTATCTCACATAGATTCTCCTTTACAGTTGTTAACTATGGTAAATATAATTGACAGGCTTTAATTTCCTCCATCTTCACCAGTAACTAAATCATACCAGAATGTTTTTAATAAGAATCAAAGGGGAATCCGAAGAATCTCCTTTCAGAGGAGGAGTTTTCCTCAGGTTTCTTATTCTAGATTAATCTTCATGAGACTAAACATCCCCATAGAAAGAGAAAAACTCAGTTGCTTCTCCATCTAAAACTGACTATGTTTTTTCCCCTGTTATGCATTTATTTGGCTCATACATTTACTCTAGAAGCTGCTCTTTTTTTTTTTTTTTTTTTTTGGAGGAAGATTAGCCCTCAGCTAACTACTGCCAGTCCTCCTCTTTTTGCTGAGGAAGCCTGGCTCTGAGCTAACATCCGTGCCCATCTTCCTCTAGTTTATACGTGGGACGCCTACCACAGCATGGCTGCCAAGCAGTGCCATGTCCACACCCGGGATCCGAACCAGCGAACCCCGGGCCGCCGAGAAGCAGAACGTGCAAACTTAACCGCTGCGCCACCAGGCTGGCCCCCTAGAAGCTGCTCTTTGAATATGAAAACTGGACTTAAAAAAATAGATCTTAGTCTGAGGGAGAGTTAACACAACCTCCCTCTATTTTCCTAGTCTCCAGTCTCAGTACAGTGTTTTAAATGTATTCCAAAACGGATCACACTAATCTTTGTAAAAACATTACCACCTATTTTTAAACGAACTAATAAATAAGTGAATAAATGAGGAGTTCCCCATGGGCAACATCCATCAGAAAGCAGCGAGTGTGGGCAGTTTTGAGGGGCTGGGACTGAGGGAGCAGAAAGGTTTGGATAGGAATGTCTCGTAAAATAACATTAATTACTACTCTACAGTATTACCATCATCACATAAAGGACTGTGTACTGGGTCACTTGCTTATCACCTTTGTCATTGTAGTGTATTCTCAGCACTCAAATGTTCAAATCATGATTTCAGTGGGCAATGGACAGCAAATAGACTTCAAACTCTTGCATAGTGAACGAACCCTGAAATCACTGAATTAACTGATTTAATCTTCACCAACAGGCAGAATAAGGGTTCAAAATAAAAATAGTTATGCAAAATGAGTGGCTTTTTGAAATTTATTTTTGTATTCTGTTTGTGGCCTGAAATTTGTACTTGCTAGACTTGCACTCCTAAAACAGATTTTAACAATTACATTTACTATGATTCATCATTTAGGAGAAAAAAAGGGGAAACCACGTTTTCTTTTATATTCTTGGCCAGAGTCTCCTGAATTGTCCAGTTTTCATTATTTATGGGTTCCCTGACACTATTTCTACAGCAAAGGGATATTTTAAAACTACCTCCAGCTAAACAACTAGGAGTCATATAAACAGTGGAAAGTGTTCCCACCTCAACCTACCCTGCTCTGACTATTACTACTTTGCAGACACAGAGAATTGGCAATTTCAACTTGATATGCATTTCCTCTGTATAAGGAGAGAAAAGAAATTTTATTTACAAGAGTCTTAATTTCACATATAAAATTAATACCTATATTGTATTATTCAGAGTCAAGAGCTTTAAGAGCATGTGTATTTTCTGAATCTCTCTGCATTTTTTCAAAATCCTACTATAAGGGGTCGGTTTTTATCTCAATATATTTTGAAAACAAGAATGTTAAATGAAATTGGAACACTAGATAAATATGCAATCCTCTGTAAAGCTTTTTTTCCAGAGGATTTAATCAGTACTTATAACAATCAAGCAGCAATTCCAAAGGCTGAGATTTGTTTTAAGTTTCTATCAAATCAAGACTTGCTAAAGATGTTACTTATTTAGCTATGTTCACAAAGGAACTCAAGGGGATAGGAGCAAAAGAGAGAAGAGATAGACGATTTAACAAGGGCACTTGACTGAAAGCAATCACCAATCGCAGGTAACCGTTATGTTTAAAAGACATAAAGAGAGAGAGAATAACATTGTACTTCCCCAACACAAACCTTCCCCAAACCTACCTGTACATGGACCTCTTGCCCCAATATCCGGGATATTCCTGCAACATACTGATGTTGTAACTCTCTGTGAAATGCTCCCTACACTTACTGCCCCCCAACTCTGGCTTTCTTCTCAAGCATAGATAAATCTTAGTAATCTCTTAAGGCCTAACCCAAAGCATACACCCACATTTCACAGGGCTTCTGGCCCTCATTGACTTCTCCCCACCGAAAAACCCAAAACACCCCTATAGGTCTCATGGCCAGAGCAGTAACACCTTTTTGATCCTCTAATCTGTCACCTATTTCTCACCCATCCAAGGGACCTTGATGTCCTCTGAAGGTTGAGAATGTGACTAATTTAATTTCCTTATTCCCAAAAGAGCCCAGCCCCTTGTTGGTACTTAATAAACTGTTGAATTGGAGTAACTCTGAAAGCTCCCAGTGTATAAAAATTAAATTCCTTGACTATGCCAAGAAAGTATCTTGCAATCTTCCACAGAGAAGAATTCACCAGAAGGATGACCCCAGTTTAAGTTGTTGACTATGGGTATCAGCTTTATATAGTAGCTAACTTGAAGAGATACCACTAGATACCAATTAGAACTTTTGTTTATGGCTTTTGAATTCTGATTTCCAATGTTTTTCATTATGAGAAGTAAAAGAAAATTGAATTTCACCATTCCTGAAGCCCTCTATTTCAGAGATTATGTTGTAAATAAAATGGTAAGTTGATGAGCAAAGGGAAGTGAATCAGAAACATATGGATGATATTTCCCTCAAATCAGACATGATTTAAAAGTCTAAGACAAAGGTGATTGGCAAAAAATCATGATCCTGAGTATAATGCTTTCCAGAAACTTGTAGAAGATATCTTGATAGTACAAAATTATTTAGATTCATCCATCCCTGACAAAGGGTGCATAAATATAGCCCATGATATCTTTCTTCTTTATTAGCCTTCAAGATATGTTTCTCTTTGAGTAAACGCATATCCTCCCTTCTAACTTAATCTCTCCAATTCTTTCCCAATTGTACATTTCTTGTGCTTAGCATCATGACATCTTGGTAACCAGTTTCACAGAACAAAGAAATAAAAGTTTTTAAAAGCCAGAGATTTATTTTTCCCGCTTTATAATTTTATTTCAATTGGAGTTCTGCACCAAAAAAAAAAAAAACCATG
This sequence comes from Equus caballus, assembly GCF_041296265.1. Classification (NCBI taxonomy): domain Eukaryota; kingdom Metazoa; phylum Chordata; class Mammalia; order Perissodactyla; family Equidae; genus Equus; species Equus caballus. Next base: position 96,553,570 of record NC_091688.1, read on the forward strand.
CATGAAGATCAAGTCAACATACCTGACCTTATTCTGACTCCAGCCTCCAGGTAAAAAAACTTACTTGTTCTCTAACATTTTTTAAATATTAAATACAAGTAAAAACAAGTATTTATGTTCACCAAAAGTTATGTTAACAATTATTCTCATCTTGGTGAAAGTTGAAACACTTTTGGTGCAAACATGTTAATGAAACAAAAAAAATAATGCTAGACCTATAATGATGGTGATGATGACGTGGGATGTCAAAGACCAGGTTTTGTATGCAAATTCCTCCATATACTATAGCTGTGTAACCCTAGGTTACTTAATTAAATTGAATCCCAGTTTCTTCATCTTTAAAGTGTTATGAAGATTAAATGAAATAATGTATGTGAAGCTCCTAATAAAGAATGATTGATAAATGTAAGTTTCAGTGAGAGATTGCTTGTAGTCATATGTCACAATTATCATGTTTACCCAAGAAGGAGTTTATTTTTATCATATAACAAGAAGACTGGAGGCACCAAGTCCAGGGCTGATACAGCGCTTAAGGAAGTCTCCTTGCTGGACCCAGGCTCCTTGTGAATCTCAGGTCTACCCACCTTAGCAAGTGGCTTCATCGTTATGGTCACAAGAGGGCTGCTCTACCTCTAGATATCAGGTTTGAGTCATGTTAGCACATATCTTTTTCCATCCTTTCACTTTCCATCTTTCTGTGTAATGCAGGTTTCTAGTAGACAATATGTAATTGGGACGATTCTTTTGAAAACATACTTAGAATTAGGATTGCTGAATTATATAGTAAATCTATTTTTAGTTTTTTGAGGAATTTCCATACTGTTTTCCATAGTGATTGCACCAATTTACATTCTCAGCAACAGTGTAAAAGGGTGGCAACTTCTCCACGTGCTCACCAACACTTTCCTTTTGTTTTTTGATAATAATCCTTCCAGCAGATGTGAGGAATATCTCATTGTGGTTTTGATTTCATTTCCCTGATGATCAGTGTTGTTGAGCATCTTTTCATATACCTGTTGGCCATTTGTATGTCTTCTATAGAAAAATGTCTATTCAATTCTTTTGCCCATTTTTTTAATCAGGTTATTTGTGGGGGGTTTTGATGGAATGGGTTGTGTTCAGGGGTTTTTTTGCTATTGAGTTGTAGGAGTTCCTTGAATACTTTGGATATTAACCCCTTATCGCATACATGGTTTGCAAATATTTTCTCGCACTCCATTGGTTGCCTTTTCACTTTGTTGATTCTTTCCTTTGCTGTGCAGAAGCATTTTAGTTTGAGGTAATCCCACTTATTTTTGCTTTGTTTACTTGTATTTTTGATGTCACATTCAAGAAATCATTGCCAAGACCAATGTCATGAAGCTTGTCTCTTATGTTTTCTTCTAGGAGCTTTATACCTTCTGGTCTTTAAATCTTCATTCCATTCTCAGTTATGCATGTTGTAAAATAGGGTCCAATTTCATTCCTTTAGGTGTGGAGATCCAGTTTTCCCAGGACCATTTGTTGAAGAGACTGTCCTTTCCCCATTGTATATTCTTTTTTTTTTTTTAAAGATTGGCACCAGAGCTAACAACTGTTGCCCACCTTTTTCTTTTTTTTTTTCTTCTTCATCTCCCCAAAGCCCCCCAGTACATGGTTGTATATTCTAGTTGTGAGTGCCTCTGATTGTGCTATGTAGGACACCCACCTCAGCATGGCCTGATGAACGGTGCCATGTCTGTGCCCAGGATCCAAACCGGCAAAACCCTGGGCAGCCAAAGTGGAGAGCATGAACTTAACCACTCGGCCATGGGGCCAGTCCCTCCCCATTGCATATTCTTAACACCTTTGTAGAAGATCAGTTGACTATATATGGATGGATTTATTTCTGGGCAATGTTTTGTAGTTGTCAGTGTACAAGTCTTTTACCTCCTTGGTTAAGTTTATTTCTAAGTGGGGTTTTTGTGGGGTTTTTTGATGTTATTGTAAATGGATTGTTTTATTTTTTTTGTGAGGAAGATTGTCCCTGAGCTAACATTTGTGCCCATCTTCCTCTAGTTTGTACATGGGACACTGCCACAGCATGGCTTGATGAGCAGTGTGTGGGTCCGTGCCTGGAATCTGAACCCACGAACCCTGGGGTGCCAAAGTGGAGCAGGCAAATCTAACCACTATGCCACTGGGCCAGCCCCAATGGATTATTTTCTTAATTTCCTTTTTGGATAGCTCATTACTGGTGTATACAAATGAAACTGATTTTTGTATGTTGATTTTGTACCCTGCAACTTTACTGAATTTGTTTACTTGTCAACACCTTTTCTTGTGGAGTCTTTAGTGTTTTCTACATATGAAGATCATATTACATGCAAACAAATAATTGTACTTCTTCCTTTTTGATTTGGATGCCTTTTATATGTTTTTCTTGCCTAATTGCTCTGGCTACAACTTCCAGTACTATATTGAATTGAAGTGGTAGATAGGGCATCCTTGTCTTTCTGATTTTAGAGGAAAAGTTTTCAGTTTTTCATCGAGTGTGTTGTTAGCTATGGGCTTTCTGTATATGACTCTTATAATGTTGAGGCAAATTTCTTCTATAACTAGATTGTCAGGAGTTTTTATCATGGAAGGGTGTTGAATTTTGTTAAATGATTTTTCTGCATCTATTGAGATGATCATGAGATTTTTATCCTTCATTCTATTAATGTGGTATACGAAATTAACTGATTTTCATGTGTTGAACCAAACTTTCATTACAAGGATAAATCCCACTTTATCATGGTGCACAATTCTTTTAAAGTGCTGTTGAATTCCATTTTCTAGTATTTTGTTGAGAATTTTTTCATCTATATTCATCAAGGATATTGGCCTGTAGTTTTCTTTTTTTGTAGTGTCTTTATCCAGCTTTGGGATCAGGATAATGCTGGCCTTATAAAATGAGTTTGGAAGTGTACTTTCTTCAGTCTTTTGCAAGAGTTTAAGAAGAATTAATGTTAATCCTTTAAATGTTTAGTAGAATTTACCAGTGAAATTATCTTGTCCTGGTCTTTTCTTTGTTGGGAGGTTTTTGGTCACTGATTCATTCTCCTATTCATTATTAGTCAGTTCAGGTTTTCTATTTCTTCACAATTCATACAACCTTAGTAGGTTGTATGTTTCTAGGAACTTATTCATTTCTTTTAGGTTATCCAATTTATCAGCATATAATTGTACATAATAGTCTTTGATGATCTTTTTTATGTGACATCAATTATAATGTCTCCTTTTTCATTTCTGACTTTATGTGAGTCTTCTTTCTTTTTTTCTTAGTATTGCTTAGAGTGTGTCAATTTTGTTTATCTTTTAAAACAATTAACTTAGTTTTCTTGATTTTTTTCTATTTTTCCATTCTCTATTTCACTTATTTCCATTCTAATCTTTATTATTTCCTTCCTTCTGCTAACTTTGTGCTTAGTTTGTTCTTCTTTTTCTGGTTCCTTGTGGTGTAAAGTTATATTGTTTATTTGAGGTCTTTCTTCTTTTTAAAGTAGGCATTTATCACTATAAAATTCCCTCTTAGTACTGTTTTTGCTGCATTCTATAAGTTTTCACATGTTGTGCTTTTATTGTCATTTGTCTTGAGATATTTTCTAATTTCTCTTTTGATTTCTTCTTTGATCCAATGGAAAACTCAAGAGTGTGTCATTTAATTTTCACATATTTGTGAATTTTCCAGTTTTCCCTCTTTTATTGATTTCAGAAATCAATTTCCCTCTTTTATTGATTTCATTGTGGTCAGAAAAGATACTTGGTATAATTTCAATCTTCTTGAATTTATTAGGACTTGTTTTGTGACCTATCCTGGGATATGTTCTGTATGCACTTGAAAAGAATGTGTATTCTGCTGTTGGTTGGAATGTTCATTTGGTTTATAGTGTTGCTCAAGTCCACTGTTTCCATATTGATTTTCTGTCTGGATGTTCTACCCACTATTAAAGTGGGATATTGAAGTCTCCTACTATTATTGTATTGCTGTCACTTCTCCCTTCAGATCTGTCGATATTTGTTTTTTTAGGTGATCCGATGTTGGATGCATAAATGTTTATGATTGCCATATCTTCCTGATGAATTGACCTTTTTATCATTATATAATGACCTTTTTTTTGGACAATTTTTGGCTTGAAATCTATTTTGTCTAATATAAATGTAAACAACCTTTGCTTTCTTTTGGTTACCATTTGCATTTCCATCTTTTCACTTTCAGCCTATGTGCATCCTTAAATCTAAAGTGAGTTTCTTATAGACAGCGTATAATTGGATCTTGTTTCTTTATCCAACACCCACTCTATTGTTTTTTTATTGAGGTGTATTTGTATCCCCCTCAAAATTCATATGCTGAAATCCTAGCCCCCAAAGGTATTAGTAGGTGGGGACTTCAGGAAGTGATTATGTCATAAGGGTGAAGCCCTCATGTATGAGATAAGTGCTCTTACAAAAGACATCCTACAGAACTCCTTAGCCCCTTCCACATGTGATGATACAACGAGAAGTGTGAGACCTGGCAAAGAACCCTCACCTGAACATACTGACCCCCTGATCTTGGACTTCTAGCCTCTAGAACTCTGAGAAATAGATTTCTTTGTTTATAAGCTGCCCAGTTTGTGGCATTTTGTCATAGCAGCCCAAAAGGACTAAGACGGCTTCTTTAAGATGATTATTTTGAATTCTTTGTCAGCAAATTCATATCTCTCCATTTCTTTAGGATCAGTTACTAGAAATTTATTTTATTCCTTTGATTGTGTCATGTTTTCCTGATTCTTCGTGTTCCTGTAGCTTTACATGTGTGTCTGCACATATGAGGAAACAGCCACCTCTCCCAGACTTTACGGACTGTCTTTGACTGGGAAAGACCTTCACTGATCAGCCTGGCTAGATTCTGGGCCTTTGTACCAGCTGCCCCAGGTGTCCAGTCCGGTTTTTATTTCAGGAGCCCATGATCTCTTGCTCCCTCTAGTGTCTGACTATGCTGGTTCCTTTGGCATTTGGTGGGAGGTGAGACAGAACCTGGCCTCTCAGGGAGGCTCTGAATCCAGCCAGAACCACTGGAGACGCTGAAGAGATAAAACATCCGAGATGTTGGGGACAGGTTCTCCTTCTCCACTGAAACCCCAGAAATGTTTCAGACATATTCCACTCCTCTCCATCCCTTCTGGGGGTGAAGACTCAGTTCTGTGCCTTTTCTCAGTCTTGCAGATCTGTGTTGGCTTCAGGGATCTTCCCTCCTCTTTTCCTCTGTTCCTACCTGTCCAAGGCATCCAGTCAATGCTGATTCCTTCAGCGCTCAGTGTAAGGCAAGCCAGAAACCAGGCCCATGGGGAACACAGCGAAAGGCAGGGGGGGCCAGGCACATGCTCCACTCTCCCCCACACACAACTGTACAAGTCGCAGCCTGAGCTGATCTCTCTTGGCCCTGAGCTGTGCCAGTTTGGGGAGGGGACTGATGCAGATAAAGTGAAATTGCTCTTCTAACTCATTTCAATGCAGCTGTTTTCAGTTCTATATTTGTCTGGGATACTGCAACTTCTTAACTGGATTCTGGACTTCTCATGAAGATAGTCTGGGACTGCCTATTCTGCCATCTTTCTGACCATCACTCAGAAACTAAGGTGAAATTAATTTTAGTATTACATTTTATTTAACCCAATATACTCAGAATCTTATTTCAACTTATAATCAACGTGGAAAAAGTATTAATTAGAAATTTCATATTCTTTTTCCATGCTAGGTCTTTGGATTCTAGTGTGTATTTGACATTTACAGTACATCTCAGTGTGGAATAGCCACATTTAAAGTCCTCAATAGCCATATGTAGCTACTGGCTATAGCCACTTTATAGACAGTGCAGCTCCAAATCATCTCCCTACACATTGCCATCCACACATCTCAATTCTGCTCCCAGGGGAATTCTCTTTGTCTACTGCCCTTTAGGGCTATTAGTGAGGTGAACATCAAGGAGAGTGTCTTAACTTGGAGGTTCCATTGTTTTCACAGCCCACTCATGCTTGGCTGTATGTTTGGAGGGTACACTGATAACATTAGGGGTTGAATATCACAGACCATTGCTTGCTAAGTTCACATATCTTTGGCAATAAAACTCCCTCAAAAAATAAGTTCAATTCCTTCTGTTCATTTCCTTGTAGAAGAATTACAATCCAAGGTCTTGTGCAGACATTCTCTTAGGATGTCTTGGGAGAGACCTAAGCTTAGGAGAGATGTGTGACTCCAATACAATTTCTTGCTAAGGGTACAACTTTGCTTGCATTGGCTTTGGTGACAGATATGAAAGCAGTTGGCATTTTTATCCTTGCAAAGCTCCCAGTCAATACAGATCGCAGGCTGAAGAAAAGAGTACCTCCTTTATTAAAAATGCTCTTCCTTCTACCCCTGCTTTTGATAAGGTAGCCAACCATCTGGTTTGCTCAGTAGTGAGAGTGTTCTCAGGATGTACAACTTTTGATTTTAAGACTAGAATAGTCCCAGACAAACAGGGACAAGTGTGCCACACACCAGTTTACAAATGGCCAGATCTAGGCTTGAGTTCTCGCTCTCAGGATTTTGCTTTACAAAGTTCCAGCCCCTCTATATTTTAGGATCTGTTATCTGTAGCAACTCACTTTCAGATTCTAGATGCTTTATTAGTTATGGGTTGTACTTGGCTGCATACATCAGAAACCTGACCACAGAAGCTTAACTAAAGAGAGCAATATTTTCCTCAAGTAACGAGAACTATGAAAGTAAGTAACCAAAGTCTGGCATGACAACTCCATAAAAGCTTAAGGGACTCAGGTTTCATCTAACTTTCTTCTACTCAACTTGAGCACGTAGCTTTTATCCTTATGGTCACAAAATGACTGCTCCATCTTCAGGAACTGCATATGCATTTTAGGCAGGAAGAAGGTTAAGGATAAAGTACAAAAAAAGGAGTATGCCAACTGAGATTGTGCTTAATATTATCCAAAAAGTGGCTTTCTCAGAAGCTCCATCCAGTGGAATTCCACATATATCTCATTGTCTGGGTCATATAGCTACTCCCAAGCTGCAAAGGCATCTGGGATATGAGAATTTTTCATGGTTTCATTGATGCTTCAAAGCAATAAGGCTTCTGTTAGTAAAGGAGAAGGGAGGGAGGGATATTGACTAGGTAACTAAGTGATTTATAACTGAATGCTCTCTAATATAGGTAAAATTTATTTTATTGAATTTTATTGAATAAAAGAAGAAAATATCTAAACTTTTCAAGATAAAGTAAACATAATTCTTCACAAATGAATTTGCTCAGTGATTCAATTAAGTTTATGGCTTATATGTTAAAACTTCAAAGACATGTGGGTGACCCTAAAGGAATTATACTGTGAATCAAAGAGTATTTTGCTAACTCTAGTCCTTGTTCCTTTTTGTCAGTTCTTCAGTCTTTGCATATTTAGGTATGCTCTAAAAGCCAGAGTCATAAACTCTGTCACCCAAGAGGTAACATAAATTAGTGGGAAATATTGGTATAATACACATATTTTGATTGCATATTAAAGATTGCTAAATATACTTCACATCTAGAGAGAAATGTACTTTCTTTCATTTTTCTTGAAGTACATTGACCTTTGGGTCTATTTTTTGTTTTCCCACTTTTAAGACATAATATGGAGAAATAGTTCTCTACGTGAGAAAACGGTGTGGCACGATGAGAAATGGTAACTGGCATTGGCCTAGAACTGGAAATCCAATTGCGAGTTCTTGTGTCCACGGCAAAGAGGAGAGAACTCACCCTACATAAAGGGAAGCATTTATTACCATGCAGAAGTGCAGATCCAGTGTTGCCAGATTATGTTTAGGATCCAGATATTTTATACGAAATTTTCTGAGTTTCAACTGTTGGGTCAAAAAAACTTAAATACAGTGTACAAAGTAGACATACCAGTCTGTAAGTCTGATTTGGGCTAAAGACCATTAGTTGGATACTTTTGCTCTGGGGAAAAATGCAAAAAATTTCCAAAACGCCAAGTCATTGGAAAGCAGTACATGAGCATTAGACGTCTGAACATGGGGCAGAAAGAAAATAAAACTGGTAGACCAGGTTTGGGGAGAAGAAAAATAGATATCACACATGATGTGCCCTGATATCAAAAAGGTGCAATAGGTGCTTTAATTATATTTTGCAAGGACCCTTTGTATAGACTTCAGACGTATTTTAAATTCTTTTCGAGTAATGGTAGCTATCCATGCACATCAATAAAATCAGGGCTAGCTAGAGGCATTGGCACGAATAAATGCTAATGAGAGCCAGTAAATGGTTTGTGGACAAATTACTAGGCCTTAACTTTGATCTGCAGAAGTCTTCAAGGCTATGTCTTAAATAGGAGCAAAAATGTTTGGGGGAAAAAACAGAATCACAAGCTGGATAAATAAAACTTTAAACCATATACAGGATAAACCATATACCTATTTAAAAGATAGGCTTTGGAATCGGGCAGATCTGGTTTCAAAGCCAGGACTTGCCACTTAATAGCTCTATGAAATTTGATAAGTTATTTTACTTCTTTAAGCATCAATTTTCTTGTCTGCAAAATCTGACTGATGATAGCCCTTATCTTAAGGGTTGCTGTAATGCTTGAATTAATGCTTAGAGAACATATGTAAAGTAACTGACACAGAATAAGATCTGCAATATCTAACATATAAAAAGATTCTCTGACGATATGCTCATTTTTATGTATATTTACATATGCAATATTCAAAAAAACTACCATATGCAAGGAAATTCCACTGGTTTTACCAATTCAAATTATTTTTCCTTGAAGATTTGAAATATTTATAGTATACACATTTTGTAGCCCTTAGTTTGACAGCAGGATATCGACTTAATATAAGCTTTCCCTGGCTACGCAAGCATGGTTTTTAACTAAAGAAGAAAAATATATGCCCTAAGGAGCAGCATAAACTTTACTGAGTTGTAACCAAAATCTCATTTTTGCATGGATTTAACAAGCCCAGTGTATTTTTCTTTCAAGCAAGAGGCGAGAATTTGAAAGGAAGCATTTGACAAATGTGGTGTCAAATGCCCGCTGAAGCCTGGAAATCAATCATGTTTCTCTCACTGAGCAACGCAGACAAGATAGAGCATGCTTGTGGGCACAGGTCACCCCTTGGGGCTCTTTTGAGCACAGAGGAAAAGGGTACCACATTAGTCATCACTTTTTGAAATCTTAGAAATTGCCTTTTAGTAGAAGACTATGATCCCTACACAATCCTTTACTAAGATTTTCCCAGCATCACACAGGCAGGGCCTACCTCCCTCTGTGTTGTTCACAGTTATGTTCCATTATATATGGCAAGTGCTCACCAAGCATTTGTTGTGTGAATGAAGCAAAGTCTAACCTTTTTATGTTGATAGTTCCCCTTGTAGACAAGATAAAAGATGAAATGTCCAAAACAACATTTAACGTCTGCACCAATAATTTGAGCAATTCATTTGAACTGACTCATGTCAGTTTTGAATGAAATAAGCAAAATCATGTCTTATAGTTCTTTTTCCCTCCCAACAATGAGTATATATTAGATGTTCAATAAATATCTACTAAACTAAACTTAATTTCTCTAATCTTTTCCATTTCCTTTTGGCAATAACTAGCAAAGCCAATTTTACCCTAATGTAATCTAAAGAGTACATAGCTTGCTCTTGAAAATAAAATGACGATGTAATGAATTCACAAGACAGGAAATCTACAAACCAGGAGAGCAGAGCTAATTCTGACAAAAGAGGCAGAGTACAAGTTCTGAGTTGAGAAAGAATAAAACATTCTTATCTAGATAAATACTAATTTTTCCTTAACTATGAGGCATGTTGAAGAGAAGATAATGAGCCCATCTGGTTTAATGTTGAAAATGATTGCATTAAATAAGGGTACCAGGATACACTATGTCTGCAAAACTCATTTTGGTACCTATTTTGCAGCAGTCAATGGCGACCTATTTTGAGCAATTTGAACAAGGGAATTAAGGTTTTATACAGGAGAAAATGACAGCAATTCCAGTTACATAAATGTACCTAATTCAATAAAATACAATTGTTCCCCTAGAACTCATTAGCACATCAACTAGATGAAATAAGTCTATACAAAGACAGTTCCCGTTAGTAACCTCCCTAAGAATACAAGAGATGGCATCATTCTGGATAATGCAGAAGGCTTGACTCTAAAAAGAGCAGATCTAGCTGCAAAATATTAAGGTGCAACTAAGCAAATCTGAACCCTGGAATTTAAAGCAAACATTTTTTGATTTATTAAGTACATTCCACCAATTCTTGCATGTATGTCTGAAACATTCCACAAACACTTCAACTCACATTAAGCAGGAATTTGGTTTTTTTCACGTGTACTTTCTACTTCACATCTCTGTGAGGAATGTGTAACTATTTTTGTCTTAAATGTGTATATTTACATTTATATTGAAGTTCGTCTTAAATATTTTGCTTTGAATTTGTAGTAGGACTGGCACACTTGAGAAGATGTATTAGGAAATGTGCTTCCTAAACTATGGGAATTCTAAAAGAGAAAACGTTTTCTTATGTCTCAGAATGTAAAGTAACTAATGTGATGTAACTAATAGAAAGTAAAGGAAGGAAGATGTCTGTGTGATTAGATAACACGATAACAGAGATCAAAATTCATGAAAAATTCTGAAATTCTCTTTGAATGCGTACCTTCCTTCCTCTTCTCCAGGACAGAGCAATCATGAGATAATATTTCACATGTAACACATTTTATAAATATAGCTAAAATCTTAATAAAGAAACAGCTTTTGCTTTTGTTGATTCCATTTCTGTTTCCTATTTCATTCATTTCTCCTCTTATCTTATATCCTTTCATCAATTTTCTCTAGCTTTCTGAGCTGATACTTAAATAATTTGAATTTTCAAATTGAGCTATACATGAACCTCTATAAACTTTTTTTAGCAGCTTTCATGAGTAGAACTTTCATTGTCATTTAATTCCAAATAGATTATAATTTTGATTGTGATTATCTGTTATGTAGTAGTGCTTTTTTAGTTTACAAATTAATGGAGTCTTTCTAAATAATTTTTTATTCTTGACTCCTAATTTAACGTTCTGTGTTCACAGGACACGCTCTGACCTTCACTCGGGCTTCTTTTGAGAACTAACGCCTGGCCAATGTTTATAACTACCATGTATCCTTAAAAAGAATGCATATTTTCTATTTTGAGGTGCAGATCAAGCTGTCAGTCTTGTTCAAAATCGCTACTTTATTTTTGAATATAGTTGGTCTATCAATTTCTGATAAAGGTTTGTTAAAAATCTCCCAGCATGTTTGTGGATTTGTCAAATTTATCTTATAATTGTGTCAGTTTGGGTTTTACACATTTGAGACAATATTTGCTGCATAGAAGTTCATAATTTTTTTATCT